>NC_080539.1:73343952-74003952 GCF_028640845.1 Ahaetulla prasina
GGCAACTAGAACTAAATCAACTTCCCTTTTACAATTATCCAAGTCACTATATGCTGCCAACTGTTTGGTGAATTGGGATAATAATTTTTAACATCCCAGAAACTGCAGATTTAGCAAATATGGTGGGTGCCAGAGTAGAAATTCAACCATCATGGTTGAATTCTTTCTGGCAAAGATATAAACTACATTCTGAAGTCTGGGGAGTATCTCAGACTACTTAATAGGATGGGGAAGGGACTGCCCTGGCAATCATACTGAAATTAACTAAATTAATTTCAATCATATATATAGATTTTTCACCACCAACATCTCTCTCTCATATACACACTCTGAGAAACAATTCATTCATTTGCACACTTACTACAAAAATAATACACAAAGAACTGGAAAAAATATAGCCAACCTTACATTAAAAGTGAAAAGCCTAAACCATTTGAATTATACAGCATAGTGGAACTATTGTAGCTCTAGTGACAGCTATTTCTACTCCTGATGTAGTGGTGCAACATTGCTTGGTTGCATTGGGAAGGCACAATACAATACAATACAATACAATACAATACAATACAATACAATACAATACAATACAATACAATATTTATCTTGAACTGGAGCTGCTCTGTCTTCTTTTTTATGATGAGAGGTCTTTCCACCTTCCAGTTCCCATAAATTCATTTTATAATCCATTTGAGATTGAACCAGAATGATACGACTTTTTGGAGATTTATCCAACGATCAGTCTAGAGAAGTTTTTCTTAACCATTCACCCTTGAAATAATTTTCAGATTTCAGGGAAATGCTGTATTTTTTAATCACAAAACATGAAAACTTCACAATACATTTTGCTTTTAACCTACACAATCCACATATTACAACATTATACCAGCAAACTAGCAGCTGACCCATGGAACTTAAAAATTCTCATCACTGCAGGTGCTGGCATTACACAGCATACAATGTCCAAAAAATGAAGTTTATTTTCTTTTCATTCACAATCTCTGATGGTACTCTTAGTGACTTCTCACAGAAACCAGTTGATGAAGGCTGATCTAGAGGTTGGAGAGAGAACCACCAGCCAATTAAGTGCTCAGTTTTTCTGTTTAAAGAAATGCACAAAAACATTGAAAGTTTCCCACTTGCCAAAGGTATCGAGTCCCAAGCTATGTAGGCTTTGCTACTCTAAAGAAGAAATGAGTGCAAACAACACTGAAGTAAAATAACTGCTCTTTTATTTTCTTGTGCCTTCTCCAAAATATCATGACAGGGCACCAGTGGTGAATTGCCCCCAGTTCAGACCAGTTCTTGTGAACCGGTAGTAAAACTGGGGGTTGGCTCTGCCCACCGACCCCAACAGCATCAGGAAGCTTCTGTGCATGTGATCCCACTGCGAACTGGTAGCAAAGGTAAGTAGAACCCACCCCTGCTTTGCACAACTTCTAAAAAAAGCCATTCTTGGGTTGGCAGCTACAGTTGCAAAAGCTACAGCAATTCTCCGTGGAATTATAATTGACAAAATCTGACTGCCTGTTGACTGAATACTATCAACATATTCAATTTCCGCTCGTTTTTTGGGTTTGCAAAGTGAATCCAACTCCATAGTATTTTAATCTTATGAAACTGCCTTTGAAGTGTTCAGATAAAAAACATTGATATAAAATTTTCCATTTAACATTTTCCATTTTAACATGAAGATTTTGAATGCAAAATTTCAGATTTAAGGCAAAAATTCTGAATGTAAAATGTTACTTTAAAACTCAGAATGTGAACAGTTTGGCCTTCTTGGTGCATTGATTTTGGCAGGCATCTCAAAAATTATTAATTTATTAATTATTGTTATACTTCTTTTACAGAATCTGATACTATATACCACTGCATGTTAACTAACAGATGTTGCAAATATATCAATATTGAAATCAAATACCCAAATCAAATATGGAAGTTACAAATCTGTAATTATCTTATGTTTGGCACAGTGTATATTTATTTTAAATAATAGCTAGTGAATATTTAACATGAAATGTGGAAGTTAATTTTGGGAAAAATCTTTCACATTTTATTATATTAAACATATAATTACAACTCAGCTATTGTCATGGATTTAAATAGCTCCAGCTTCAGCACATTGTATGTTATAGCAATCCAGTACTTTTCAATATTCATACAGCAGTATTTTAGTATAGTAAATGTTTGTCCTGCTACAGCACAAATTCCAATGTTTGTTTACTAATTTATTTATAAAATTTCTATACCACCCATCAACCTTGTGTACTTTTAGGTGATTTATAACTATGAACGAAAACTAACAGTAACTTCATTTGGTATGCTTTCTCTGTTTGAGAGCTTTACAATTTTTTAAAATTGTAATATATTTTTCTTGCTGTTCTAAAAACAGAGACATTATATAGCAATAGCACTTAGACTTATATACCGCTTCATAGTGTTTTACAGCCCTTTCTAAGTGGTTTACAAAGTCAGTATATTGCCCTCAAAAATCTGGCTCTTCGTTTTACCGACCTCAGAAGGATGGAAGGCTGAGTCAACCTTGAGCTGGTCAGGATCGAACTACTAGCAGTTGGCAGAATTAGCCTGCGATGCTGCATTCTAGCCACTATGCCACCATGGCTCATATTGTACCACTCTGTAATCTTTTTATCTTCCTTTCATAATTATATTATTTTCTAATTGTTTTTATATAATCTTTTTATATCTTCCAAAAAGTTTGAGCAAAGCAACCTCTTCCCCATAGATTGCTGCATGAATTGTGGGTTTTTTTCAGTAGATCTTCTCTAGAGTCGATAAGGCTGAATGTTTTCATTCTCCATCCCTATCTTCTTTCTTGATTTCACTTCTTTTTTTAATGCATTAAGGTCACATTTTGTCAGTGTGTTTGGATCCTGATATGGAAGCGAACTCCTGTTCACTTCCCACATCCTTTATATGGATCCAGAAAAGCCCACATATGAGCTTTACTATAGTATTACAAAACTAGTAGTAGCATTTTGTCTCAGTCTTGAGTGGGCTTGGCCTGATGAAAAATGAGCTGACCCAGTTGCTGCTGCAGATCACAGATTAAAACATGATTCATCCATAGATCCCTAAAATGGTTCCCCATTTGGTTTAGTCAATGGTGTGCTGATATTTAGACCTTGATGAAATTTGTTTTGCGATATATCAGTCTGAGTCACATCCTGGATTTATTCATCATTATTTTGTCATCATCTAGTCATCCCATCCAGAGTCACTGAGTCAATTAACCTGTAAAAAATTAAGTTGATCCTATCTTGGTTACACACATATTTGAGAAGGGCTGGGAGGATATCCGGTCAAAGCAATGATGCAAGCAGCATTCCTACTTACACCATGCTCTTCGTTCTACCTTGATCTCTGTCTGAATATTGGTACTCAATAACTACAATGACATCATCCTACTCCACCTCTTTAATGCCTATTTGCTCTCCAACTTCTACAAGCTGCACTTTTTCACACACAAATGAACCAGCTGCCAACTCAGGCTTAGGTGTTTTCCCTGGCCTTTCTCTGACTGGAGCAGCCGATGGGCTTGTTCTTAGTTGCTAAAAGGCATAAAGAATGTCAGACAGGGTTCAACTCTCACTTTCCTGCCTGGTATGCAGAGGGGAAAAATGTGGTTTTTTTGGGTGATTTTTTTTGTTTTGTTTTTTGCAATTAAGGAAGAATTAATCATTGGGCAAAGGAGTAGAGGCCATGATAGTGCTTCAGTAAGCTCCAAATAAAATATATGAGAATGTGAAGCCTGGACAGCAGACAACTTTTGAAAATCACTGTGCTCACAACCCCAATAATGCTGGCCAGGAATGTTTGGAGTTATAGTCTCCACACACCTCTGGAAGGGCACCCTTTGGAAAAGGCTCGTTTTTTAAAAAAAAATCTTCCTCTTGATAAGGTATGGGTGAAGGCCAAAATATTGTGCTTTATGCACTCCTGAGACAAAACTGAAGCAACTATAGGTCCAGTCCAAGTGAGGCAAAAGGTAGGCAGTTGACAAATTCCATGACTCAATGTTTCTTAACAATGAGCCAGAAGGAGCTTTCCTGAAATCAGAAAAAAAATTATAGCATTTTTCAGGTGGAGGTGTCATAGTTTCCTCTGATAATTGCAAGATGACAAATACTATAATTTATCATTTTTTAAATCATTCTTTTTAACGTGTCCTTAATCACTACAGTTAAGAACAAGGGAGAACGCTGGCATATTTTCTTCCCAAGCTACTAATAAAACAGTATACTCTTGGGGGGGAAAGTGTACAATATGTGTATTTCATTTTCCATCAGCTCTTCATTACTGGTTGGGAGGATGAGAGTTTAATTTAATTAATTAATCTGGAGAGTAGCAGATTGGCAAAAGATAATTTAAGAGATCATTGGGAAGAACAAAACAAGATCCATGATCTTCCTATGTGAAATTAAATCCCTTCCTTTTTCTTTCTATCAAATGTGGGTTTTCAGAGCAATCTAGACTTCCTGGAATTTTTATTCAAAAAGGAAAAGAGGCAGAAAGAGACAGCTTGTTATTTATAGTACTACATTCTGCTGAGATAATTTTTCAGCAAAGAGAGGCCAAATGCCATTCAGTAAAAATGTCCTATTAATGTTGATACTTTGAGTGTCTAGGACCTCTTCTAAACAAAACACCCCAAGATCTTGCTTTGTTAGGGACTCCCTGCCCTCATTTCCTTCCTATTTTGGCATGCATTCCAATAGCCTTTTGGAGTCCTTTCATTTCATTTCATTTCATTTCATCTATTCTCCTCTCCAGCAGAAACATGTCACCATTTTTTCCACACCCCTAGTTATTACACAGCTGGTCGTTTCTGTGGTAAAATGTTTCCTGAAGATAAATTGCACATAACTTCATTAAGCCTGGAAACATACACTCATATAAACAAAGAGAGAGAGATTCCTGCCTCCAAAATATATTATACAATTGTAATTCTCAATGTAAAAATGAGCAATTAAATGTATGATGAGAGAATGTACTATAATATATTTTATTTACATTTCAGATGTCAAAGAAATGAAATCAAATTTAATTGTTCTCCTGACCCCATCATTTGAGAAATGGAATTTATTTGTTTTTAATTGTTTCTTTTTACATTTACGTGGCCCCCAGCCTAGTAACAGTTTTTTATTTCTGCAAATTATAAGCTACTCAATCCCAAGCAAGGCTCTAGGAACAGATTGGATTAATATCCCCATTTCCTTTACTAAGCAATCAAAGCAGTACCTGAATGGCAAGCAAAATGGTTAAAAACATGAGCCATAAAACAAGAATTCTCTACTTTATATTTAATTTGGGTGATTAGTCAAGTTCCTGTTTCCAATCTGCGGTATGGATTTTCATATTATGGATAAAATACCACTGGTTTATAAGCACTGCTTATGTCATTTTAAAAAAACAAAATCACACAAGACGACTATTACAACATTTTCCACATAACAATGCATTTTAAATTTTAAATGTCCATCCCTTTGGCCATTGGAGAACAAAATATTGAACGGGATATTTGATCAGATATATTGTAGTGTATTCAAATCCCCTGGCACATTGCGTTAAAGTGCAAAAAACAGCCTATTGCCTGGGAATTATGGGAATTATGCTCTCCATCTACAGAGAGGGGAAGATACTGTACTCTATTAGTCTTCTGAAATGCACTGCCGAAAATAATGTCCATGACCACATTCTAGTAATGCTTTGTTCTATTACATTGTAGGCCACTCAAATTACATTGTAAGCCACTCAGAAGCGCTTTAAATGGTAAGATGGGCAGCATACAAATTTAATAAGTAAATAAAAAATAAAATATTCTTGATAAAAAATCAAGACTAATGACTACAAACATGCTGATTTTCCTGATTGCAGTTGATAAGGGCATTCTTGGGCACTAGCCTTTGAGTTATCAAGCAGCAAAGAATTAGTGAAAAAATTACAACAAAGGGAAAAAAGTATATCATTTTAACACTAAATAGTGACAATCCTATATATACTTATTTAATACAATTATTGTTCAAATAGATATTTATTTCTAATACATTCAAATAACCATCTAGTTGACCATCCAAAGGCAAACAAGGCTGTGGATTTATTTTTGTACCAACTTGCCAACCGTATTAGGAAAATACAGGAATGGGAAGTTCTGGTCCTTCAAATGTTGATTCACTACAACCCCCAGGATTCTCGTCAGCGTGACTAATAATGAAATTACCTGGGAGTGGCATTGAGCAAAAGTTAGAAGGGTATAGTTCCCTCATTCAGGACAGTATGTTACATTTGAAGGCTATAGGATATCTTGAAAATCCTACAGTTACTTCTTCTTCTCTCTTTTTTTTCCTAGCCTTCAAATTTTTAAAGAAATAATCCATCTCTGTGTGAAGTTGTCTATTCTATTTAATTGCTATTGACTGACTACGTGAGAAGAAGGCCTGGCCTCAATCAGAGGAAAAGGGCATATTCTCACATGGCTTCTTTTCCTTCTGCAGCTAATCTGCACAACCTGCTTGCAGTGCCATGAGTGGTAGACTGATTTCTACCAGTCCCAATAATTCCAATAATTCAATTGGGACTGAAAACCAAAAGATCTGCAGAATTCGTATGCCATCCTTCCTCCCTTATTATGCTCAATAGCCAAGTTTCATGAAGGCACTTTTCTTCTGGAAGCTAAGAATCTTATACTGATTTTATCCAATTCATATCTTTTATCCCTATCCATTAAGATGTGATATGTCTATGGTCTGAACTTTAAAAAAAAAACACTGCATGAGATTCATTTACACAGTTCCCAGCAGCTCCTCCAGCAAAGCCCAATGTAAACTAAAACACAGATTTGGGGAGAGCAATTGGTTAAGTTGATGATACTCAGACCTTATTCACAAGCAAACTATTGTTTGGGAGGAGGCCTCCCACAGACCCAGAAAAGCGGGTCAACTACAGGAGCAGTATGTCTGTTTCTCTCATGACTTATTCCCCGGATTCTCTTCATATTCCCATCATCATCCACACAGACCCTACTTCTCTACATTGACTCTAGTGAAGCAAGTTGTCCCTATTTCCTGTATTGGCTACAAAATATAATCAGCAAAACAAGTTTAAAAAGGCACCTTTCAATTTGGGAGAGAAGATACAACTGTTTCATGGGCATCTTTCTTATCAATATACTTTTCTGCCCCTCTCAACCTTACATTGAGACTCCTCACATGACCATCCCATAGCAAACCTCACAAATACACAATAACAAAGCATCCTCAGAAATCTCATATTGCAGTATAGTTGCAGACTCAACACTTGTCTTGCTGTATATCCAGGGAAGAAAGCTAACTTGTTAACTGACCTCTCATTCTGAGAATGTGATGTCATTCTGCTGGTTAACCTGGAGGCATCCTTCCTCAGTCTGGTTTCCTTGAAATATATTGGTTTACAATCATTTATTTCATTTATTTGCTAGTAGGTCCCAGTGACTACAGTTAAATGTATTTCAGTAAAAGTGTGCACTTAGAATTATACCCTAGAGTTTGATCTACTTAGTTATTCAAGGAATAATTAGGATCAATCCAAGTTTTGTTAACATCTGAAAGTTATTCTTTTTAACAAATGTTTGGATTTCCTGCTTGCTAGATCATTCTGTGTGCATGTGTGTGTGTGTGTGTGTGTGTGTGTGCATTGTATTGCCTTTTTAGCATAGTTTGTTCTTTTGCAGTCCTGCTATATTTTAATTGTTTGCAGGAACATTGGTCTGTTTTTGTTAGCTGTTTTCAATGTATTCATTGGGGATAGATGAAGGAAAGGAAATTATGGAATAGATCTTTTATTATTAACAAACAAACAATTCAGGATGGCAGTCAAAAAGGCCTCTCCCAAAATTTCACTGGTTGATCAACATAGCTGAAGCTGACAAAAGTTCCAAGATGATAAATGACAGCACCCGTCTGTGAGTCTATCCAAAGGGAGTTCTGCAGAAACACACATATGGAACTGTAGGATGCAATTCCATATCTGGATTGCATTAGGTGAGGGGAATATTTCCAGCTGGATGAGCTTTATTCTCCTTTTGAAGGGCCAAATCAAATGGATAAAATACAAAGTTCCACTAACTGATATGCCACAGAGGTTTCCTCCATGATGCTACTTGGGAAAACTGATCCCCTGAGCCAGCTTTCCCTCAACCTAAAGGTTTTCCCTCCAGAATTTGTTTTGGGTATTAATTTCCATAAATTCCAGAAAGCATGATCTTACAATTAAGAAATTGAATTTGAACATGTCCAGAAATCATCAGACCAGTGAAGACTGTAGTAGGGTATGAAGTATGTATGGTTACAAGAAGAAGACCAAATTTAGTAGACATAATTTTCTTCACTTGGGTATACGAAAGAATCTAACTGATATGAAAGTGTTACATGATATTGACTGAAGGAGCAAAAATCTCAGCCTGTAGTAAATCAATTTTCAAGGGCCGTGGTGGCTCAGGCTGTAAGATAGCCTGTTATTAAAACACAGCAGGCTCGAATCCCACCAGGCCCAAGGTTGACTCAGCCGTCCATCCTTTATAAGGTAGGTAAAATGAGGACCCAGATTGTTGGGGGGGCAATAAGTTGACTTTGTAAATATACAAATAGAATGAAACTATTGCCTTACACACTGTAAGCCGCCCTGAGTCTTCGGAGAAGGGCGGGATATAAATGTAATTTTTTTTAAAAAATTGTGATTTTGGAAAGATTTTAAATTTAGCACTATAATAGTATTCAGGAAAACCCCATTCTGTCCATAAAATAAGAATCATTTCGAGCATTAAAGTTTTCAAGTGGAGCAAAGAAATTGCAAAGGCGGTCACTGAGAGCATTTTATTTTCTCCTTTCCTTTCCAAATAAAATTGTGCCAAGGACTCAAAATCTTCAAGTCACATGATAATATGCAACAAATAATACAAAAACGATGATATTACTGCTTATGTAACCATTCCTTCCCAAGTGATTTACACTAATAAAAATATGGAATCCTTTATTATATTAAATAAACACCAAAACATTCAACCGGACTTTCAGTTTTAGCACTTTTCAATCAGGCTTGGAATGGTATAACGTTTTTTGACAAGGGCATTTGTTTAAATATTGATTTAATTTAATTTTTAATTAAAATGGACAGATACAAACTGCCCATTTTTAAGAATCACCTCTGGGTAGAAAATGCTGTTTCTTTTGAACATACACATACAGATATTTTTAAAAGGCCTAATAAAAACGTTATTACTACTAAAATAAGTGATAGGGCTATGCCATAGTTGAACTATGGGCTGCAATTCCCCATGGAATAATAAGCAACTAAGAAGATATCAACATCACTTTTTAAATGATGATCAGATTTACCAGGCAAAGTAAGGATATGTCAAAACTTATTCCTATTTTGTCTGGACAAGCTCATAGAAGGCTTACCCAGAAAAAGTATGGGAAAAAACCCACACTGAGTTTCCCGAGATAGCTAAACTTGTGACTCGGCTCTATTTGCTTTGCTGGCTGAGGAACTCTGGGAGTTGAAGTCCACAAGACTTAAAGTTATCAAGGTTGGAGACCCCGATTTAAGGAACAGCATGGTTCGAATAAAAAGAAATCTTTTATCTGTGTTGAAGATTGAAGGACTAAATCCACAGCCTGGGAATAAAACACATTGATTTCAGAAAGGTGTGCGACTTCTGAAAACCCTGCAAAGAACTATGCATACTTATCTTGGCAGGTCTACCTAATACCATTTCACATCTGAATTGATATACTTAATGTTGTACCATAAGGATATACTGTGGAATTATTGGATATAACAGTAAGAGTTGGAAGGGACCTTGGAGGTCATCTAGTCCAACCCCCTGCCTACGCAGGAGACTTGTACTAGCGATTCGAACTGTCGAACTGCTAACCTTTCTGATCAACAAGCTCAGTGTCTTAGCCACTGAGCCACCTAGTCAGGCCTAGTCAGTTGATTCCGAAGGAAGTGATTGCATTGCATGCAGATGACTGAAATCTGTTAAGTATTCTTGAGAAAAACAGACCTAATGTATAATATACAAGAATGGAGAAAAAGTTCATGCACTTTTTCAAGGAACACCAGAACTGTCACTTCTTTTTTTCCCCCAGAATGTGTCAGACCATGACCAGAACATTATAAACCACTTCCTGTTCTTGAAGATTTACTTTTTGGAAAGCTACTAAATAAATGGCTGGTTGGACACATATTGGAAGGAAAATGGATTATTTCAATATTCTCCAGAAAGTTCCGTTCCCACAAGTATGAATTTTGCAGCGAGCTGTAACGTAAGATTCAACTCAGTGAAAACAGAAAGAACAAATGGTGCTTGTTACTCTGAAGACATTTTTCTAGAATAGCAAAGAGCTGATAGAATCTTCAGCAAATATTTCATTGGCTTTGAAAATTCATTGTACCTGGTAATGAAATAGTAGAAACTCTTCATTCTTCCTCATACCTACCCCACTATCCTGTCTTTTATAGCTTTATTTTTTCCTGATCTTTAGGCATTACTGGCTATTTTCCCCCAGGCATGAGAAAAATATCTGTTCAGAACCTACCTTCATCCACACATTCCATAGCTATAAAGTGTGTACTCTCTCTGCTACGCTAAATGGGTCTATTGTAAGGTTTTGTTTTGTATTGCTGTGGGTGTAAGGTAAAGGTAAAGATTCCCCTTGAACATATGTGCTAATCATTCCCGACTCTAGGGGGCGGTGCTCAACTCCATTTCAAAGCCGAAGAGCCAGTGCTGTCCAAAGACGTCTCCATGGTCATGCGGCTGGCAGGACTAAATGCCAAGGGTGCATGGAACGCTGTTACCTTCCCACAAAAGGTGGTCCCTATTTTTCTACTCGCATTTTTTACGTGCTTTCGAACTGCTAGGTTGGCAGAAGCTGGGACAAGTAGCGGGAGCTCGCCCCATTATATGGCACTAGGGATTCGAACTGCTGAACTGCCAACCTTATCAACAAGCTCAGCATCTTAGCCACTGAGCCACCATGTCCCTTCTGTGTGTAAGAGGGGGCTATTTTTGTTTTTGTTTGTTTTGTGGAGAGGCGTTCGATTTTCCCCCACTTCCCCAAAACCTCCAAACGTTTCATGATATATCTTGAAACTCCCCAAAACTTTTAAATAGCTCTCCACCCTAAATCAGCACTTTTTCTGCTAATTCCATAGATGTTTGTGGAAATAGGATATTTCATACACATCCTATTAAGTTTTGTTTATAGTTCTACAGACAGCAGGAATCAGATCACTTTCATTTTCCAACTTTCAGAGTCAAATAGTCTCTTGGTTTTTCTTTAGCCTGGCTTATTTCCCACAACTTTTTTTCTACCTCTCACTGATTACCCAAACTTATGGTCTGTAATCCACAGCTCATTCATGGAAAACCCCTGCAAATCCTTTTCATCATGCACTGACATTCAACTTTCTCATCTGTCTCAGAAACAAAGGAAGTTCCAACTTCTGCTTCCGAGAACTTTCTCTCTCTCTGCCATTGAAAACGCAGGGTGCGTGTGGCCTGGAAGCACGTTTACATGCAGCTTGTTCCGAGTCAGAGCAAGGCTATTTTTCACGTATGTTTCTAGACATGAGTCAACCACTCACCCGGTTTGGAGTTATTACAGCTACAGAAGTAAAATTTCATGTGTGTCATGACAGCTTTTGGAAATAGTAGACTGTCTAGCCAAGCCACACAGGAGAGTAGAATGAATCTAAAGGAACCAAACCATCCCCATTTGGGGAGATCGCCTTTATTCGTCATGTTTTTTTTATATATATACCGGTAAATATAAGATAAAAGTATGACTAGTATCAAATTGATGCCTTCACCTTCCACTTTCTTACCACATCTCCCAGTGGTAAAATGTTTCAGAGCATAGTAATTCCTTATTCAGGCTTCCTCACTATTGGGACAGTAATTACTGAGCAACCAAAGAGTAAATTTGAACATATCTCTCCTCCAACTTCTCTGTGGCTGCAGTCAGTTTTTTCTACAATTGAGCCTTTTCTCACTTGCATTTTTTTCTCACCTCAGGACAAACATGTCCCAAGCAACAAGTTGGATCCTCATGACGTTGACTTCACCTGAACCACAACCTACCCCTGTGGCAGTGTGAAGTTGTCCTCAGATTTACCAGTATTAAAGTCATGCAATAATAATTTTAAACTTAATAATACTTGATAATTAGTTTTCCCCCTTTTTCTTCCCCCTAATCATTATCTGGTAATGCCCCCCGATCCTCTATATATCTGGGGAGAAAGTATGAAGAAGAGTATATTACATTCACTTGAACCTAGGTACCATGATCCAGAGGACCTTATATACTAGCATAAGTCCTAAATTATAAATGAATTGTATTAAGTGAATATGAGCATAGTTTTCCTTTAGACCTTCCCTTTTGAATGAATGGACACAAGCAAAGGGCAGGACCTAGAATAGTTTGCATGCCACATTCATTGTCTCCTTTCAAGCCCCATGCATTAAATGAATATTTGAACTTGCTTACGATACAGCCAGATTCCCAGAGCTTACATAAGGATGGGGAAGATTTCCAAGGAACTCCATTGCTAAGCAACACAGTCATAAGGCAGGATGGCCATCATCATGTCAATTATGATTGCAGTTCCAGTTGTCTGTTACATTGTTAGGCAAATCCCACCTGGTTGCAGCATTGCATGGTCATCTGAGTGCCATGTGTGGCAACTCCGACCCACTTCCACATTGACTTTGCTGGTTAGAAGCCATCAGTGAAAGTTGCAACTAGTAATCACATGACCGTGGGATTTTGCAATGTCATAATTGCAGGCTGGACACCAATCACAATCATGAGACTGTGGGAACACAGCGATGACTGCAACTATGATGGTCCATCACAAGTACCCATACCCACCCTCATAATTTCAAATGAGTACTATCTATATGCCAGGTATTCACTATCTCTTTGGTTCATGAATGCATTGAAATTGTTATGTCATCATATTGCATTGATCCCAGGGACATGAGTGGCTTCATTTTATTTATTTATTAAATTTATAAGCACTGGAATCAAAGTCTGATTCCAAACAGAGTCTTTAAGTATAATACTGATACAGTTATTCCATCCCCATATGTTTTTGATGGCTTCATCCCATTATTATTGCTGCAAATCCAATGAAGAAGGTAGAATACTGTCAATGTTTTCCCCAGGTTCTTTAGATCGTTTTCTCCTCTTCTCTCAAAAACTTCCGAATCCCAGGTAAGCCACTTGGTGCATCATAATATTGCTTTATTTTAATTCACTAACGGCAATAATATTATAGAATTTATAATTCTATAGCTTATAGAAATTTCCCATGCTTTTTATTGGTCCAGTTTGTACTCAGCCACTGGACTCTACTTTGTCCTATTAGACAGACAATTCAAAACAATTATTTGTGTTCAGTATCTGGCTACACTATATAGGAAAATTTCCCAAATTGGCTTAGATCTGCACCCAATCAAGCAAATGAAATTTATACAGCACTGGCCAGGAGGAGATTAAATGACAAATCTTGCTCTACTGTATTTGTTTCACAAGAACATCATGCTGAGGCAAAGATCCAGAAACAATTAAAAATACAAAATCCGCATTACTGGAAAAAGAAAAGGGTGGCATATACATTTAATAAAATAAAATAATAAATAAATAAATAAAATAAGGCTAAACTTGGCAAAGATAAGTTGGACTCCCATCCCCAATGTAGCACAAGTAGCCCAGTATATGATATCTTGTTATCTATTTTTCTTTTTTTATTATTATTAATTACATTTATTAGTGCTTAATGAACATCGTGTTGTCTGGGTATTTAGTTTGCTTAACAATACATATTACATTCTTAATCTCCACCCCTTTTCCCCAACCATTGATAAAATAGATTCCATGTTTTATAATATTCCATATTTTCTTTCTTTTTAATTCTTAATGCCAATCTGTCCATTTCTGCACACTCCACCTGGAGGAAGCTGTCTATCTAGACCCGTTCCAGTCCGGCTTCCAGCCCGGTTATAGCACGGAGACGGCTTTGGATGACCTCTGGAGGGCCAGGGACAGGGGCTGTTCCTCTGCCTTGGTCCTATTAGATCTTTCAGCGGCTTTTGATACCATCGACCATGGTATCCTGCTGCGCCGGTTGGAGGGATTGGGAGTGGGAGGCACCGTTTATCGGTGGTTCTCCTCCTATCTCTCTGTCCGGTCGCAGTCGGTGTTGGCAGGGGGCAGAGGTCGCCCACGAGGGGCCTCACTTGTGGGGTACCCCAGGGGTCGATTCCCTCGCCTACCCTGTTCAACATCTACATGAAGCCGCTGGGTGAGGTCATCAGTGGGTTCGGGGTGAGTTATCATCTGTACGCTGATGACACTCAGCTGTACTTTTCCACCCCGGACCACCCCAACGAAGCGGTCAAGTGCTGTCCCGTGCCTGGAAGCCGACGGGTCTGGATGGGGAGAAACAGACTCAAGCTCAATCCTCCAAGACGGAGTGGCTGTGGATTCCGGCACCCGGTACAGTCAGCTGCATCCGCAGCTGACTGTTGGGGCAGTTAGTGGCCCCAAAGGAGGTGGTTCGCAACTTGGGCGCCCTCCTGGATGGCCGGCTGTCCTTGAGGAACATCTGGCAGCCGCCACCAGGAGGGCTTTTACCAAGTTCGCTTGGTTCGCCAGTTGCGCCCCTTCCTTGACCGGGATGCCTTATGCACGGTCACCACGCCTGGTTACGCCTCGCTGGATTATTGCAATGCTCTCTACATGGGCTGCCCTTGAGGTGCACCCGGAGGCTGCAGTTAGTCCAGAATGCAGCTGCGCGAGTGGTAATGGGAGCCGCCGAGGCTCCCACGTAACACCTCTGCTCCGTAGTTTGCACTGGCTTCCTGTGGTCTTCGGTGCGCTTCAAGATCCTGGTTACCACCTTTAAAGCGCCCATGGCTTAGGACCCGGTACTTACGAGACCGCCTGCTGTTACCGTATGCCTCCCATCGACCAGACGCTCACAGAGAGGCCTTCTCAGGGTGCCGTCCGCCAAACAATGTCGGCTGGCGGCTCCCAGGGTAGGGCCTTCTGTGGGAGCACCGACGCCTGGAACGAACTCCCCTGGCTTACGCCAAGTTCCTGATCTTCGGACCTTCCGTGAGCTAAAAACATACTTATTTATTCAAGCAGGACTGGCATAAATAGTGATTTTAAATTGGGGTTTTAGAGATTTTAAACATTTGTAAATTTTTTAATTTTTAAATTATCGGCCATTTATTAATAGTTTCTTTTAATTTCTTTTAATTGTATATACTCTGTATTTTATTTCGGCTGTACACCGCCCTGAGTCCTTCGGGAGAAGGGCGGTATAAAAATCTAATAAAACTAAACTAAACTAAACTCCAGTATTTTTTTAATTATTTCTTCATCTCGTGGTGTTTCTTCATTTTTTTCAGGATTGCACAAATACAACCCTCGCTGCTGTCAAAATGTGCAATATTAAATACATGCTTTTCTTAACTAGTTTGCCTGGTATCATACCTAATACCTAATAAAAATAATTCAGGTTTAAAATCTACATTCTTTCCTATCATCTTTTCCAGCCATTTGTGTATTTTTTCCCAAAACTTTTTCGTTTTACCACACATCCACCTCATATGATAATATGTGCCTATTTTTTGATTACATTTCCAACATTTGCTAGAAATGTTTTTAAACATTTTAGCTAACCTGGTTGGTGGTAAGTGCCATCTATAAAACATTTTATATACATTTTCTTTATATGAGGTTGCCATTGTTAATTTATAATTCCTTTCCCATAAATTTTGCTACTCCTCTAGTTCTATATTATGGCAAAAAAAAAAATTCCAATTGTACCATTGTATCTTTTATTTGTTCATTTTCCATTTTTAAATTTAATTTAAAAAATTATATACCTTCTTAATTAGTTTTTCATCCGAATTCAACAGTGTTTGATCAAAGGATGTTTGCCCATTATAAAAGCCAAACTTTTTCACATCTAAGTCATATCTAGATTATATTTGCAATTGAGGCCATTATGATAATTTTATATCTAACTTTTGAAATACTTTCCCCATTTTCTCTGAAAAGCATTGAATAAATCTGGAAATACTGTTAGTAATGTGTTTATATGCATCACAGTTCTCCAGAAAGGCTTACACATCAGTCACATCTGTAATATACGGTAATCATCCTGTGTATTGTTGTATTTGGCAAAACTTAATAGAAGTCAGCTGTCAAGGAACATATGGCACTTGAACTTTATCACTGTAATTGCACCCTCTTTCTATCAAAGCTGCATGACAAAGCTTGACATAAAAGGTCATAAATTAAATGAGTTTTCCATAGCCTTCCTAACCTCTCTAGATTATTAATTAGCTTGACATTCATCACTGAAACAATGTACAGGTAAAGTATTAAATAGGACGTCAGATATTGTTTTAGAAGGAATTACCTTAAAAATCATTGATTTTTTAAAAAACTTAAATTTAAAATTTAATTCTGCTATATGAGGGTCCAAGCTAGCTATTCGTAAACTAGAGGTTTAATGCAATACATACAAATTCTTCCTCTCAGTAGTAGGAAATAAATCCCAAAATAAGCGAAAGGGGTACTGGAAGTATTGGATTCAAAGTTCTTCAGATTCTTTGTGGATTTTTACCTGACACAGATTTTATTTTATTTTTTAGTCTTAACAAAAGCCACATGAGAGAATTTTTGTTTAAAAAAAATAACAACCAGAGGAAAGGGGGGGAAAGTACATTTCCTCCTTCTTCAGAGGCTCTGGCCACAGCAAAGTGGTAGAGAAATTATGACAGTTCTCTTCCCCACCCATTTTAGGATTGCACAGTTAATCTCTTAAAATTTAATACGTGACTGACTATCAAACTCCATGAGGTGAAGCCTGTTTTTCCTGCATAAAAATTAATTTAATGGAGAAAAACACCCTTGACTTTTGCAATTGAATTAGAGCTGTGTTTCAGATACGTACTTTCCAGACTTGGGATCATTCCAAATAGATTGTCTTGTACCCAAGGTGGAGCAGAAAAAAGCTAATATATCAGACTTTATTCAACACGTCCCATGAAGTTCTGATTCCAATCTGTTGTTTGAGAGTTCCAGCATGGTGTAAACAACAGCACCACGGCGACTACACCTAAAAGAAGGAAAACTTTTGGCATTTCTTTTGAAGCATCTAGTGGCGAAGGGAAGAAGATAGGGGATTTGATTCAGTCCTTGATTTAAAGCGATCCTTCAGATCAGACCCCTGTTGGTTTCCTCAGACAAGGTTCTTAGATAGATGGTGAGAACATATAAGCAAGGCATTCTGATAGTGATTGGACAGGCAGAGATGGCAGAGAAACCATGGAATGTTCTTTGACTATATTAGCTATTTTGGAGGGAGGATGGTTATAGGTGTGATCTTTGTCCCTGGATGACTGAGAATCTCCATAGTATCAGCATTCTGATTAACTCACCCATTGAAAGCAGAACTCTGAGGCAGGTAGATTCCTCAAAGAACATGTTTATTCATATCGGCACAGCCGGTGAAAACCAACTCTAAAACTTCCCGCGGTTTTCACTTAATTAAAAGAGCAAAATTTCCCCCTCTCAGTTGTCTCATTATCCAATGGAAGTAGCTGGTAGGCTGCTTGGTCACTCCTCTCCTCGTCTCGTAGCACCTGTTAAGATGGCCTTGGTTCCCACAGGAGAACTTTTCATTTTGATGGTTAGACAGTCTATCTACTTCCTTCCTCCCTTCCCCCTCTCAGGATTCGTGGCAACTATGAGGTAGCCAAAGATGGCTTCAGCCAGGTTCGCTTCAGAGTTGACACATAGATGTGATGACCTTTGTAAACAACTGCTAAGATCTGGAGTTTTAAAATACACTTTTATGATGAATTATACTGGATTTCAAAGGTTGCAGCCAAGCTTGAAAGATACAGGGACTGGTCCTATGAGACTGCCAGGATCAATATAGAACTTTGGGCAAGTAAAATGGCCTTCCTCTCCCTTCTTGTCTAATACACAGGACTATTCCTTTCCCATTTTCTCAGTCACTTACGATTGATAGATTTTGGAATGGACCATTCCTCTATGGGGAGCTCCTCTAAAGCAGGGGTCTCCAATCTTGGCAATTTTAAGACTTGTGGACTTCAACTCCCAGAGTTCTGGGAGTTGAAGTCCACAAGTCTTAAAGTTGCCAAGGTTGGAGACCCCTGCTCTAAAGGGTTTTTTGAAAGAACACTGTTTGCAGAATCCTTTCATGAAGCACCCTTAGTCACAGAGTTGTATTGATTCTTGATTAATACTACAGCATTAGTATACATAGCAACTGCATAGTATACTTTCAGGTATCTGCATCTTAAAACATTTGCATCAGAGGTGGGTTTCAGCAGATTCTGACCAATTCTGGAGAACTGGTAGCAGAAATTTTGAGTAGTTCAGAGAACCGGTAAATACCACCTCTGATTGGCCTTGCCCCCATCTATTCTCTGCCTCCCGAGTCCCAGCTGATCAGGAGGAAACCGGGATTTTGCAGTAAACTTTCCCTGCCACGCCCACCAAGCCACGCCCACCAAGCCACATTCACAGAACCAGTAGTAAAAAATTTTGAAACCCACCACTGATTTGCATATATGTGACCAAGCAACTTAAATGGTCTGGAGTTGGAAAAAAACAGGTACATTGGAAACACCTTGTATTAAGTAGGAAAAAGGAGGTTTCTTTCAATAGATCTGGAAAAGCAGGAGATATCTAGAAAAACAAGTAGCATATAAGACTTCTCAGGAACAGAAAATGAAAAGAATTCTTCTTTGCAAGGAAAATGAAATAAAATTGGCAACTATAAAGGGAAAAACTTTGTCTATGCAGTTTCCTTGCCATCGCCAATTTTTTCTTGTACTATATACCACACTTCTGCTCTGAACTAATGCAGTTTTTCCAATGCTGTCTTCCTCCAGATTTACCGGAAATGCAACTTCCTACCTAGGATTTTCAACATCTGGAGAGCATCAGGTTGGGAAAAGCTATTTTGGTGAGGGACTAGTCAAATTTTGTCTCATTCCTGGATGCCTAAAAGCAATTACGGTTAGACTAGCTGCTGAAAATTAGTTTTTAAAAACTTCTAGGAATCATTTGGATGGAATCGTTGCTGCCAATGACAACTTCCTTCTTTCCAATGATTCAACCGCCAGGAGTATCTTGACAGTAGGCCCTTCTACCCACCCCTTCATCTACTCATGTATTTAAAAGTAATTTGTTAATTCTATCCGCTGACCTTTTCTGGAAAGCTAACACCACTACAATGTCATCCTTTGGTTCACCAGAGCCTTATTTGAAACAGAAGCTTAGCAACCACAAGGCAACTAATACTTGTGACTGAAGTGACAAATGAGTCCAGACTCCAGTTGTTTTTAAACATGTTCCAAGAATTGCTGTTCCTGGAATCTGTGACCACAAACACCAGTAGTCTGGTAGACCAGTAGTCAGTAGTTAAATTCTTTCAGTTTTACTTGCTATGTTCTATAGCAATCTATAACAGGTAATATTTATATATGGGGGGAAAATCTTCAAAAGGATGGTATTGCGTTTAAGTACAAAAATATTCATTCACCTACAACTGGAGAGAAAGCATAGACCACCAGATGTCACTGAGTTACATTTTCCATCTTGTTTTCGTTAGTCGTAATAATTTGGGGGTCATAAATCTGAAAAAAAATGTATAGATATGGACAAGTTAAACAAGAATAAAATAGAACATAAAGATTGGAAATCTGAAGAGTTTGGTACAATATTTATCAACTACTTTATTCCTCAAATTAATGTTGATCCTATTTTTTTAATTGAATTTTATTATTTTGTCTTTGAGTCAGTCTTGATTTCTGGCTCCTGCAGGTAAGGGAATAATGTAAAAAATGAAACTATGTTTGCACGGTGCAAAATTTGGACATATAAAAGCATCTTGAAGTGGGTCTGAATGGAATAACCCCGTACTGTAACTGTATAGAAGTCTTAGAGTAAGTCCTTTGTGACTTGTCCCAAAGGTGAATTTTTCTTCAAAAGACAACTGGGGTTTTTTTCTCTTGAGGAAGAAGATAAAGTTTAACTTCTCATCCAAGAAGCTTCAACAGTTTTGATGGCAGGGAGATGAAAAGATACGTACTGACAGTTGTTGTAATCATTCCATTCCCCCCATCGTTGCCCTCCTATCAGAATTTATCCTTCCACCCACCCACCATTAGAACTGATGAAGCTTCTTGGATGAGAAATGAAATCTTATCTTCTTCTTCCTCAAGGTGAAAAAAAAAAACCAATCCAGTTGACTTTGAAGAAAAAAGCACCTCTGACACAACTATAATCAGGGTGACTGAGAATCTCCACAGACATTCCTTCCTGACTTGAGCTTTGGAAATTTAGTTCTGGAAATACTGAAACCAGATTTCCCTTCACTCATGAGAAATATTCTGACAGTATTAATCTCCACATAGGTGCCAATTCCACATTTTCTTCAGCCCAGTGCCAGCAATAAAGCTGCCTCCTCCCTAAAGATGTGTGCCTTTAGAACTTTTTCCCCTCCATTTATCCTGCTAAGTTTTGTATACAGTTGATCTAATTGTTAAGATGCTGAAAATGACAGATAAGGAAGGAGTTTGCCTCCCCACTCTATATAGTCATAAAACCTTGTCCCTTTTCCTGTTTACTTTCTGTGTTTAATTTGTCTCTAGGCACCTTCAGAACTAAAATGATTCGTCATTACCTTGCATTACCGTGCATGAGAAAAGATCACATCTGTCAAGATTTCATAAAATAACTCTCTGCACTTCCATTTGCACTGAAAAACAGAAAGCAAACGGTAGACAACATAATCAAAGAGGCCACATGAACAACACATTCAAGATGATCAGGATGGAACTTGTCTCCCTTGGTGAATTTGCAATAATGTAAACAGATTAGCCGTATTTTTTTGGAGTATAAGACGCACCTTATTTTGGGGGGGGAGGAAAATAAGAAAAAAAATTCTACTTGAGAGGCTCTCCATTTGAGAGGCTGCATTTGCAGCCTCCAAAAGCTCTGTTTGCAAAGGAGCTTCTCTTTGCAAAGGCAGCCTCTCAAACAGACCTTTTGGAAGCTCTCTGCGTTTGCAGCCTCCAAAAGCTCCATCTGAGAGGCAGAGGCCGAAAAGTGGGGGTCAGTGGTGGGTGGGGCTAAATTCCAGTAGTGGGTTGCAAAACCCATCGCTACCATTTGTTCATGCACATGAACAAAAAGCCAATATAGTTCTGGGCTGCATAAACAGAGGGATAAATCAAGATCACGCGAAGTGTTAGTGCCACTCTATAATGCCTTGGTAAGGCCACACTTGGAATACTGCATTCAGTTTTGGTTGCCGCGATGTAAAAAAGATGCTGAGACTCTAGAAACAGTGCAGAGAAGAGCAACAAAGATGATTAGGGGACTGGAGGCTAAAACATATGAAGAACAGTTGCAGGAACTGGGTATGTCTAGTTTAATGAAAAGAAGGACTAGGGGAGACATGATAGCAATGTTCCAAAATCTCAGGGGCTGCCACAAAGAAGAGGGAGTCAAGCTATTCTCCAAAGCACCTGAGGGTAGAACAAAAAGCAATGGGTGGAAACTGATCAAGGAAAGAAGCAACTTAGAACTAAGGAGAAATTTCCTGACAGTTAAAACAATTAATGTGGAATGACTTGCCTGCAGAAGTTGTGAATGCTCCAACACTGGAAATTTTTAAGAAAATGTTGGATAACCATCTGTCTGAAATGGTGTAGGGTTTCCCGCCTGGGCAGGGGGTTGGACTAGAAGACCTCCAAGGTCCCTTCCAACTCTGTTGTTGTTTTGTTGTTGTGTTGCTGTTGTTGTTGTTGTTGTTGTTGTTGTTATTATGCATGTACATATGCAGAAGCGTCCGGCACAAGTGGGTGGAGCCTCCTACCGCTACCAGTTCGCCGATCTGAGTAGAAACGGTAGCAACCCACCACTGCTACATTCGATGTGTAAGACGCACCCAAATTTTTACCCTCTTTTAGGGTGGGGGGAAGTGTATCATATACTCAGAAAAATACAGTACTTTTTTTATTTATCACTGCTTTGGACACTCTTATTTAAAAGGCTTTTTAACATTGTTCAATAGTCAAAAACACTATAGTAGTACAATAATTACTATGAACTACAGCTGTAGTGTTTTGTAAAGTTTGGATCCTCCACATGGCGCCACTCCCTGCCCTGCCTGATTCAATTTTTGTTTAAAAACTATTTTAACTATTAAAACATTAAACGGAAAACTAGCACATCAAAAGTGAATCACCAGCACAGGAGTGAAATGATTTGTGGAGAATGTATGGAAGAAGTGGTAAACATGATACAAATTGTATCAAAAAAGATATCTCCTGATCTGATAAATAAAAGTTAATGTTGCCAATGACACCTCCCTTTTCCTTGGGCTTCATTTTTAAGAATTGTAAATTAACACAAACAAAAATAAAATAAGAAGATTGAAACAAACCATTAGCCTGCAGCAGCATCTTTATTTCTGAGAATGCATTCTCATTCTCATATGGCCTTCAGTAATTATGAGAATAAAAAGAGATGGGTGATTAATGTCCAATGTTTGGCTTTGACATATACCCCACTCCCCCCCCCCAAAAAAATGGATAAATTTTCATAGTACTGGAAATAGTCCTGAGCTCTGTACTCTTTCAACTCTTTTTAAACTTGGATGGACAGGTGGATGTAGGCAATGATGAAACATGAGTGATACAAGTCGTCATGCAAGATCCACAATTTAATGTACTTTCATCATGTGGCTGAATGCAAGCATTTAAGCATAGTACACACATGATGACAGCATGCAGACTGACATTGCAACGTCATCATGGTTTGCTGCAGATACCTTTGAGCAGAGATAATACTGTTTAAGATTTCCAAGAAGATGGCAAGTTGACAATGAGCAATCAACCCCAAACCATTTTCTAACAATTTGTCTGTTTCCATGTCTACGGAGATTCTCAGTTATCCAGGTCATGGTTGTCCCAAAGATGCTTTTCAAAAGGCAACTGTACTTGGTTTTTTTCTTGAAGACATTTCGCTTCCCTTCCAAGAAGCTTTTTCAGTTCTGATCGAACTGTTCGGTTCTGTCAGAACTGAAAAAGTTTCTTGGATGAGAAGCGAAATTTTTACCCTCTTTTAGGGTGGGGGGAAGTGTATCATATACTCAGAAAAATACAGTACTTTTTTTATTTATCACTGCTTTGGACACTCTTATTTAAAAGGCTTTTTAACATTGTTCAATAGTCAAAAACACTATAGTAGTACAATAATTACTATGAACTACAGCTGTAGTGTTTTGTAAAGTTTGGATCCTCCACATGGCGCCACTCCCTGCCCTGCCTGATTCAATTTTTGTTTAAAAACTATTTTAACTATTAAAACATTAAACGGAAAACTAGCACATCAAAAGTGAATCACCAGCACAGGAGTGAAATGATTTGTGGAGAATGTATGGAAGAAGTGGTAAACATGATACAAATTGTATCAAAAAAGATATCTCCTGATCTGATAAATAAAAGTTAATGTTGCCAATGACACCTCCCTTTTCCTTGGGCTTCATTTTTAAGAATTGTAAATTAACACAAACAAAAATAAAATAAGAAGATTGAAACAAACCATTAGCCTGCAGCAGCATCTTTATTTCTGAGAATGCATTCTCATTCTCATATGGCCTTCAGTAATTATGAGAATAAAAAGAGATGGGTGATTAATGTCCAACGTTTGGCTTTGACATATACCCCACTCCCCCCCCCAAAAAAAAATGGATAAATTTTCATAGTACTGGAAATAGTCCTGAGCTCTGTACTCTTTCAACTCTTTTTAAACTTCAATGGACAGGTGGATGTAGGCAATGATGAAACATGGGTGATAAAAGTCATCATGCAAGATCCACAATTATTAATTTTTTTTGCATTTATATCCCGCCCTTCTCCGAAGACTCAGGGCGGCTTACACTATGTCAAACAATAGTCTTCATCCATTTGTATATTATATACAAAGTCAACTTTTATTGCCCCCAACAATCTGGGTCCTCATTTTACCTACCTTATAAAGGATGGAAGGCTGAGTCAACCTTGGGCCTGGTGGGACTTGAACTTGCAGTAATTGCAAGCAGCTGTGTTAATAACAGACTGTCTTTGTCTGTTGAGCCACCAGCCACTTTAATCATGTGGCTGAATGCAAGCATTTAAGCATAGTACACACATGATGACAGCATGCAGACTGACATTGTAACATCATCATGGTTTGCTGCAGATATCTTTGAGCAGAGATAATACTGTTTAAGGAGATTTCCAAGAAGATGGCAAGTTGGCAATGAGCAATCAACCCCAAACCATTTTCTAACAATTTGTCTGTTTCCATGTCTATGGAGATTCTCAGTTATCTAGGTCATGGTTATCCCAAAGATGCTTTTTTAAAAGACAACTGTACTTGGTTTTTTCTTGAAGACGTTTCGCTTCCCTTCCAAGAAGCTTTTTCAGTTCTGATCAAACTGTTTGGTTCTGTCAGAACTGAAGAAGTTTCTTGGATGAGAAGCGAAATGTCAATCAGTTCAAGCAGAACTGAAAAAAACCCAAGTACAGTTGCCTTTTCAAAAAGCATCTTTGCTACTGTCTTTTTCCATGTTTTTGGCTTGTAGTCTAAACAACCTAACATAGTCAGCATCTATGCACAGTAACTGCCAGCAGTAGTAGTCATAATATTTGGATGACAACTAGGTATTCAGAGATACTGTATTTTTCGGAGCATAAGACACACCAGAGTATAAGACGCACCTTAATTTTTGGGGAGGAAAACAAGAAAAAAATAATTTGGAATCCCAATCCCCTTCCTGATTCCAAAAGTGGGGTGTGCAGAGGCAAAAAAAGTGCTTTGCATTTTAGGTGGCAGATCTGGCCAGGAGGAAGGAGGTGAGTCTGCTGAGAAGGAGAAGGAGGGTGGCTCTGCAATATGCACCAAGAAGGAGCATTTTCAGGCGGCAGCACTGCGATCCCCTCCCTGAATCCAAAACGGTTCTCGGTTCCCCGCTGCACATTGCAGGGGAACTGGCCACCACCTGAAACGTGGCTCTGAAAATTGCATCAAGGAATTGGGCCAATGGGCAGCAGTGGCTGGAAAGGAGGGATGTTTCACAGCTCCAGCTCGGCTTGGCTCGGCTCGGCTTGGCTCGGCTCAGCTCGGCTCCTGGGAGTAGAGAGGGCTTAGGCGGTGGTGGCGGCAGTGGCTCCTCACGTTGCTGGGGAGTGAAGTCATTGCGACCATTGTCTGGCCTGAGCTGCCCGCTGGGCGGCCAGAGGGGTGACCAGCTGTGAACCGTGGGGCCCGCCTTGTTCACCAAAGCCACCGGGCAGATCCCTCCCCCAAAGTGTCCCAAAGAGGTTTGTTGCTCTTCAGGACAGGCTGTGCCCCAGCCCAGATACCCGCCGCCTGGAACTGCCCGAAAATGTCCAAAGGATGGGGGCCGGCGGGTGGGCAGGGCTACATTCGTAGTATAAGATGCACCCAGATTTTCACCCTCTTTTTGGGGGTAAAAAGGTGCGTCTTATACATCGAAAAATACAGTATGTCCTGATTTACTTCTAGTTTGCTGCCATTCTCTGTAAAAAAAATAAAAAAAATTCTGAAAGCAAGCAGCACTAGCAGGCTAAACTGGAAGAGGTTTTAGAGCAGGGGTCTCCAACCTTGGCAACTTTAAGCCTGGCAGACTTCAACTCCCAGAATTCCCCAGCCAGTTGAAGTCCGCCAGGCTTAAAATTGCCAAGATTGGAGACCCCTGTTTTAGAGAATTAAATAAGGAAAGCAACCGAAACAGGAACAGGAATGGAAGAAAGGGAAAAAAGAACAATAAATCATCTTGTTTCACATATGATTCTTTGCACTTATTTCAAAATTCAACTTTGTCTTCTACAGTTAAACAATAAAAGAGCTATTACTGTAAATCCCGTTCAGAAAATTGCACCTATGTTACTTGACTGCCCTCTGTCTTGTTCCACCATTCTGGATGGATTTGCAGAAAAACAAATATAAATTTTGAATCATTGAAATGAATCAGCAGAAATGCCCAAGGAAACCACTACATACATTCTTGCAACATCCTGGCTGCCTTTGAACATTTTAATTAATCCAACCCGATTATTTACTTTATAGAGTTTTACAAGTTTTGTAGCATTATGAGCAATAAAAAATGCTTTTATCGTGACATATGAGTAATTATTATATACTGTACATCAAAAAGTCTGAATTAATATGTCAATTAACTAGCTGGAAACAGCAAAGTGATTTCATATTGCTAAGTATCTTCCATGCCATCTGATCTCATAACATCATCTGAATCCAGGAGCCAAGTAGATTTATTGCTGGTTCAGTTGTAATGTAATAGAATTATAGCAAAGGAAAATATTGGTGCCAGATCCAAGTTGACAGTATAAAGAAACAGTTTAATTTGAACTCTGGTAAGGTTAATAAAATAAAATATTTTAATAAAATATTGCTGGATTTAAGATAGGACAATCAAACAATAGCTTTCTTTTCATCTGTATTCTGAAGTCTTCTCGGATAGAAATACTATGACTTGATTTTATTGGTACATTTTGCTGTCACTCACCACACCCATCCCAAATGCTTCCAAGTTACTTCCAGTTTACATAGCTTGGTAATGATAAACGATCTGGCAACTCGAGATCAACTGGCTGTGAATGCATTAAAAAAATTCCATTTCTTGACTTGTTGCTTGCAAGGATTTTCCTTTTCCTGCAGCCAGTCCTGTAAAAGAAGAAAATCACCAATTCCCAGCATGTTTTTTTAAAAAACTAAACTCCCACTAGTGTATATTTTTTTATATAATTTCACCCCTTTGTATAGATTGTATGTGTAGTGTCTTAAAACCTTTTTTTAAACCATGAAGTTAGATACTATATAAATCAGGCTTCTTTTCATCCCCCAGGAAAGAAAAAAAGAAAAGTAGGATCACAGCACAATTGCCCACTGCTTATTCTGGGAAGGGATCTGCCTTCCATCATCTTGACAGGATCTAGAACAGAGGTCTCCAACCTTGGCCACTTTAAGACTTGTGGACTTCAACTCCCAGAATTCCTCAGCCAGCTTTGCTGAGTTGAAGTCCACAGATCTTAAAGTGGCCAAGGATAGAGACCCCTGATCTAGAATCAGGATACATCCAAGTGACAAACAGCCAATGACAAACCAGCAAGCAGTTTATTTCTTTAACATAGTTATTACATTAAATCATACGACACAGTATACGCATCTTGAAGTGGTTTACAAAATATCATACAAATAATAAAATAAATTAAAACCACATGAAGCCCAGACTCATTAAAAAAAACTGGGGAGGGAAACCAAAGACCCATTCATCCAGCAGCCATGCAGGCAAGGCCTAGCTGAAGAGAGGGTTCTTCCTGAGACAATGAAAGGATGTAAAGTTGGCCCTTCCTAAACTTCAAGGAGAAGTGCCTTTGACTGTGTAGGGACCATAAGGAAGGCCCACCTACAACAAAACCCATGGGCCCTCCTCAGCTCTCAGTGAATCTTTTAACATAGAATCAGTAGCCAAAAAAAAAAAAAATCCACCCATCTGGAATTGTTCAGTCTGAGAGAAGAACCTGGAGAAATAGCAAGTTGTTGATGATGTGACTGTTTGAAGTGCAGTCAAATGGCCAATAGTGGGTGTGAAATGTTTTGTGCATGCTGAGAAGTGAGGGCACACTCCTTCCTTTGTGGTTTCTAACTAGCCTCCAACTAAGCCACTTTTGTCGCTTTATATATTTGTCACCTCCCTACTCTTCTATGTTTTTGAGGCCAACTTCCTCCGGCCTTCAGTCAAGCTGGAGAGAAAGAGGAGATTGCTTCCACCGCTTAATTTCAGGAGGAAGAGAAGGAATGTTTGGACTCATTTGGTACTTGCTCTGATGACAATAGAGAGTGGGTGCTCATCAGCTAGTCTCCCACCTCAAGACTTAGTTCATTGTAGAGCCATGAAAAGGTCTCCCTCCCTCCTCTCTGTGCTATTTCTGTCTTATAACCTCCTCCATATGACTCTTGTATTTTATATTATTTTAAACTTGGGAGATGTCAAATGGGCTTGAGAGGAGAAAGCTTAAAGAAGCCAGACAGAGTCCCTAAGTCAGATCTTCCTCATTCCTGTCACAGTCCTCCAACTGATGGATGGTTTCCTTGCTCCATGAGTGTCTTGTGAGTGTAAAATTATTTCTTCATTTTCCACAAGCTCATTACAGACACAATGCTAAACTAACACATCTGTTTTTGTTATGTGTCAAGCTGGGATGGATTTAAAAAAGAGAAAATATTTTGTTTACAAAAATAATAGAATTAACCATTTTTTTTTAAAAAAAGTAACAAATTATTGTAACACTATAATTAATATTTTACAACCAATTATGCACACAATCTAAACCAAAAACTATCATGTGATCCACTTTAAAAGTGTAGTGGTCACTAGTAAATATGTCTAAGTAATGTAACATTACTGAAGCCCTGGATTGTCAGACAAACTTACCAACACAATTCTTCAACATACTGAAATAATTTCTTGAGAATTAACTAACTATTAATTTAGCTAAACTGACTTGTGACTAGCTTTCAACTTTTCTTATCCCTTAAAAGCTGTGAGATACTGTAATTAATGACAAGGATATACAAGAGTAGGTCATCCGTTATCAGACAAATTCATAATATAGTCCAGGGGTCTCCAACCTTGGCAACTTTAAGCCTGGAGGACTTCAACTCCCAGAATTCCCCAGCCAGCTTTGCTGGCTGGGGGATTATGGGAGTTAAAGTCCGCCAGGCTTAAAGTTGCCAAGGTTGGAGACCCTTGATATAGTCCACCCACAAACCACATTGTTGCACTTTCGCTTTAGTAGTATGTATACAAAAACCTATAAATACAGATGGAGAAGAAAAGCAATACAACTCTGGCATCAGGCCTCAGACCATCAGAAAAACACTGCTGGAGCAGATCAAAAGCCTGTCTGTTCCAGTACTCTTTTTCTCCCAGGAAATGAGTAAATGCCTCTGGGAAGCTCATAATCCAAAGCAAACATAGAAAAGTCAGCTAATCATATTCTCAGCAAAGGACATTAGTGATAGACTCCCAGCTCTCAGCCTTTTCTAGCAAGATATGTTTGGCACATACAGCAGAGGACTACGAAGATGGCACTGAAGAAGGTATTTTGAATACCTTCAAAAATACTGAAGATCTTGGAGTTTTCATACCAAATGATCTAAGTGCCAAAGCCCACTGTAACTACATCGCAAAAAAGGCTTCAAGAGTTGTAAACCTAATCTTGCGTAGCTTCTTCTCCAAAAACACTACACTACTAACCAGAGCATATAAAACATTTGCAATTCTTGAATATAGCTCGACTGTTTGGAACCCATACCACATTTCTGACATCAATACAGTTGAACGTGTCCAGAAATATTTTACAAGAAGAGTTCTCCACTCCTCTGAATACAACAAAATACCTTATGCCATCAGACTTGAAATCCTGGGTTTAGAAAATTTAGAACTCCGCCGCCTTCGACATGACCTAAGTTTAACTCATAGAATCATCTATTACAATGTCCTTCCTGTCGAAGACTACTGCAGCTTCAATTGCAACAATACACGTGCACACAATAGATTTAAGCTTATTGGAAGGGAGAAAAATACTTTTAATAGGAGTTTATGCACCAAATCAAGAAAAATTTTATAAGTTTTTACATAAAAGAATAACATCTTGGGATTATAAAACTTATATATTAATGGGTGATTGGAATGGAGTGATGGATACCCAGAAAGATAAAAGAAGTCTTAGAAATATTTCCAATCGTGTAAAACTGCCAAAGGCATTCTTTGATTTGATGGAAGATTTAGAATTGAGAGATGTATGGCGAGAACGCAATGAAAAAGAGAGAGATTTTACATTTTTTTCTGACAGACATCAATCTTTTTCTAGGATTGATTTCATTTTAATTACTAATGATTTGTTTTTCAGAGTGAAGAAGACAAAAATTTGTTCTAGAACCTTGTCTGATCATAGCCCGGTATGGATTGAGTTAGATCGGGAAAAAGAGGCCAGGAGGTCGTGGAGGATGAATGAGAACTTGTTTAAATATGAACAAAATGTAAATGAATGTAAAACTCTAATGAAGGAATTTTTTTCTTTGAACATGGATAAAGGGACACCTATAGAGATAGTTTGGGACACCAGTAAAGCTTATATGAGGGGAATTTTATTAGAGATGAATAATAAATATAGAAATAGACTGCACAAAAGGCGAAAAGAACTAGAAGAGGAAATTAAAAGGAAGGAGCAGTTATTGGTAGGCAATCCAGGAGATAGTAAAACAAAAGAGTCAATAAATATATTAAGAGGTCAATTTAATATGTTAATGGCAGATCAGGTGGCAACTAATTTACAATATGTAAGACATAATTTGTTTAATAATTCTAATAAACCTGGAAGGTGGTTAGCATATTTATTAAGAAAGAAACAGAAACGACGTATAATTGATAAAATAGAATATAGAGGTAAGGAAGTATATCAGCAAAATTTGATTAAAAAAGCTTTTTTAGAATATTATACTAAGTTATATTCTAGAGATGTGATTAGTGATAAAGATATAGATAGATATTTACAGGACCACGGTATTTTAGAAATTACAGTAGATCAAAGGAAGAGTTGAATCAATTAATTTCTTCAGAGGAAATAGTGTTTGCAATTAAGCAGCTTAAAGCGAATAAAGCACCAGGTACAGATGGCTTGACAACTACTTATTATAAAAATTTACAAAATGAGATGATTGTACCACTTAAGGAGTTATTTAACAGAATACAAAGGGGAGGAGAAGCTCCTCCTTCATGGAGGACAGCTTTTATTTCATTAATACCTAAAGAAGATCGAGATGGTGTTAAACCAGAGAATTATAGGCCAATATCGCTTTTAAATACTGATTATAAGATATTTGCTAAGATACTAGCGAATAGATTGATGCCACTGATGAATCAATTAATTCATAATGACCAATCAGGATTTATTAAGGGGAGACAGATGAGATATAATATGAGACAAATTGTAAATTTACTTGAATATTTGGAAGGAAACAGCCAGGTTTCAGCAGCATTCCTCTTTTTGGATGCCGAAAAAGCTTTTGATAGATTGGATTGGCAGTTTTTGTTTAAAGTAATAGAAAAAATGCAATTTGGGGATTATTTTATTCAAGCAATTAAGGCTATATATCAAAAGCAAACAGCTCAAATAATAGTAAATGGTGGATTAACAGAATCTTTCAAGATTGAGAAAGGGACTAGACAAGGATGTCCCTTGTCACCATTATTATTCATTCTAACTTTGGAAATATTATTGAGTAAGATACGTGGTTTAGATCGAATAAAAGGAATTAGAATTAAAAATCAAGATTATAAATTAAGAGCGTTTGCAGATGATTTGGTTGTTTCTTTATCTCAACCAATACATTCAGCTGTATATTTGATGGAGACAATTGATCAGTATAGTAAGGTATCTGGGTTTAAAGTGAATCAACAGAAGACAAAATGATAATTAAAAATATGAATACACATCAGAGGAAGAATTAGAAAGAATAACTGGATATGAAGTAGTTAAAAGGTTAAATACTTAGGAGTATACATTACAGCATCGAATGTAAAATTATATAAAACAATTATGAGGTATTGTGGGGAAAAGTAATTAAAGAAATGGAGAAATGGAAGAAGTTACAATTATCATTGTTGGGAAGAGTGGCAGCTATAAAATGAATGTTTTGCCTAGATTTTTATTTTTGTTTCAAATGATTCCAATTTTGAAGAAAGATGCAAATTTACAAGAATGGCAAAAGGATTAATAAATTTGTATGGAAGGGTAAAAACCGAGGATAAAGTTAAAAATAATGCAAGACGTTAGGGAAAGAGGGGTTTAAAATGCCTAATTTGAAATTGTACTATGATGCAGTTGTTTTAACTTTAATTTCTGATTGGATTAATTTAACAGAGGAAAGGATTTTGAATATAGAAGGTTATGGTTTGTTATATGGATGGCGCATATGTAATATATGACAAGAAAATTGATAAGACATTTAAGAATAATATGGTCTGAAGTGCGTTGTTGAGGATTTGGAAAAAATATCAATATAAGTTAGATGGAAAGATACCAATATGGACCATCCCCAGACATATGATAGAGAATATAAATATATTACAAAAAATGGAAGTTATCACTTACAAAGAGCTTTTGACTATGGAAAAAGGGGAATTACAGTTGAAATCTAGGGAGAAATTGAGGATGAAGGAAGAAATTATACATGGTTCCAGTATGGACAATTGCAATCTAGATGGAAAATAGATCAGAAAATTGGTATAAGGCAAAGTGATGATAATCTGGTAAAACAAATAAAAGATCAAGGTCAACAGCATATAAAGAGATTATATAATGTATTGGTTGAAATTGATTCAGAAATGGAGTTGGTTAAAGATTGTATGGTAAAATGGGCACAAAATTTTCAACAACCTATAATGTTAGAAACATGGGAAAAATTTGGGTGAGGAATGTTAAATTCATGCAAGCACAAAATTTAAGAGAAAATTTTATAAAATGTTTTATAGATGGCATTTAGATCCTAAAAAACTGTCATGTATGTATCCAAATGTGAAAGCAAAATGTTGGAGATGTGATTGTGAGGATGCTACCTATTATCATATATGGTGGACTTGCAAAAAAGTTAAAGCCTTTTGGATTAAAATATGGTGGATTATGCAGAACATTTTGAAAAAGAAGATCAAGTTTGTTCCACAGTTCTTTTTATTAGGAATAATCTCAGATTGCACTGTTATAGAGACAAAACTGATTCTGAATTTAATAACTGCTGCAAGATTATTGATTGCACAATATTGGAAGAAAGAAGACTTACCTACAATTGGAGAATGGATTAGTAAAGTATCAAATTTAGCAGAAATGGCAAAAATTTCTGCCTACTTGAAAGACTGTACACAAGAAAATATATATTGGAATGGAGGAAGTGGATTGATTATATTCAAAATAAGTATCAGATTAAAAAATATCAATTAGTTTTTGAGTGAAGTTAGGAATTATTATGTATTAGTTTAAGAAAGAAGGGAATTGATAGTGTGATGGTGTGAAATGGAATATGTTTTATGTTATATTTTAGATTATGTTTGTTAGTTACAATACTCTGTATTCTGTTCTGGGAAGTCTCGGGGAAGGAGGCGGGAAGGGAAGACTATAAATTGATTGGTTGCCATTGTACAGGAATAATGGTAGAATTAAACAAGTTGGAATGGTGTAATGTCGGGACTGCTCGGCAAACACTCCCGAAGGAAAGGGTAAGGAAAGAGGAGTAAAGAAGGAAGAAAGTAGGTAGGTAGGTGGGTAGGGAGGAAAGAAGGAGGAGAAGAAAGGATAGGAGGAGGAGAAGAAGGAGAAGATAGAGGGTTAGAAAGGATGGTAGTGAGAAGTGGGAAAGAGGAGGGGAAGTAGGAAAGCGAGGAGAAGGTGGTGGGGGAAGTTTAAGAAGGATGAGAAGGGAAGAAAGGATTAAAGGGGGGAGTGGCAGTCGAGCAGCCCTGACTGAGTATAATTTGAGTATAGGACTGATTGTTGGATAAGTGATTGTATTGTACACTGGTCAAATTGTGGGAATTATTATGGAAAAATAAAAAAATTTTGCAAAAAAAAAAAAATAGATTTAAGCTTAATGTTAACCGCTCCAATCTTGATTGCAGAAAATATGACTTCAGTAATAGAGTTGTTAATGCTTGGAATAAACTACCTGACTCTGTGGTCTCTTCCCAAAATCCCCAAAGCTTCAACCAAAAACTATCTACCATTGACCTCACCCCATTCCTAAGCGGTCTGTAAGGGGCATGCATAAGAGCACTAACATGCCTACCGTTCCTGTCCTATTGTATCCTTTCGTTATATCCAGTGGTGGGATTCAACCAGTTCGCATCACTTCAGGAGAACCGGTTGTTAACTTACTGAGCAGTTTGGCAAAGTGGTTGTTGGAAGAAATTATTAGGGCAGAGAACCGGTTGTTAAATTACTTGAATCCTATCACTGGTTATATCCAATTAATATAGTTATTACATACTTATACTCATATATATGCTTATATATTGTATAATTATTTCATGCTTATGTTTATATATACTGTGTGACAAAATAAATAAATAAAATAAGTATTCAGAATTAGAATTAGAATTAGAATTAGAATTAGAATAGAATTTATTGGCCAAGTGTGATTGGACACACAAGGAATTTGTCTTGGTGCATATGCTCTCAGTATACATAAAAGAAAAGATACGTTCATCAAGGTACGACATTTACAACACAATTGATGATCAATATATCAATATAAATCATAAGGATTGCCAGCAACAAGTTATAGTCATACAGTCATAAGTGGAAAGAGATTGGTGATGGGAATTATGAAACGATTAATAGTAGTGAAGGTTTTATATAAACATCAGCTTGGCCTGGAAAGAGACGCTGGAGTGAGAAAGAAACTCAAGACTTCTCTGCCTTGAATCTCTTTAGCGTAAGAGAAGGGAGACGGAATCTCCATCAGGCTTTCAAAATTCTTTTATCATCCTCTAACAATAAGTAGAATTCTAGTCATTCTTGTGGTTTCTGTTTACTGATATGGCCTGCCTCTCTGAGCTCAATTTTGAAAGCCTAATTATTTGCTACACAAATAGGCATTGAACCTTGCCTTTGAATGCAGAGATTGCATCGAATCTACAAGGGACTCCACCATCCTCAGAACAACCCGGTGAATCTCCAAAGAGCAAAAAGATATACAAATAACAATGCCGTGGTAAAATTCACACACCACTGGGACAAGGTTTGCCTTGTACAGCAACCAATAAGCCCAACCTATATTTCTGCACGCTCATAAAAGCTCATCAGAGAAGTTCAGAAGAGCACAGGGTCAATCTCTGACTTTCACAACTCAGTGCAAATTCTTTATGGCAAGTCGGCCAGCAGGATTTTCTCCAGATTGCTTCAAAGTGATATATTGTTCTGAGCCTGCTGACCGAAGGACAGCCAAAGAAGTTGTACCTCTCACTGAAGGCAATGATCCCTTACTGGACAATTATCAGAATTTTCTGCAAAGATTTAAAGTTGCATTTTAGTATCAAATCAAGAGATCTGAAAGTTGAAGGAAGGTAAGAACAGAGTCCATGGATACAAACTACGGTAGATTTTCAATTATTGATCGGTGATCCGGAACGGAATGACCCTACTTTGATTGACCAAACTCAAGTAAGATTTGATGGGAGATAACTTAGTGAGATAAAGTACACACACACACACACACACACACACACACTGTCAGGCCTGGAAACCATATTAAACTTTAGGTTTCCAGACGCTGCCACATTTTTATCTTGAGGGGAGGAGGGGGGGTTGAGGGGTATGGTAACATTCTTCCAGCGGTCAAGGTCGGATGGTGTTCACGTCTGCAGGAAGAGTGGCAAGAAGTTACTCGAATGAACTGGAAGAACGTGGGACCGTGTGATCGTCAGAGGGGTCAGGGGGGTGGGACTATTGGGGTTTGTATAACTGGGGAAACGAATCCGGAACTTCAGTTTTGGGAATTGCACTCATCGTGTGCCAGTCTCCTCATGCTAGTAAAGGACTTTGAGAAAAAGAAAAGATGCCTCCAAGTCTCTTTTACGCAGAAGAGGTATTTCTGGAACCTTGACACACACACACACACACGAATTTGGAAGAGGGGCCACAACATTAAGTTGTTGTAAGTGTTGTACCTTGATGAAGGTATCTTTTCTTTTATGTACACTGAAGCATATGCACTAAGACAAATTGCTTGTGTGTCCAATCACACTTGGCCAATAAAAATTCTATTTTAAAAAAAACATTATGTATTAATTGATGGGCATTTGGAGTAGTTAGGATATGGGGAAATTAGTAAAAGAAGGAGATTAACAAACGCTCTTCGTGCTTATTTCTCCTTCTCTGCAGCCTCCTTGAATACAAGTTCTGGAGAACTCATGCAGTAGGACCAGTAGAAAATTCCTCAGCAGAGAAACAGAAGTGGAGAGACCTTGGTTTATATGCCCATTGTTTAACTTTACTGCATGACCCTAAGTTCTGGTATTATGAAATAGCACAGTAGCAGAAAAGAGGCAAGGTTGAGAATCAACACAAGAAAAAGTGGATAGTCTGTCGCATCATTGATAAAATGATAACGCAGAACCAGTGAATTTGCTAATGAAATAATCAAATACTCCTCAAACCAGCAAAGCTGGCTGAGGAACTCTGGGAGTTAAAGTCCACAAGTCTTAAAGGGACCAAGGTTGGAGACCCCTGCCTCAGACCATTAATGGTCTCACCTAATGCCTCAGACCATTAGGCCTCACCTAATGGTAGGTGAGGGACTGGTGGCTCAGGGGCTAGGACGTTGAGCTTGTTGATCGAAAGGTCGGCAGCTCAGCGGTTCGAATCCCTAGTGCTGCTGTGTAACGGGGTGAGCTCCTGTTACTTGTCCCAGCTTCTGCCAACCTAGCAGTTTCGAAAGCACGTAAAAATGCAAGTAGAAAAAATAGGGACCATCTTTGGTGGGAAGGTAACAGCGTTCCGTGCGCCTTTGGTGTCTAGTCATGCCGGCCACATGACCACGGAGACGTCTTCGGACAGCGCTGGCTCTTCGGCTTTGAAACGGAGATGAGCACCGCCCCCTAGAGTTGGCAACGACTAGCACGTATGTGCGAGGGGAACCTTTACCTTTACCTTTAATGGTAGGTGAGACTGGAGACAAGAAGAACAGCCACAGACTAGGCAATGGTAAGATACAGGGAGAGGAGTTGAGCCCACAGAACGAATCAGCACATGGCAAATATCTCAGAAGGGAACCTCTGTAGTTTCTTGGGCTGTAAAGATGACAGGGAAAAGATGTACTTTCAGAGTAGCAAGATTCTGTTAATGTATCATTACAATAAATGTAGAGCTAGTACATCTGGATGTGTTTCTTGTCAGAACTATCTCACAAATCTGTAAGCTAGTCTTTTAAAATATACTGATGGTTTTTAGACCCTTAGAAGGCTGAATATTGAAAATCATTCTTTATTAGAGGTAATATTTTCTTCAAAAATAGGTTTGTGTGAAAAAAATTCCATTTGTCCATCATAGCAATAGCATTTAGACTTATATAATGCACCATAGTGCTTTACAGCACTCTATGGGTGGTTTACAATGTAGAAGTATTGTTTGCATATTGCCTCCAACAATCTGGGTCCTCATTTTACCAATCTCAGAAGGATAGGAAACTGAGTCAATCTCGATCTCCTGTCAGGATCGAACTCCAGGCTGTGGGCAGAGTTTGCCTGCAATACTGCTTTTTAACCACTGCACCACCAGGGCTAACTCACATTATTCAGAATACACCTTGAGATGAACATTAATATTTATTCCCATATTGTATTTTTGTGAATGTTTAATAATGGAGCATTACTATATGTTGAGGCGCACAGAACGCTGTTATCTTCCCACCAAAGTGATGCCTATTTATCTACTTGTATTGTCATACTTTCGAACTGCTAGGTGGACAGGAGCTGGGACAAATAACGCGAGCTCACCCCATCAAGTGGCATTTGTGTCTCAAACCCAGGCTGGCAGCTTTCCAGCTGACAAACTCAGTGTCTAACTGTTGAGCCACCATGCTCCTCTTTCATTTTATGGATGGATATTAAATATGGCTAGCTATAGAAAACATGGTAATTGTTTTTACCCATTTTAAGAATAATCAAATGAGAGTTAAATATAATGAAAGGTGTCTCTGCTTTCCACTTGTTAAGATAGTGAAGAATTTCAACCACCATTTTCTCTACAGATGTAATCAATTTTTTTTTATTTGCATTTATATCCCGCCCTTCTCTGAAGACTCAGGGCGGCTTACACTATGTTAAGCAATAGTCTTCATCCATTTGTATATTTTATACAAAGTCAATTTATTGCCCCCAACAATCTGGGTCCTCATTTTACCTACCTTATAAGGTACCTTACAAGCCGTGGGTGGCTCAGGCTGTAAGACAGCCTGTTATTAAACACAGCTGCTTGCAATTACTGCAGGCTCAAGTCCCACCAGGCCCAAGGTTGACTCAGCCTTCCATCCTTTATAAGGTAGGTAAAATGAGGACCCAGATTATTGGGGGGGGGCAATAAGTTGACTTTGTATATAAATATACAAATAGGATGAGACTATTGCCTTACACAATGTAAGCCGCCCTGAGTCTTCGGAGAGGGGCGGGATATAAATGTAAATAAATAAATAATTTAAAAAAAGGATGGAAGGCTGAGTCAACCTTGGGCCTGGTGGGACTTGAACCTGCAGTAATTGCAAGCAGCTGTGTTAATAACAGACTGTCTTAGCAGTCTGAGCCACCAGAGGCCCTAATTAATCTGATCTTATCAAACAAGCAGCACAATCATCATTCCGTATCCAGTAATACTGCTGTCTTCTAGATGAAAATTGAAAGGTTTTTGGATATGGAGAATCAATATCAAAACTGATACTCAACATCCACAGATTGGAGAGAACAGTTGAGGGAAAGAAAAATCTGGATCTTGTAGACAACCAAACATAGTCGGCTCCACATTTTTCCCAGGAAGATCTTGCAACCTCATCCTCTTCCAGGAGGTCTAGTGGGGCCAAACCATCTCTTCACCATGAGGCAAGCTCACAGGGACAAAACTGGCAGGAACTAATTAGGGTTCCTGGTTAACCAGAATGTGTCAAAAGCACTGAGTGAACTCTGAATTCCAAGCAGCAATGTCAATTTGTTTTAAGACCCACACGATACACATCGTCACAGTCATATTGTTCCTCTGCTTTTTTTTTTTAAGGAATCCAGTGTTCAACTAGTAACTTCTTTTTTCATCTCTGTGATCCTGACATTGCTCTGAGCCAGGCAAACCAAGATGCTGCCCTCCTGCCATTTTGTCCTCCGTCGTGAGCAGGTTTCTATGGGCTCTGTGATTATTTACAATCTAGCAAACAGACAGATGTGTGATGGGCTTTGCTCTTTCTAGTGTCATCAATCAAGCTCTGTGTTGAGTAACAATAAAGAGAGAGAGGATGGGAATCCACTAACCATAAAGCTCAGTGGTCAGAAGAAGAGAAAGACAAACTTTTCAGTTACTGAAAGACTCTGAGCCAAATGCACTCTGGCAGCACATCTGGAATGAAGTTATAACCACTTTTTCTTTAAAGACAAGCATATCGCAATGTGCCCAGAATGATAATCTTCAACATTTTCATACCTATCTGCATTCCTACATCATTATGAATATTTTCATGGCTCCATAGTTACCTACATGTCACTTCTTTTGCCTGTGAATGTAGTACCCCGTTGAGTCTATGTGTTTGTTTCTGTTTCTAACAGGATCTTTGCATAACCAGAGGGGAGAAAGAGGAAATCCGTATGTAATGAATCTGTTTATTTTACAGAGCTCCCTAGGGAGGGACAAGGGAGCAAGAGTTATGCAAAGCTTTGGCAGTGGCAGCTGCTGCTGGGAAGGCTGTATCTGGTTTTCATTTCTGCCAGTAAGTAGAAGTGACCACATCAGGCAAGACCTGGTAAACTCCCAACTGGAAGAGCAACACGCTTGTGTGGACCTGTCAGACTTCATCTTGGCTATTAGCCCTGCACAAGGCAGTCCTCCTCCCTCTCCCTTCTTTTGATTGATACCCTGGCTACCACCTATCCTAAGTCAATAGGCAGTTAAGAAGTACTTAAAATCTGTATTAATCAGCAATTATACTGTAAGGAAGCTGGAGCCAAATGTAACTCTTCTAGATCCTTTGCCTCATTTTGAGTTTGACAAAACTTTATCATTCCTAGCTTTCCACGAATCTCAATCTCTCTCTCTCTCTCTCTCTCTCTCTCTCCCTCCCTCTCTCTCCCTCTCGCTCAGAGAGACACAGAGAGAGTCTTCAAATTAGTGTTGACTTCTGGTGACTCCCAGGACTAATCCCTGCAGTTTCCTTGGAAAGATAGTTGGGATTGCCACTACCTACTTCCTCAGGCTAACTGGCCCAAGGTCACCATCTGACTTCATGCCTAAGGAAGGACTAGAATTCATGATCTCTAGCCTGGTTCCTTAACTACTAACCAAACTGGCTCTCTACTCAAAATGCAGAAATCTAAATATCTATGTAACTAAAACAGACTGACATTATATTTGCTTCATGGAAAATGGGAGTGCAGGGTATAATTTAAAATACAAAGGAAACAGTTGTGTTTATCCACTTTGGTAAAGTGCATTTTCTCTCCACAGAGAGCTAAGTCAGTTATTTCAGTCTATCTAATCCAGTCAGGCAGTGCAGGCAAACTTCAGGCCCCATTGACTAAGGAATACTGGCTGGGTGGAGCCTAGAAGATATGCCTTTTCTGTCATAATAGCACCCACCTTATAGAACATTCTCCCTCCCGAAATCAGAACGGCCTTAACTCTGCTGGCTTTTCGTAAGTGGTTAAAGTGGTCTGTGGTCATTCCTGGGGCCCCAGGTAGCACAGAGCCCTGTTGCTTAGTTAGATTAGTGATCATGGTGTCTGATGTATTTTTGGATGCTGTATAGTCTAATTTTTAAATTATTGTTTTTTAAAATTATTATTATTATTATTATTATTATTATTATTATTATTATTATTATTATTATTATTATTATTATTATTTTGTTTTCACTATCCAGATTCACTAGTTGAGATGGGAGGCCGTATAAATTGAATGAATGAATAAATAAATAAAGATAGCTATTCCATACTAACACAATACATATTGTGTTTGTGTGTGTGTGTGTGTCTATGCAAAGTTCTCTAAATTCTACAGACGAGGATTAATTTCCTTCCATGTACACCAACTCAAGTAACACTAGAGCACAGGACAGAATTAAAGCTATCTTTGTTAGGATACTTAATGGGATATTTATCTCTTTTCATTCCCACTTTCTAAAGTTCTAGCAGCAAGTTCATAGCAACATACTGCTTTTATTCTTAGCCAAGAATATTTGGAAGCTTGTCTAGTTTCAAATAAGATGCTGACTTTAAAAAAAAAATCTGAGATTGCTATGCATGCAAGGCAACAGCCACTGACAGTAGTGACAGAAAACATTTTAAAAAAAACAAAACTGGAAATGAAGACGACACACTTCTTACAATTTGTGAAAGCTGTCTAAAAGAACCTTCCTGTAATTTTGTTGTTTTGGAACACACTGTAATATTTTTTTCAATGGTAATAGTAAATAAAGTAAGGAACTCACATATCACAGACCCAGCCATATCACAGCTAAGAGAGATAATTGAGGAAAAATTATGTTACAAACACATCTGGGAAGCATGAGGCTCTCCTTCTGAAATACTGTGGAGCTGAATAACAGGTGGAAGTATAGGCAATTAATTCACTGATCATTACTGGTTGTATAAAAGTTAAAATCTGAACTAGATGTACTATTTAAATAAGTCACAAAACACCTTAACACAACTGCTGAAGATGACAAATTAGTTAAACAGAAATGAAGTAAGTAACAAAACTAAAGCTGCCTCTCTATCCCAAAATCGCTCCGTCCCTTTTGTGGTTTAGAGTAACTTCCTTTCAGATTTGGGCCTCTGTCAAATCCAGTGGATACCCATTAAGAATCAAAAACTGATCTTGAGGAAGTCATTCTTCTAAATGTCTATGGAGATTCTCAGTCATACAGGTCATGGTTGTCCCAAATGTGCTTTTTCAAGAGGCAAATGGCCTTTGTTTTTTCTTTCAAGACATTTCATTTCTCATCCAAGAAGCTTCTTCAGCTCTGTCTGGATTCATTGCCCACTATCCTTCGTTGGGAACAACTGTGTGTCTCAGAACTCACTCCCCTGACTTTTGGAAACCTTAACCCGTGGGCTTCAACTCGTTTCAGCCTTTGGATTTGCATACCTTGCTTTGTGGATTCTGGATCTGGATTGTGGCTAATGGACCTTGTTTTGCAACTGCTGCACCACCAAGTTTGTGGACTTTGTCTTTCTTCCTGTTTGGGGGCTTGGTTCTGGTGACTATTAGGCTCAACTGGTGGGACTGTGTTATATTGACTGTGGTGGTGGGGGGGAGTGGAATGGAAGTTTACCAACACCCCTGGAGGTCAGTCTGTCGTGGTTTAGCATGACAGGACTGGAGACTAAAACATATAAAGAACAATTGCTGGAATTGAATATGTCTAGTTTAATGAAAAGAAGGATTAGGGTGACGTGATAGCAGTGTTCCAATATCAACGAAAAGGAGGGAGTCAAGCAATTCTCCAAAGCACCTGATTAGTTTCAGGAAGTTTCAAGAAGTAATGGATGGAAACTAATCAAGGAGAGAAGCAATTTAGCACTAAGAAGAAATTTCCTGAGAAGAACAATTAATCAGTGGAATGCTCCAACACTGGAAGTTTTTAAGAAGAGACTGGACAGCCATTTGTCTGAAATGGTATAGGGTTTCTTGCCCGAGCAGGGGATTGGACTAGAAGATCTCCAAGGTCCCTTCCAACTCTGTTATTCTATTCCAAATGCTTTGAAAGCAGTGCAATAAAAGTCTTTAGAATAGAATTCTTTATTGGCCAAGTATGATTGGACAAACAAGGGATTTGTCTTGATGGATATGCTCTCAGTGTACATAAAAGAAAAGTTACATTTGTCAAGAATCATAAGGTACAACACTTAATGATAGTCCTAGGGAACAAATAAAAAATCAAATCATATTAGGAAACAGTCAGTATAAATCGTAAGGATACCAGCAACAAGGTTACAGTCATAAGTGGGCAGAGATGAGTGATTTATTGGTATCTGCATCCGCCTAGACAACCTGGGTCAGAACAGACTACCTGTATGTCACTCAGAGTTGCAACAGAGTCAGGCTGCCTTATAAATATAATAAAGAAACAAGTCAATTACTTGATTATGATTGGTTAGGCTTCAGGAAACTTTCATACTTAAGTGAAATGAATCTGAATCCTCAAATGCTGGTTGAAGATTTTAAAATATGCATGTTTCAGTGGCCTTGCACCAAAACCTTTTTCTAGAACAAACTTCATTAAATTGGACACAAATAAATTGCTTTTATTTAAAATCTTTTTTAAAAAGTTTGTAAAACAATTATTTATGTATCCAATACACAAATATATAATCTTATGACAACTATAGTTCATTGGAAGTAAACAAATAATATTATAAGCTATTAATTTTTCTACTGTTTCTTTGCTTGAATTAAATCATCATTTCAACTTCAATAAAATAAAATATAACATTATCAAATGTTTATTTCATCAGAAATTGCTTCCAGGTTGTTAATCAAGAACAATGTTATTATTATATAAATAATTAATGGACAAGATTGGATTAAAAGCAGCAGAAACCAGCTGTAAATCAGCTAAAAACTTTTCCTGCATCTAAGACTGAACCTCCATAACAAAAGTAATTCTAAATTTTCTAATATTGTTTTTTTTTTTAAAAGTATTTCAGTTAGGAAAGTCTATAATTTAGAAGAGATTGATTCTTCTCTAATGAAGAACATCATAAATTGTATTAATAAATATATAAACAATCTAAAATATTAAGCATATAGCATACATTTAACGTAGTAAGCATTCAGACATTTATTTTTCTGTGTAGCTGCAAAACAGGTTATAATTCTTTTTATTATAAACAAAGAGGTAAGACAGAAAGAATGATTCTGAGATCTATAGGAATACGTAAAAAAACCCTTAAAAATAACATTCTTTATTAAGATGGATGCTGTTAATAATACAGACACTAGAGGGAAACTCAAGATTGTCCTATACTTTGGAGAAATGCCCATTAGGCACCACTTTTAAACTCATCCAGCATTCTCTGCAACCACTTTAATTTTGGCTTTGTTTAGATTTTCACTAAAATGAATACAAGAGACCCACACCAAAAAAAAAAAGCCCAACTTCCTGAGTGGACAAGAGTCTAAGTTTTGGACACACTTTCCTGCTCCAACTTCTCAAGTTGTACAGACACAACCCAAGCTCAAACTACTAATGAACTACAATTGCAATGAATCGGCCCAGCTACGTAAGCATCAATGTCATGCTACAGATCAGCACCGATATTGTTGTTCTAATCTGCCCTTTTAAAAGAAAACTTTCTCAAGCATTTTCGTCTTTGCTACGATCAGTGAGCTTAGGGGTAAAACAACAAAGGAACAATTTTCAGATTACTGCATGTAAGAAAGTAGCACGAACACTCTTCACTGGCTTACAGCAATGCCACATCAGATGCTTATAGATCTACTAGTGCTTTATACGTCTACACACTGTCGTTGTGATAATAGGCAGCCATGAAAATGACTTGTTTGTTATTACTGCTTATTCAGTCATTTATTTAACAACATGTATAACCCACCCCAATCCCAAAGGACCACTGGATGGCTAGCTTCACTCAAGTTTTGAAAGCTCCCCAATTAAGCATTTTATTTGCAGGATCTGCTGAGATTTTTGTTCTGGAATACTCTGGATGAAGCTTCCTCCTCTGGATACTGTTGTGCTAATAAAAGGCCAGCTTAGATAAGAGACTCAGATTGAAACCATAAGTGATCTAAGATGTCAGGGTGGGGGAATTGCACAATGTGCTATGATGTCATGCTTTGAATTATATATTAAAAGAGAGAGGAGAGAAAGATACTGAGCAGCTGTTCTAAGCACTGCCCATCAGCAATACTGTTTCACGCAGCTATTACCTATTTTGGTCACAGGGGATCAGAGAACTTCCTGAAATGATATGTTGTTGTACCAAGTTAAGAAGGGCAAAGGAACTTAATGGCTAAAGTTATATAACACCCAACGGTAGCAAAGGCAGATCAAGGATACCTCTAGATTATGACGCTGAGTCTCTGAGTTCTGTCCAACTAAGACAGACTGGTTTCATCTTTCCACACCAGCAGTTCCACCTCTATCCAATGTAGATTAAAATTCAGCCTAATAAGTGTCAGATGCTGATTCAGAGCATTTACGTAAACCAAATATCAAATGCCAGAGCTAGAAAGGAAAATAGAAATGAGAATTAAGCAGATAGACAGTTAAATAAATTGGGGTGGAATAACCTCCTGAGAATGACTAGGTCTAACCAATCATGTGCCTTTTCTTCTCTTGTTGCACCAACAATATCTCAAATATCTTCTCATGGTACTTTTGGGAGAAATTAAATCCACCTGATGAAAAGGCCTGTACTCTCTCAAATAGTAGAAAATCAAGGGGTTCTATAGATCACAGCAGATTTCACCTTTTAACCAAAGTTTTCTGAGATGTGGAAATAACTCTCAGTATCAACAAACATTTGTTGAGAAATAAGTAATTCAAAGTAAAGGGTACACACATTGATTACAAATGAGGTAAACTGGCCTGGATGATATAACTGTCAACATGAACCTTCACCTAAAATTTCTAACTCAACCAGCTTGAATCTTTATTGAAATCTCACATCCACCCATTAAGATTTTGTAAGATCAAAAACATCATTTCCTTTCCAATTTTCTTTTTACTCAGTGCTTTACCCTCTGAGAGGTCACCAAAAAGTCACCTGCTCTGTCCAATTTGCAAGAATCCAAAAGATATTGAGGAATTAACACTGGATCTCTTCCAAGCTTACAAGTCAGGCTGGGAACCTGAAATCGAACTTTTTAGAGCTGACAAAGAGGAAACTTGGAGGATAACACAAAATCAGGAAAGGCAGCAATTATTAATGCAACTCATAATGTTCAATGATTTCAGAAAATTGAAAGAAAAAGACTAAATGGTCCAGCATTAACTGCTAACATGACTTTTTATGGCACCAACTTGTTTGCCTGAAAAGTGCTGGCCCCGTTATTAAACATGGCAAATAAAAAATGGATCTTTCGAAACAGACTGAAAACATTTTTCCTCCTACAGATTAAAAAAATGGGTAATTAAGTCACACATCTATTCAGAATGGGAAAAGGAAAAAAGAGGGGAAAAATTGGCTGTACTGGAGATGAACAAAGACCTCCTACACAGCACAAAGGCCTAACTGAAGATTAAAACCATCTGGCTAGAAATGTTATAGGACAGCCCTGCAGAAAATCCATATTTTGGTCCTTTGCTGTTAGAATATGTGTTGAGTTTCTCACACTGGCGCTGGAAGTAAATGAAAGGACGAGCAAGAACAGAGCATTTTCTCTATAGAGTTTTATCTATCTGACGAAATCCCCAATAACTGCAAAATATATCAAAAAATATATAAGAAAAAAACCCGAAATTTATTCTGTACTTCATATGCATATCCTGAAACCAGGAGTAAAATCTACTTACCTTCCTTACCAGTTGGGAAGTACATGCACCGCCCACATGCATCACATGTGCATGCACACCCTCTGTGCATTCACAAAACCTTTCTGCACATGCGCAGAGGGTACCAAACACATTACTTTCTGGTTAAAACCAGGAAGTAACAACAGCCGGGCAGGTGGGCGGAGCCTCGCACTGCGATTGCTGCCAGTTTTCCGAACTACCTGCCAAGATCACTACCGGATCGTACGATCCGGTCTCAACTGCGAGCATTTCACCCCTGCCTGAAACTCATTTCAAATATTACTTAGATTCTGAAACTGAGGATAGATCTGCACTTTCTGCTTGGCTATCACTATTCCTCCTTGCCAGTTGCAGAAACATATGACATTGCCTCCTCTCACTCCCAGCCCATTGGAAATGCATTTCATATCCACTCTTCTAGGGTCAATTCAAAAACTTCTACAGCACATCCTAGTAGCCACCCTGTCTGCAACTGTGTCTGCCCTTTAAGGTAGGCCAAATCAGAAAACCTTGGTTCTCTATAGCAGGGGTGCCCGACCCATCAGACCGCAGCCCACTACTGGGCTGTGAGCTATTCAAAATAGAGCCATGGAAGGGGCGGGTGGGCAAGGATGTGCATATGCGTGAGTGGCGGGCATGTGTGCCTTTGCTCGCACGAATGGGGCTGCAAGCATGCACACGTATGCCTTCCATTCATGTTGTGTCTTGCCCGCCCTCAGAGCAGCCGGGGCCTTCTTACCTGCTCCCCAACACTGAGGAATGTATGCCTTCCGGCCCAAGTCCTGGCTCCATGCCCCCACAAACTGCAGAAGAAGGAGCATCTCCCTGCCCCAGCCCTGACTCCATGCCCAGGCAAACGGAGCAGCTAGACCCCTCCCCCTCATCCACAGCAGGTGAGCCTGAGGAGGGTTTACTCCCAAGAACAGCTGATTGGAGTGACCCTCGCATCAGAAGATTGGAGAGGCGGAGGCAACAGAGGGAAGGGAGGGGCAGGCCTTAATGAGTGCTGAGTCATGGAGCCACACCCCATGGCCTATATAAAGGAGCTACTTTCTGGCAGTCTCTGAGTCAGGCAAAAGTCAAACTTATCTTGCTGAAGTCACTTACTGGTCTCCTGCCTGCTCTGAGGACTTTGCTAGGACTTTGGGCAGAGCTGCAGAGGCAAGCCTGATTCGGATTTCCCGGACCCAGCCATCAGCGGAGGAGTGGGACACGACAATTCACGTGAATGAAGCTGCACGCATGTACATGTGCTTGCTGGCCACTCATGCGGAACCATCCCCTCTCCCCCTTCCCACCCCCCTCCCGCCCCTCTTGCCCCCCCCACCCCCCACTAGTCTGCAAAGCTTGTGGAATTCTGCTCTATAGATCCTGTTCTTTTATTGCTTTAAACTACTGCAGCACTGGAGCTACCAACGATACCAAAAGAGGAAAAAAGAAAGTTTTGTGTTAATATCAAAGAAGATAACGTAGAAAGCGGGGTCAGTAGGCTGAAGGCATCCATGCTTACAAACGTTCTTTTTGTTTTGGGAAAACAAAAGAAATACATGGAGATTAGTGAGGAGGCAACAATCCCTAAAAGATAAAGACCGTAGTAGTAGGCCACTGCACAGGCGTGTCTTTTCTACTACATGGACAGGAAGGGCAAGAAGCAATGGAATTACCAACCAGATCTAGTTTTAGGTAGAGCCTGGAGTTACCCCAAGCCTAGTTCCCTTGCTATCCACTGCAACATAAACTGAGATTTCCAAGTTTGGCTTAAGAAACAGCCTGAGCAGCCTGTCCTGCAGCCTAAACAAGCAGTTTAGGCTGCAGGGCAAATTTGCCCTGAGTCCAAAATGCAGACAATGATTCTAGCACTACAGAATACCTTCTGAACTTGCAATGCCCAGGTGAAATGTGTATCCCTAGTCACAAAATGGAAAATACCAAATATCCCCAAATGATCAAACAACAACTAGCTAATAAATGAAGAGTCTCTGGACAACTTACAATATATATATTATAAAGAGACATGTATATATAAAACTGTAATTGGAAGGGATTTGGAGGCCTACTAGTCCAACTTCCTGCTGATGCAGAAGATCATATACCTTTCTGGACAAATACCTGTCCAATGTCTTCTTAAAAACCCCCAGTGATGGAGCATTCACAACTTCTGAAGGCAAACCATTCAATTGATCAATTGTTCTATCAGGAAATTTCTCCTTAGTTTCTAGATTGGATCTCTCTTTGATAAGTTTCCAATCATTACTTCTTGTCTAGCCCTCAGGTGTTTTGGAGAATAGTTCAACCTCTCCTCGCAATAGGAGCCCCTCAAATATTGACAGACTGCTATCAAGTCACACACAGACCTTCTCTTCATTAGACTAGATAAATCAAGTTCCTGCAACCATTCATTGTATGCCTTATCCTCCAGTTTCCTAATCTTCTTTGTTGCTCTTCTCTGCACTTTTTCTAGAATCTCAACTTCTTTTTTTGCATCTTGGTGACCAAAACCGGATGCAATTTTCCAAGTATGGTCTTACCAAGGCATTATAAAGCGGTACTGACACTTCATGTGATAAAAATAAATTTAACTTAGACCTCTTGCTTTTCATGTGGCAGCTCATAGCCCACTGAGCATACTTCATTCCCAAATCTTTTTTTATGGCTACTGGAGCGCCTAGAATATTTTATTAAATGCTGGCAGTCTCCCCACCCCTGCATGCACATCCAATAAGAAACAAATGGTACATTGTGTCCACACACAAAAAATCAGATTATGCAACAAAATGTTTGGTTCTGCCCCTTCCAATTTACATCGCTGTGTCATCATTGCACTTTCAGAGGTTGATTTTAAAAAAACAAAAGCAAAAATCACTGATCACAATTAGTGTCGCTTCCTGTCTCTCCTGTTACAATTAGGATTCGGTGAAGAAAAAGGAAATTGCATGATTATCAGGCTTTAAATCTGCACTAACCTTTTTTTTCCTTTCTGAAAGTATACTTGAGCAGAAATCGATCATTTCAAACTCAAACTTGATTGCAAACTTGAATTATTTTTCCCACGGAAGCTGACTTGTTTATTCTGAAAGAAGAACTCTAATAAAATTAGGATAACTAATTTACTATGAAAAATGAACAAATCCAGTGGGAAAAGCAGGGAACCCTGAAAATATAAACATGTTTTCAAGTGTATCTTCTCCATTTTGTCATCCTGGAACCTATTCTCCTGTTTCTTTATCCAGTATATCATCATTCACTGTTATTTGTATTTTTCCACTATTAATATTCATTGTGTGCTCTTTAGTTACTCTTCTAAATCAAACTGGCAGCAAACATTTTCTGTTACACATTCTAAATATATAATCAGGGTCACTGTTCTAACATTCTTTCTGTGCGAAACTATGCACACTAAATCAGTCTGAAAACGCTGCCTGGCCCTTTCCTTTTCTTAGCCGAGAAAGGAGGACATAATATCTAGAAGGAGAATTTCAAGGTACCCCTGTCTTTTGTGCAGTGCATTCCTTAATTAGCACCCTCTTGGAGTTCCAAGGGCTGGGGAGAAATAACGGAATAGCACATTGCCAACTTCTTAGACATGAGTTTCTGATTCAAGCCATGGAGTCTTTGCAGTCATTGTTCTTGAATTTTTGTAACATACCAACCAATGTGCTGCAATTTGCACTCACAATTACTGGAGTTCTAGGACTTTGGGGAGTTCATTGGTTCTGTCAAAGGGATTTCTTTTCCTACTAGCATGCCCTGTGCTGTCAAAAGCCAAGAAGCCTTTTTGTCCAGCAGGAACAGGATGAGCACAAGCATCTTTATGTGTCCATCTTTTATTTCCATAACCAAAGATCAAAGGAGGAATGTTTTGTTCTCCTTTCTTTCTGTTGGTGCCTTCACTATATTCCAGACACTTTCTCTCCTTTCTGATTTTCAAACTCATCTCCTGCACTTTCTTGCCACATCTTAACTTCAATTTCCATCCCATTTGTTCTTGTCACTCTTTTCCTTTCTCTAGAAGAGTCACACTGTTTGAATTGGGCAGCCTTATAAATCCAGTAAATAAATATATGTGCTATACTATACAGTACCAGAAGGGGTAAATTTCCAGCTGTAATGGTTATGAGCTAACTGTAGATCCTTAAGTCTCTCTCATGTTATGCTTTATTTTTCCTTAAACTTTATTGCTAAATTGCTAAACGGGGGGGGGGGGAATCGCTTTCTTTAACTAAATTATTGGTTTATCTTCCCTGAGTCTTCACACCACTCGGTGTCGGGTCGAAATTCGGGGCTCAGGACCCCGGACAAGACCTGGGAGTTCAGGGAGTTGGTTGAAGTTTTAAAGGAGATTCGGGTGAATGTCAAGGTTCCAAGTAACACCCTCAACCAAGCAAGACTCCAAAGCTAGAAGTTCCTCGAAGTTCCATTTTATTAGAGATGTTATATTAGCATATCTGGGAAAACCTGAATCTGAAAGCTTCCAGGTTTTCCCCACCCACAGAGAAGTCCAAGCCCTGCCAAGCACCCACATGTCCATCACATGCCCCAATCAATGCACTGTCCCAATTGGACATGTTTCCCAGTCACACCACTCCAGGTGCAGGGCAGGATGTCCTTGACTCTCAGAGAAAAGAATGTTATTATGACTATATATCTCCCCTGCTCCATACAATCCTCCCTCCCAGTTTCCCACAGCACAAAATGTGGCAGGTCTGAAGTTCCAATGCAAAGATGGCTTCCAGGCCTGACATGTGGTACTTTTCATTATATTTATTAAGGATCTAAAATCAAGGAAACAGAGAAAACAAGGATTCTCCTCTGCCTCTAAGCAGGAATATTTGCTGGTGTGGCAGACTCAGGAATAGGAAAAAAAGTCAAACTTAATAGTTTATTACAAAAGCTCTTTCCCATAATATACAAGAGTTTAGAAAGATAAGATAAAAACCTTGGGTGTATTATTTCAATTAGAAATTTCTGGATTTGAATTAGAAATTTGATGCCTTAGACCAGAGGTGTTATACTTAAGGCTTAGGGGTGCTTAAATCTAGCCTGCGGGGCCATCCTTAAAACAGCAAAGGAGCGGCCCATGGTGCCTTTGCCAGCAAAAATGGAGCTTGAGAGGGCCACGTGCAACTCTCCAGGCTCCATTTTCATGGAGCTTGGGGAGCTCCGTTTTCTCTGGTAGAGGACTGCAGGAGGCTGTCACGACCGAAAACAGAGACTTGACAAGTGATGTCTGGCCACGCTAACTCTGGCCCTGCCATTCTATCCCCCACCAACCCCCAACCCCCGAGTTCAAACTCAACCCTGATGCAACCCTCAATGAAACCGAGTTTGACACCCCTGCCTTAGACTAAAAAGTGGGATATTTTAAAAGTTTAGCTAGTTTGGTTTAACTGTTAAGTCACATGATTCTTCAAGTTGAATAAGTTACAGAGCAGTGTTGAAGTGACTTGACTATGGGATATCTATCACCAAAATAGTTTTTAAACTACAATGCTTAACTAAATTAGCCTATAGAAGCTCTTACAGAAAACTTACAGTATATGGTTTTTTTTCACTGCAAACAGCATACAAATTTTATACAGAAGCTGCTCATCCTTTGAGCTTCTATCTTTCCTAATCCAAAAAGTACATTTTTGTGAGATTTCTGATATCCACATTAATTATAGGTTCATTTTCTGCATTTATCATAGCTAACAAGATGTAACAAAAGTAGTGTTTATTTGAAAAAGCAACCGGGCTGATTTTAAGGAAAACCCAAACATTTTATTTTTCCTCAAAATCAGTCCAGTTTCCTTTTCAAAATAAAAACCATTTTTGATACAGCTATGGCCTAGATAACTAAGAATCTTCATAGACAATGGCTAACAAGAATTTTGAAAAGGGAAACAGAGTATTGTGTTTTTATCTCAGTTGGTTCAAAATCATTGTGTAGTTTATAACATGTATTAAACGATTTAAAAGAGATAAACCCAATAATGCAATTCATAATATTGATGGTTGCAGGGACAAGAAGATTCTGAGTTGATGCCTGGCAAAGTTATGAAATCTCATAAAAACATAAAGCAGATATTTTCATAGAATCAAAAAATACAGAATGCAAATATGTAAAGCAACTTCAGAAATCATATCTTATTAGTCATTTAGATAGTGAGATGGGCAGCGAATAATTTGATTAATAAAATAAAAATAATAATCTAGTCCAAACCTATGCCTAATAAAAGGATCCCTCACATAGCCTACCCAACAGATAGTCATCCAGTTTTAGTTTAAACACCTCTGGTAAAAGAGGCTCCACTATTTCCCATTAGTTTTCAATTGTTGGACATTTTTTATCATTAGGACTTGTTTTTCTCTGGTATCCAACTAAAATAATTCTACCCTGTTTTTCTATGATAGCTTTTCATATATTTAATAATTAATTGATTTTATTTTTATTTCTCTTGTTAAATACCAATAGATTTCCAAAATTTAGCTCAGAATAAGGGAATCTGTGATCTTATTGGATTTCCATCAAACCTAGTTAATGTATCACTTTTTTTCTACAAAAAAAATAAAGCTTCAAACTATAGCTGACTATAATTTTAATAGTCATTGCTCCCATTCCAAAGCTCCTTAACAAAAATAAAAACTGGTTTCCTGAAGATTCATATTACAAAAACATTTTTCTCTCTCAGCAAAACAAGATTAGATAAAAGTGAACTCTCCTGGAAAGCTTTGAAAAAAATATTAGGATATGGCATGTTCTGTATTCCCTGTTTCCAAAATGTTGAGTCATGGAATTTCTCCAGGATTCATTTTAAGGTTCCTATTAAAAAACAAGAGTTTTATTGGCTCAATACCCTCAAGTCACGATTGATGGAGATAACTGTAGAAAACTGCACACCTTTTTTCTTCCTTCCAATGTACAAGGAATAGCTCAAAGATTCTCTTTCTTTTCTTCTTCAGGGGAAGATTAAAGATATAATCTTTTCAAATTCAAAACTGGGAGAGTGGGATCTGAATACGATAAGCTTACATTTTAAAGGGCTTTCTGCTCAAGTTGGCATAGATTTTTTTTACCCTGAGGACTAAATTACTTATACTTAACAATCACGACAGAAAATCCACTCCAATCAGATAAGGAAAAGTAAATAAAGTTTCAGGCTCTCTCCTGGTTCCAATTTGCTACAAGAACAGTTAATTTGCATTCAATTAAGTGACATTCTATGCACAATCGCTCTTAATTATATCACTATTAAGAGGAAAATGTAACAACAACCATGGAAAATGTATTAAACTAGGCTCGTAAGTAGCTACTTGCCTTGTCAACAGTGGTGAAAATGAATTGCTGTCATACTGCAATACAAGCTAATCTGTGCCATGAGTCAACTGCAAGATGATACTTGTGACCTCAAGCAACTGTGATTTTACATAAGAGAAAACAAACTTTCTAAAGTATAAAGAAAAAGGATGGACCTAAGGAAAAATTTCAAATGGACCATTCAACTACGCTGAGCAGAACGTGCTGAACACTTGAAGAACAACATCTTTTACCTCAGCTAAAATGAGAAAAGGCAGGCCGATGCACTTACCTGCAGAAATGAACAAGAGACATATTGAAACAAACCTGTTAATCCCCTAGATCAGGGGTCTCCAGCCTTGGTCCCTTTAAGACTTGTGGACTTCAACTCTCAGAGTTCCTCAGCCAGCTTTGCTGGCTGAGGGACTCTGGGAGTTGAAGTCCACAAGTTTAAAGGGACCAAGGTTGGAGACCCCTGCCCTAGATTGATAAGAGGAAGGGTAGAATTGTGGACTCTTGAAAGTATGAAGGCAATTTGAGGTATCCAACATGGAGCAATGTTAATAGCTGAGTAATGGAGCATGAGACTATGCTTCACCTAGAGGTCTGCAGGAAAACTAGATTTACTGAAAACACAACATACTAACCCTGCTCTCCAAGAGTTGCTTCCTTACTATTCCCCATCTTGATTCAAATAATGGGCACATCTTGCTTCATTATCCAATTAATCCAAAAAGGGGGCCTCTGTGGCTCAGACTGGTAAGACAGTCTGTTATTAACAGCAGCTGCTTGCAATTACTGCAGGTTCAAGCCCCACTAAGCCCAAGGTTGACTCAGCCGTCCATCCTTCATAAGGTAGGTAAAATGAGGACCCAGATTGTTGGGGGCAATAAATTGACTTTGTATATAATATACAAATGGATGAAGACTATTGCTTGATATAGTGTAAGCCGCCCTGAGTCTTTGGAGAAGGGCGGGATATAAATGCAAATAAATAAAAAAAAAACAGTATCATCACTGCTGTTCTATTGGTGATGGTAAGAGCTGCTCATAAGCAAAGCCAGCAATATTTCAGTTAACACCTGCCATTTTATGATTGTCTGTGTGACATGTTTTTCTTTTCTCTTTCCATTACTCTAATAAGAATTATCTCTCCCTTCTTTACTGAATTACACATGAAACTAAACTGTTTGCTCAATTTGAATATTTATAATTAGGTACAGCATATAGAAATTCTCCCATATAGAAATCTAATAGTGTGCTTGTTTCCCAAAACTCCATCTATTCCAATTTACTAGGAAAAGAGTTATATTTTGATCTCAATTCCTAGAACACTGACTTTGTCATTTGGGCAGATAAAATTTTAAGCTGTTTATATGAAGATATTCCTTTGGTTCAAACTCTAAACGGGAATCTTCAGAAATTACATTTCTTACTAGGTTAAAGATGCATCTATCCTGACTTTAGTATACAGTTGGAAAACTAAGGCCAAGAGTTAAAATCATTGTTAAAGAATTGTAGATAGATGGAGTAAGATCCATCCTCTGTATATATACATTTACAAATTGTCCTAATTGTTTCTGATAAATATATTTTTAAAACATGACAAAAGGTGGTTTTCAAAAAGCAAGTAGGCATAGATGACCAGGTATTCAACTTTTTATCTAAATCTTTATGCTATCAGAATTGCAAAAATCCAGATGACCATTTCCTAAGTTATATAAGAAAATTAAATGGAGAACAAAGTGGGAAAGCAAAGTGCACATCATCCACAATTTTACTGATTCAACTGTTAGTTAACTTAGATAACTTTTTTTTAGAATTGTTAAGAAGGAGGGCACTGTCAGCTAGCCAGTCATCACAAAGGGAACTGGAATATTAGCTAAGATTATTGATGTCTTGCAATCTACAGCAGCACTTCTTAATCTCAGCAACTTTAAATTTTGAGGAGTTCAGTATGCTGCCTAGGGAATTCTGGGAGCTGAATTCATACAGCTTAAAGATGCTGAGGCTGAATATACTTATCTAAAGCAGGGGTCTCCAACCTTGGTCCCTTTAAGACTTGTAGACTTCAACTCCCAGAGTCCCTCAGCCAGCAAAGCTGAAACAAGTTGAAGTCCACCAGGCTTAAAGTTGCCAAGGTTGGAGACCCCCTGGATCCAAGTCATGGTTGTCCCAGAGGTGCTCTTTTCAAGAGGGACTTGGTAAAAGACTGTATGATAAAGTGGGCACAAAATTTTCAGGAGCCAATATTATTGGAAACTTGGGAAAAAATTTGGGTTAGAAATGTTAAATTCACGCAGGCACAGAATCTGAGGGAAAATTTTTATAAAATGTTTTATAGATGGCATTTAGATCCTAAGAAATTATCGTGTATGTATCCAGATATGCAAGCAAAATGTTGGAGATGTAATTGTGATGACGCTACATATTTTCATATTTGGTGGACTTGTAAGGATATAAAGGCCTTTTGGATAAAAATTTGGTGGATTTTACAAAATGTTTTGAAAAAGAAGATAAAGTTCCTGCCGCAATTTTTTTGTTGGGAATTATTACGGACTGTACAGTAATTGAGACTAAATTGATTTGAAATCTAATAACAGCAGCAAGATTACTAATAGGACAATACTGGAAGAAAAAAGAAGTACCTATAATAGAAGAATGGATATTGAAAGTTGCCAATTTGGCTGAGATGGCGAAGATATCAGCCTTTTTGAAAGACAATACGCAAGAAAGATACTTAAAGGAATGGAAAAATGGATTGACTATATTCAAAGTAGATATCAGACTAAGAGTTATCAGACTGTTTTTGAATGATTATGATGTATTATTTTGATTGTTTTGGGGAAGTTAGGAATTGATGATTGTAGGGTATAATTAAGTTGGGACGAAAATTTTTAGCATATGTTTGTTTTATTTTAACTATACCTTGTGCTCGTTCCGGGAAGTCGGGGGTTGTGAAGGGAGGGGAGGGAGGTGGGGAAAGGGAAAATTTTCTGTAAAACTTTTTGAATTAAAAAAAAAAAGATTATATAGTATATAAACATATATATGAGGAAATATATAAGCATATATATATATATGTATAAGAAGAAAAAAGAGAAACAATAGGACAGGAACGGTAGGCATGTTTGTGCGTTTATGCACACCCCTTATGGTCCTCTTAGGAATGGGGTGAGGTCAATAGTAGAAAGTTTTTGGATAAAGCTTTTAGGATTATGGGAAGAGACCACAGAGTCAGGTAAAGTATTCCAAGCACTGATGATTCTGTTACAGAAGTCATATTTTCTGCAATCTAGCTTAAAGTTGACATTAAGTTTAAATCTATTAGTTGCTCTAGTATTATTGCAATTAAAGCTGAAGTAATCTTTAACAGGAAGGACATTACAATAGATGATTCTATGAGTTAAACTTAGGTCTTGTCGAAGGCGACGGAGTTCCAAGTTTTCTAAGCCTAGGATTTCAAGTCTGGTGGGATAAGATATTTTGTTGCTTTCAGAGGAGTGGAGAACTCTTCTTGTAAAATATTTCTGGACACGTTCAATTGTATTGATTTCAGAGATAACTGATAATTGATGTCAGAGGTAACTGATATTGATGTCAGAGGTAACTGGACTTTCTTTGTTTTTCTTTTAAGATGTTTCGCTTCTCATCCAAGAAGCTGAAGAAGAGTTGAAGAAGCTTTTTGGATGAGAAGCGAAACAGCTTAAAAGAAAAACAAGAAAGCCTAGTTGCCTCGGGGGACGAAGGGAACCTTTAAAGCTTCTCGCCGGGTGTAAGGCAAACACCGGCAGCGCTTTTCTACCCGGGAGAGTTCCGGGGGGGCGGAGTCGGATACCGCTTTGCTCCAATCGGGGGGCAGATCCTGAAAGCGGAAGAGGAAGCGCCTCAGCACTTTAAAGATGGCGGCTCCCGTGGGGCTTTTTTCTCGGTTTGCCGCGCTTCTGCCTCGCTTCTCGGGGAGCGGCTGGAGCCGGCCTCCCTTTCGCGGACTCCGGCAGGGTGAGTGCCGATGTTTCCTTTCCACGCGTAATACTTCAAACTACAAACGTCCGGGGTCCAGCGCTGGCCGAGGACGGAGTGGTTGAGCAGCCGGGCGCCTTCCTCCACGGTGAAGATTCCTGGCAGCCGCTGAAACGAAAGTGCCGTTTCTGTGCAGTTTTTACGGTCTTAGAGCCCGAGGATGGATGGGTCGGTGCACGGACTCGTAATCCCAGGGGATGCAAATTAGAAAGGCAAGGCCACCCTACCAAGTGCACATAATCTGTAAAATTCCTATGCCTGTACAGCTATGGGGTATCTTTATTTTATTTATTTTATTTTGTCAAATACATATTAAATAATATATATAATTATAAGCATGAATTGATACGTAAAATGAATACCACTAAAGGGAACATTAGGACAGGGATGGTAGGCATGCTGGTGCTCTTATCTTCACCATCTCTTTTCTTTCTCCTCCTCCTCCCGATTCTGTATGGTCGGAGAATTCAATCTGTTGTAGCAAATGCACTTGGAAGTACAGGTAGTCCTCGACTTACAACAGTTCGTTTAATGACCGTTCAACATTACAACAAAAAAAGTGACTTACTGCCATTGGTTCACACTTGAAAACCGTTGCAGTATCCTGTTGTGGGCAGCCGATCAAAATTCAGATGCTTGGCAATTGACTCATATTTATGACAATTGCAGTGTTCCAGGATCATGTCATTGGCTCTGACAAACAGAGTCAATGGGGAAACGGATTTGCTTGACAACCCGTCTTACTTATTTAACAACTGTGGCAAGAAAAGTCATAAAATGAGGCAAAACTCACTTAACAAATGTTTCACTTAGCAACAGAAATTTTGGCCTCAACTGTGGTCGTAAATCGAGGACTTCCTGTATTGCAAAGTTCAGGTGTAAACATAGATGCAAATAATAGAGACAGTGCATTGGATTGGCCCTCATGGATGCGGATTGTAGGGGGCGGGGAACCAGCACATCTAAGCTGGGGAAAGATGCCATAGTAAGAATGTGGAATTAGTAGTCTTAAAATAGTATCAAATGTCTAGATCAGCATTAATTCAGATGTGGTGCTAGAATTCATTGGGTCCATTGAAAGGATCCAAGAGCCTTTCAGGGGTCTAAGAAATCAAAATTATTTGTCAGACCATGTTGAAAAATAATACAATATTAAAACCCCATCAAATAATGTGAGGAGAGTTATTGGCAGCGTATGCATCAATGTTAATTTTTAATATGGTAAATCTCAATAAATATAACCCCTATAAACAAAGATTTTTTTGGGATCCTCTATAAATTTTAAAAGTTGGAAGGGGTTCTGAAAGAAAAAGGTCAAGAAGCCTTCTCTAGATGTTCAGTTAAAATCCTGATAGATCTTTAGGTTTCCCAATTTTTGTTAAGGATTTTCTTAAGGGAGGGGAGGTTGTTTAATAGTAGACCATATGCTTGTTTTGTTTGTTTGAGTGTGTGCATGCACGCACGCACACGCACACACATGCACACACACACAGAGTTAATCTCTGCTTCTCCAAGTTAAGGCTGAAAAAAAAACATTTATTGGAACCAAGAAAACTGCTACCGTTGAGAGATGTGCTGGGGTTCATGGTCTAACTCAGCATAAAGATGCGCTCTTCCCATTTTCTTGTCCCATATATTTTCCATTGATTTAATATGTTTTATTTGTTTCTATTAAGCATTAGGGAGAAATACTAGTGTTCTTTGTGTGTTTTTTCTTTCAATATAATGATGTTGCACTGTACAACTTTAGTTTTTCTGAGTAAGAATGCAGTAGGTCTGCATTAATTAAAAATGCAGTAGGTCTGTAATGTGTAATCTGTGCAGGAATCCTGATACTGACTCCTGTAGAGCAAGAGTGGCCAATTAATTTTTCCAAGAGGCCACATGTGAAATTGAGGTAACTGTGGGGAGTCACTGATGCGGCCTCACTCTCTACCGATGCCCTACCATCTATGCCCCCCCCCCATGCCAATGACACCGACAGTGTGGGTTGTGCAGGGAGAGCCAAAATGCTCGATGTGACTTGCAGACCATAAAATGCCCAGATCTGCTCTAAAGGCTGGGGTTTTTTTAAGTTGCATATCTCATGTGAGATTTTATTTATTTTGTTCCATAGCTAATGGGATTTGTTTCATTTTCAAATCTTTTTCATGGCAGCTTCTCCCATATCACATTGATTCATTCCACTTTGATTACAGAGAGTTCCCCTGCTAATAGTAAGAACCTTAGGCCTCTTTCTATTAGTCTGTTTCTAAAGTTCCTTTGGGTTGACAAAATCAGAAAAAGAAAGAAAGAAACCAAGATCACACAACCCTATTCTCTGTGCTTATCCATATCTTTATATTTAACTGAGCTATCTTTGCTTCTTCATATCCAAACGTTTCATATATTCTCTTCGGCTCTTTCTCCCATTTTTTATTGTGTTGTTTTGTTTTGATTGAGGATCTCATCAAGTCTAATTAACAATAATTTACCTTGTGACCTACTTCTTCTCAACCCATTTAATTCTTTGTTTTACCATTAAATTCTCATTCATGCTGTTTATATGATCAAAACCATCTTAATGGACTTATTGCAGTATCCATTCATTTTCTACCCAATCTGTTGTTTATCATACCGTCTCTTAAGCATTCTATTCTCCCTAGAGTCAAAATGTGTGTTTCTCTAACATACCAGCCTCTCAATTTTGTATAACCAAGTGGGCAAGGAATTCACTCTTATAGGCAGACATTTTCATATCTTTTAACAGTGCTACTTTACAACAGCATTTTCACATCTTGAAATTATTCCATCTCTCCCCCCCACACACCTGCTCTTTAGTAAACTTTCTGCTACATCTTCTTGTTCACAAACTCTAGCTGACACTACTCACATCACAAAGTGTAATTGCTGCGTTCATAATAAAACCTACACTAGCTTGGATAATGAAATGTCTGCAAGAAAACAATCAAGTTCAGGGAGCATCAGAGACCCTCAGTCCTTAGCCTGTGGACGAAACGTATAGAGAAAAGAATCTGTTAGGGGAAATGATTGACCCCATCCTAGCTGAAAACAAGGGCAAGAAGAAATCCCTGCCATCAGCAGATAAGGAAAACACTGGATAACAGAAGAAGGTTCACTGTTCCCTTTTACTGCAGAATGAATGGCTTTAATTCTTTTTAACCATGAAACAGACAAAGAGGTGACCACCAGCAGTTGGGGCAGAGAACAAGATTTTCCAAAGAAACATTCCTGAAATTGAGCTGTTACCTTTTCTAAATGAGACAGGAATACACACTCTGGGTACTTGAAACTATTAGACAAGAGCAAAATAAAGCACACATAAAACGGATTATATTTAACCACCACACAGCTTTTTCATGTATCCTTCAGGATTTGAAATTCATTCATTGACTGGGAAAAAATACATAACTTCCCACTTTTGTAGGTGATTAAATAGCCATTTCCGAATTATGTGGCTATTAATGATTGTATTTTCGCTATCTGTGAATATGTATCATAAAAGAAGAATCATTTATAGTATGAAAAGTGCTGAACTATTGGGAAGTATTCTCTGAGATGTCGAAAAAGAGGATAGTTTTTTTTGCTGACCCGCATAGTCATAGTGATAAGAAGCTTTGACAAGAGACTGCGCATTGTGATGACTCTTCCATCACTTGTGTCATAGTCACTTTTCAGCTTGTTCCCCAAAATATCAAGTTGCTCCACTTAGTAGACGATCATCTCCACGTTCTCCAGAATGGCAAGACATTTAGAAGATCACATGCTACCTATTATTTTCAGCCTGAAAATGCTTGGTAGGCTAATCAGTTCAGGTTATTCTCACATAATTATTGCTGATGATTACTGTATGTATAATGTTTCAGTAATCTGGAAAATAGACAGGTTTTTTTCCCTTTCATATAAACTGAATTTGCTTTAATTGCCCTTTCTCCCTCTCTTTTATGGAGAGGGAGAATATTACTCTTTTATGGAGTAATATTAGAGAAAATATTTGGACGAATGCTGAATTTCATATTAACTTCCTCAAATATCATTTCCATTCTAATACTATATTTATTACTAGGTCACAGCAATTGTAAAATGCTCTTCATGACCCCAGTTTCTTTACTGGATTTAAATATATCTAACATTTTCTTCACATTTTTGTGTTTGCAGTTATAGAAACTACTGAAGGGAACACCACAACGGTAAGTGTGCTGTATTTTCTGAATTGCAAATAATTAACTTTTATAAACCATCAACTTTCAGCTGAAAAATGGAACAGTAACTTTCAGTGAATAATCAATATGCATTTAAATCTTGGTATGGTTATGAACAAAGCTTACCTAACTCCTTATATTAACCTTCTGAATATGTTCTCAGAATTTGCTATTACAATCCCTTGTTACTTCAGTAAAAACCACTGCTTCTTACAGGATAGGGATGTCTGCAGGTCTGAATAAACACTATGGACTTCCAGGGCCCTCTTTAAAACTACTGAAACAGTATGGAATTGCTGTTGATTGAATATACTCACAAGAAAAAGAATGCTCTGAGATGTTAAGAACGTAATACAGATAAATTTAAATGTGCTTTGCAAATTTTTATTTCTCTCCTGGTTTATTAGTGTAATCTGAAAAATGTTTTCCTGGATAGTTTGCTTCTTTTCTTGGTATCATAAATGTCAAGTTGAAAAACAAAGACAAAGAGAGAACTCTTTTGTGAGAAAAGTGCATTGTCTTCCCATCCAGCACTTAGCATCGTTTTGGGAAAACACTTGTGGTGAAGTCATAGTCACACACTTTAATTTTCAGGACCTTTCCAAAGTAATCTATGCTTCATATGGAGTTGTGTAATGAAGGCTTTTACTGTCTAAATTGCTATACAATTTTTTTGAACCAGGTGACACTAACATTCATCACTGGAAGTTTTTAAGAAGCGACTGAATAGTCACTTGTCTGAAATGTTATAGGGTCTCCTGCTTAAGCAGGGGGCTGGACTAGAAAATTCCTTCCAGCTCTGTTCTGATTGATTGGTTCATTTGAATATAGTTCTTGTGTACTAATAACCACATTAAATCAATCTGAGGCTTAAACCAATAACTCATTTTACATAAAGGGTCAAGTTTTAGCATCTGAAAAAATCAGTTCTTTTATTTACCCACTTTATAAATAAGACATTTCAAGGTGACAGCCTTGTCTAGGTAAGTGTGGATTACTAGTTGTACAACTCTATCCCTAATAGTGGTTATTTTTTTAGCAGTACTAAATAGTGTTCAAGACTGGTTTGCTGGCAACAAAAAAGGTCAAGAACAAAATTCAAAGCACTTTCAAAAGACGAGTTTTATTTATAGAGATACCCTATTGGACTGAAGATATTTGCTTTAGCATTTGGATCTTAAACCCAGCTTCTGCCTTTAAATCTTCCCCAGAAAATGATTAAATATCTTTTGCAGCAAACAGATTTCCAAGTCAAATAGTTCATGATTATGTCCATGATAATTTGCCACATTTGCAAAGATGTCCTCAGACCTTCTTTTAGAATACGAATAGGTACCTAGTTGACAGAAAATGCCTTTTGTCAATTAAGCTTTTTTGTTAAAATACTTCCTCAAAGAACATGTTATGAATTCCCATAACTTTAGACACTTTAAAGTTAGCGGAGCAGCTTTGGGAAATGAGCAACATTCTAGTAATTCAAGAAGCAATTATGAGATAAGTTACACCTTTGAGCATGATTAGTGGGACTGTGGGCTCTATTGCTTTGAGGAGGAGTTATTTATTTTATTTATTTTATTTTTCATATTTATATACCGCCCTATCTCCCTAAGGACTCAGGGCGGTTCACAGGCAATTAAAATATATATAAATACAGATTAAAAACGACGATTAAAAAACTTATTCTATTGCCAAATTATTAAAAACAATATAAATAGTAAAAAACCCTTAAAACCAATAACTTTAAAATCTAATCCAGTCCCGCGCAGATGAATAAGTGTGTTTTAAGCTTGCGACGAAAGGTTCGGAGGTCCGGAAGTTGACGAAGTCCTGGAGGGAGTTCGTTCCAGAGTGTGGGAGCCCCCACAGAGAAGGCTCTTCCCCTGGATGTCGCCAGACGGCACTGCCTAGCTGACGGCACCCTGAGGAGTCCCTCTCTGTGAGAGCGCACGGGTCGGTGAGAGGTATTTGGTAGCAGTAGGTGGTCCCGTAAATAGCCCGGCCCTATGCCATGGAGCGCTTTAAAGATTGTCACCAACACCTTGAAGCGCACCCGGAAGGCCACAGGTAGCCAGTGCAGTCTGCGCAGGATAGGTGTCACACGGGAGCCACGAGGGGCTCCCTCTATCACCCGCGCAGCCGCATTCTGGACTAACTTATTAGCTAGATAGACAGAATGTGTCCCCTTTCTAAGACAGGATCCTCCTAATAGGATCCTATCTAGTATCTGTTTCTAGTATTTCAGAACACAGTGGTACTTGCAAACTGCTACTTAAAATTCAAAATATTTTTTTCCTTTTTTCAAGTTCATTCTCTGAAATGTAAGTTGGTAGCAGCTCAGTCTAATTATCCTTTTCTGCAGTTTGATGTATTGATGTTGTACATGCTGAATAAATTAATGTAGGAAATCAAACAGCAGTTTTTGAAACTTCGACTCAAAATTTCCCTCATCAGTTTGCTCTTAAATATCTTAGATCGAAGGCAAAATTATAGACGATGTGGAAATCCCAAGCCCTCCAAATCCTTCTGGTAACTGTCCTATTTGTCGCTGGAACTTGAAACACAAGTACGATTATATGGTGAGTTTTTATTTTAATAGTTGCTAAAATATAGCCATGCTGACATCCTCCTGCTGAGGATAAAGTATAGTTAATCCAGTTATTTCTGGTTCATTCTCATAATTGTATGCCTGGTATTGTCTAATGAAATAATTAACTGTCTTAGAGGTCAACTCTTCTTTGCACAAAATGTCAGGATTCCTGAGAAGCAAAATTACATGTGTAGACTTTGTTACTGCTAAATTACATACCAGCAAAACCTAATGCCTAGAACATTGTTTTTAGTTAAAAATAATAATTTACATTCTTAGAGGCATCACACAAAAGGAAAAGAAAATAGAAGAAAAACAAAATTAGCAAGCAAAAATGCCAATTCTTTTACAATCATGGCAGTTGGCAGAAATTTTTCAGAGGGAGATAATTGCAGTAAAGGATTTGTTCATAATATGTATATGCACAACATTAATATACCTCTAACTGTACTGTGCACACATAAGCACGTGTAAGTTAAACTCTCTACTGAAGTTTGCTGGCAAAATGATCTCTTTCATAAATCTGATAAAATGACAAGAAAAGGTTTTCATCTTCTAGGATGGGAATCTAGGAAATTTATAAAGTTATTTACATTAACTGACTTCCAGCATCTTAAAACTGAAACCTACCCAATCTTACCTAGAAAGACCAAGGAATAATAGCTATTTTATTTCTTCTTGGAACATTGGTGAACAATAATGTACATAGCAGAATTAGAATCTGTAGATTGTTAGAGCTCCGTTTATTTTCACATTGCTAACCAGCCATGTTGTTAAATGTAATATGACTTGTGCATGTTTTGGATTTCATACTGAACAAGCATTCTTGGAATTATAACTTATTTCATGAAATTATTGATTTTGTGACTGATTGCACATTTAAGAAAACAAAGTCCTAATTAAGATTGGAGGTCTACTATTTCTAGCAATTTCTGGTGAGTGGGCAATAAGGTTTTCAAGATAAATAAAAAGAAAATAGTGTTATAGGTCTACCCTTCTATTTTCTAGTGAGTAAGTCTTGGATCTAGACAGTCTCTTTCCAGCTGTAGTTAAAATTCTCAAGAGTAAAATACCATAAACTGTTGAGGACCCATATTAATCATGGACTGGATGAAGAAAAAGAAATTGACACTTAATCCAAACTAGACAGCTGCGTCCCTGGCTGGTTAAAAGGCAGTTCAAGAAAAGTTACTAAATAGTTTTAGCAGCATTGTTTAAGGAAGGCTGAATATAAATCTGATTTTTTCAAATATGCAGGGTCACTTATTTAGTTTATAATCCATCCCATGATTCTGCAACCTCAGTATCACAAAAAAGATAACTGGATATTTTGGCAATGCAACTCTTTACAGTGCATGGAGAAGCATAGTTTCTGAGCAGCCAAGCATCAAGCTGTCCTAACATCAAATCTTATTCCAAAAGAGGCTAGATTATGCCTATGAAATAGGAGGAGCTATGCTTTTAACTCCACATAAATGTTATATCAGAAATCCTTCATATTTATAATAAATTGTTGGGCTACTGCAACCAAATCTGCAACATTTGTCCCCCTCCCAAGGTTTATTGCACTTAAAAAAAATAGCAAACTAGGCAACTGGGATAAAACATCAGACTGCAAAATAAAACCTGACTTTGAAACATTATAAATGGTCACATATACAGACCAGCTTTGAAATCCTGAATTTTTGAACAGTTATGGGCAGAAAATATTTCTCACAAGACACTCTTTCTCTGGCACACTGTTCGCCTAGCATTGGAGATTTGAATACTTTGAAATAAATATTCCATAGCCATGTGGGTCAGCTTTTTAACGGAACACCTATCTCCTCCTTTAGAGAAGAAGGACCCGTAATAGTTGTTGCATCATTGGAAATTCTTATGAAAGTGCTTTAATGCAAGGACAAGGAACATACAATTTTCTGGCTTAATCTAGCCTGCACACGCACAAGGAGAACAGCTTCCCTGGAATCCCTCTCTGATACCACCATGTTTCCCCGAAAATAAGACCCCTTCTTATATTTTTTTGAACCCTGAAATAAGCACTTGGCGGCATTGCCATGTGCTCAAAAGCCCGATTGGACTTATTACCAGGGGATGACTTATTTTGGGGGGAAAACAGGGTATCAGTGACTTTCCCAGCATGCCTCTACTCCAGCTGCTTCCCCCTTCCCCCTTTGGGGAATGTGAGTGAGACCCTGCCCATAGGGTCCTTGAAACAGAGCTTCTGAAAGCAAGACCAAGTGATTTTTTTCCATTCAGAACCTGGCCCTCAACTCCTTCTCTGCTTGGTCCTGCAATTAAAAACTCACCAATTCATCTTGGTGTTGTTTTTTTCCACGCAACAGCACACCAGGAGACTTCAGATGATTTGAAAAGTTTGTGGCGCTGAAAGAATTAAAAGGAGTCCATTAACTTTTGAAGATAAAGGGAACTTTGTTTTTATTACAGTTTTTTAAGTTTAATAATATCCTAATTATGTTTAGCAGTTTTTTTAAAAAAATATGGCTTTGTTTGAAACAGAGGTGGTTAGAATTGCCAAAAGAGCGCTACAATAAGCAGCAGCTCTTGTGCAACCCAAAATAATAACATGGGATGAGAAGAGTGCGCTGGTTGTATAAACAAATCCCGAAGGTCGTTTAGTCAAATTATTAGCACTTGTCAGGAATCCAGGTGGCCTTGGGTATTGGCCCTGCCCACAGTTGCAGCCAGATTTCTGCTTCCAGAGAATACATTGTTCATGATGGATTTTGTTTACCTAGCAGGAGAAATCAAATACTCTGTCCAGATGAAGGCAAAACTTTTATTTCCTCTTCTCTTGTTTGGAACACAATTAGTCTGACCATGAGTAAATGTCATCTCACTTTGGCAGTGGAGAATAGAGGCCAGACTCCAGGCTTTGCTTCTGAGTTCCAAATTAATTCAATCCAAGTTGTTTTCATCAGATCCTACAGATTACAGGGGTGGGAATCTGGGTTCAGCCTCTCCCAGGAGCTGCCCAGTGATTAAAGCAAAGCTGTAGTTGCAGTCTTGGCTGCCCATTAGCACACAGTGTTAATTTCATGGAACATGACAGCAGTGCTAATCTCTGCCAGAATATTGTTTTTTTCTTTTAACCCTTTTGCACTTGTTTCTCCGTTACCCTAAAACACTGTATCTTTGGACTGCCTTGTAGCATAGATGAACTCTGAATGAGCAATATTACATTGTTGGACTTGGAGTCTGTTTGTGTATTAGAAGAATTAAAAAGATAAAAACTAACAAACTAATATAGAGTAAAGATAAGAAAGGAAAAAGAAAAGAAAGACAAAGTAAGAAGTGCAAAAGAAAGAAGCATAAAAAAGCAGCTTCTGATTTTCTTTACAGTCGTTCTAAGTATAGATGTGTATTTTACTTATTCGTACTCTATGGGTGCAGCATAGCCATCTTTTTTCTGTAAACTGGTTTTTCTAACCATCGAAATCATAAATCATAAATTCACTTGTTTATGTTTCACGCACAAAGTCTATAAGTGTTTCCAGGCAGCAATGAATAAATATGACTTTTCTCTGATCAAATGGGTCAGTTTGACCATCTCAGCAAATTCCATCATCCTCATCATTCATTCATTCCTCCACTGTGGGTAGTGTCTAATCTTTCCATCTTTTGCATATAATAATCTTGCTGCAGTTATCATGTACAAAAGTCTTGAGGCTTCAGCTGAACCCTGGTAAGATGAAATGGCTGTGAGTTTAAGGAGCCTCAGGATTTGTATGTTTATCATCCTTAGTTCTGGATGGGCTTTGCATTACCCCAGACAGACCTGGTACGCAATCTGGGCGTTCTCCTAATGTGATCCATGTGTATTATAATTCTGGAATTTCAAATATTAGTTCATCTGAGGCAGAAAAGGGAAATTTAGCATTGCTCAAAGGTTATTTTCAGCTGAGTAAATTAATTTGGCCTGTGAATAGTTCACATTATTAATAATTCTGCTTGTAAGTCGTCCAAATTCTGGCTGCTTGATTCCAAACTCAGTAATCTTGACAAATAAGTAGGTAATAGATAACATTTCCAAGCAGGTATCTGCTATCTTTGAATTTTATATTTCTTAGATACAGTGTATCTAAGTGTATCTTAGAACAGAATAGAGCGACGTTTTCGTGCTTTTACTAATGTGTTTTTTTTTAACTTTAGTATTAGATTACTCCATGACTTGTTGTTTTGTCTTAACTATGACTTTGTAATTTAGTAACTTTAAATATTCTAGTTATACTTTCACCCAAGAACATCTAGAAATGCTCCTTGTGGCTTGGTTTGCCTTATAATCATTTCCTGAGAACACTAGTTGAATGCCCTGGAATGCATTCCAAGATAGGTTGCAGTGCTGCATTTTTTCTCTTTCTGAAGAAAAACCCTGGATTTTTATTTTTATATTTTTATTAGTTGGAAAAAATTAAAAGTATCTAGAAAATTAGAGCATTGTCAAGTTCTTTTTGTAATCAATTTTATTTCTGTAAAGATAAAACAGAAAAAGAAACAAAATACAAAAACAAATATGTACGCCATCAAAAAAAAGAGCAAAACTAAAGGTGTTAACAGAGGGATAGAATCAAGATCATGTGAAGTGTTAATACCACTTTATAATGCCATGTTAAGACCACAGTTGGAATACTGCATCCAATTTTGGTCACCACGATGTAAAAAACATGTTGAGACTCAAGAAAGAGTATAGAAAAGAGCAGCAAATATGATTAGGAGACTGGAGGCTAAAACGTATAAAAAATGTTTGCTGGAATTGGGTATGCCAAGTTTAACGAAAAGAAGGATCGGGTGACATGATAGCAGTGTTCCAATATCTCAGGGGTTGCCACAAAGAAGAGGGAATGCAGCTGTTCTTCAAAGCACCCAAAGATAGGACAAGAAACAATGGATGGAAACTAATCAAGGAGAGAAGCAACCTAGAACAAAGGAGAAATTTCCTGGTGGAACAATTAATCAGTGGAACAACTAGCCTCCAGAAGTTGTAAATGCTCCAACACTGGAAGTTTTTAAGAAGAGATGGACAACCATTTGTCTAAAATGGTATAGGGTTTACTGCCAAGCAGGGGGTTGGACTAGAAGACCTCCAAGGTCCCTCCCAACTCTGTTATACTGTTATAATAAGTGCTTAAAAAGTTAATGAAAAAATACATCAGAAAAAAATAAAATATAGAGTATAATATGTCTTTACAATAGTAAGCAATTATAAGTCTACATATAATTATCTAATGTAAATAGGCAAATGTATTCATTTCTAATGCACTTAGATAATGAACATGCTTTTTTATCTGCTGCATTTTGTATAAATGAGTCATATTTTATTATATTTATCCATACAAAGTACATATGTAGGCAATCCACTCATAAAGAATAAGTGTAAGTAGCTCTTCAATCCATTGAATAAATTGGCAGTATACTGTGTTTATTTTTCTAATGTTGCAGTATCAGTCTTTTTAGCTGTAATAAGGGCATGGAGAATCCATATGCAGTTGACAAATTCTATGCACTTGGCATGTTATTCAGGAGAATGTTATTAATACAGAAATAATACAATGAAAACAGAAGATCTTGCTCATAACAAAGCCCTCACACTTTTGGCTGTTCGCAGCTTCATGTATTATCCTTTGCATTTTAAAGCACCTTTGGGGAATAATTTTAGCATAGGGAGCAAAGCAAAATATCTGGCAGTATGCACATACGGTTTATGCAGAAACATTCAGATGGCTAATTTCATAATGCTTTTCGGAAGCTTTTGCATCCCCATCACTTGTGAGCTCAACTGATAATGGTACTTCTGGATTTGTTTTTTTGTTTTTTATTTTTTTTATTTTTTGCTTCTTTAGGACGTCTTACTGCTAAGCCAGTTCATAAACTCTAACGGAAGGATGATACCTCGTGAGATCACAGGCCTTTGTGACGAAGAGCACAAAAAGATTACAGTGTGCGTGCAAATGGCTCTCCGAGCAGGTAACTACTTTCAGTTTCCTTGTTTCTCTTTTGTGCAAATAAGAATCAGCTGGAAAAAAATGAATCTTAGTTGCTCTAAAACATGGTTCTCAATGATATTTGAAATTCAACAGTGAAAAAAGTAAGGTTCTACATTTAGGCCAAAAAAACAAAATGCACCAGTACCGTATATGTGGTACCTTGCTCAATAGTAGTACCTGTGAGAGGGATCTTGGAGTCCTAGTGGATAACCATTTAGATATGAGCCAGCAGTGTGCAGCAGCTGTTAAAAAAGCCAACACAGTTCTGGGCTGCATAAACAGAGGGATAGAATCAAGATCACGTGAAGTGTTAGTGCCACTTTATAATGCCTTGGTAAGGCCACACTTGGAATATTGCATCCAGTTTTGGTCGCCACGATGTAAAAAAGATGTTGAGACTCTAGAAAGAGTGCAGAGAAGAGCAACAAAGATGATTAGGGGACTGGAGGATAAAACATATGAAGAACGGTTGCAGGAACTGGGTATGTCTAGTTTAACAAAAGAAGGACTAGGGGAGACATGATAGCTGTGTTCCATTATCTTAGGGGCTGCCACAAAGAAGAAGGAGTCAGGCTGTTCACCAAAGCACCTGAGGGTAGAACAAGAAGCAATGGGTGGAAACTGGTCAAAGAAAGAAGCAACTTAGAACTAAGGAGAAATTTCCTGACAGTTAGAACAATTAATAAGTGGAACGACTTGCCTTCAGAAGTTGTGAATGCTCCAACACTGGAAATTTTTAAGAAAATGTTGGATAACCATCTGACTGAGATGGTATAGGGTTTCCTGCCTGGGCAGGGGGTTGGACTAGAAGGCCTCCAAGGTCCCTTCCAACTCTGATGTTATGTTATGTTATGTTATGTTATGTTATGTTATGTTATGTTATGTTATGTTATGTTATGTTATGTTATGTTATATTTACTAACCCTGTTTTCACTGGTTGCAAACAACCCCTACAGCTGAGCTTCAGTTCTACTGTTTAAGGTTAAATAAACCTTAAACCTGTGATAGAACTTTGTAGTCATTCTGCTGTATGATACAATTTAGCAATCTATAGCAAGCTACATCAGCAAATGGATTAACAATATAGACTCTGTGCAAAAGATCCTATTAATCCTGTTAGCTCCACTCTTATAAAGCAAACTGAGGCAGAGCAGTTCCTGCTCTGATCTCTTTGTCTTATTCCATTGTGCAAGATATAAGGAGGCAAAAAGTTAGGGACTAAAGGCCAGCAAGATTTTAGGAATAAAAGCATGGAACTAAAAGCCAGCAACATTTTGGTAATAAATGGAAGCTACAAATCTGATGGACCTGTAGCATATACACCAAGATTCTGTGTAAAATCAAAGTGCTACAATGTGATCAACCTACTATCCCGTATGATTTTAGACACTTTAAATAATCATTTGCAGCTGATTTTTATGCTTCGAAAATAAAGAAGATAACAAAATTTCCATTTATTGGAGATGAATGTGTAACTGTATTTGAGTTCGTAACATAACTTAATACTAGAATTGGATGCGTATTTAGGAAATTGCTTAATTTTTTTCCTTTCTCTCTCCACCCTACCACCCCCATTTTTAGGTTTGCTGCCAGATCATGAATCTAAACTTCCTGAAGATGATGTTCGCAAACCTAAACTAATCCTCAACAGGTTAGGTGCTCTTTGACTACTAAGTGGGTGAGGGAGGGGGAATTTTTAGAATCCTTAGAAGTGGACCGAAAACAACAGTTCAGGTAGTCCTCAGCCTATGATCACAATGGAGCCCAAAATTTCCATTACTAAGCAAGACAGTTTTTAAATGAGATTTGCCCCATTCTACAACCTTTCTTGCCACAGCTGTTAAATGAATCACTGCAGTTGTTGAGTGGATCATTCAGTCATTAAACAAATCCGGCTTCTCCCATTGACTTTACTTGTCGGAAGCCAGGGGAAGATTGTAAGTGGTGGTCACATCACACACACACACACACACACACACACACACACCGGGACAGTGCAAGTGTCATAAATATGCTGCAAGCGTATAAAATTTGATCACGTGACCATGGGGATACTGCCATGGTCGTAAGTGTGAAACCCAGTCATAAGTCACTTTTTTCAGTGCCCTTGTAACTTCAAATAGTTGCTAAATAAATGGTTGTAAGTTGAGGACTACTTGTATAGTTTAGTTTATTAACTGATTAATCATGATCATATCAATAAAAGAAAACAAAAATACATGACCTGGTTCTGGGATTAAAAAGGTAAAAGAAAATACAATTATAAAATGCATATGTGGTAATACAAGAATAGAATTGAATTGAATTGAATTTTATTGGCCAAGTGTGATTGGACACCCAAAGAATTTGTCTTGGTGCATATGCTCTCAGCGTACCTAAAAGAAAAGATACCTTCATCAAGATGCAATACTTACAACACTTAATGATAGTCATAGAGTACAAATTTAACACTTAAAGAGTCAGCAATCAAATAAATGCATCACCTTTACAAGGAACACCAGTTTATTCAATGTATCAGGATCTTACTACAACTGCGTTAATTATAAACTTAGCAATTCTGCTTTTACAGTATGTACATTGGAGCGCAATTTGTGATTCAGATCCCAGTGGGCTGTTCTTTCCAATAGAGATGCTAAGTACTTGAGCCTAAAGGGGTGAAGACAACAAATAGATCCATGATCCAGTTTGTGGGATATACATCCCTCTAATTCAGGGGTGTTAAACTTGCGGCCGGATGCATCATGTGCTGGCCACGCCCACCCCCATGCTAGCGAAGAGGGAAAAGTCATGATACGTCACATGATGACGACGTGACATTGCAAGTTTGACACCCATCCTCTAATTGGAGTAGAAGCCTCTCTGATATACGAGTATAAGAACCCACTGAACTTTTAGTTGATAAACTGTGCTTAGTTGATAAATTCTCCTACATATAATTAATCTTAGTAGTTTTTGTAAAAAGAGCCATGTATCATACAAACCATCTGGTTCTTTTTTAATCATGCTTTCATTTTTTTCCACACACACACACCCCTCTTTAATTTTCTGTTATCTATTGTCCACTTTTAATCATTTGGTAATTGTGAGCTACATAATAGATAAGTTAGTTTATTAGCATCAATGGGTGGCAAAAAGAACAGGAAGGTGGCACTTATTCTGTCTCCCCCTTTTATTTTAGTTTTTTTCTCTTTTCCTGCACTTTGTAGTTTACCTACCTAAACCTCTTCCAGTCTTTTTTTCTCCTCTCCATCCTGCTTTCACACCTAGTTCCTTAATGGGGAAACTTAAGCCTCCTGTTGTTGTTGGGGTTTTTTTTATGTGTGGTTTTTTTGTTTTGCTTTGCTGTGTTCAGAGGAACTAATCCCTTGTTTATGACCTTGATTTTTGTTGCCATGGAGATGTCAAAGCACTTTATGAAGACAGTATTTGCAAGCCATGGGGTTACCAAATGCCAGTCACTGTTCTTTAGGAAAAATCGGAAACTTTGAGGTTGCTTCCTTGTCCTTTTCCAGGGATGTGGTCATAGCTCAATCTCTTTTCTGTTGATTGTATTCTGAATAAATTTTAGAAGTGCTTTTGTTATTTTTATTTTCTGGGCAGTCTTTACATTTTTACAAGGATATATCATATTTTTTTGTACTATAGTGGATGGAAAAATAGTGGGTGGAAATTTCTGTATGTCTTACAGAGCAAATATTGCGGCGGTGGGGGGTTGGTGCGGCAGAGGTCGCTGCCACCTGTCTCTGCTGTCACCGTTCACCGCCACTGGGGAAAGCTGGAGCCTTTGGTGCCAAGCAGCTGATTGGCAGTGGGATCAGCCTCCCAGAATACCACCATCACCGCCTAGAACAGCTGATTGGCACGGTATTCTGGGAGGCCGATCTAACCAACGATCAGCTGCTTGGCAGCGAAGGCTCCAGCGTTCCCCAGCAGAGGCAGCAGCTCAGCTCAGTTTACCAGTGGTGGGCGCAGTAGTGCGGAGCCCTGATAAGACATGTGCTGGGGCTGCAATAACGTGATGAAACTGACCATGCTGTTTGCTGCAAGGACGCTAGCCAGATGAATACCGGATGGATGCTGGGAGGCAGAGGCATTTTTTTTTTCTTGTTTTCTTCCTCTAAAGCTAATGTGCGTCGTATGGTCTTGTGTGTCTTACAGTGCAAAAAATACGGTATTTTTAGGAACATGTTTTATGTGTGTAGACAATATTTGTATATGTATAGACCCTGTTTTAAAAGTAAAAAAGGAACAAGATACCTACTACACCCTAGAATTGCTTTTATCAAATTGTTTCTGGACTGTCGTATGATGATTTATTAACTCTAGCATTAACTCCACTGGTCTGAATTCAGCCTACTAAATGAAGGCAGCAGTGATCGATTCCATTTCTTTCCCCATGGAACAGACATAGAATTTAAGCCAAACAATTTAACAAACTGCTGTATAGTTCCCAAAGAGAGATTTAATTTTCGTAGCTCTTATGTCTATCTTTTCTTTGCTTTCCCAGTCTAGAGTTTGCAGACCTGGAGGGTGGGAACGGAAGCCAGGCTGGAATAAATTTGGTAACAGGGGACAAAACAAGGCATTGTATTTAAAAGTGACAGAGCATTAATGAAATGCAAAGTTTTTGGAACAGTAAGTAGAACTAGTAGGCCAGAGCTGCCTTTGCTGAGGCATTTTTAGGAACGCTTCTCCAACTCATTGGGATTTTGTCTCTGTTGACTGCAGAGAGAAAATGTTTCATTTTTGGACGATTGCCATATCTCAACCAGGACAAGAAGGTTGTGGATTTGGCTAGGTGCCTACCCCCCACCTGTGCCTCCCACATTGATTTCTGGAACAGTCAGCAATGCAGAAAAAGTGGATGCTTCTTAAACATTTCATAACTCTGATGGGTTAAGATGTAACCCTCTACTCAAACTGCTACTTTCTGTATTCAGAACAGCCTCAGAAGAAGCAATGGTCTTCAAGGCACAGGACCCCTGTTTGGAAATTTGTTTCCAACTTCGTTATGATTTTTTTTAAGTATCTATCTTTGTGCTGTCTGCTTCCTCATGCACAATATACCTTTAAGGTAATTGGGTTCTTGACATGGTAAAACTGTGTGAATCAGAGCGCTAATATTTCATGACCTCTCATTTAAAAAGAATGGCAAGATGTCCTTTTCTTTAATTATGTTTAGGAAGCATGTTGTGGACAAGGAATAAATTATTCCCAGTATATATTTCTTCTTCCATTTCTTCTCTTTTTTTAAGTGACAAAAGCATTGCTAATCTGAAATACTAGTAATGGTTGCAGGAATTAGTGGTCTAAAAATATTACAGAATATGGTTGTTATTGTTGTTATTACAGTGCCAGTTTTGATTTCCCAGCTGTTCTGCAAGATGGCTGGACAGAGTCCTTCCCCCATGTAGGAAGGATAGAGAGTTGGCAACTAGACAGGGTCACCCGGACAGACTCATGGCCAAGTAAAGATTTTAATCCAGTTCTCAACAGTAATAGCTGAACACAAAACCCGGTGCCATACTGGCTATTTTCTCTCACCACAAGCTTTCAAAAGTGTTGAATGTTGCCCTCCCCTGAATAGGATGAAAACAAGAATTTTGTTCTGAAACTTTCCCCGAATTGAAGGACAGGTCAAGCATACAGAGTGCGTGACTTCATGGGAAATTTTGCTTTACGTGTAATAATTAAATCTTTGCCTCAACCTGAAGGCCGTTCTCTGTGCTCATTTCCCCTAGAAATTCTTCTCATTATTCCCATGAGCAAAGAGACAAGTAACCCTTTGAATATCTTGGCTCGGTGCCCTGCCTTGATGAAGGTGTAGAGTTCTGGCTCTCTCCGCTGGTAGCAGATGAGATGATGACAGCATGAAACCTTGTCTCAAAACCCCTTGACCCCCAGAATCTGAAAAATCACACCACTGAACTTTGACAGCAAATTGGCTAAATTTCAGATTTTAGCAGGGATTTTAATATTTTTAATATCTTTTCTGGATTTGGGGGGAGAGGGGTAATATTTGAAAAAGATTAAATATATCAACTATCATCCAAGGGCTTGAAATTGCCATGTGGGGGGGGGTTTGCACAATTGGGGACTGCTTTCCAAGATTTAGAGGAACTCAGTGCAGGTAGTAATTGGTAATTACTAATTAAAGGTAAAAGTAAAGGTTTCCCCTGAAGAGTCGTGGTCAAGTCTAGGAGGTGTTGCTCATCTCTGTTTCTTAGCCAAGGGAGACAGTGTTGTCCAAAGACACTTCTGTGTTCATGTAGCCAGCATGACTATATGCCAAGGTGCACAAAACTCTTATTACCTTCCCACCTAAGTAATACCTATTTATTTACTTTGCATGATTTTGAGCTGCTAGGTGGGGGCAGGAGCTGGAGGCATATAACAGGAGCTCACCCCATCGTGTGGTGCTCGGGTCTCAAACCCGGGCTGTCAGGTTTCCAATTTACAAACTCGGCATCTTTAACTGCTAAGCTGTTGCACCCCCAATAATTACTAATCAACAATAGGAATTGGGAAGAGGAACTCGGTCACAGTTGTAAGGCATATCACCTGACAACACTGACTTACAACAGAGGTTCTAGCAATTCCGGTTGCCACTGTTAAGTAGATCCCATGGAGTTGCAGCATCCCTGCAATGTCACATGGTCACATGATTGCCATTTGCAACCTCCATATTGCAATCATGTGACCACAGAGAGTCTGCAACAGCCACAACAGTAACCCATCATAACTACTATTCATTCACGCTGTCACTACTTTGATCAGTTGCTGAACAAGTGGCCGTTATATGAGGGCTACTTGTATGGGAATGGTAGATAAATCTGTTGTAATCTTTAATGGCTCCACAAAATAACATGAAAAAACAGCCCCAAAAATGGGTTTAGGGTGGGAACAGGATTAGTTTGCCTCCCATGAACGTCGTCCTCCAATTTTCATCCATTATCACTAAAAGAAAACACCTTTTCATCTCCTTCAACCCTTGAAAGACTATGAGGAGCCCATCCTGATGTAAAATATTTCTACTACCTGGTTCTGCTGATTGGCCTTGGGCCCCAATGGGGTATTCCATGTTATTGTGACCCAGGCCCAAGTAGGTAGTAATAAACTCAGTCCGTGAAAAAAACAAACTTTATTCAAACAGATGGGAATTACTTCATTCAACTCAAAGTAAAACAAATGCCTCCTAACACAGATTCCTCAGTTCTCTCGGAAATCTTTGTCCAATTAGGCAAACTGCCAAAGACCATTCCTGGCAAATGTCCAGAAGCCACAAAAACAAAGACGAAGCAGAAGATGAAGCAAAAGACAAAGCTACAACGTTGTTTTCCGGCAAAGACAAAGCCTTATGGGAGGGGCCAATCATCTCTTGGCCCTATTCCCAAGTTGTCCTCTCTGCTTGAGCTGCTCTTGCCTTCTGGTAGCTCTTCTCATGCGTGCTTTAGGAACAGGCTCCTCCTGTTCCTCTGCCTCACTACTATCAGTCTCTGGAAGCTCTTGAGTCCGCACCTCACTTCCCGATGGCCCTGGCCTCACCTCAGCCTCATCGCTGTCCTACTCCGTTGCCAGATCTGTAGGCTGCTGATAGACCACAACACATATTAGAATTGTTATGAAGAAAATCCTATCTCCGCCCATAGAATTCAGGGAGGGAGTGTTAACTTAGTTTCATTTAATATTTAATGTTTTGTACCTTAGTTTTTTATGATGTTTGGAAGCCACCCAGAGTTGCTTGATAGTGAGATGGTAGCATATAAATTTAATAAATAAATAAAATACTGTCCTTCATCAAATCACAACATAGATGCTCATTGAAAGCCTAATCCAGTCCAAGAAAACCCTGGACTCCAGCTGAACATTATAGGATATACAAAGAGAAAAGGATTGTGCATCAAAGCAGCACAGCATTCATCCCAGGTTCAACGTTCTTCTGCCTGTAGTTTTTCCAGCCAGCCCTATTTCACTCTGCCAGTGTCCCATATTTACTGTACAGGAGTTTTTCCGTGCCATCATAATTTTTCTTTAAAAGTAATTGTAATCCATTGTTATCCCAGTTGTATAATTTTTAGATTTTATTATATGTCATATCATCTCCAACATCTGTTTCCCAAAGCTGCAGTAAAATTATGTCTAGACTATATAGAGAAGATCAGCACCTGGTAAATTACATCATAAAAATAATATTGTAACGTGGGTATATGCTGTAATAGGGAAGCTAATCTGATGCTATGCATTACAAATTCATGGTCTTATATGAAAATAGAATAAGGAAAGCTTATATAGAGAATACTTCACCTGAAGATAATGAAAGATTTAATATGTCTTTATTTTTACAACAAAGACGATAATATGGCTATTGAATATTACATTGGAATCTAAACAATACTAGGTGAATTGTTCCTCATAGAGGTTTTTAAGACATTAACCGCCAGTATAAATAAGACAGTAAGGAGGAGATCTGGACTTAATTTACATGCTTTAATACTTTGCATTTTATCTATTGCTTTTTGCTTTATTAAGCCTAAGGTAGCATCCAGCATGTTCATCTATATTCTTATCTGCTCTTCAGATTTCAGTCCAGACTTGACTGCTGTTCTGAAATTTTGCCCATTTTCATAAGCAGGCTTGGTTCAGCTCACTTTCTGCAAGATAGTAGATCAGCTTTTGAAGGGGGAGGGGGATTTCGGTTCTAATCTTTAGTAAAGCAGACAGAGAGACAAACCAAAGTTATAACTACAGTCTACACAATACAATTTAGAAAGGCTCCTGGAATTGGCATATATTCCATTTTTCACACTGCCATATTAAATATCTATAAAATTAGTTTGGCAGATTATGATGTATTTCAGTGAAGCCTTTTTTCTACTCTTTCTGTAGCTTCTCCATGAAGTTTAAATTAGAAAAAAAAAATTAGCCTTTGGTTTTTCCCTGTAATGAAATATTTTAGTGGGGGGATATCTTTGGGTTAGTTTCTGATGGCTGCCTGGACCAGTCCCTGCAATTTTCTTGGCAAGATTTCAGAAGTAGTTTGCCATTGTTTTCTTCCTAGGGCTGAGAGGATTGACAGGCCCAAGGTCATCCATTGATTTTGGGCCTAAGACAAGTCTAGAACTCAGAGTCTTCTGGTTCCTAGCCTGATGCCTTGACTGCTCTTCCAGGCTGGCTCCCTAATAAAATCTACTGAGCCATTAAGTATCCAACTGTTTTTTCCAAATGATTCTCAACAGGTTTCTCTTTTTTTATATCTAGAATGAAACGTGAGTTCATTCATGCGAAATGTATTATGCGAAGTAAAAAAATCAAACTTTAGTAATATTTTCAACATAAAAAATATTATTTCTTCAATTCCTTGATGTCTGTTTTTTACATTTCTGAACCTTGTAGCTATTGCGATGTGCTTACAACTTAAGCTATTATTTACTTGACAGCTTTATTTCTTTATTTGACAGCAACCAGAGAGCAAAACCTTCTTTGGAATCTTTCATTTTGAAAAGTGTTGGAGCAATGGGAACATTTTTATATGTTCAAAACTGCTTGAGGCTACTGGGATTTTATTACTATTTTGCACATCCTAAATGGGCAAAGACGCAAATCAGTTTTACACAGCTCCATCAAAATCACTTAACATTTCATGTAGGTGTATTATTCCTCACCAGAGAGGCATATGTGCAACTTTATTGATCACTTCCTTGTCTGCACTGTTGCATTTATCAAGAGAGTTTTGTTAAACTGAATGGAAAATTCTGCAGGAGGGAGAGGAAACCCCTTGAGAGCAAAATGCTCTGATGATTCTAAATATTTCTGGTTAATCTGAAGCTAGGGGATACAGTATAACCAATCCACTTCCCTTAGCTCCTTGGTTTATGTTAGGAGTTCTCATAGGAAAAACATTTTTGAATCCTATTTGACAAGCAACTTAAATCATTCCTTTTTTTTCTTTTCTCTCATTTATTTAGTTTCTATTATGTTTTATTTTTTTTCTTTCTATATATATTTGTATATTATAAGCAATAAAAATCATTTTAAAAAAGAACTTCACTGCACTTTCTTATCAGAATGTGTGAAAAAGAATGGTCCTGCCAATTCTTATTCTCCTGTATTAAGAAAACTTAACAAAGTTTTTTAACAAAATAGATGTTAATCCCTTTGGCAATTCAAATCCTCAACTTAGTAGAGCTGCCTTGTGCCTGTCCTGTGAACACAGCAAAGATTCACCAGATAACTTGATATTGTTTCAAAAGGATGAAATAGAAATAATAAGATTGAAGTTGGCCAGTGCATTGCAATAACCTGATACCCAGATGTAGCCAGTCAGAATTGGACCTTGCTGAAGGACCAGTACGTGCCTGATTTTATTTTGAAACAATGAAATGGTGGAAAGAATGAATGAGAAGTTAATGGCCATTGACTGAATTTCAGAACAATACCTAATAGGAATTAAAACAGAACAGAGTTTCTTATTTCTTGCCTGATTTCTACAAATCTAAAGCAGCACAAGGCAATGACTCCTGTTGTAATTGAAGACGTACAGCCCACAGTTAAGATGCTTAGATCATTTCAGAGGCACATGGGTCCCTAGCTGCCATTTCTCTGCTGATAAAAAAATAAAAGGAGGATGCCATTTGTAAGTATTTATGGCATTTTATGCAATAAATATGAATGAGGTGAGAATGATGTGGCTGGATGGAGTCACTGAAGCAGTAGGTGTGAGCTTAAATGGATTCCAGAGGATGGTAGAGGATAGGAAGGCCTGGAGGAACGTTGTCCATGGGGTCGCAATGGGTCGGACATGACTTCGCAACTAACAACAACTTTGCATTTTAAACATGTTTTGTGGTTGCCAGTTTTATTCATGGCATGGTTTTCTGCTTCTCTTCACAGGTACCATACCAGATATCCTATCGACTCTGTGAAACCCATTTACAAGAAGGGGAGAAAATGGTGCAAAGTTCCTATGCCTATATCTCATCCAGTACTTAAAGATAATATTACCTATGGATCAAAGCCCCTTCGTTTTAACCACTGAAGGAGTGTGCAGCTTGATTTGACAGTAGATGACGATCATTCAAACCATCCTGTGTGCATCATAGATGTTTTGTAGAGTCTGGAAAAAACAAAATGGTTGCAGTTGGTGATGTTGTTTTGCTGGAGCCTGGGAAGGCTAGTTGAACAACCAAATTGTCACCTCTACTGAGGCATATCTCATCTTTGTGTATATTCCAATTAAACTCTTGAGATAATTTTTTTGTCATGACCTTTTTTCAGTTATTTCAATAGCCTGTACAATTTGCATCCTATACTACCCTAAACGAATTGCTGAAGAATACAATCATATAATGTAAGATTTGGAAGAGTTCTTTTTAAAAAATCATACAGTCCAGTACAAGAATCATACAGCCCAGTACAAGAATCACCAGTGCTAAAGTATCTCCAGAAAATGTCCACTATCTCAAGTAGTCTATTGTTGAATAGCATAACATTACATTTTCCTGTCCAATCACAATCTGCTTCCTTGTAATTTAAGTAATTGTTTTTCATCTTATCTAAGATTTTCCTTCCTTACAGACCCTTTATTATCTAATTACTGTCCTCTGGACACACGCTACTTTGTCATTCCTAAAATACACATCAGAAATTGGGTGCAATATCCTCAGTGTGGTCTGACAAATCTATTTTGACTCTCTATGCTTTTGTGGATGCAGTTAAGGATTGCATTTGGGGGGTTTTTTGTAACTATTTTGCAGGATTCCCAGATTCTTTTTGCATATACTCCTGCTCCGTATGCTTTTCCACCCCCCACTCTTAAGTTCAGATCTTTGATTTGTTGTGTGTGCATGCACTATTGTAAAAGTCTATAGAGATTCTCAGTTATCCAGGTCATGGTTGTCCCAAAGGTGCTTTTTCAAAAAGCAACTGGACTTTGTTTTTCCTTGAAGACATTTCACTTCTCATCCAAGAAGCTTCTTCAGCTCCGACTGAATGGTGGTGGAGGATGGAAGGATTTATATTCCTTGCAGTTGTCTGGTCATTGGCACTCTTTCTGAGAATCATTGAAGCCACCTGGAGGTTTATCTGTGCCCTCAAGATCAGCTGAATAGTGCAAGTGGGTGTGAAACGACTCAACTACTCTCAGAAACTGAACATGTTTTTAAAATATGGATCATAAAGAAGTAGCCTGATTTCACACTGATTTATTAAACCAAAAATATAGACATTATAAGTACAAAATAATTGCAACATTAGGACATAACTTCCTTAATTTTCTTGCGTTAGTGATTTTCACAACATGAAGGGCAAGTCTATGTTCTTCTCTCCATGGCCAAAATAGATATAACCATGCTGCTTAGTATTAGGAACATGGTAGAATGTGAGTCCAGGCCAGAGTAGACTTCGCAGCACTACTACTCTGCTTCCTCTCTCTACTTGGATGCTCCAGGACCCTATAGAAAAAACAAATGTTTACAAATATCACCATATACAGTGAGATCACAGATACTTTAATAGAAAAACAGCAATAGAGGAATTAGGAGCCGCAAACACATATACTTTGTTCCACACAATCTATGTACAGTAATTTCTTGGGAAACTGCAGTAATCCTTCCTGTATAAAATAAAACATCTCACCATCATTCCTATGTGTTGTTCACATATTGGAAATGAAAAAAGTACAATATTTCTATTCGTCATCTTAATCCTCATGCAGTTCTTCCTATCAGATTTAAGGCTTTAAAAATATCTATTATGTATATACAAACTATACCATGAACAGTAATGTTCATCTAGCTCCTAAAATAAATCTAGTAATATCTACAAAGGTCTCCCCTACTCCAAAAGTAATAATTTGCCTCTTTGTGGATATTTTGCACTTGTTTCATTATGCAAAATTAGTTCTCTTCTCCTTTTCTAATAATGGCAATCCGTTCTTAAATTTATAGCAAGGTGCAAGGAAGAGAGAAGTGTTCTTTCCCCCTAAAGCAAGAATTCATATGTATTGAATATCATGCTACTGTGTTTTGAATTGTGATTAGGTATTATTATTCTAAGGGTAAAATTAGTGCTTTAGTTCCTGAAAAGCAAAACTTAAGAAAAAGAAACAGCAGAGAGAGAGTCACAAAGCCGCCATTAGTTTACAGAACAATTCATTTTCCTTGGTGTCTTATGTGGTTCCAACTTTGAAGAAAAGGAGTATTAAGGTAGTAAAAGGATTACCGTAGTTTCAATGTTAATTTAAACTTTGGTGATGCCAAGAATATTAAAGTATAATTCAAACCTAGTTTGATCAATGGGTTCTGAACTAATAACCAGATAACTATGGGAGTGAAAAAAGGAGTATTACAGTAGATATGCTTCATCCAAAGAAACTTTACAAAATCGGAGAATAAGTCCAATAAATATTAAACAGAAATATTCACAGATGGAAATGTTCAGGTAGTTCCTAGAAAAAGAACTATAGATATCTTAATACAATGTTATTCTTGTGGCAAATTCTTTGTGCTTTCTGAATTCCATATCAAAATGAGTGTTCAAGAATCTGTATTAGATACCACAATACTGATCACTATACTGTAATTGTGGTGTTAAGATAATAATTTACTCAATCTTTTGAATACTTCAGTGACACACACTATTATTTTCTGAAAGTTGAGCAGTCCCTCCATTCAACCTACAATGATGATCTGTGTCTTCCCCCCCCCCCCATTTAATTTCCACCACATACTCTCCTTGGGATATCCTCTTTGGGACTACCACTAAAGGCCATTCACAAATTACAGCTGGTGAATAGAGCAGCTGCTTCCTTTATAAGAAGAAAACTACATAACAAGCACAACTTTTTTTACCCGGTTCCTGCCAAACAAATGTCAGATCCACTGTTTCTCCTTTATTAAACTTGAAGCAGCAAAATCAAAGCCTCACCTAACCCAAGACTGAGCATTACCTTTTTTGTTAACAATCAACACAAACAATTCCCATAATCAAGTTCAAGGTGGAATTCAATAAAATTTTAATTATATTTTACCAAGTAAGGAGATGCAATTTCTTTAAAGTTTCCTTTAAAAGATCAGACATTCAATTTAAATATAAATTGTCTAAAAAGAAAGGTAATTTTCATAGGTATTTTTAAAGATGGCTGCCATGGTGCTTTCTAGTTAATTGTTGCCAGCATCTAACCATCATCAGGAAACAAATGACAAGCAGCATTAAAGGAGGAAAAACTTCTTCAGAACATTGATAAATCATGGCTGAAAATAAAACAAATGCTGAGAGATCTATGAAGGCTGTAAATCTTGCTAAATTCCAACCCGGTTTTTGCCACATAGAATACTCTAGTGTAAACGGCTGTTATTGTTGCTGCTCTTTTATCCAACTGTTTTGTTTCAATATATGATATGTAAGCCATCCAAATGTCAAATTTATCACATGCAGAATAAAGAATTATACTATTCATTTTGTAGTTTCTTCAATACTCAGAAATTCTCAGAGGGAGAGAAAATCCTTTAAAATGTGTTGAATTATGAGCATGATTACTTTGTGTGATCTTTCAGCCGTTTTTCATACCAAAAACAATAACCTTCTGCATCAGCTCTGCGGGTTTGGGAATGGGCGGTACTATTTTGAGGTGATCATCCTCCTTTCTTTGTGACTGATTCCAGGGGATGTTAGTGGGGAAGGGGAGATCAAGCCATAGGCCCCTGCAGTACAGGGTGCCTCAGAGCTTGGGTCTCTCCCCTCTCCTCTTAACATGAAGCCACTGATAAATGGTCTTTGGCTCAAGCCTGCAATTACTGCAGGTTCGAGCCCGGCCCAAGGTTGACTCAGCCTTCCACCCTTTATAAGGTAGGTAAAATGAGGACTCAGATTGTTGGAGGGGCAATAAGTTGACTTTGTAAAAAAAATATACAAATAGAATGAGACTATTGCCTTATACATTGTAAGCCGCCCTGAGTCTTCGGAGAAGGGCGGGGTATAAATGTAAACAAAAAAAAAAAAAATCCTGGCAAGATGGAACGGGTCTAGGGTTTTGGTCCCCCAAGGGCTGCTGACTTGTCATCTTTGACTCTGGGTGGGGTTGCACAGAACCACTAATCTGCAAGTCTTCTGTGCCAACTGTGTCTTTTCCTGGACTGGGAGGCCCCGTTCATGGTCACTCATGCCTTAGTCACCTCCCAATTGGATTATTGCAATGTATTTTGTATGGGCTGTCCTTGAAGACCACTCAGAAATTGTAACTGGTCAGAATGCAGCAGTACACATAGTATTAGGTTTCCATTGGTTCATCCATGTTACACCTCTATTTGCAAAAGCTGAACTGGCTGCCAGTTCTCTTCTGGATGCAATTTAGGGTGCTGGTTATCACCTTTAAAGGACCTGGTTATTTGCAGGGCTGCCTTTTCCTAAGCATATCTGTCCATCCCACTAGAACTGATAGGGATGAGAGAAAGTGACTGGCTCAAGATCACCCAGCTAGCTTTGTGCGTAAGATGAGACTAGAATTCACAGTCTCTCAGTTTCTAGCCTGATGCCTTAACCACTACAACAAACTTGCTTTCCTTGTACTGTGGCAAATGTTAATGCCTGTTAACCTCTTTTAAATAGTAGCTTAGTTAATTGGACAAGTCTGATATGTTTATAAGTAAAACAGGTACTTCCTACCTCAGTACTGAAGTGTTTATCTTCAGTGGATAGAGGGAAGCAGTAGTAAGTAGACAAATCTTCGAATTGATGATGGGACACCCCAGCTGCATTATGTCAGCTATGTTGAAGATCAAGAGTATAATATATTCATGAAAGAGGCTTTGCAGTGTTACTTCTTAAATATTTTTAAAATAAAGAAAATTTGCTTTTCAAACTGCACTTGGCAGAGATACCCAAACCTAATGTTGTCTCAATTTTTTTTAAAAAAAAAAAATTGGCCTGACTGAGCTCCAAAAAGGGAAAGAGGTGTGGGAGGAAAGGGCCTGGGAAAATTATCCTTTGGATGAAGACTGTGAACTTCCGATTCCCCCTCTGGAACAGGCTACAGTCTTCACCCTGCCAAATATGGGTGGGAATGCTAGGGAGGTGCCTACAATTTTCCAAACAAGACATTGCTTGGAATGTTTTTTTGCTCACCAACCACTGCCTTTTTGATGGACCATCTGTCAGAAACCATCTACCTCCCTCTCAGCTTCTGCTTTTTGTCTAGTCTGTCACCAAATTCGTATTTCACCCTCATGTCTGCCTGGTCTCCGGCCTGAAATATCTACTGTAAGTTAGTTATGGGGATTATTTAAAAAACTAATGTTAAAATGGGGAGCGCTTGAAACAACAGAGAGCTGATCAAATCCACTCTTCCAGAACACTGCTGCTTTGAATGTATTTCAGAGTTTATGTTCTGGTGTGGTGCCTGGCAGGAAAGCAAATAAGTCATCATTTAGTAAAATTTGATGGTCCCAAAAGGTAGTATCAGGATAATAAAAAGAAGAACACCTGATTCAGAAGTTATTACAATTAAGAGAGTAGCAGAATTATACTAACACACATTTATGATGCGTATAAATTTGGCTAAGTTCACAGACATTTGTGTCTTTTATTGGTCATCACTTCCCAGATGTTAGAATCTCAACAGAACTACATTAGTTTATTTCTGTAGAGTTCATTTGTAAAGTTCCATTTAGATTTTATAATGCTTGTATCTTTCCCTATATATTTAGCATAGCAAAAGCACTTAGAGTTACATACAGTTTCATAGTGCTTTACAACCTTCTCTAAGCAGTTTACCGACCTCAGAAGGATGTAAGGCTGAATCAACCTTAAGGCAGTCAGGATCGAACTGTTGGCAGTTCTGCATTCTAACCACTACACCACCACAGCTCTATATATATATCATTATAGTATCAAATATAGTATCAATATTATACAGTTGTATAGTATAGTTTTCCCAAAGCTTATGCACTTTGTACAGATTTAACTGGAAGGGCAATCCATACTATCCATTTTAATGGTGTTTAATATGATGCATTATTAACATCATTCTCCCACAGAAGGTATTAGCCCTGACCTATTGGCATTTAGAAAATCCCTGAAAACATGGTTCTTGGTTATCCTAGGAAAAGGGGAGCCCACTAGATTGTTAACATTGGATGTAGGATGTTCCCCATTTCACTTACTCTTATTTATATTTATGCTTAACTGCTTTGTTTTAATTGACTGTCTTATCATATGCCACTCAGAGTCACATTTGTGAGATGGGTATATAAGTCTGATTAATAATATCACATAATTAAAATTATTTATGCCTTTCAAACGTATCTGAATTTATTTTGACATTTGATTTCATTTAATTAATGAAAAGCTTAATTTAATAATCACATTCTTAAAAGTCACTTCGTATAACAGCAAAAACCTCACTGTCTATGATATTTCTTTGCTAAAAGCAGGCTACCTAAATCTATTTTATGTTCATTGTGCATATCACCATGGACCACTAAATAAACTAGCACCAGTTTATAAAAATGCTTCCGAGAGAAGTTCTTGGATAAATATTTTAGCCTCCTAACTGCCATGATTGGAAAGCATTCATCTAATAACTTTTTTAATCTATGAAGATCTACTGTGAACTTTTCTCTAAATTATTCCCAAAGGACAAATTGTGCTTGTCCTTGAGAAGTGATAAATCATAGTCAGTACCTATCCTTGTACTCACAGCATGAACTGTAGCAGGACTGAAAATGCAGTCCTGAGATATAGCACTTACAGAGAAGGGACTTGATGGATAAATACTGAACTTCACCAGCTAGCAAAATATCCATCTCCAGCTTCTAGTGTTAATATCAGAAAAGAGAAAGGAGCCCAAAAAGCACTGTATGCTTTCATTGTCAAGATGGACAGCTGTCTAAAACCATATTTCCCCCATTTATATGACAGTAGTAACTACTGTATAGCAAAGGTAGTATCAGGATAATAAAAAGAAGAACACCTGATTCAGAAGTTATTACAATTAAGAGAGTAGCAGAATTATACTAACACACATTTATGATGCGTATAAATTTGGCTAAGTTCACAGACATTTGTGTCTTTTATTGGTCATCACTTCCCAGATGTTAGAATCTCAACAGAACTACATTAGTTTATTTCTGTAGAGTTCATTTGTAAAGTTCCATTTAGATTTTATAATGCTTGTATCTTTCCCTATATATTTAGCATAGCAAAAGCACTTAGAGTTACATACAGTTTCATAGTGCTTTACAACCTTCTCTAAGCAGTTTACCGACCTCAGAAGGATGTAAGGCTGAATCAACCTTAAGGCAGTCAGGATCGAACTGTTGGCAGTTCTGCATTCTAACCACTACACCACCACAGCTCTATATATATATCATTATAGTATCAAATATAGTATCAAATATAGTATCAAATATAGTATCAAATATAGTATCAAATATAGTATCAAATATAGTATCAAATATAGTATCAAATATAGTATCAAATATAGTATCAATATTATACAGTTGTATAGTATAGTTTTCCCAAAGCTTATGCACTTTGTACAGATTTAACTGGAAGGGCAATCCATACTATCCATTTTAATGGTGTTTAATATGATGCATTATTAACATCATTCTCCCACAGAAGGTATTAGCCCTGACCTATTGGCATTTAGAAAATCCCTGAAAACATGGTTCTTGGTTATATGCTTCTGCAGAATTTTAATAGAGTCAGCAATGGCAGTTGCTATAGAAACAACTTTGGAACATGCTAGGCATTACGTAGCATCTACCTGAAAAGCCCTTGGATTACTATATCATCTTCACAGTTCTTCAAACCTATTGATCAAGCAGAATAAAATGGAAATAGTAATTTGTCTCATTCATTGTATCAAATGAAAGTGAGCCTCTTTTAAATATTACTGTTTGTTTCCAAACTGAGGTAATTTTTTCAAATTTGTACCCTTCATTAGAAGATTAATCAGATGATCAAAGAAACAATGACTTGCTTTGTTTTAATTGACTGTCTTATCATATGCCACTCAGAGTCACATTTGTGAGATGGGTATATAAGTCTGATAAATAATATCACATAATTAAAATTATTTATGCCTTTCAAACATATCTGAATTTATTTTGACATTTGATTACCAGTAGTGAAATGAAAAGCTTAATTTAATAATCACATTCTTAAAAGTCATTTCGTATAACAGCAAAAACCTCACTGTCTATGATATTTCTTTGCTAAAAGCAGGCTACCTAAATCTATTTTATGTTCATTGTGCATATCACCATGGACCACTAAATAAACTAGCACCAGTTTATAAAAATGCTTCCGAGAGAAGTTCTTGGATAAATATTTTAGCCTCCTAACTGCCATGATTGGAAAGCATTCATCTAATAACTTTTTTAATCTATGAAGATCTACTGTGAACTTTTCTCTAAATTATTCCCAAAGGACAAATTGTGCTTGTCCTTGAGAAGTGATAAATCACAGCATGAACTGTAGCAGGACTGAAAATGCAGTCCTGAGATATAACACTTACAGAGAAGGGACTTGATGGTACTGAACTTCACCAGTTCGCACCACTTTGGGGGAACCGGTTGTTAACTTTCCGAGCAGTTTGCTGAACTAGTTGTTGAAGAAATCATTAGGGCAGAGAACTGGTTGTTAAATTATATGAATCCCACCACTGGGCTAGAGGCCATGTCTGTGAGTAGATGATGGGCCCATCTCTCTCTCTCTCTCTCAAGTGAATACACTGGCATTTGGAAGGACTTTGGGGGAGAAACCATTGAGATTCTTCTTAGAGGAAAAAAAGGAGGTGTGACTAAACAGGAAAATGAGGACATGATCCACAACAGAAATGCATCTTTCCCAACCACAAGGGAGGAGGAAGAGATCTGAATAATCAAAGGTATATTATAACATACATACATACATTTACAGTGTATGATCCAAATCATTACAATTTATTAAAATAATACATATATCCATATCAGGCCTGAGACAGAATTACAAACTTGAATTCTTTTTTAGGACTACCATGGATCATGTTAAGTTTGGGTATTGACGAGGCAGGAGACCAGGTTAGTGACAACAGCTCTTTAATATAGTGTGACCCAGCAAAACTCTGGAGAAAAACCTCTCCTTATATACACTTCAGCCTGAGGCTGCATCCAATCAGAAACGAGATATTTCCCGCCTAAAACTCCCGCCAAAACTTACAGTAATACATTACACTCCTTCCCTCCCAGAAGGCACTTTGCCAATATTTGCATATTACTTCTCTACGTAGTCCTGCAGGTACGTGGGGCGTCTCCTGACTCTCCCGGACCTGCGCAGTTCACTTTCTGGAGTTGAGTCGAGCTTGCCGGAGGGACTTTTCGCCTCTGAGCTCCTCCTCCCGCCATCCGCCCTGGATTATTCGCCGGCTCGGACCTGCTGTCCTCTAGAGGGACCGGAGGGTGTCGCTGGACCTCACTTATAACAGCAAAAACCTCACTGTCTATGATATTTCTTGCTAAAGCAGGCTACCTAAATCTATTTTATGTTCATTGTGCATATCACCATGGACCACTAAATAAACTAGCACCAGTTTATAAAAATGCTTCCGAGAGAAGTTCTTGGATAAATATTTTAGCCTCCTAACTGCCATGATTGGAAAGCATTCATCTAATAACTTTTTTAATCTATGAAGATCTACTGTGAACTTTTCTCTAAATTATTCCCAAAGGACAAATTGTGCTTGTCCTTGAGAAGTGATAAATCACAGCATGAACTGTAGCAGGACTGAAAATGCAGTCCTGAGATATAACACTTACAGAGAAGGGACTTGATGGTACTGAACTTCACCAGCTAGCAAAATATCCATCTCCAGCTTCTAGTGTTAATATCAGAAAAGAGAAAGGAGCCCAAAAAGCACTGTATGCTTTCATTGTCAAGATGGACAGCTGTCTAAAACCATATTTCCCCCATTTATATGACAGTAGTAACTACTGTATAGCAAAGGTAGTATATCTCCCAATATTTCTTGCTAAAGCATATCCAATTTGGAGCTTAACTCTGAACCTTATCTCATCCTATCATGTAAATTTTTAGATAATGAATACAGTCTAGTTGTGCATATTTTGCAACCTTTTTATGTTTCATGACTTTATAACTATGAACTCTTGAGTTACAATTTTGTGACTATTTATCTAATTCATGGGGGAAAACATAACAACATTAAAAGATGTAAGATTTTTAGTCTTGGAGCAGAATGTGCTAATAAAATAGTACAGATTCTAGTCTATTAATTCTTCCATTCAAGTCCAAATATATTATTTTTAAAAGGTATTCAGAACAAAAAGTTTTCCAAGCAATCACTAAGATTTTAGTCATAAGTTCTGAGGGCCCTTAAATTACATGGAACCTTTCTTCTTGGTTATCCTAGGAAAGGAGCCCAAAAAGCACTGTATGCTTTCATTGTCAAGATGGACAGCTGTCTAAAACCATATTTCCCCCATTTATATGACAGTAGTAACTACTGTATAGCAAAGGTAGTATATCTCCCAATATTTCTTGCTAAAGCATATCCAATTTGGAGCTTAACTCTGAACCTTATCTCATCCTATCATGTAAATTTTTAGATAATGAATACAGTCTAGTTGTGCATATTTTGCAACCTTTTTATGTTTCATGACTTTATAACTATGAACTCTGAGTTACAATTTTGTGACTATTTATCTAATTCAGGGGGGAAAACATAACAACATTAAAAGATGTAAGATTTTTAGTCTTGGAGCAGAATGTGCTAATAAAATAGTACAGATTCTAGTCTATTAATTCTTCCATTCAAGTCCAAATATATTATTTTTAAAAGGTATTCAGAACAAAAAGTTTTCCAAGCAATCACTAAGATTTTAGTCTTGGAGCAGAATGTGCTAATAAAATAGTACAGATTCTAGTCTATTAATTCTTCCATTCAAGTCCAAATATATTATTTTTAAAAGGTATTCAGAACAAAAGTTTTCCAAGCAATCACTAAGATTTTAGTCTTGGAGCAGAATGTGCTAATAAAATAGTACAGATTCTAGTCTATTAATTCTTCCATTCAAGTCCAAATATATTATTTTTAAAAGGTATTCAGAACAAAAAGTTTTCCAAGCAATCACTAAGATTTTAGTCATAAGTTCTGAGGGCCCTTAAATTACATGGAACCTTTCTTCTTGGTTATCCTAGGAAAGGAGCCCAAAAAGCACTGTATGCTTTCATTGTCAAGATGGACAGCTGTCTAAAACCATATTTCCCCCATTTATATGACAGTAGTAACTACTGTATAGCAAAGGTAGTATATCTCCCAATATTTCTTGCTAAAGCATATCCAATTTGGAGCTTAACTCTGAACCTTATCTCATCCTATCATGTAAATTTTTAGATAATGAATACAGTCTAGTTGTGCATATTTTGCAACCTTTTTATGTTTCATGACTTTATAACTATGAACTCTTGAGTTACAATTTTGTGACTATTTATCTAATTCATGGGGGAAAACATAACAACATTAAAAGATGTAAGATTTTTAGTCTTGGAGCAGAATGTGCTAATAAAATAGTACAGATTCTAGTCTATTAATTCTTCCATTCAAGTCCAAATATATTATTTTTAAAATAAAGAAAATTTGCTTTTCAAACTGCACTTGGCAGAGATACCCAAACCTAATGTTGTCTCAATTTTTTAAAAAAAAATTGGCCTGACTGAGCTCCAAAAAGGGAAAGAGGTGGGAGGAAAGGGCCTGGGAAAATTATCCTTTGGATGAAGACTGTGAACTTCGATTCCCCTCTGGAGCAGGCTACAGTCTTCACCCTGCCAAATATGGGTGGGAATGCTAGGGAGGTGCCTACAATTTTCCAAACAAGACATTGCTTGGAATGTTTTTTTGCTCAACCAACCACTGCCTTTTGATGGACCATCTGTCAGAAACCATCTACCTCCCTCTCAGCTTCTCTGGATAAGTCTCTGTTTGGTTCTTACGCTTTCTGTTTGTTCTCGGCCCAGTCAGCTGTGGGGTTAATTAAATCATAGTCAGGGCTGTTCTCGCCTAATTCTGCCTTATCGCTCAATCTGTTTCTTAATTGATCTATGTGGCGCCCAGATTCTGCCATCGCCTAGTTCCACTAGATAAGATTTGGGGCCCGCTTTGTCTATGACTATCCCCTCTTCCAGTTAGGGCCGTCGCTGTAATTATGTGCCCACACTGAGTCTCCTATGTTTAACTCTCGGATTCTATCTGGTTTTGTTTTGAACCCGTCCTGTACGTAGTTCGGTGTAGCCGGTCTAGCGGGCACCGTAGCTTCCGCCCCATTAATAGCTCGGCTGGGCTGCGGCGGTGGCCACACAGGGGTCCTGTGTTGGACGGTTAGGAATGCGTCGATTTGTGCCTGCCAATCGCCGGGCCGCTTCGTGATAGCGCTTCTTTGCACTCCGGACAAAACGTTCAGCAAGGCCGCTCGACGAGGGTGGAACGGCGCTGAGAGGGCATGTCGGATGCCCTCTTCAGCCAGGTACCCTTCAAATAATGCTGCGGTGAACTGTGGGCGTTATCGGACACGAGGGTGTCCGGTAGCCCGTGCGTGGCGAAAAGGTGTTTTAGTGCTGAGATGACAGCTCCAGCGGTTGTGGATTTCATTAGGATGATCTCCAGCCATTTGGAGAATGCATCCACCACAATTAGAAATGTTTGGCCGTGGAAGGGCCGCAAAATCAATGTGTATGCGGGACCAAGGGCCTTGGGGTTTCTCCCACTCCAACACTGGGGCCGAGGTGGTAGTGGTCTGATTCCTGACATACTTGGCATCGCCAACCCTGTCACTGATTTCCTGTCCATTAGGGGCCACCAGACATAGCTCCTAGCCAAACCCTTCATCCTCACAATTCCTGGGTGACCCTCATGCAGGAGTTCCAGAACTTTTCTCAGCTTCTCTGGAACTACCACCCTATCCCCCAGAGCAGGCACCCCTTGCACAGACAATTCCCTTTTTCTTTACAAATTCCTTGAAACGTCGCCCGCAGCGGGCCATCCCTTTGAACCCAACTGATTACAGTTCTTAAAACAACGTCCCGGTAGGAGGCCCGAGCCACTTCCTGCGATGTGACTGGCCAGAGTCCAAAGAGTCAATTAGTAGAACGGGTGTGCCCGGGTGGGGTCCTCGATTTCCTGGCAATGGGCATCTGCTCAATGCGTCCGCATGCCCCAGCTCCTTTCCAGGCCGATGCTGCAGCTTGTAGGAGTATGCGGTCAAAAAATAGTCCATCTGGTCAGTCTAGGTGAGAGTGCTACTGGCGTTGGGCGGTCGCCAGCCAGTAACCCCAATAGCGGTCTGTGATCAGTGACAATTTCAAATCTCCCAAAACGTATTCGTGAAATTTTTCACCCCTGACACTATTGCGAGAGCCTCCTATCTAGCTGGCTGTAATTCCTCTCAGCCGGGGACATCGCTCGTGAATAGAACGCTATAGGGGCTTCAGTGCCGTTTGGGAGTCTGTGGCTAAGTACAGCTCCTACTCCATAGGGGACGCATCACAAACCAATACTAACGGCAGTCTGTTGTTGTATTGTATTAACAGGCTATCGCTTGATAGCAAACTTTTACTGCCTCAAATGCCCTATTCTCTGACTTCCCCACGACCAAGCAGTGTTTTTCCAAGCAATTTATGCAGCGGTTCAGCAACGGTTGCCTTGTCTTTTAAAAACACGGCGTAAAGTTTACCAGACCCAGGAAAGCCTGGAGTTCTGTCTTGTTTTTGGGTGCTGGGGCTCTCTTTATCGCCTTGACTTTGCTCTCAGTGGGTGAATCCCTTTTGTCTATTCTATAGCCCAAAATTCAACAGATTCGACCCCTATCTGACACTTGCTTGCTTTGACTTTTAATCCTGCCGACCTAAAATGGCCAAAACTTTCCTTAATCGCTTCCCCAGTTCTCTTAAATCTTCCCTGATACCAACACATCATCGAAATAGGGTACGACTCGGTAACCCTTGTAGGAGCCGCCCATCAAATTTTGGAATAGCCCGGGGCCACACTCACCCGAACTGTAACCGGGTGCACTTAAAGGCACCCGGTGCGTTACAATGGTCTGGGCCTCAGCTGTGCTAGCATCTACGGGTAGCTGTTGGTACGCTTGTGCCAAGTCTAATTTGGCGAAAACTTGTCCGTGCCTAGTGAGTGCAATAAGTGTTGCACTACTGGAACTGGGTAGGCGCTTTTGCAATGCTTTGTTCAAGGTAGCCTTGTAATCAGCGCAAATTCTTATGGACCCGTCTGGTTTTATAGGGTGACGATTGGCGCCTCCCATTTGGCATGGTCAACTGGCACTAGTATCCCTGGCTGACTAATTTATCTAACTCTTTGTCGATTTTAGGTTTGAGTGCAAAAGGAACCCTCCTTGCCTTTAACCTAATGGGAGCTATTTGGGGTCTAAATTGAAGGAGATAGGGGTCCCTTGTACTTGCCTAAACGGTCCTCGAATCGTCTGCGAATTCCTCCATTAGGGCGTTTTGCAGGTTGCATCCGCTCCGTGGACGCCAGTCACCCCATTCCCAACGCCTGAACCAGTCTAGCCCCAGCAAGCTTGGCAAGGTTCCTCGACTAACGTGATGGGCAGGGTCTTTCGTATGTCCCGTACTTGACCTCGACGGTCGTTGTCCTCGAACAGGGATGCGGTTGCCCTGGTAATCCTGCACCCGGAGCCGTTGTTTCTGTAGCTTGCGCTTTGCGATGTGCGGCAAGGCTTTCACAAAAGTGTCCCAGGACATGATTGTGATAGCTGATCCTGTGTCTACTTCCAGTCGGCACGGTACGCCTTCAATTGTCGGGTTTGTGAAGATCTTTTCTTCGATGCGGGTAGCTGCGTGGTCTATGGTAACAGTCATTCGGTTTGACTTCGCGCTCTTTCTTTCCTGGCCAATCGGGTCGCCTCGCCGATCTCGCGCTCTGATTGGCTGGTTTGAAATTTCGGAATGTGGGGTTTGCATCTCTGACTCAGAGCCGCTCTGATTGGCCGATTTGAATTTTCGGGAAGGTTGGGGTGCTCGGCAGACTTGAGCCAGGTGCCCTTCCTTTCACACCGCCGCAAATGGCGCCCTGAACTTACATCTTTGGCGCTGATGTCGCCCGCAACTTCCGCATTCCTCCGGGTCTTCCTTGTCGATTTTCCGGTGTAGTGGACTTCTTCCTCCTCTTCGCTGGTTGACTCACGATAGGTTTCTTCGTGGTGGACTGTGCTCGGCTTTGCGCCCGCCATCGGCGTGAGTCGCTTTGTAAGGTGTCTGCTGCATGGTTGGACATCTCATGGGCTCTGGCTTCGTCCAGGCGTTTGCCAATGTCAGGTTGCTCTTGGCTAGCAACCGCCTCCTCAAACGGATGTCTCTGACCCCGTATAAGTTGTTCCAGCAGCTCTTCGTCCAGATCGCGGTACTGCAATGCTTGGAGGCTTGTCTCAGGGCTGCCATGTAGTCGCTGATAGACTCGCCTTCTTGTTGCCTGCGCCCCCAAACTCGTACCGTCGAGCGTATTTGGACGGGCTGGTGCGTAGTGATTCTTCAGGAGGGTCTGAAGGGTCTGCCACGATACGGAGTGTAGCGGTGTTGGCTCCGCTAGGGCTTCTGCGACGGCGATGACTGCTGACCCACAGTGGCTTATGAAGTAAGCCCGTTTGCGGTTGTCGGAGACTCCCTGTAACTCGTTTGCCTCCAGGAAACTTTCGGAACGGGTCATATATATTCCCCATGTCTCCTGGGCAGGGTCAAACGGAGTGGGTGGCGTGTAGCCGGTCATCGCTGCATTCGCCGTCACCTTGCTGGGTTTGATTCTCGTAGTGAGTTCAGCTCTGTTCTGGTGCTCTGCCTCAATATCCCACCTTCGTCGCCAATGTTAAGTTTGGGTATTGACGAGGCAGGAGACCAGGTTAGTGACAACAGCTCTTTAATATAGTGTGACCCAGCAAAACTCTGGAGAAAAACCTCTCCTTATATACACTTCAGCCTGAGGCTGCATCCAATCAGAAACGAGATATTTCCCGCCTAAAACTCCCGCCAAAACTTACAGTAATACATTACAGATCAGGTAGATATGCTATTTCTTTTTGGAACTATGAGCCAGTTGATTTAGAGCAGGGCTGTCAAACTCCCAGCCCACGGGCCAGATGCCTCAGGCACTGGCCACGCCCATGACCAGTTTAGCGAAGGGGGGGGGGAAGTTCCGATAGCCAAGTGAAGATGTAAGTTTGACACCCCTGATTTAGGGTAGCAATACAGATCCAGCCTTTGGGCCATAGGTTGCTGACCCCTGATGTAAAGCTTCTGAAATTCTTATTCTTTTCATCCCTTATCTGCTTTTTTCTCAAAACATGAATATACAGTAATAAATAGGCTTTGCTATATTACTTTCAGCCATAAAATAATGGATTTTTTTCCTTCCTATTTTAAATAAATCACAGCTCCTTATGTCATCTAAAAAAAAAGAATTAATCTACTTAAATTAGGTATAGATTCCCAGAAATACTAGGATTAAATGATGTACTCCTAAGGAAAAAATCTGCAAATTATCAGTTTAGACAGTGTCCATTTTATGACAGCCTGTTGTTTGGATATTTAATGGGAATTTCATTATACCTCTCTATATCATGTATATAGGTAAAGGTAAAGGTTCCCCTCGCACATACGTGCTAGTCGTTGCCGACTCTAAGGGGCGGTGTTCATCTCCGTTTCAAAGCCGAAGAGCCAGCGCTGTCCGAAGACGTCTCCGGGGTCATGTGTCCGGCATGACTCAACACTAAAGGTGCACGAAACGCTGTTACCTTCCCATCAAAGGTGATCCCTATTTTTTCTACTTGCATTTTTACGTGCTTTCGAAACTGCTAGGTTGGCAGAAGCTGGGACAAGTAATGGGAGCTCACGGCAGCACTAGGGATTCGAACCGCTGAGCTGCCGACCTTTCAATCGACAAGCTCAACGTCCTAGCCCGAGCCCCTGAGCCACTGTATCATGTATATAAACTTGATCTTAATCTCTTTTATTACACCAAACATTGTGGTAGCATTTCTCTTTTAAAGAATTTCTAAATCTGAGCCGATAAAATATTAATTCTTTCATTTCTATTACATCATATCAGAATATGTAATAAATTATAAAAATGAGTTTCAGATATGACTTACTCCCATAAGATTTATTTTCACAGCAATCCTGTTATGGCTATTCTTGAAATTTTGTGAATATACTGCCAAGACTAAAAGCAAGACCATTCAATAACTACGACCATTCATTGAATTAAGTCGTGATGTGGTTTTAAAAATTCTGATTTAGAACAATGAGTGAATCCTATTTTTGTTTGTCATGCTCTACAAAACATATGGATGAAATTGGTCTTGGAATGCCTTCCATATAAAAATAATCCACTGAATCATATTATCTTTCCTTTGTATTACATCTCCATCTCTGTTTTTCAATGTTAATTATCATCTCTATTAGATGGTATAATAATAAATTATAAACTACTTTAAAAAAAATTAAAAGATCACACAGAAATCAGCTAACAAACATAACTGATATATATTTTAAATAATCAAGCTAACATCACACTACATTCCTTTATACAGAGGTAATCAACCTGTGTCCTCCAAATGTTACTGAACTGTTTTGTCCATCATCTCCAAATAGCAAACCAATGTTGAATGATGATGGAGTCATTTTTCAGCACATCTGCTTACAACATCAATCTGAATCAGAAACAACGGCAAATGTTAGATTTATTTAATCTTTGAAGAGATACTTCAATTGTATAACATCACTAAAAGAAAAGGTGACTCAGAAATCATAGTATATAACCCACAGAGGGTTGGTTAAATCCCTTTAGTTAAAATATGAAAAATAATCTTCAGCTATATTCTTGAAATGTTAAAATAATACTGTCTGTGTCCTCAAATATTCAGTAGTGCAGGAAAAATATGGGTGGTTAAAAAAATGAAAAGCAGTAATTCTGACTGGTTCTGTTCATATTACTATGTTCCATAAGGATTGATTCCAGGAAAAAAAAATACTTCCAGGGAACACCCTAATGATCAGTGTAGGAATATGTCAGTACAGATAAAATTCTTGGCATGAAGAGGCTGAGTGTGCGGCCTTTGATAAGAAAAATCATGGGAGATCCTGATCTGAACATGTAAAATGTTGGTACTAAAGAAATCTACTGAAAAGGCCAATATGCCTTTTTGAAAATTGTGTGAGCTCCAGCGGAGCTGACAGTCTCCTCTCCATATCCATAGTTCAAGAGGTCAATATATACCACACACAGTCTGGTTCCTCTGTCTTCACCTCACTAAAAGAGTCCAAAACTTTCTCATATTACTTCATTAGGGTTTGTTAGGCAGTGCTATTAAGCCTGGCACCACAGTGCCCCCTACCGGAGTTGGTTGGCATAGCAGCCCAAAGTTTAAACAGTTTGAAGGCAGAGGAAAAAGGAAAGACAAAGTCCATTTACCTGCTATCTTGGCTAGCAGCCAGATTATTATATTCCTCCAGTCTGGGGAATAATTTATTTTCTAAACCGTCAAATGAGTTTGCTACTTCAGCAACTCATATTCGTGGATCCTGGCTTTGCTTCATGGATTTTTCTTTTTTGTTGAGTGTTGTACCATTTCCAAGTTTTGGAAGTACAGATTCTGAATGATGCCCTTCTCAATTGACAAATGCACCAGACTCACTTTTCCTCTGATCCTGTTCCACTCCATCTTTCCAGATTCATCCCCTTCCCGGTCCTATTATTTCCCCAACACCATTATTTCACCCTCATCTATTAACAGGCCTTTTAGTTTCATAAAACAGCTTGAAAGGGTCTTGTCCCCGTGTGGCTTTTGGCAGGCTCAAAAGTGAAGTGCTTTGGCTCCCATCTTTCACAGGACTGTGGAGGTGCTGCTTAGTGTTAAACTATGAAGGGGGAAGGCTCGGGTCACATCTGTGAAACGTTAGGAGAGAGAGGAGGACGAGGAAAGTAGGTGGCCAGCACGGCACAGCACTTTGTTGGGTTTTGCAAGGCCACTTGGGAGATAGGCGGCCATTTGTCTTGGAACCACTTCCATCCTATCCCGATAACAAGCTGCCTTGCCGTCTGCTTGCTGGCTAGGGGGCCGTAAATACCTTGGCAGACTTAGGCCTCTTGAATGGCTGGAGACAGAGCTTGATAGGGGATTAATCACTTTAGGAGGGGGGCTTTGAAGGGGAATTAATTAGCTGTGCTAATGCTTAGAGATAAAGCAGGTTCATGTTTCTCAGCCTCAGTCCTCTCAGTATTTGTGGCTTTTGCAAGATCCGGAAAAACAGAATCACAAAGACTTTGCAAATATTTGGAGAAATTCCACCAACATTGCTAGATACATGAATGTAAATTAATTTATCTTTTTATTTGTTTATTATTATCTCAATTTCTATAGCCACCTACCTCAAATTTATTATTTTGGGTAGCTATCAGCATGAAAAAAAAAAGTTAAATAATAAAAACAAGAACAGACATGTAATCAGCAGCCAAAAAAATTACAGGTAAAAAACCAAAATTACTAATGATAAACCAACACAGCCACTGCACAGGCTTTGCCACACATTCAGATCCTCAGGCCCAGTGATGAAACCATGCCTTTACAGGCCTTACTAAAAGCCAATGGGGTCAGGGCCATTCTAATTTCTGGGGGGAAATGATGTTCCAAAGGGCAGGCACTATGGCAGAAAGACCCTCTTCCTGAGCCCCTACCAGATAACACTTGGCCCCTCCTGTCCGTAGTTCAATATTATACAATTCAGCAAATTCTCAGAGGTCTGGAAAAAAAGATTAATGCCAATCTAAAGCCAGAATTCAGTTCTAGTAATGAGTATGTCCATCATATTTCTCTAGTTTGGGAAAAGCTGGCACAAGGGCCATGGTGGCTCAGGCTGTAAGATAGCCTGTTATTAAAACACTGCAGCCTGCAATTACTGCAGGTTCGAATCCCACCAGGCCCAAGGTTGACTCAGCCTTCCATCCTTTATAAGGTAGGTAAAATGAGGACCCAGATTGTTGGGAGGGCAATAAGTTGACTTTGTAAATATACAAATAGAATGAGACTATTGCTTTACACACTGTAAGCCGCCCTGAGTCTTCGGAGAAGGGCGGGATATAAATGTAAATTTAAAAAATATATATGCACAAGTCACATATAGTTCAAAACGACTATTATTAAAATATAGTACTGTATTGAACTTCTGCCACATGTATGTTAGGAAGATCCATATCCTGAGACTAACTCTAAACGATTGTCAATAACCGTAGACAAAACCCAGGTCAGCAATTTGTACAATACAAAATTACACCATATGTTTAGCATCGAGAAGCAATTCTCAAATCTGCTACATTTGAAAAACAAAACATCCATAGGAAGCCTACATTTGCTGAATCTGCTTCTCATATTTCAGATTTCACAGCTCTGTAGTGAGACATGTTTACATTCTCCCAGACACAGGAGTCATCATTCCATGATCATTCCTGTGCAATTTTTTTCCTGTATCTTCCTGCAAAGGCTTTCTTTGAGGAAAATAAAGAGAAGAAAAATTTGCTTTCACACAATTTGCCATTTTTTAAATATATATATATATATGGTTCTTTCCCCATCAATCTGAATATATCTTTGGTTATGTATTTATGATAACATGAATGAATGTTGACCGTGATTTACCTTATATAATTTTACAAACCCCAGGCTATTTAATAACATCATTTATACAGAGCAGTATGAATGATGGAAGCCTTGCTTCAAGCCATATATATTGCTGTGGAAATATTTTCCTTTCTCATTCCAGCATTTTGCTTCCAAACTCCGTATAGTTCATCATCAACTAAATAATGACTGGGTCATGTAAAACACAATTCCTCTGTTATGTAATAAGATATGCACAAGCAAATAAACTATGTTATGGTGTAACATAATGAGCTTTATACTGGACAGAAGCCTTGGATTATATTGGATTGGAATAGATTGAATTGAATTGGATTGGATTAGTTTTTTGTAGATTCATAGGACTGGCAGGTACTTCAGAGGTCTTCTAGTTCAGCCCCCTGCCCTAAGGTAGGAATCTTTATTCTATCCCAGTCAAATTGTTATCCAACCTTTTCTTGAAACCACAGGTGATGGAGCATCCACAACTCCAGAAGTTACGCTGTTCCATTAACTAATTGTTCTCACTGTCAGGAAGTTAGTTCCCAGATAAGTTCCCTCAAAACGACGCTATAGAGCACTGCACACCACAAGAACAGTTTTTTCCCGAAGGCCATCACTCTGCTAAACAAATAATTCCCTCAACACTGTCAGACTATTTACTGAATCTGCACTACTATTAATCGTTTCATAGTTCCCATCACCAATCTCTTTCCACTTATGACTGTATGACTATAACTTGTTGCTGGCAATCCTTATGATTTATATTGATATATTGATCATCAATTGTGTTGTAAATGTTGTACCTTGATGAACGTATCTTTTCTTTTATGTACACTGAGAGCATATGCACCAAAACAAATTCCTTGTGTGTCCAATCACACTTGGCCAATAAAATTCTATTCTATTCTATTCTATTCTATTCTATTCTATTCTATTCTATTCTATTCTAGTAGTAGTAGTAGTAGTAGTAGTAGTAACAGAGTTGGAAGGGACCTTGGAGGTCTTCTACTCCAATCCCCTGCCCAGGCAGGAAACCCTATACCATTTCAGACAAATGGTTATCCAACATTTTCTTTAAAATTTCCAGTGTAGGAGCATTTACAACTTCTGCAGGCAAGTTGTTCCACTGATTATTTATTCTAACTGTCAGGAAATTTCTCCTTAGTTCTAAGTTGCTTCTTTCTTTGATCAGTTTCCACCCATTGCTTCTTGTTCTACCCTCAGGTGCTTTGGAGAACAGCACGACTCCCTCTTCTTTGTGGCAACCCCTGAGATATTGGAACACAGCTATCATGTCTCCTCTAGTCCTTCTTTTCATTAAACTAGACATACCGAGTTCCTGCAACCGTTCTTCATGTTTTAGCCTCCAGTCCCCTAATCATCTTTGTTGCTCTTCTCTGCACTCTTTCTGGGGTCTCAGCATCTTTGTATTATGGTGACCAGAACTGGATGCAGTATTCCAAGTGTGGCCTTACTAATGCAGTATAGAGTGGTTCTATTCTCATGGTCCTGCTCTCTCTCTCTCTCTGATGCAGCCTAGGACTGCATTGAGTTTTCTGGCAGCTGCAGCACACTGCTGGCTCATACTTAAGTGGTGGCGCACTAGGATACCTACATCCCTCTTACAGTTATTATTGTTGGGCCAGTGCTGCCTATTCTGAGCATTTGGTTTTTTCTGCCGAAGTGCACAAACTGATTTTTTCACCACTGAACTGCAACTTGTTGGATACAGTCCAATGCTCAAGTCTGTCAAAATCATTCCGAATCTTAAGCCTGTCTTCCAAAGGTGCAGTTCAATGGTGAGAAAAGTAACATTTTTTTCCCTCATCAATGAACTACTTCTTATTGGATAAGGCCCAACGCTCAAGTCTGTCAAGATCCTTCTGAATCTTGAGTCTGTTTTCCAAAGGGTTTTAGCAATTCCCCCTAGCTTGGTGTCATCTGCAAATTTTAGGAATGCCCCTTCAATCCCCTCATCTAGGTCCTTTATGAAGATGTTGAAGAGCATTGGATCCAAGATCCAGTGAGATATTCCACTACATGATTCCTTCTGTGTAGATGCAGTTCCATTGAGGATCATATGCTGCGGTTGGTCACCCAACTGCAAATCCATCTGCTGGTAGTACTGTCTATCCTATATCATATCATATTTTGCAGCATAGTATATTGCATTACATTATATCATTCATTATACTAATCCCTCTTCATGAGGCAGACAAGTCTGTGATTAAAAAAAGAATGGTGGGGTGAAAAATCACAATGATCAAGAAAGGTAGGGGACGGTCTAAATATTTTAAAAGAGAAATGATTCATTAAAATAGTAACTTTTATTTCTCTTTCTGCTTTTTTGCATAATATCTAAATGAAAAAATCTATCCCTTACTACATTTTAAAATTTAAAATTGTCCCTAATTCCAATTTATCCATTTCAACTCATAAACAAACAACCTGAAATAAAAACAAGGGTTTCCAACATACTTTGAGATGGCATACGTGTGCTAAATCTAATGAGGTTGCCAAGTAAAAAGAATGAAACAAAAATTCAGATACAAGGCAAAATCTTTGCTACAAATCAGTTCCTACCTTAAACCTAGCTTTCATAATTCCACTCTGTGAGCATCTTGCTTTAACATCTTATTAAATACAAGTCAAGGAAGCAGAAGGAATGGCACTGGTTAAATAACCATGAATTTTCATTGCCTTAGGAGCAACAATTTTTGCATAACATAGCAAGTGTATGGTCACAGTTCTCCACTGCTCAGACTGCTGCAGATTACCAACTATGTAGCTTAAGTGCAATAGTTCATCAAAGAAAAGATTGAACCAAACCTCCCCAAGATAGAAGGTTAGAGTTAACAAGGCCACATTTAGATAAGACAAAGCAATACTGGATGGAAGAGGCATGTAAAATGCTCATAAAAGCTTTTCTATCACTGGGAGTCTTATCTCTCACAGCAGGACACCGGCTGCTACAAACCCTTCCTAATTAGGAGGAAACAGAAGAGTTTAAACAGCTCAGGGTGCTGACACGTAAAGCAGACAAAACTGCCCACTGAAAAGATGTGACAGGCTTTGTATGCTCTTGTATAAAAACGCACAGCACCGAAAATTTATTTTGTTATTATATAAAAAAGGAATGTGGCAGTTCCATTTAAATTCGATTCTTAAGTAGATTCTCTCCAGTTTTCTATAAAATTGGTACGGTAGCTAATTGTCCTAAGATTATATATGATTTTTCAACATGCATAGTTTTGCACGCTACTACCCATAACGTACACAGGCAGTCCTTGACTTACAACAGTACATTTAGTGACTGTTCAAACCTGGGATGAAATCCAGCAGGTTCTGACAGGTTCTGGAGAACCGGTAGCGGAAATTTTGAGTAGTTCGGAGAACTGGCAAATACCACCTCTGGCTGGCCCCACAGTGGGGTGGGAATGGAGATTTTGCAATATCCTTCCCCTGCCATGCCCACCAAGCCACGCCCACCAAGCCACCCACACTGAACCCGTAGTAAAAAAATTTGGATTTCACCATGGGTTCAAACTTACAACAGCACTGAAAAAAGGGAACTGTGACGGTTTTTCAAACTTACAACCATTGAAGCACCCCCATGGACACATAATCAAAATTCAGACGCTCGGCAACTAATTCATACTTATGACCCTCTGACGTTCTGGGATCATGAGATCCTCTTTTGCGATCTTCTGACAAGCAAAGTCAATGGGGAAGCCAGATTCACTTAACTGTATTATTAATTTAACAACTGCAGTGATTCATTTAACAACTGCAGCAAAAAAGGTCGTAAAATGGAACAAAGCTCACTTAACAAACATCTCACTTAGCAACATAAATTTTGAGCTCCATTGTGATACAATTGTGAGGGCTACCTGTACTTTTTGGACCCAGCTTTCAAGTTACAAATTATTTCCAAAATAATTTTGAAATAATTCCTTGACCTAGGTCCTTGACCTACGGCCACAATTGATCCCAAAATTTATGTTGCAAAATGAGAAATGTGTTAAGTGAGTCTTGCCCCATTTTATGACTTTTCTTGCCACATTGGTTAAGTGAATCACTGCAGTTGTTAAATTGGTAACATGGTTGTTAAGTGAATCTGGCTTCCCCATTGATTTTGCTTGTCAGAAAGTTGCAGAAGATGATCACATGACTGCAGGCTACTGCAACCGTCATAAATGTGAATCAGTTGTCAAACATCTGAATGTAAATCATGTCACCATGGGGAGGCTGCAACAGTCATAAGTGTGAAAAATGGCTATAAGTAACTTTTTTCACTGCTGTTGTAACTTCGAATGGTCACAAGCGAACTGTTAAATCAAGGACTACCTGTATAAGCCCATCCATGTCCTGATGGTTTTCATTTCCTCAAATCATTTCTTTTCATTTTTAAAAAAATGTGATGGTTTTTTTATATCCTTAAATGAACACTGGTGCAGCGTTTTAGCTTTGCATGTGTTACATGCTTTTGTCTGTGGCATCTGATTTACTAGTTATTGCTTAGTTGTTTTATTTGGTAAAAATGTATGCCAGAGCCGAATGGCCGCATGCATTTATCTTAGGACTGCAGAAAGCATTTGAAAGGGGTATTTCACAAACATACTAGCACTATATAGCACCTTTCCTCAAAGTGCTTAAAACAGACACATCCTGTGAAAAGCTCAGCTATTTCAGAAACTTTGCCAGTATAAAAGTGTTGCCTGTGCATACAGATGAATATTAAGACAACTAGTGAATCTTCTCAAGCTGCTTTAACAATTCAAAGAGAGTCTTTCACAGAGCATGCAGGCTCTTCTACAAGGTTTTGTACAGCGTAAAATATATTATTGGATTTTGTTTTCTATTTTGAGAATTGCTGTAATGAAAGAGAGTTATGCCTCTTCGAAGTAAATTCATATATTCAGAGAAGGAATAAATTTTAAAAATGGGAACATTATATACAAATTTTCACTCAATTCAGCCTGAGTCAAAGAATTAATTTATTTATATGCACCTGTATTATCTTATGTGTTCCTCCCCAATTTCAGTTTAAGGATAAGAGAAATGAAGGTTAATCCAAAAGCTGAATGGCTAAAACATGCTGAGTGAAACATATGAAATTAATAATTGTTTCTTTTACACAACAAAAGGCAAATACCTCCTTTTTACTAGGCCCCAAGTGCCACCCACTGCCTTTTTCTTTTTGCATGAGGGATAGTACTTTTTCCTACCTTTAGGGATATCATGTTCAAGAGAATCCAAAAAGTCTAAGGCTGGATCCAAGTCAGCTTTTTCCAGCAGAGTTTTATTCTTCAATTTTACAGGCTCAGTAAAATGGAAATAGGAGCTTAACTTTTTTGCTTCTGTCAGGGACAAACCTGTTGATGAAAGTGAAAAAAGGAAATCAGCACTGCTTAGTATATTGCCATTCTTCAATTAATGATAGTTCACTTTCTTAATTGACCTATGCAATATTTAGGCATTTTATTTGACTGATTAATTGATTGATTGATATCCCACTTTTACTTGTACAACTGAAGGAAGTATACATAAGGCTTCTACCTCTTATTTTTTCCACAATACTCCGAGGCACTGATGATACTAGGTAGGTAAATGGACAAATACATTAGAAATGGATAGTGAGAAGGAGTAGAATAGAATAGAATAGAATAGAATAGAATAGAATAGAATAGAATAGAATAGAATTTTTTATTGGCCAAGTGTGATTGGACACCCAAGGAATTTGTCTTGATGCATATGCTCTCAGTGTAGAGAGTTAAGCAATTTTAAGTAATTAAATAATTAAGTAATTAAGTAATTTTATTCACACTAACAATTTGAAACCAGGAGTTGATCAAAAAAGATATTTCAGTGGAAAAGTCCAATAGAATTCTGACGCATATTAACACAAAGTGTTGCAATACCTAAACTCAGAGGACATTTCTAAGCCTCAGAGATCTCTCTGGCTGTAAAAACTCAACATGGACAGTTTCCCACCATTTTGACATGGCAAAATATGAAAACTATATTAACTGTAAAATAAGAATATAATCAGTAAAAATAAAGAAATTCCCAAACTCTTCTGCTAAAAAGACCTACTAATGATATTACTCTGCATCCCTAATCCCCATTCGTAAAAATTAAGAAGAGGCCCTGCTAACCCATGTCATAAAAGAGCTGAGGGGAGAAGACACATGTTCCTGTGCTAAGTTTATGTCAGTACAGCAAATGTGAACATCCAGCTAAGCCCATATGTTGCTAGATGGAAAAGAGTACTCATCAGCATAGGATAACTTATGACACATAAGACTATATTCTGCAAAGAGAGGGAGCTTACTGCCCTCCAGATGTTTGGGACAAATTCCATGGTTCTTCTCATCAGCTGGAGCGATATAGCACAAAATATCTAAAAGCGCTGCTTACATACCCCTGCTTTACACTCTTGTATACAAGAGAATTCAGAGTTTCCCTGCGCACTATTGTAACCTAGTCAGCATGGTAACAGCCCTTCTTAGAATAGCTAGAATGTCTTGAGCAAAAATGTGAACTTGGAGAAGGGTGCCTTTTCCCCCTTATTTTATGATTACTGTTGCCAGATAATAAACTAGGAGTTCAAACAGCATGTCCTTTTTTTCCTCCACTCTTTTCCTCACAGCAGCACTTACAACACTGGGGTGAAAGAGGAGCTTCCATCTAGATCTCTTCATTTTTTATTTTTTAATTTTTTTTTGTTTATTTGCACAATACACAGACTCTGCAACTGAGATGGTGAAAAAGCCTGTGTGTGTGTGTGTGTGTGTGTGTGTGCGCGTGTCTGCGTGCGTGTGCATTTTGCAAGAACAAAGAAAAAGAGTACTGCATGCCTTCAAACTGTTCAATGAGAAGGGTCAATGTCGCTTAAAAAAGAAAGTGCCCTTTCCCTATGAGGGTTCATACAACAACAGCCACCAAGATTTCGAACCAATAAACATGCTAGACATGAACTTATAAATCATGAAGCTGAAGTTGGAAACTAACTGCATGGCTTGATATTCACATCTTTCCACTTTGCTCTGGTGCACTAAAAGTGAAGAACTATGTGGAGCAACTCTAAAAGCTAATATTTCTATTTCCATCATAGAATAGAATAGATTTTTATTTTTTTTTATAGAATAGAATAGAATTTTTATTGGCCAAGTGTGATTGGACACACAAGGAATTTGTCTTGGTGCATATGCTCTCAGTGTACATAAAAGAAAAGATACGTTCATCAAGGTACAACATTTACAACACAATTGATGATCAATATATCAATATAAATCATAAGGATTGCCAGCAACAAGTTATAGTCATACAGTCATAAGTGGAAAGAGATTGGTGATGGGAACTATGAAACGATTAATAGTAGTGCAGATTCAGTAAATAGTCTGACAGTGTTGAGGGAATTATTTGTTTAGCAGAGTGATGGCCTTTGGGAAAAAACTGTTCTTGTGTCTAGTTGTTCTGGTGTGCAGTGCTCTATAGCGTCGTTTTGAGGGTAGGAGTTGAAACAGTTTATGTCCAGGATGCGAGGGATCTGCAAATATTTTCACGGCCCTCTTCTTGATTCGTGCAGTATACAGGTCCTCAATGGAAGGCAAGTTGGTAGCAATTATTTTTTCTGCAGTTCTAATTATCCTCTGAAGTCTGTGTTTTTCTTGTTGGGTTGCAGAACCGAACCAGACAGTTATAGAGGTGCAAATGACAGACTCAATAATTCCTCTGTAGAATTGGATCAGCAGCTCCTTGGGCAGTTTGAGCTTACTGAGTTGGCGCAGAAAGAACATTCTTTGTTGTCCTTTTTAATGATGTTTTTGATGTTAGCTGTCCATTTGAGATCTTGCGATATGATAGAACCCAGAAATTTGAAGGTTTCTACTGTTGATACTGTGTTGTCAAGTATTGTGAGAGGTGGAAGTATGGAAGGGTTTTTCCTAAAGTCTACCACCATTTCTACGGTTTTGAGTGTGTTCAGTTCCAGATTGTTTTGGTTGCACCACAAGGCTAGTCGTTCGACCTCTCGTCTATATGCGGATTCGTCATTGTCTCGAATGAGACCAATCACTGTTGTGTCATCTGCGAACTTCAGTAGCTTAACAGATGGATCATTGGAGATGCAGTCATTGGTTTACAGAGAGAAGAGAAGTTGGGAGAGCATACAGCCTTGGCTGAAACCTGTGCTAATTGTACAGGTATTTGATGCGATCTTGCTTAGCTTCACCTGCTGCTTCCTGTTTGTTAGGAAGCTTGTGATCCACTTACAAGTCTGTTCTGGTACCTGTAGCTGGTTTAGCTTAGTTAGAAGAATGTTTGGAATGATGGTATTGAATGCTGAACTAAAGTCTACAAAAGGACCCTTGCATAGGTCTTTGGAGACTCAAGATGTTGTAGGATGTAGTGCAGAGCCATATTAACAGCATCATCTGTTGATCTATTTGCTCGGTATGCAAATTGCAAGGGGTCTAAGAGCGGATTCGTGATGGTTTTCAGGTAGGAAAGCACTAGCCTTTCAAAGGTTTTCATGACTACAGATGTTAGAGCAACTGGTCTGTAGTCATTCAGTTCCTTGATGGTGGGCTTCTTCGGCACTGGGATGATGGTAGAGCGTTTGAAGCAAGAAGGAACATAGCACATCTCTAGTGATTTATTGAAAATATGGGTGAAGATGGGGGCCAATTGGTCAGCACAGACTTTTAAGCAAGAAGGAGTTATCTTGTCTGGGCCTGGAGCTTTTCCTGGCTTTTGTCTGTGAAATAGGTCCTGCACTTCCTTTTCTGTGATCACTAGGGGTTGTGAACCCAATGAAATGGGGTCAGTTGTAGCACGTACAGCAAAAAATTGAGCAGAAGCAATAACTTACTCTCTCCTATTCTGAAATGTTTATGTGTGCTTTACACACATCCTGCTTCCTTATATGCACAACACATAACTTGTGTATCTGCCATGTGCACAGGTATGTCTTTCATATATGAGTTGTGATTGACTGTTGAACAATATTGCAAACCAATGGTTATTTTAGAGTTCAAAGACAACAGAACTGTCCTCACACAAATTTACCTTCAAAGCTCCTGTTCACATGCACAGGTCCAAGTGGAGATTTTACATATGCGCCCCGTGGAACAATACCCACTTCTTGATCTATCTGATGTATTGTGGCTACCAGACGGATCTCCTCTTTAACCAAGGGCTGTAAGAAAAAGCAAGCATTAAAATTCATTTCCTATGAATAAGACTTGGGAGAGAATATTATTCCTTCAATCTAATACAGTAAGTATGAAAACTGCCTAGAGTCACTGGAAGTCAGGTAGCATAAAAATGTAATAAATTGTTAATATGTATTTAATTATTAAAATTAATATAATATTTATCTTCACCCAAATCTTCAATAAATCACTAGAGATATGCCATGTTCCTTCTTGCTTCAAATGCTCTACCATCATCCCAGTGCTGAAGAAGCCCACCATCAAGGAACTGAATGACTACAGACCAGTTGCTCTAACATCTGTAGTTATGAAAACCTTTGAAAGGTAGTAATGTCCCTCCTGAAAACCATCACGGATCCGCTGTTAGACCCCCTACAATTTGCACACCGAGCAAACAGATCAACAGATGATGCTGTTAATATGGCTCTGCACTACATCCTATAACATCTTGAATCTCCAAGACCTATGCAAGGGTCCTCTTTGTAGACTTTAGTTCAGCATTCAATACCATCATACCGGACATTATTCTAACTAAACTAAATCAGCTAGCAGTACCTGAACACACTTGTAAGTGGATCACGAGCATCCTAACAGACAGGAAGCAGCAGGTGAAGCTAGGCAAAATCACATCAAATACCTGTACAATTAGCACAGGAACCACCCAGAGCTGTGTGCTCTCTCCACTTCTTTTCTCTATATATACCAATGACTGCATCTCAAACAATCCATCTGTCAAACTACTTAAGTTTGCAGATGATACAACAGTGATTGGTCTCATTCAAGGCAATAATGAATCCGCATACAGATGGGAAGTTGAACAACTAGCCTCGTGGTGCGACCGGAACAATCTGGAACTGAACACACTCAAAATCATAGAAATGGTGGTAGATTTTAGGAGAAATCCTCCCATACTATCACCTCTTACAATACTAGACAACACAGTATCAACAGTAGAGACCTTCAAATTTCTAGGTTCTATCATATCTCACTGGACTCAATGGAGAAGAGCCTAATGCTGGGAAAGATTGAAGCCAAAAGAAAAAGGGGACGACAGAGAACAAGGTGGCTGGATGGAATCACTGAAGCAGTCAGTGTGAGCTTAAATGGACTCTACAAGATGGTAGAGGACAGGAAGGCCTGGAGGAATGTTGTCCATGGGGTCACGATGGGTCGGATATGACTTCGCAACTAACAACAGCATATCTGAAGACCTAAAATGGACACCTAACATCAAAAAAGCATAACAAAGAATGTTCTTTCTGCGCCAACTCAGGAAGCTCAAACAATTATTGAGTCTGTAATCTGCACCTCTTTAACTGTCTGGTTTGGTTCTGCAACCCAAAAAGATAGACACAGACTTCAGAGGATAATTAGAACTGCAGAAAAAACAATTGCTACAAGCCTACCTTCCATTGAGGACCTGTATACTGCACAAATCAAAAAGAGGACTTTGAAAATATTTACAGACCCCTCATATCCTGGACATAAACTGTTTCAACTCCTACCCTCAAAACGATGCTATAGAGCAATGCACACCAAGACAATTAGATGAACAGTTTTTTCCCGAATGCCATCACTCTGCTAAACAACTAATTCCCTCAACACTGTCAAACTATTCACTAAGACTCCATTACTATTACTATTAATCTTCTCATCATTCCTATCACCCATCTACTCCCACTTATGACTGCATGACTGTAACTTTGTTGTTTGTATCCTTACGATTTATATTGATATTGATTTTTCCTGATTGCTTATTTGTACCCTATGACTATCATTGTACCTTACAATTCTTGACGAATGCATCTTGTCTTTTTATGTACACAGAGAGCATATGCACCAAAGACAAATTCCTTCTGTGTCCAATCACATTTGGCCAATAAAAATTCTATTCTACTCTGCTCTGTTCTGTTCTGTTCTATTCTATTCCTACATTATTAATGAAAAAAATTAATTAGAATAATCATATCAATTCCTTTATAAAATTACTATATTTCCCTCCTGATGAACTTAGAACAGTAGTGGGTTGCTACTGGTTCTCCCCAGTTCGCAAGAACCGGTAGTAAACATTTTGAGTAGTTCGGACAACCGGTTGTAAAAATTCTGCCTGGCCCCGCCCCCAATCTATTGCTGCCTCCCAACTCCCAGCTGATCAGCTAGAAGGAAAAAATCAAGATTCACTTGTCGAAGAAGAGGAAAAAAAAACAAGACACCATCTCTTTAAATTGAGAAGCCAAGAAGCCTCCCAACTGATCGGCTCGCTTCTCAGCCAGGAGATCGCTTGGCAAAGAAGAAGGGAGGGGAAAAACAAACGCTGTCGCTTTAAATTGACAGAGCGGCTAGAAGCTCCTTTCTGGGTCAGCTGAACAACAAATTGGATAAGAGGAGGAATTCTTATATGGTTAAATGTTTTGAAGTTTTGGGGTTTGTGCAACATGGGCTTTGTGTTTCTAAAAAGGTTTGGGCGATTTCCATTGTGAAGTATCCTGTCTTGAATGAGTTTTCTGCTTGCTTGTAAATAGAGCCGAACTTCCGGCTTCCACTTTCTATGATCTCTAAGCACCGGTAGCTGTTTTCTGCTTACAAAGTTTCCTTTATGCAGCTGGCAGGAATGTGGAATTCCAGGCAGGTTCCTTCCTAACAGCTTAATTATTTCTTAATTATCTGGGATATTTTATTTGGGAAATGAAGAGGGGGAAGTTTGATTCCTTCCCAGAACAGATTAGTGGGGTGGGGAGGGAATAGGAATTTTGAAGTAACCTTCCCCTGGAGTGGGGAGGGAATGGGGATTATGCCATAATGCTAATGATTGTTTTGAACAATATGCAGGTTGTATTACATGAATGGCTATTTTTATGTGAAATTATGACTGAAACCTATATAGGTTCACACTGTCAGGAAGTTTGTCCTTAGTTTTAGGTTGCTTCTCTCTTTGTTGAGTTTTCACCCATTGCTTCTTGTTTTGCCTTCTGGTGCTTTGGAAGATATTTTCCCCCCCTTCTTTCTAGCAGCCCCTTAAAAGATTGTTGCCTATCACACTCTTGGGTAAAGCATGTGAGCCATTTTCTCCTTTCAGTGGTCCATGAAAGTGCATCTATAGCAGAGGTCTCTGACCTTGGCCACTTTAAGACTTTAAGACAGCAAAGCTGGCTGAGGAATTCTGGGAGTTGGTCCACAAGTCTTAAAGTGGCCAAGTTTGGAGACCCCTGATCTATAGTATGTAGATAATAAAGTTGAAAAAAGGTGAACAACATTTTTGCAGAACTATAGATACGTGGAGGCTGGGTGTGACAAGGAATGGCTGGGAGGGGAGGGGCCAGGCAAGGTAGCCCTTGATATGAGAGACATTGAGTTGGCCACGCCTACCCAGTCATATGACCATCAAGCCACACCCACTGCCACATGACCATCAAGCCACGCCCACAAAATAAGCCACGCCCACAGAACCAGTAGTAAAAAAATTAGAACACACCCCTGACTTAGAAGTAAATATTTTCAGATATATTCACTGTATGTTTTCATTGCAAAAACAATGAATGGAGAGGAAATAGTTTTGTTCCTACTTAAATATCTTGGTTCTAATAAAAATAGAAAGGAAAATACAATTATGGAGAATTATGGAGAAAAGTATTCTATGAGATTACAAACAGTGCTTACTATTAGCAAAGTCCATAGAGAAGCCAGATTCACTTAACACCTTAACAACTGCACTGATTCACTTAACAGATATGGCAAGAAAGGTTGTAAAATGAGACAAAATTAACTTAACAACTGTTTCACTTAGCAACAGTAATTTGGGGCTCAATTGTGATCATAAATCGAGGACTACCTATAAAGTCCTGGAGGCTTAGCATCAGCTATAAAGATCAATTTCCTATAGGAGCCTGACTAGGTTTTTTAAAATATAGAAAAAATAGGGAACAACAGAAGCAAACGTCGCAGGAATAGGAGATTCAAAGGCCTGGTTAACTCTGTTGGTCTTGGTTTAATCTGATGAATGTGACTCATTTCTCAATATACTTTGTTTATACTTGATTTTATATTAATTATGATTATCTACTTCTAAAAATTTAGTTTGTGTTGAGTTATTGTTACCCTGTTTCCCCCAAAATAAGACATCGCCTGATAATAAGCCCAATCAGGCTTTTGAGTGCATGGCAATAAGGCCAAGCGCTTATTTCAGGGTTCAAAAAAATATAAGACAGGGTCTTATTTTCGAGGAAACACGGTTGTACTATTTTAATAGAAAAATAGACAAAAAATGAAGTAAATAAATTAATATACACAGGGTCACAGGAATTTCTGATACTGATTGATGTAAAAAATATATATACCCTGCATTTAGATTTTGCATTAAGGAGTTCTAAAGCAAATATAAAATTTCAATCATTTTACATTTAAAAATTATTTTCCTTTTATATCAAATACAAATGTAGAATACAATACTAATCAAAATATTTTAAATATTTTAAAGAAAGACAAATCAAATTAAGATTGCAGGTTAAATTTTTTCCTAACTTTACTCATTTCTGAGTACTTTAGGGGAGGATGAAAGGAGCTTTATTTTAAGGGGAATTCCAGAGCCAAGACACAGCCATTAAAATACTTTTTTCCATTATCCCAATTAAATATAATGTTGATTTGGCCTGAATGATGTGTATCTTAATTATAGCATGGGTAACTGTAATGTGTTGTGTTTATGACAATCCTAGGAAAGTACTAAGAAATTAATATTCAGACTAAAGGTAGTACATTATATACCTCATAGTCTGTATTTTTCTTCAATGCTTGTCTATCCATATTATGCAAACTGTAAATTCAGTGAACAAGAATTTTAGGATTTTTACTTAGTTATCCAGTATTCATCAGTAAGTTTTAAGCCTTAGGGGGAAAAAATCTATGAGCTAAAGTCAGCTTGAACATGTATTTGTATTGAAAGTATCTAGTTTCCATTCACATTCACTCCTTTCAACATGTTTTCCCATATCTGATTAGTATCTTAGTGGCTATTAAGAGTAACTCAGGGTGGGGAAGAAATTCTACCCTGCCAAATGATGTGATGGCTGGAGTTTAAAACCTTTTGTAGTCTCCCATCTCTTAAAACAACCGTATTCAGGACTCCTTTCCCTATGCAAAGAAAATCAATAAGGAATTATTCTTTCATTACTGCTGCAAAAATACAAGTCTCATTTTCCCTGCTCAGCACTCAAAAGGTCCCTCTCTTTCTGAGCACTTTGAAGAAAATATTGTCTCTGCTGCTGATCTGAGGTGAAAAACCTGTACCTCGAGAAAAAAAGAATCTACAGTAGTGAATTGTAGAATTTCCATGTGGAAAACATAACATGGGCAGAGATTCCCCAGTCCAGAACAAAATAATTGCATATTTTGAACTCCATCCCTTCTATTTGTAAAGAATAGCTATTCATCCAGTCAGAAACTTAATTCTCAAGTCTTGTGGACAACACCCATTTGTGCCTAGTATTAGTCATTCTGGAGTAAACATCAACATGAAATTGCTAACAATGGAAAAAAACAAGAACAAATATACTTCCCATTATTTTATTAATCGTCTTTTTGTGCAATTTTATCCTAAATAATTAGCCAAAAAAGCAGACTGCTATTTGTGGTTTCATCACTATGAAATTCACAATACATATGAACCATCTGAAGAATACTGTATTAAAAACAACCTCAGATTTAACGATTGTCGGTAAGACAAAAAGAAAATCCAGTCTAAACATCTGATTGACTATATGCCAACTATGCTAGTAAACCAACTATTATTATAATAAATCTTTAGCAATTTAGAAATCATACAAATAAAGGATTTTTTCTCATTTTGGGAAAAGGGGGGTCATGTTCTGCCTATAATCTTTTTCTTCCTCCAAAAACAACACATCATTTAAAACACGGTTGGTTGGTTGGTTGGTTGGTTGGTTGGTTGGTTGGTTGGTTGGTTGTTATATTATTCTGCAAAATTACTTCTGGCAAATGTGTGGGTGGGAGTCTAAAATACCCAAATTCTGAGTGTCTACCAATGCCTGCTCTTAATGTCTTCCATCTGTAACTGGGTAAATCATCAGCTGAGAAAAATAAAGAGAAAACAGCAGACAGAACTACTCTCCAATAAACAATTTGGTTTCAGGAAAAAATTATCATGCAACTTACAACTTCTTCACTGTAAAAACATATGGACTACAAATCTCGATCAAGGCAAAACAATAGATGCAATCTACATAGACTTCTGCAAAGCTTTTGACTCAGTATGTACACGATAAACTTCTTCTAAAACTAAAATCCTATGGCATTTCAGGACCCCTTCACAAATGGATATCTGCATTTCTGTCCAACAGACAACAAGTGGTCAAAATTGGCAATGCTCTATCAAATCCTGTTCCTGTCAAGAGTGGCGTTCCTCAAGGCAGCGTCCTTGGACCAACACTCTTTATACTATACATTAATGATCTTTGTGACCATATAACAAGTAATTGTGTTCTCTTTGCTGACGATGTCAAACTATTTAACACCACAGACAATGCATCTATCATCCAAAAAGACCTTGATCATCTAACCACTTGGTCTAACACTTGGAACTCCAGATCTCAACTAGCAAATGCTCAGTCTTACGTATTGGAAAAAAGAACCCAAACACTAAGTACATATTTGATGGAAATTACCTTACAGATGACCCCCATCCCGTTAAAGACCTTGGAGTTTTCATGTCAAATGATCTAAGTGTCAAAGCCCACTGTAACTACATAGCAAAAAAGGCCCTAAGAGTTGTAAACCTAATCCTGCGTAGCTTCTTTTCCAAAAACACTACATTACTAACCAGAGCATATAAAACATTTGCTAGACCAATTCTAGAATACAGCTCGCCTGTTTGGAACCCTCACCACATCTCTGACATCAATACAATTGAGCGAGTCCAGAAATATTTTACAAGAAGAGTTCTCAATTCCTCTGAAAACAACAAAATACCTTATCCCACCAGACTCGAAATCCTAGGCTTAGAAAACTTGGAACTCCGTCGCCTTCGACAAGACCTAAGTCTAACTCATAGAATCATCTATTGTAATGTCCTTCCTGTTAAAGACTACTTCAGCTTTAATTGCAACAATACAAGAGCAACCAACAGATTTAAACTTAATGTTAACCGCTTTAATCTAGATTGCAGAAAATATGACTTCTGTAACAGAATCATCAGTGCTTGGAATACTTTACCTGACTCTGTGGTCTCTTCCCATAATCCTAAAAGCTTCAACCAAAAACTTTCTACTATTGACCTCACCCCATTCCTAAGAGGACCATAAAGGGCATGCATAAGCGCACAAACGTGCCTACCGTTCCTGTCCTATTGTTGTTGTTGTTTTTGTTGTTGTTGTTGTTGTTTTTCTTTTCTTCTTCCTATATATATATATATTGACGCTTATACCTCCTAATATTTACTCATATATATGTTTATATACTATATAATCCTTTTTATATGATGTTGTGACAAAAATAAATAAATAAAAATAAAAAATAAAACTCAGGTAGGTTTTCATTCTAATCAGCTCTTTTAAAGCCAGCAGCACCCAAGCATTCAACTATGGAAGATGTATCTTGAAATTCCCACTCCCGATTAATGCATTTGCAGTTTTTAAATTTTCTTTGTACATGTATTGGTTTTTGAGATTGGAGGGAAGGAAGCAAAAGGCTAGCAGACAGAACTTATAATTTAAAGATAGTTTTCTTCCTTTGGGATTTGAAGAAAGAATCATAAAGAATGTCTATTTTTTAAATTAAACAAAAATTTAAACATTGGAAATGGTAAGGAAGATAGGCAAAAGATTATTAAGGCTATATATAGTTTATCCCGATTTCCCTATGCTCTTCTATATATTTTTTTTTACTTTTTCTCCTCCCATTTTTTAAAAAGAAACTCTGGGGTCACCTCAAGCTTTAAGGTGGCCCTTGGACCTCTCTGCACCCCTCCCTTAAAGTCACTGTGAGAGAAAAGAATGGGTGAAAAATTAAATTTGTCGGCTAATTTACAGGATGTTGATTCCTGTCTCCAGTTCACTGAAACCAAATTCAAAAATAACATTTAATCTATAACAAAATAAATGTAAAACATAGACTTAAGTACTGTAGTTCATTGCAGCAAAGAGTGACAAATATCTGAAAAGTCAATGGGAATCCACATTCTCTAACCAGGTTAGACAAAAGGATGAGTTAGAAATCCACCAAAGGTAAATAATCATGGTGAAAAAAAAATCATAACAAATATTTTTTAAGAAAACATACAAACAAATGATAAAGAATATTCATAAATCCTTATGTACAAAGGTCAAACCATCATTCATTGACTTACTCCAATTTCTTCTTCATATGGTCTTTCACCTTCTTCTTTTTTCTCAGGGGATTCATACTCATAAGACGGGTCCCCTTGAAAACGTCCCTTTAATCCTGTAGTCATTGCAATAATTTCCTCTGAGGCGGGTGGCAGAAGACTCCAATCCACACCGTTCAAACTATCCAACCCACCAAAAAAAATCAAGTAGGTTTAGTGTTACTAAACAAGTTTTTTTTAAAAATCAGAACCTTTTCTTTATAGAAATTTATGGGGTCTATCAAAAATCCGATTAAAATTGTCAAAGGAACAACTGATAAGCAGAATTGCAGTACGGAATAGGACATCAGAAAAGACTTGGAATAGCATGAATAGATTGAATTTTAAGCCAGCAATCCCAATTTCAACTGCAATTCTGCCATGAACCAAGTAGATACACATTCTTACATGCCCCACTCTTCATCATTTGCCATAAGGAGTACATTATGCTAATACTGTATTAGACCATATGGTAGTGGTAATGATTACAACTTCTTAGAATAAGTTACCATACTTTTCAGAATATAAGACACACCTTTTTCCCCCAAAAAAGAGGGTGAAAATCTGGGTGCGTTTTATACTCCGAATGTAGCCCCACCCAGCTTAAACTGAGGTTTCAGAGCCTGAAAAAAGCATCAGAAACGAAGCTTCAGAAAAAAAGCCCCCAAACAGAGCTTCAGAAAAAAAGCCCTCAAACAGAGCTTCAGAGGCTTTTTTTCTGAAGCTGTTTCAGAGGCTTTTTTTCTGAAGCTGTTTCAGAGGCTTTCAGAGACACAATTTTTTTTTTCTGAAATGGAGTTTTAGAAGTTTCAGAGGCAGAAAAAAAAGCCAAAAAAAAGCAAGGCACAGAGCTCAACCAAGCAACCTGTTGCTAAAATTCACCTCTGGGAACAGCTGATTGGCGGTATTCCAGGATCCACCTGCCAATCAACTTTTTTTCTTATTTTCCTCCCCAAAAACTAAGGTGTGTCTTATACTCCAGTGCGTGTTATACTCCGAAAAATATGGTATGTCCTGTATAAATATTTATTTTATTAACATGATTTATGTATGTCTCAATCATATTCAATAATCACATAAAATCAAATAAGATCAAAACCGTAACACTGAAAAGAACATTAGAGCTTTGTATTGAAACATTAATTTTAAGTTAAACATTCAAGTATTTAGTTCTATATCTCTACCAATTCAATGAAGCTTTTATTTGCCTTTATTTATATAACACATTAACAAAATCAATCTTATTTTACTAAAACCAACATTGCTAATTATTCTTGTTCTCTTTTTATAATCCACAAAGGTTCTTCCACAGGAATACAGTAGTGAATGTTTAAATATGGGGAAATCACAAAAAATCAGTCATTTCCTGTTAATTTGGTTAGTTCAATAGCTTTTCTTCTGTTCCAATATTGTGCAGACCTTAAGACTGCAACATTATGTAAGCCTCTCTCTCCCCATCTTCTGCCGCTTTAAAAAAACTTTCTTTTTTATAGTACCTTTTAGACGTGACTAAATTATTTGAAAGAAAAAAGTAAAATGAAATTATTATGCAAGCATGAACACGTGGTAACTTACAAAGCATCCATTTAACCCTGGAAGAAAGATACAGAGTGCTTCTTTGTATGCATTCCTATCCATCGCAAAACCCCATTCTGGGCGGATTTGCAGAACGCTTATATTTTGCCTGCTTAAAAGATGAAGTGTTGATAAATTACGACTGCCACAATTTTGTTCATATTTGGCTGGTCTTAATAAATAAATCATTCCTGATCATGGATTTTATATTTTTTTTAATAAGAAATTGGCAGAATCCAATTCCTGGGCTGAGAAACCTGTATTGTCATTTCACATTGCAGAGTGAATTGTTATTGCTCTGCTGAGCCCACATTAACAGACTTTTAAATAGTTTGATTATTTGTAAAATGGTCCTGATTCTTCCAGGATCAATAAAAACTGCAAATGAAAATTCTGTCCCTGAGGAGAAGATGAGTTTTGCATATAGGCATCATCCTGATCTTCGGACCTTTCGACGCGAGCTGAAAACATTTTTGTTTCACCGTGCAAGACTGGCCTAGTGGGGTTTTAATAAGGGGTTTTATTGGTTTTAAGCTCTTCAACCAACTCTAAATTTCCCTTTTAAACTGGTCCTAAAAATTGTACTAACTGTCTTTACTGTGGCTGTAAACCGCCCTGAGTCCTTTGGGAGAAGGGCGGTATAGAAATTGAAACAAGAAAGAAAGAAAGAAAGAAAGAAAGAAAGAAAGAAAGAAAGAAAGAAAGAAAGAAAGAAAGAAAGAAAGAAAGAAAGAAAGAGAGCTAAGTTTGTTGTTGTTAGTTGCAAAGTCATGTCTGACTCATCGCGACCCTATGGACAACGTTCCTCCAGGCCTTCCTGTCCTCTACCATCCCCTGGAGTCCATTCAAGCTCATGCCTAGGGCTTCAGTGACTCAATCCAGCCGCCTCATTCTCTATCGTCCCATTCTTCTTTTGCCCTCAATCTTTTCCAGCATTAGGCTCTTCTCCAGTGAGTCCTTCTTTCTCATTAGGTAGCCAAAGTATTTGAGTTTCATCTTCAGGATCTGGCCTTCTAAAGAGCAGTCAGGGTTGATCTCCTCTAGGACTGACCCATTTGATCACCTTGCAGTCCAAGGGACTGTCAGGAGTCTTCTCCAGCACCAGAATTCAAAGGCCTCAATTCTTTGGCGCTCAGCCTTTCTTATGGTCCAACTTTCACAGCCATACATTGCAACTGTAAAAGCTAAATTTTTACAGCTAAGTTATGAAAGTTTTAAAAGCTACATTATTAAAGCTAAATAGTTCCTTTTTTAAATCATTTTTTATTTAATTTTGTTTTATTTTTTTGTCCACTGGTTTCAGCTCTTTAGGAGAGCAGGAGCTCCAGAAGCACACTGATTGCTATTGTTCCCCTCAGCTAAAGGTAGTCCTTGACTTATGACCACAATTGAACCCAAAATTTCTGTTGCTAAGTGAGACTATTTTTAAGTGAAATTTGTCCCATTTTACAAACTTTCTTGCCACAGTTGTTAGGTGAATCACTTCAGTTGTTAGGTTAATGACACACTTGTTAAGCAAATCTGGTTTCCCCGCTGATTTTCCTTGCCAGAAGGCCGCAAAAGGTGCTCACATGACCCTGGGACACTGCACTGTCATAAATATGACTCAGTTGCCAAGCATCTGAATTTTGATCACATGACCATGGGAACGCTGCAACAGTCATGAGTGTGAAAAATGGTCACATGTCACTTTTTTCAGTGCTGTTGTAACTTCGAACAGTCACTAAGTGAACTGTTGTAAGCCAAGGATTACCTGTACTTGGCAATATTCTCTCTACCTGACAAGGCTCCTCTGCCTGTTGGATAACCAGAACGTAAGAAATTCAACAGGTTCTGCTTCTCCTATCAAGGAATCAGCCTCTTGGAATCCCAGTACAAGTAGTCCTAGACTTCATTTAGTGACTGTTCAAAGTTACAACAGCACTGGAAAAAGTGACTTATGACCATTTTTCACACTTATGACTGTTGCAGCATTCCTACAGCCACATGATTTACATTTGGATGCTTGACAACTGATTTACATTTATGACGGTTGCAGTGTCTCGGAGCCATGTGATCACCTTCTGCAACTTTCTTTTTTTTTTTTTTTTGCATTTATATCCCGCCCTTTTCCGAAGACTCAGGGCGGCTTACACTATGTTAAGCAATAGTCTTCATCCATTTGTATATTATCCATTTGTATATTATATTTCTGCCAGGCAAAGACAACGCGGATGCCAGATTCACTTAACAATAGTGTTAGTGTTGTGGCTCCAGCCTCCCCCGGGCCTGGCGCCCTGCCAGTTACTAATTTAACAACTGCAGTGGTTCACTTAATACATGTGGCAAGAAAGGTCATAAAATGGGGCAAACCCCACTTAACAAATGTTTCACTCAGCAACTTACATTTTGGACTCAATTGTGGTCCTAATAAAGGAGAATATTTGCAGCTCATGGTTGCAATGAGGGGTCCTTGGTGTTCTCTGAACTTGCTTGTTTTCGTGCAGACGTTTCATTACCCTAACTGGGTAACATCATCAGTGCTAGTAAGGAGTGCTGTTCGCTGTCAGTTTATATTCTGGCATCTTGCCTGTCAGTGTGGGTGGGGGCAGTCTTAAGTGATTTTTTGGGTAGACTGTTTACTGATGGCTTTTTGACAGTTCCTGATTAGGGTATTGCTAACTTGATTATTGGTTAACTTCACACCAACAATCGAGTAAGCAATACCAAGTCAATTTGACTACCTTAATCAAGAATCAAACTTCATTCCTCAACTCCTTACTAGCACTGATGATGTTACCAAGTTAGGGTAATGAAATGTCTACAAAAAAACAAGCACGCTCAAAGAAGAACACTGAATTGGAGTTGTAAGTCGAGGATTACCCGTATAGTGTTCAGGCACAGGCAATTAGGGCAGGGGTGAAATCCAGCAGGTTCTGACAGGTTCTGGAGAACCGGTAGCAGAAATTTTGAGCAGTTTGGAAAACTGGCAAATACCACCTCTGACTGGCCCCAGAGTGGGATGGGAATGGAGATTTTGCAATATCCTTCCCCCAGGAGTGGGGAGGGAATGGAGATTTTGCAGTATCCTTCCTCCAGGAGTGGGGAGAGAATGGAGATTTTGCAATATCCTTCCCCCAGGAGTGGGGAGGGAATGGGGATTTTGCAGTATCCTTCCTCCAGGAGTGGGGAGAGAATGGAGATTTTGCAATATCCTTCTCCCAGGAGTGGGGAGGGAATGGAGATTTTGCAATATCCTTCCCCAAGGTCTGGGGTGGGAATGGAGATTTTGCAATATCCTTCCCCCAGGAGTGGGGAGGGAATGGGGATTTTGCAGTATCCTTCCTCCAGGAGTGGGGAGGGAATGGAGATTTTGCAATATCCTTCTCCCAGGAGTGGGGAGGGAATGGAGATTTTGCAATATCCTTCCCCAAGGTCTGGGGTGGGAATGGAGATTTTGCAATATCCTTCCCCCAGGAGTGGGGAGGGAATGGGGATTTTGCAATATCCTTCCCCAAGGTCTGGGGTGGGAATGGAGATTTTGCAATATCCTTTTCCCAGGTGTGAGATGAGAATGGGGATTTTGCAGTATCCTTCCCCTGCTACGCCTACAGAACCGGTAGTTTAAAAAAATTGGATTTCACCACTGGTCTGGGGCCAACCCACTAGATCTCCACCAGATCCCCTGCTGTAGGATCACCCTCGAGATGGACGTGCATAGGGGTCTCCCAGCCGCGCCCGCCCACCTGTAGAGGCGGCTTCTGAGCCCAGCCCTGTCTGGTCCCAAGCCCTCGGCGATATAGTAGGCTCCTCGGACGCCTTGGATGCGGCCCCAGAGGCGGACCTGCTCGAAACGGTAGTCCCTGCGCACCAGCAGCAGGGAGTTCCTCAAGGCGGCTCGCTTTTCCGGGCTCAGGCAGATCCCGCTGCTGGCCACGAGATCCAGCGCGTAAGGAAGCGTCTCAGCATCCATAGCTGCCGGGCCTGAGACTATTGACAAGCCGCGGTGACGAGCGTCTCGTTGCCGAGCAACGGTCTCCCGGGTGCCGCGTTTCTCCCGATTATCGCGAGATCTGAGCCCTTCCAAAAATTCCTGCCCGCGTTCTGGGATGGGTTCGAGCCTTTTTCTTGCCCTATTCGGCGGGTCTTTGAATTCCCCGCCAAGAGGAGGCTTCGTGCGTATAGTTCAGGGGTCTCCAACCTTGGTCCCTTTAAGACTTGTGGACTTCAACTCCCAGAGTTCCTCAGCCAGCTTTGCTGGCTGAGGGACTCTGGGAGTTGAAGTCCACAAGTCTTAAAGGGACCAAGGTTGGAGACCCCTGGTATAGTTTGCTATAGGAATTGATGCAACTTTTTCCTTCCTCCAGTTCCAGAAAGCTTGGGGCTCTTAATTCATTTTACCTTATTATAGCGGTTTTAAAAGGGATGAAAATCATGATGTTTGCCTGGTTTGAATTGTTTTTGGGAAAACGTAAAAATGTCATCTTTCCAATGGAGTGTCACGCACAATTTGAAATCTGCTTCCCGAATAACCCATATGAAGAAACTCTGGACACAGGCACACTTATGGGGAAATGTGCATGCATAACCAGATTTTATTGGCCAAGGGAGAGGCCCTGCAAGGAAGAAAGCCCTTGCTATTTCCTCCTAAAAATAGAAATGCAACCTAAATAAGAATCTTTTTCTATATTACATAACTTTGAATCTCCAAACTTGGGAGAACTTGAACAAATTTGTTCTTACATAAGTTGCTTTCCACTAAACAATTATGCTACCAATTTAATTCCCACAGTGCTCTCCAGAAATGCTAGTAAGTTGATATGCTGTAGAAAAAGTATTTGTATCCTACCTTTATTATTTTACAAATAAGTCTAGGCAGTGATCATAAATCATTGAAAAGGTTAATAAAACCTAGCTAAAAGGCAACAGTTGGAGGACCTTGACTACAATGTTATAAATACAAGTAGGTGGTGGGATTGTGATATTGGAATAAACTTGCCAGATGATGACTATAGCATAATTACTAGGTAGCAAGACTTGTGTCTTTGTTGGTGAACTATGCAATTCTCCTTCCATTTAAACGGTACAGTTGCAGTTATAAAAGTTTATTTTTCCGGACATAATATTGAAGCCTTATAGATTCCCATACATTATGTTTTAGCTGTCAAAAACAAAAGTTAAATTTATTCGACATATTATTTTATGGCCATTTATGTTGCATGAAGGTTTGTGGAGGTTTCTAAATGTGCCACCAAATGTGACAAATTAGTCTGTTGTTACCATATCAGGGCAGTTTGACATGAATATGAATTTGGCAGACTTAATAGTTGTGCCTTTCAGGAACTCATACAAGAAAGGCAGAATAAGGACACAAACAATATTTGATTTCATTTATTGGATTCTTCCCTTTAATCTCAATAAGAATTATAAATTAGAGGTATATTTGGGAGGGACTCTGACATCTGTACACAAGGCTGTTGGAAACACGTGGCTGAAACCTTATATTTTGTCTTTTCATTATCTACTGGCATATTTAGAAGTAAAGGAAACATAACAATGATGCTATGCATTTAAAATGCATAGCATTTCACCACCTTAAATTACTTATAAAGCAATAAAGGTGGAATAAAAAATTTAAATGTTTAGTGTGAGCAATATTATTCCTAGAACTATTTCCGGAACTTATATTCATTTCCATGAATACAAAACAGAATCACTAACAGGATGTATTTGGGAAGCTTAAATTTTTGGCTAAGAAGGCTTCACAAAATACTGGTTGCTTCACACCAACCAATACTTACATAATGCTGCCCATGATTTATAAAGTATTAAATATAGGACAGGCATACTTCTAAGTGATTTGGAAGATGGTATTTGGAATGCCTGTAAATGCAATATTTCTCTGCTACTAATCAAAACAATGGGAGGAGTCCTCCGAAAATGAGGTGCTGAATGGCACATTGATCTTTTTCTCCTGCCCACAAACAGCTGATTTTGCCACCAAAGCTGTTTCTTTGGTGGCACACTCCCCAGATTCAAATGGGAGCAACTAGGAATGACCCAAGATGACGTTTGGATGACCGTGGGCATACCTAAGAAGAAGAATCTTGACAGCCATTCCAGTCAGCGTTAAAAGTACTACACAGCTGAATCCAAGGTTAGCAGCATATTTTGCTCACTTTGCTTGATCTATCTAGGTGGAAGATAGCCATTTATAAAGTTAACAAGATCAGTTAGCCTACCATATGGTCTTTTAAGCAAAGTCTTAAGGTTACATTTTATATTTGTATCCTTAAAGACTTAAAGTACTATTGTATTGTATTGCATTGTATTAATATTTTATATTATTCCAGTAGTTTTAACTGGAAACGGAACTATGGATGGTGCAAGATTATAGAATAGAATAGAAAGAATAGAATAGAATAGAATAGAATAGAATAGAATAGAATAGAATAGAATAGAATAGAATAGAATAGAATAGAATAGAATAGAATAGAATAGAATTTTATTGGACAAGTGTGACTGGACACACAAGGAATTTGTTTTGGTACATATGCTCTCAGTGTACATAAAAGAAAAAGAAAAAAGAAAAAAAATTATGGTAAGTAATAAATCCTCCTTATTGTGTATTAGCATATATGCTTCTTTCAGTCAATCTGAGATGCTTAGTATTTCATACAAACACACTTGTTGACAGTGGTTAGGCATGAAATTTTTTTAAAAAAATTGCTACTACAGTTTGAGGGAATAGTGCAGGGGTGAAATGCTCCCGGTTCAGACCGGATCGCCTGATCCGGTAGCAATGGCGGCGGGGGGTTCGGAGAACCGGTAGCAAAAATCCCTGCCCCCCACCCCATGCCCAGCTGAGCCACGCAATCATCAGAGGTTTTTTTTTTTACTTTTAAAAGCATTTTTTCTTCGGCCAAAAAAATGCTTTTAAAAGTTTTTTAAAAAGCCTCTGATGATCATGCGGCTCAGCTGGGATCGTCAGAACCTTTTAAAAGCATTTTATCTACAACCTCTTCGACCGAAAGAGGTTGTAAAAAAATGCTTTTAAAAGGCTCCTCTGGCAATCCTAGCTGAGTTGCCTGATCATCAGAGGCTTTTAAATGCTTTTAAAAGTTAAAAAAAAAAGTTGGTCATGCCCACCCAGTCACATTATCCCCCCAGCAAGCCATGCCAACAGAACCGGTAGTAACAAATTTTACATTTCACCCCTGGAATAGGGGCACGCATTAGTTGCATTAGTCGAATGTTGATACCTATAACAGGACACACACATACACACAGAGGCAATTTTTTTTTACCAAATATTCATACGTTTACCTCTAAGATACTGTATGTTGTTTTTATGCTGAATTTTTTCTCTTGTAACAAATACTTTCAAAAAATGTTTTGCCCCGAAAACCTTGTATTTTCTGCATATTGTTCCAGTTTTTTAATCTGCCTTTCCATGAATAGCACTGATTGTCCTATTCATATTAGTGGCTATAACCATCTACCTCATACCCTTAAAATTCTATGTTACTTAGCCAAGCCTGGATATAATTTTTGGATGAAAGAAAACCCTGTAGGAGTCAAACATCTAGGGAAAACATCGCTAAGACATGCGACCACTAGGTAATTAGAGCAGCTAAAAATTAAGCTCTTCTTAGGTTACTATCTCTTTCAGCTCTTTACCTTCTTTAAAATTATTGTCCGTTCCACCATTTACAGTAGCCAACATCTATTTGAAACAGAAAAAAAACTCAATTTACATTCCCACTCTAGTTTGAGTACTTTTGTTTGTTCTTGCTATGAAGTAGAGATAAACATAAAAACCTGCAAAAGTAGGCTTGATTGAGAATAAGCATCTTACCAATAATTCCTGAAACTTCTAAGGTTAAGCAGAGATCTGAATGTTGCATTGTCACTACATATACCCTAAACCACCACTATCATCAATTTATCTTCTAGTTTCTTTAATCAAACAAATATCACCAAATGTAACGCAAGTTAGGGGGTTGGAGACATATACATTTAATTCAGGTTACATGAGCAATCCTGTCAATTAGCTTATAATGCAGAACACACAAGAGCGTTAAAGTCTAAAAAAATTTTTGAGCAACTAATGGATTTATATCCTTGTTAAGCTACAGCAGAACACAGAGTTTGTGTCTCTTGGGAAATACATTATAGATGAAGTAATAGGCTCCCCTGTTGTGTTTTATATTGTGTTGAGAAATAATTTTTGCTAATATTCTTTTTTAATGCCTGCTCTCTACAGGATTTTGTTTTGCTTTTGGCCCAGAGGCTGCTGTTAATAAAAGAAGGATCACCCATCTGTTTTGATTTTAAAGAGTGCCAGTGGAGTATCTGCTTTTAAGTCACCCTGTTCGGAAACTGAAGTGCTTTAACTTGCATCTTTACTTCCCTTTTATTTCTGAGCCATCAGGCTGAAACTGTAATATGTTACCAGAAACAGACTATGCTGCATTTTCCCCGAGGCAGAACATTAGTACTTTTTACCTCCTTCTGAGCTGAGAAAATATTTGCTTTTTTTTTCTGGCCAAAAGGAACCCAAGAAATTTGTTATAAATGCTTCAATCAATAAAGATTGGTGCATATTGCTTTTGCTAAAATTTGGCTCATGTATTGACATAGTGAGATTACTTTTCCCTAACTGGGAACTTTTAAGATGTGACTTGAACTTTAATTCCCACAATCCCTAAGAAAGCAGGACCTTGTAAATTATTTGGTATACCAGCTCATATATATTGGGTAGTTGAATAAATGACCCTATTTGTCATTTTATTTGAAATCTGGTGCAGCATGAAAAGACATGCCTTCTAGACCAGCATTTCCCAACTCAGCAATTTTAAGATGGGTGGGTTTCGGCTGCCAGCCAACATCACCCCAAATGCCCCTGGGAGTTGAAGTCCACACTTCTTAAAATTGCCAAAGTTGAGAAACATTGTTCTAAAAGGAAAACTCTACAGTTCAGCAAGTCTCAAACCTTGGTTAAAATGCAGCAAACAACAGAAGACGAAATGGAAGCTCATGTTTGTTAACTTTTTAACATAGCATGTCATGCAAATATAAACCTCATGTGATACTGCAGCGGAATTAGGGGGGCAGAATGTGTCCATCCAATTAAGTAGTTAAGATAGTAATTCCTTTCAAACAGTTTTCCATTGAACAATTGTGTTCGCCTACCCTGAAATCATGTGGTAGAACACACCTGTATAAATGTAATTATAAAACCACAGCATACCTACTTTAATATTGCATAGGAAGTGCACTGATGACAACAAACTTTATTTTAAGAAGGTGGTGGGTGTTAGGTATTTACCAGCATAATACAAGTGATTCATTTACCTTTCAAAACAGTCCAGGAAAAATTCAACAGTCATTTCTGCTTGACCTGGGTGTTCTGCAGCAACTTGTATTTGCAAACACCAGAATAACGGTTTTCAAAATGTGGAAACAATTAATGGCTCCTTTTACTCTTCTGCCAAAAGCAGTTATACCAGTTTAACATCTGGAATTTTGTTGGGAAAGAACGGTTTATCTTTGAAGTAAGAAACCCTTTTTGCACAGCTAAAGGTGGGTGAACCCTGCTTGCTTCATTTTTCAGATTTTTAACCAATCGGTGAAAGGTTATATTAAACCACATAATTCTAAATGTCTAAGATCCTGCCTGCGAGAAAATCTGGAAATGGAGCAAGAGTTACACAAAGATCTAGGACTTCACTAGAAGCAGATTGCCAGGATAAGAGCTGAGACTTCAGAAGTAAAATGCACTCATCCAACTTGGCAGCTTTCAAATGTTTGGGGACTGTAACATCCAATCAATATGACTATAGTACCATAACTAGAAAATATAGGTATGGATTCAAAATATGGATTTTGTAATGTATTTGGAGAATGTTGCTTTAGGCAAGGAAATCAAACATCTGAAGCAATTCTTTGACTTAATTATTTTGTGTGCATGAATGCAGACCACTTAAAGAGCTACTAATGGGAAATTCATTATTCTATTTAGCTTAATGTGGCAATTCTTATATCAGTTGCATGTGTGAGGGTTCGTGAGGTAATCATGTTTTCTGTCGTCCATTGGCATTCAAATATTCTCAGCGTGATCCTTGATTCCTCAATATTTTTTGCTTTTTGTTGAAATTAGGAAAAATCAGGTATGTAGGTAGCCAAAAGTTAATGTGGTCAATCTCATAATGGCAGAGGTTTGGAAATCTGCACAAATGGCAAGATACTATAGAAAAAAACAATCTTATTGGCCTTTGATCTCTGGTTGACAAGAACAACAGCAAAGTTTTAAAAGGAATAGAGTAGAAAATGTCAAAAATCTATTTCCTTCAAAGTAACAATGCTAGTTTAGCACAAGAAGAATGAGGCCTTTCCTCTGGCAGTGACAAAGAAGCTTGATAAAATTATTAGAAATTGAATGAGTAAATATGTTTGGATAGATTCATAACCCTATCTATTAAGCAATGTCATCTTGTGAGATTCAGAAACAGTGGCTCCAGTTATCTAAAAGGAGAGTTCCTCAGAGATCCATACCACTTCCATCTTAATTTTTAACAAATCATTAAAAATCTGGTGATTCTGATTGTGTTAGGCATTAGTTTGGGGTATTTTTTTTATCTTTTTGTATTCTGGGGCCAGTCTTCTGCTTGATTATTCTTTTCCTTTAGTTTGTTGTTTCTTTTTCATTCTCTTTTAATTAATTTTTCTGTGAACTACCCAGAGTTATTTTAAAAATGAGTGATCTCAAAATCATAAAATTGAATGTAATTTAACAAAGAGAAACCACCTTCCACCAAGGATAATGACATTTCCCCCTGGGACTTTGATACTGCCCCCAGGTTTATATTATTTATGTAATCAATTTACGTGGCCATCCAAGTAATAAATTGCACTTTTGACTGTGACCAACCCACAATTACATATTCCAACTGTTGCAGACAGGAACATCCAACATCTGGTCCAATGCCCAGAAGGAAAGGCAGGTCTTTTTAGTTTTATGGTTGACCGATAGAGTCAAGAATATCCAAATGTCGGGGTATGCTGCTTCAAAAAGAAGGTGCCATGACAGGCAAGGCAAACCCTTAAGTCTTGCTACATGACACTATTTTATAGAAGGGACCTAGAGCATGTTCATCCTCTCAGATCTCATAGGATGGACACAGAAAGTAAGCCTGTCTGTGCATAAGGGCTTTATAGGTGGCAACCAAGACATGAATTGCACTTAGAAGCCTACTAGAAACCAGTGATTCAATGGTATGTCCCTAATTCTCCATGCTGCAGCAGTTTGGATTAGTTGCAGCTTCTGAATAATCTTCAGATATGATTCTCTTAATAATCTTCTCTGGAAGCTCTGTGTAGAACATATTGCAAAAGAATGAGAAAAGACTATGTGTAGCTCACAGTTGAATTGGGAAGTTTTTTGTCCTCTCTGAGCTTAGTTGTTTACCAACAATGTTACCTAGTTGGGTAATAAAATATCTGCAAACAAACAACCTAACTCAGAAAGCACCAAGGGACTAACAATCTTGAACTCTTCCCAGTAACTAAGCCAGAACCTCCACAGTTAGAGTCCAACTCAGATTTTGGATCCAAGCAACTTTATCCAACAAATATCTCAAATAATATTGATAACAGGCTACAGATGTTCTTCTGAACCCTCCCTACCCTGGAGGCACCAGATCATTTTGAGCAGGACCACCAGCCAGCTGTCTGCAGATATGACAAGGGTGGAAAAATAATTGCATTTTTCTGCCCTTCATCTTGCTGCCCAGAGTAATCCTTAGTAAAGGCTTTTAGTTTTACCCATGCTTAAGTTTGTTCTTTTTTTTCTCTTCTGGCAGCATTCCAAGGGTTTCTTCTGCTGCTTCATCTCCCATAGTTCCTTTGACAACTAGGGGCCTTCCAGCATCCACAAAAGAGGTCTGTAAGGGGTGTGCATAAGAGCAGAAGCGTGCCTACCATTCCTGTCCTATTGTTTCCTTTCGTTATATCCAATTAATATAGTTATTACATACTCATACTTATATATATGCTTATATATTGTATACCGTATATACTCGAGTATAAGCCGAGTTTTTCAGCACGTTTTTTGTGCTGAAAAACGTCCCCTCGGCTTATACTCGAGTCTACGTCTTCGGGAACCCCGCACAGGAGGGGGTACCGACCGGACTCCCATGGGAGGGACGGGGAGCGGGCCCGCCGAGGTCTCGCGGGATTTGTCGCCCCCAGGCCGGCCCCCATTCCCGTGTCTGGTGGGCGGACGGCGCAAACTTGGCGGACTGTGCATTGGCGCGGGGAAGCCCTGGTGGTGCAGTGAGAGGGCTGGGCAGGGGAGCCGCCAGCCTTCTCGGCTGAGGAGGAGGGTTTCCCGACCGACTCGCCGCCGCGAGAGCCACCCCAAAGGCCAGAAGAAAGGTCATTCCATCGGAGTAATGGAGCGAAGGCTCCTTCCTCTCCGCCTTACCCATGCTGTGCGAGCCCGGCTGGGCTGCAACCCCGCCGCCGCCGCTCCTTCCTCAGCCTCCCGGGCTCGCGCTCTAGCAGCCGCCAAGCTCAGGCGGACTCAGCAGCTCCCCATCAGCACTGCACGGCGCGATTCGGGCAGGAGGAGTCGGGCTCGCTCTGTGGCGGTGGCGGGAAGCCCTGGCGGTGCAGTCCTTCTCGGCTGAGGAGGAGGGTTTCCCCTCTTCTCTCTCCGTTCGCCTGAACATCTGCCTAGCAACAATGACGACGGAGAACCTTTTTTCTACTGGTTGAGCTTGCGCCTGCTCTGAGTTGCTGCATTGTTTGTTCACCGGGCGTCTCAATTTGCAAGCGGGCGTGAGGTCAGCGGGATGGCGCTGCGCTCTGCGCCGCGCGAGCCACCCCAAAGGCCAGAAGAAAGGTCATTCCATCGGAGTAATGGAGCGAAGGCTCCTTCCGGAGAGGAAGGAGCCTCGCCCACATTCGATGGAATGACCTTTCTTCTGGCCTTGGGTGGCTCTCGCGGCGCAGAGCGCAGCGCCATCCCGCCAGCGACCCTCAAACTCGCGTTCCGCTTTCTGGTAAATTGAGACGCCCGGTGAACAAACAATGCAGCAACTCAGAGCAAGCCGCGATTGGCCAAGCTCAACCAGTAGAAAAAGGTTCTCCCGTGTCGCCATTGTTGCTAGGCAGATGTTCAGGCGCAACGGGAGAGAGAAGAGGGGGGGAAAACCCTCCCTCCCTCAGCCGAGAAGGACTGCACCGCCAGGGCTTCCCCGCGCCAATGCATAGCCTGGCGGGAGTTACTGCAGCTCACCTGCCCCGCCCCAACAGGTGGTGTTGGGGCAGCAGCTGCCGCTTTCTCGCAAATAGGTCGTTCGCCCAAAAGTCCTCGCGTTCTCCTGGGAAGGCCTGGATGGCTAGCCGGGAAGGTTGAATAAGCAAGCCAACCTCCTCCCTCCTCCCTCCTCTCCCCCGCAAGCGAAAGAGCGTTTTCCCGTTGGAAGAGAGAGAGAGAGAAAGGAGGGGCCGTTCCTCCCCTTCTTTCATTCTTTCTTCTCCCTCCGTGCTTCAGAAGCTGGGCGTGTGTGTGCGCGCCCTAGTCCCCTTCTGTTCCGTGGCGCTGGAAGAGAGAGAGAGAGAGAAAGGAGGGGCCGTTCCTCCCCTTCTTTCATTCTTTCTTCTCCCTCCGTGCTTCACCGTGCTGGGCGACCTGGAGCAGCTGCTCTTCAGCCAGATGCTCGGTGAGTCAGCCCGTCCCCTTCCTTCCGTGGGGGTCTGCCTTGCTGGTGAAGGTTATTGGGGCTTTTGAGCAAGGGAGGAGGAACGCGAGCACCGCCTTTCGCGCTGGCATTCGGGATTTCCCTTTGTTTAGAGCTGGGAATCCTCCTTCCCCTTTTGCACTCCCTCCTCCCTCCTCCTCCCTCCTCTCTCTCTCTCACACACACACACACACACACAGACTTCTAAAGTCGATTGGCACAATGCTAAGCAAACACAGCAGTGGGTCAAGGGTGAAGGCTAGGAACCTGGCAGGTGAAAGGTTGAGCGACATGAAGGCAAAGACCACAATTGTTTTAAGAAAGAAGCTTTAGCAGGAGGGGGATGGGAGGGTGTTTTAAGTTTTGGCAAACAGCCAGGCCAACTGTATTGGAGAAGGTCACACAACTGGCCTTAACATTTTAGCTGCTGTCTTTTCCTCACACTTGGGTTTAATGATATTAGAGATCCTTATTGCCCTGCCAAAAAAAAAAAGAGCCACCCCAACGTCTATGAAAATTAACCTTCTCTGCCAAGAGACACTGTGCAGGGTATTTTCACTATTGGTGTGCATACAGGCTTAGATTTGTGCTGGGTTCTTAGTGCTTAGAGCACTGACCTTCAGAGGCACCCTGGTCCCTTGGAAGCTAAAGGAGGACTCATTTTCATGCTTGCAGTTGTATTGTCAATTTCTGTGAGACAATGTTGTTGAAGTAACTCACTCACTCATTCATTCATTCATTCATTCATTCCTTGTGTGTCCAATCACACTTAGCCAATAAAATTCTATTCTATTCTATTCTATTCATTCATTCATTCATTTTATTTTGTCAAATACATATTAAATAATTATATAAATATAAGCATGAATTGAATACATAAAAGGAATACAACTAAAGGGAACATTAGGACAGGGACGGTAGGCACGCTGGTGCTCTTATGCACGCCCCTTACAGACCTCTTAGGAATGGGGTGAGGTCAATACTAGATAGTCTTTGGTTAAGGCTTTGGGGATTTTGGGAAGAGACCAGAGTCAGGTAGCACATTCCAGGCATTAACAACTCTGTTACTGAAGTCACATTTTCTGCAATCTAGATTGGAGAGGTTCACTTTTAAGTTTGAATCTATTGTGTTCTCGTGTATTGTTGTGGTTGAAGCTGAAGTAGTCATTGATAGGAAGTACATTGTAGCAGATAATTTTATGAGCTATGCTCAGGTCATACCAAAGGTATGAGTTCTAAATTTTCTAAAGCTGGGAATCCTCCTTCCCCCTTTTGCACTTTTATTGTTTTTCGTTCAAATAAATATTCATGTTATTTTACTTGGCTCTATCTTTATTTTTTACATTGACCAGTAGCTGCCTCATTTCCCACCCTCGGCTTATACTCGAGTCAATAGTTTTTCCCAGTTTTTGTGGTAAAATTAGGTGCCTCGGCTTATATTCGGATCGGCTTATACTCGAGTATATACGGTAGTTATTTCATGTTTATGCTTATATATAGTGTGACAAAATAAAATAAATTTTGAAAAATAAAATAAATAAATAAAACAGAGTGACTCTGCAGGCATGATCCAGATCCATCCTAGGCTCCCCTCTTTCCAGTTTAATTTTAGATGCTATATATTTCTCTACTACTTACTTTATAGGGATTAGTTTTTAGCTCAGCCGAGGTTTAATAAAATTGGCTTTTAAAAGCCGGTTTTGAAAGATGAGAAATTTTCTCCTTGGGGAGAAAGCATCCTTTGCCCAGCCCTCTGGGCTCTCGCTCTCTCTCTCTCTCTCTCTCTCTCTCTCTCTCTCTCTCTCTCTCTCTCTCTCTCTCTCTCTCTCTCTCTCTCGGGGAGAAAGCATCCTTTGCCCAGCCCTCTGGGTTCTCTCTCTCCCTCTCTCCCTCCTTTAGTTAGAGGGCTTGACGGTCATCTCTCCAGACTTTTCCACGTATTAAGATAACTGCAACAAGGGCAATCATTTCAAAATTCTTAGGACCGGGTTACTTAAGGACCGGGCATAGGGCCGGGTTACCTACGGGACCGTCTGCTGCCACCGAATGCCTCCCACCGACCCGTGCGCTCTCACAGGGAAGGACTCCTTAGGGTGCCGTCAGCCAGGCATTTTACAATGGCATCATTATAACTAAATACATAAGTTGATAGCTTGAGCAACCCTACTGGTAGGCTAACTGGCTCTGTCCTCTTTTAAATCCTTCTTATTAAATATTCTGTTGCATTTTTAAACATTCCTTTGTCCTTATAAGAATGTCAGGCAGGACCCTGATTTTAGGGGAAGATGGCATCCAGGAGGTTCCAGCCTGTAATTTAAACCTTTTTCTTTGGAACCTTTCAAGGATTTCATTGATAATAAGATGGAAAAGACATTTCTTTTATTTTCCATTGTTCCAAACAGTGATTTACTGAAGTAGTGTTCTTGGGGTGGGGGTGGGGGTAGAGAAAGTGAAGTGGTTTGTCCTTTTTAAGTCTGAGGAATTAATCTCTTTTTCTTTTCTTTCTTATTAACTGCTTCATCTTCCTAGCTTCTTATTTCTTCAGGTCATTGACCTTTTAAAACACATCTGGATAGCCAGGAGGAGCCATTTCTAATTCCCTGTGTACTGAGAACAGATGTGCAGAGTAGTAGAGAGACAATTTATATGGACTGAATGTTTCATTGGGATAATGAAAATGTGGTAAGTTAAGAAAGGACAATTGAGACAACAGCTTTCTGGAAATTCAGAGCAGGGCAATATGCATTTGGAAAGAATTTGGCTAGGAGAAAAAAAACCTTAGTAAATACTGCCCTCTTGCTCACAAAGTTGAACTGGATCCTACTCATGTTCAGTTCTTATAATGAATCTGTTATTTTTAAATGTGCCATTTCCTTAAACTAATCTCATTTGCTTCCACTAATTCTTAAAAATGTAGAAAATCAGCTAATTGTACTTGACAGGTGTGCGTTTGTTTTAATCCAGAAGGAAATAAGACCAAATGGTGTTCCTAAGTGAATATAGTTATTTATCAGTTACTAAATTGCCATACAAACATAATTTGACAGATAAATATATGCAATTAATTCTGGGCAGAATTATAATTATAATATATAGTAATTATAATTCTATAATTAGAACTATATTATAACTCTATCCTGTCATAGCCTGGCCCTCCCTTTCATATGTGAGCGAGATCTATTTTGGATACTCCACACCATAAAACATTGTTTAGTAAAGGATAAGTTATTCCACACACAACTCACAAGCATACATTGTGTAGGGCTGCCTAGGTACAGTCCATAGCTCTTGTTTCATTTTGAATGAAGTGTAGAATGGTCTTAAAGTTCTTCCAAAGGAGAAGCTACAACATGAAATTACCGTAGGTTCAGATGCCTGCTGTTAAATTGATGCCATCACGGAACATTTACTATTGTTCTATGCCCAGTTTCTTTTTTTTGTTTTTTTTTGTTTACATTTATACCCCGCCCTTCTCCGAAGACTCAGGGCGGCTTACAATGTATAAGGCAATAGTCTCATTCTATTTGTATATTTTTTACAAAGTCAACTTATTGCCCCCCCCAACAATCTGGGTCCTCATTTTACCTACCTTATAAAGGGTGGAAGGCTGAGTCAACCTTGTGCCGGGCTCGAACCTGCAGTAATTGCAGGCTTTGTGTTCTAATAACAGGCTTCTCTATTGCCTGAGCTATCCCGGCCCCTTCTTGCTGCAATCGTAAGATTTTTGGCAAACAGCGTATTCAAGATTTGCTGCAAGCAAAGTTCATAAGATAGGGGTAATCTGCACAGCCATTGGAAAGTGTGCTTGGCTCACCCCACCTAACATATCCTGATGTCCTGCCATGGCAAAGATGGCATAATTGCATTAAAAAAAGTCCAAATGACAATCATCAAGGAGATATGCCATCATAATAAACAGAGAAGAGGCATGCAAGTACTTTCTTTTCTTTTTCTTTTTCTTTTTTTACTTTCTCATGGTGGAATGGATATTTATTTTGGCACAAAGCAAATATTTATTGCCTGAGATAATTGTGATCTGTTGATCAGGAACAGCAAACTCAGCAAGCTGAGTCTGCCAGCTTGCTCTCTTCTGTAGCATTCTGATAACCTTAAATAGTAAGAACAATCCATCTGAGCTCCATGTTGTCTAGAAGATTTCAAGAAGACTTGAACATCAAAGACCGCCTATGAGTTTATTTACAGGGTAATTCTTAATTTAGGGGAAAATAATATCATCTAGTCAACTGGATGATGGTAACTGGAATTTGTTAATTCCAAAGGCTTTTATTTCCTGGGCATAGTATGAATATGATTAAGTATTTATTCAAAAGTTCTGAATAGCTCCATTTATTAAAATATAGGGCATGTTATTGAAATGTTACTCATTTATACTATGACTGTAACCCAATGAATTGTAAAATATTAACAAAATTAAGGGAACAGTTTAAATAATCTATAGGAAGACATTTAAATTATAAATCCAATTATAACTGAGTATTTGTTGACATAGCCAGGGTAAGTGTTTGGTTTCTAATTTTATAACTTGTGCAAACAAATCAAACTATTTGATATTGTACTCCTTCAGCTTTGGCTCTGAAATGCAAAGGCTGAAGCAAAGCAAAAATCAAATTGAATAATATATTTAACATCCCAGAGTACCCAAAGGTACTGTGCAAAAATGATTGAAAATGAAGCTGGTAGATTACAAAGATCTGTTCCAGATTCCCACAACCAAATGCTCTGCAATGAACACTCAATGGAAATGATAAAAGTTGTAATATATTCTATACTTACCCAAAGGATGCAATTGTTTGAAGCTGATCTGCTCTTTGAATTTTACTACAGATTCAGTGCTGTAAAGTATTTAAATACTGTAGAGCATGTGATACCTGAAATAGAAACATTTCCCAGTTCACCCTAGATGTGATGTTCTTAAGTTTGCAGATCGGTCCCATTCATTAGAGAAACTAGTTCACTTACAGCAGGGTTATCAAACTCACATCGCAGCTTCATGTGACATAATGGGACTTTTCCCCCCTTCACTAAACTGAGCGAGGCCGTGGCCAGCATGTGACACATCCAGCCTGCCGGCCAGGAGTTTGACAACCCTTACTTACAGGATGAGCTGCGGTGGCGCAGTGGTTAGAATGCAGTACTGCAGGCTACTTCTGCTGATCACTGGCTGCCAGCAAATTGGCAGTTCGATTCTCACCGGTTCAAGGTTGACTCAGCCAAGGTGGGTAAAATGAGGACCCAGATTGTTGGAGGCAATATGCTGACTCTGTAAATGGCTTAGAGAGAAGGCTGTAAAGCACTGTGAAGCTTTGTATAAGTCTAAGTGCTTGTGCTATTGCTATTAGTTCTACTCTGTGAAAATGCAATTGCACAAGTATCTAGGTTGCGAAACACCAGCTATGTCAACTTCCAAATACTGAAATCTTGAAAGATTTAGATTTGAAAAAGAAAAAGGTTGTGGGTTCTTTATATGATGGAAGATCATCAAAATTATCAGTGTAATGGAATCTGGGTCATTAAATAGAAGAACATTTATGCAGACTGACAGCTCAATTACAATATCAAGTCTGCATATTAAATAGTTGAAGGCATCTCAGGATACTGAGAAATAAGGGTTTCTCTTTTTGCTCTAAGCATATATTTTGTTATTAAGAGGAGTATCTAATAAGTATGGTACAAAAGTATATATGGCTATTATAAATCGGATTAAGAATTATGCTTTAAAAAGAACAAAAAGACTGGAATGGGCATATTTTTTGCAAAATAAGTTACTTTTTCAGAGTAAGTCACCAGATTTGTTCTGTCCTTATTACAAATAAAGAAAAAAAAACACCCAGGAGATTCACACAACTTTGTTTTCCCTCCTACCAGTGTCTCCGAATGTACTGGGGACAATATGCATAATATACATGACTTTCTATCATGTTGTCCATTTCTTTAATACTGTACACATTAGGACGGGCCACTGTGGAGGTAAATTGATGAAAATGGAACAAAGCAGTGGTGAAATCCAAATTTTTTGCTACCATTTCTATGGGCGTTGCTTGGTGGGCGTGGCAAGGGAAAGACTGCAAAATCCGCATTCCTTCCCCACTCCAGGGGAAGGATACTGCAAATCTCCATTCCACCCCACTCTGGGGCCAGCCAGAGGTGGTAATTGCCAATTCTCCAAACTACTCAAAATTTCCGCTACCGGTTCTCCAGAACCTATTGGAACCTGCTGGATTTCACCCTGGAACAAAGCAAGGAAGATCATTTTGAACCATTCAGGGACAGCTACTGGCTGGCCTTTATACAGCGACATAGAAGCAATCCCAGTGAAAATAAGAGAAGAAACCAGTGACATTTTAGGCCAAAGAAAAAAAAATAGAATTTCACAAGCTATTATGAAATTGATTGCCCTGAGATAAGAAAAAGAAAAGAAATGGGTGGCTCATTTTTCAGTTTTGGGCCCACATTGGCTTAATGAATGCTTCTGATAGTTGTCTTGCCTGGACTAAATGTAGAAAGAAAAAATTCAAGAAGAGATAGGTACAGTGCAGTCCTAGAATGGGAGTGGTGGCTTGTCTGTTTATTTTTGCTTGGCAAGTGCTCCAAGTCTACATAGGATCTTTGCCTGTAGGCTGTTTTCTTGGAACAAGTGGTTACACGTCTCCACATGAACTGACCATGTCCTGTTTATAATGACCTCTTAAAATGAAGCATAGAAGTTGTTGATTTTAGAGATAGGAAGAAGATGTGCCCTAGACTAACAAATACTATTCACTGTGTACCAAAATCACTGATGAGTGGACCAGATAACCTCATCTGCTTCCAAATAGGAGCTTCTGGGGGTCAAGTGAAAAGATATCCACAAGTTGATCTCCACTATTCTAAATGGCAAACAGGGGAAACACAGGGACCAGAATTTAAAAAAAAAAACCAGCTCGCTCTGTATGTGTGTAATAATGTCTCTTCCCTCACCAAAGCTCTGTGCTTCAAGTTCCATTCTACAAGGAAAATTGCTCTCTTGCCAAGGCAACCCCTAACTATGAGGGACCATCTTGGTGAAATAATATCCTCCCAGGATAACACAGTCCCTGGCAATTAAACTCATAGCTAAGCATAGTATGATTAAAGTCAGCTGAATCAGACAAAGGCTTTGCTTTACCAGGCATGTGAAAAGGATAGTGGAAGGGGGATTTGTCATGCACCTCTTTTTCTAGGCAGGCTTCTTCTACCTTCTTTCACCAGAGCAGGATCCGCATTAAAGATCCACTCACACCTGTTATTTAATTATTTCTAGACAAGGCTGCAGAGAAGCAATTTGTTTTTGTAACATCGTTCTGTTGCAAACAAAAAGAGGGAGGGGACGCGGGAGGAGAAGGTATTTGCAAAGCCAGATGGGCTAATTCTCAGAAAAGAATTCCTAAAGGGATTAGCTGCAGGGTTGGGGAGGAGTGAGATTTCACCCCAGTTTCTCCCATTGGTCACACATAAAGGCAAAGGGCCAATGTCATAGATACTGCTATATATTTGTCTTCTATAGGACCACCCTCATCATTATTGGAAGTGAGGCCATATTTCATGGGCATAATGGAGGGGGGGAACGACCCACTGTGATAATTGCTTAATTAACTGGCTGTTGTCATATGTGGAGTACCATCTTCTATGGGCCACATTAAATTTCCTAGCTTTTGAGTACTATGTCTCTCTATCTAATAGATGCTATTTGTTAGTATTTAGCAACAGCAATAGATTTCTATAGCACTTCATAGTGCTTTACAGCCCTCCATGAGCAGTTTACAATGTCAGCTTATTGCCCAACAATCTGGTTCCTCATTTTACCAACCTCGGAAAGATGGAAGGCCGAGTCAACCTTGAGCCGGTCAGGATTGAACTCCTGGAAGCGAGCAGAATTAGCCTGCAATACCACATTCTAACCACTGTGCCACCAGGGCTCTTTTGACCTCAACTCGGTCCTCGTTTCTCCCATTTTTATTTTGTGAGCTGCTTTATTATCTTCTGAGATGTCCTCAGTGGTGGGTTTTAATTTTTTTTACTACCGGTTCTGTGGGTGTGGCTTGGTGGACATGGCTTGGTGGATATGGCGGGGGAAGCATACTATAAAAACTCCATTCCCTCCTCAATCCAGGGGAAGGTTACTGCAGTATCTCCATTTCCTCCCAATCAGCTGGGACTTGGGAGGCAGAGAATAGATGGGAGCAGGGCCAATCAGAATTTTTACTACCGGTTCTCCAAACTAATCAAAATTTCCGCTACCAGTTCTCCAGAACCTTGAGCTGGTCAGGATTGAACTCCAGAACTGGTCAGAACCTGCTGAAACCCACCTCTGGTTGTCCTGAATTTCCCTTTGTAGCAATTTTCCTCTGCCTGCCTGAAGTCAGGACCAGCAGCAAGCACTCCTTCTGCTTGCAAATGTAGAGAATTATTTCCCATCTCTTCTTTTGTCCCAAATCCTCTGACTATTTCTGTATCTTCATCTACTAAAAGCATTATCGAACAAACAACCACCCACCAGCAAAACCAGGGTCCTGCTGCCAGGAAGTCAGAAAACCCTTTTTTTCACCTTCCTTGATACTGGGGTCCTTGAGTGGCGCAGACTGCTAAAACAGTCTGTTATTAACAACAGCTGCCTGCAATTATTGCAGGTTCAAGTCCCACCAGGCCCAAGGTTGACTCAGCCTTCCATCCTTTATAAGGTAGGTAAAATGAGGACCCAGATTGTTGGGGGCAATAAGTTGACTTTGTATATAATATACAAATAGGATGAAGACTATTGCTTAACATACTGTAAGCCGCCCTGAGTCTTCGGAGAAGGGCGGGGTATAAATGTAAATAAATAAATAAATAAATAAATACTTCTAAATGCATCTTATTGGTCTCTGAGCCAGATCAAGCATGACTCTTTTTATAACTCATGGCTTTCATGTTGACTTATCTAAGAATAAGTATCATTAGAGAAACTGAGACTGTCTTCTAAATAGATCTGTGTAAGATTGTATTATCTGCTTTCTAGACCAGGGGTGTCAAACTTGCGCTGTCACGCTGTCGTCATGTGACATATCGTGACTTTTTCCCCGTTCGCTAAATCGGGGGTGGGCATAGCCAATGCATGACACATCCAACCCAAGGGCAACTAGTTTGACATCCCTGTTCTAGACTTTAAGAGGAAAAAAAATGAAAATATAAAATAGTAATTTTAGGCTTCAATGCTCTAAACAGGTTTTCTTTGAAGAAGAAATGGGATGAAGGCAGAGAGAAAAAATAAAAATTTTCAACCACCCTTGTAGACATTACAGACATTAGGCATAGCTGCTTAGTTGCAAAGGTGCGGTTCTTAGCTAAAAGGTTTTTTTAAAGACTTTCCAAAGGACACGCTGACTGGGATTTTGGGAATTACAATCCTAATACATCAGAATACTGGGGAAGGCAAGTAGAGTCCAAACTGAATTAGATGGTTTCCAGGTCCAATTTAGTAGGAAGCACATGTTAATTGTCCTACATTCTGACAATTTAGTTTGGCAATGCCACTAACTATGTCTGGACTACATGAAATCATCCTGTGAAGATACTCTTTTGCACACCAGAAAGGAGCATCTGTGGACTGGAAAAGCTCTTTTGTCTTAGAATCTAATACTCCTTCTTGCCTCTTGGGACCATGAAGCCTGCCAGTTTGCTCTTCTAGTTGGATAGCCAGACACATTTATGCAATTCTCCAGACCTTATGACAATTCATCAACTTGTCCTTTCCATTTGTACTAACACCAAATAACCCTTGAGTAGCAGAAGTATAGGGTAATGACACTTCTGTTTTATTTAGTAGAGTCTCATAGCTCAGCTGAGAAATACTTTTTGTAAGCAGAACTCTTATGAATATTAAAGTTCTATTGATGTTAAAATTCTCATTGATGTGTCCATATAGAAATGGGGCATTTGGCACCAGACAAGTATACACAGGGAGAATACCTATACAGGTAGTCCTCGACATATGACAAAATTTCTGTTGTTAAGTGAGACATTTGTTAAGTGAGATTTGCCCCATTTTACACCCTTTCTCGCCACAGTTTTTAACTGAATCACTGCAGTTAATAAGTTAGTAACATGGGTGTTAAAGTGAACCTGGCTTCCCCATTGATTTTGCTTGCCAAATGGTTGCAAAAGAGGATCACATGACTTTGGTACCCAGCAACAGTCATAAGTATGAACTAGTTGCCAAGCATCTGAATTTTGATTACATGATCACGGTGCTGCTACAAAGTTCGTAAGTGTGAAAAACAGTCATAAGTTACTTTTTTCAGTGCCGTTGCAACTTTGAACAGTCACTAAACAAACTGCTGTAAGTCAAGGACTACCTGTACAAATATTCAGTCGCATCATTATGATGTTTGGCTTACATGTGTAGCATACAGTGTGCTTTCCAATCTAACATATTGTTGCAATGGTCTTTTTTTCACTCTTCTTTCTGCTGATTATGACTTCGATTTGCTACAAGGAGTATGTTACGATCATGCAAGACTCTTTGGGGTGGCTTTAAATATGGTAATGAGCAGAAGCTTGTGGGAAAAGTGAAAAATTATTAGGGAAGAAATAAATTGAGGAAGGGACTATAAGAAAGGACTGGGTGTAAGAAGAAGAAATTGGTGGATTTGGAAAACCTGAATGCAAAGCAAAGGGTTTGCTGCAGTTGTAGCTTTAATATACAAGATACACAGGGGTGGGATTCAGCCGATTCATCCTGGTTCGGACAAACTGGTAGTTGTGACCTGCAGGTGGGCCCGCCCACCCGCCCTAGCGCTATGGAAATATCTGTTTTTCTTACAAAGCAGACTGCTATCTGCTTTTAGCAATAGCACTTGGACTTAAATACCATTTCACAGTGCTTTACAGCCCTCTTCTAAGCGGTTTACAGAGTCAGCATATTGCTCCCAACAATCTGGATCCTCATTTTACCAATCTCGGAAGGATGACTAAGTCAACCTTGTGAAGCGGTGAGAATCAAACTACTAGCAGTTGGCAGAATTACTCTAAAGTGCTGCATTCTAACCACTGCGCCACCATGGCTCTTTTCCAATCAATTGCAAAAAATAAAGAATTCCATCTCTTTAACTGGGTACATTCAATTGCAACTGGTTTTCTCTCTAGTTCAAAGCCAGGAAGAACTAGGGACAACTATTGAAGTATGTGGAAAAGCTGCTCAGAACTACCCAAAGATGTTTTCTACCCATTTGTAGGAAACTTCCTTAGCTGATCAAATAATCAATGAAACTTCCTCAATACACCTTTGTTGCTAGTATCGCTGTTGGTTTTCTCTCCAGAGTCGCTGCTCTCAGTTTTATTACTTTGTTTCAAGGAAGGGGAGAAAGTAATCTTTAGAAGATCTCCAAATTAATTTCATTCAGCTATATATTCTCCTCTGTTATGCTCTGGATGTCAGAAGAGGCAAGTCAGACCTTCAAGCAGAAATTATATTTTCTGACATTTCCTGTATGATTTAGTTTCTATTTGCCCTGCAGGTTTCAGGTGTCACTGAAATGATTTTTGCATCACAATCTGAGCCCTGGGTGCATTTGGATAAATTGTTTAATGATTAATTATTGCTAAGGCCTTATATATATTGTAAACAGCTTGTTATTCCAGCAAAAGTCTTCTCTTAGTGGGGGGGTTTCAGGCATCCTGCTGAGCTTCTGATGGTACAAGGAGCTAATAGCTGTCCAGCCCCAAGGCCTTTCATGGATTTTAGGATTAATTATACATTGACTATTTCCTTTTCTTTTCTTTGCTCTGATCTATGAAGCAGTGATTTCAGGATGTTGTTATACTGCTACCCTGCAGGCAAAGCTGCAATATCCAAGTGCAAGGTGGAACAGCATCTACTGAGTAATGGTAATTTTTTTTTAAAAAGTGGCTGACAATGCTAAGGTCAATAAAGTACTTACAAACAACCATCATCTGATTCTGAAGATGTGGTCTATAGCCTTTCCCAAACCTAAAGCCCTTTAATGGGTTGGGGTGGGGGGCAGAGATCTACCATCTGATGCACTGACATCCAGCATTTCTAGAGACTTCAGATTGAGGAAGACCGTAATCACAAAACAGAGATCTGCGACAAATAATAGCAGTATGGCATTCCAACCTAGTTTGATCCCCCCCACCAAATTATTTCGCATTCTACAGCTACTGAGCATACCCACTTCTCACTGGCTAATTAAAAAGGGTTCTGACTTTTCCTTTTTAATGCTGCAAATTCTCGTCCTCTCTTTAGCATACGGAACTCTTCTCCTCAATCATCTTTGTTATTGGTGTTACCTAGCTGTTGACTGTCAATACTTTCTGTTGGAAGATGTGTCTGAACACACAGCAGGGATGGTTGAAATGCAAGACCATAATGGTCCTGTCATGCTGTAGACCTCAACAGCTTTTCGGGGAACGTGCTGAGTGCTATAAAGCGTTAATATCCCACCATGAAGCTCCAGAACATCAGGGCTATGCAGGGGCCAAATGGGGGCTACAGAATCGTAGAAGAATTCTAATCCAAAACACAAAGGAGCAAAGGATTAAACAAACACAGATGTTTTCTAGGGATGTCCACTCCGTTTCTGGGAAGAAGCCCACTGCAGCTGTTGTCCTCCTGATGCTCTTATTTGCTTAGGCAGACCAGCCTACATTAACCTCTCCGCTCATTTGAGTTTTGTCCTTTCCTGTTTAACAAATAAAGAAGGAGGGCTCTGATGCTCAGTGGCTAAGATGCTGACCTTGTCGATCAAAAGTTCAGTGGTTCAAATCCCTAGTGCTGCGTAACGTGGCGAGCTCCCGTTACTTGTCCCAGCTTCTGTCAACCTAGTAGTTTGAAAGCACGTAAAAAATGCAAGTAGAAAAATAGGGACCACCTTTGGTGGGAAGGTAACAGCATTCTGTGCACCTTTGCCATTCAGTCATGCCGGCCACATGACCACGGAGATGTTTTCAGACAGTGCTGGCTCTTCAGCTTTGAAACAGAGATGAGCACTGCCCCCTACAGTTGAAACGACTAGCACATACGTGGGAGGGGAATTTACTGTGATGAATACTTGCCTACACCTGCTTTTTATGATATTATTAATCTCAAATTACTAATCTGTAACTGTTCCCAAAACATACTCATTTTTTCTATCTCTCTTCATGATAGAATATAGCTAGGTAGGTAGGTGACATGGTGGCTCAGGGGCTAGGACGTTGAGCTTGTAGATCGAAAGGTTGGCAACTCAGCAGTTCAAATCCCTAGTGCTGCCGTGTAACGGGGTGAGCTCCCGTTACTTGTCCCAGCTTCTGCCAACCTAGCAGTTTCGAAAGCACGCAAAAATGCAAGTAGAAAAAATAGGGACCACCTCTGGTGGGAAGGTAACAGCGTTCCGTGCGCCTTTGGTGTTGAGTCATGCTGGCCACATGACCACAGAGACTTCTTCGGACAGCGCTGGCTCTTCAGCTTTGGAACAGAGATGAGCACCGCCCCCTAGAGTCGGCAATGACTAGCATGTATGTGCAGGGGAACCTTTACCTTTATAGCTAGGTAGGTGCTAGTTTTGCCTATCCCGGGTGTCAGCAACCTGCGGCTCCGGAGCCACATGCGGCTCTTTGGGCCTTCTGCTGCCACTCCCTGTCCCATCAGTGGCTGGCCCCACCCCTCGGCCACCTCCCTTGCCTGGCCTGAGAAGGTAAGGGCAACAGCGGGGGATGGAGAAGCGGCTCGGGCTGATTCTCCGATGCCTCACTCTTGTGGAGCTTCTTCCAGCTCTTGTTGGTGCTGGGTGTGCCTTGATCACTTGGGCATACAACGTGCTCTCCGCCCCAAGACACTGGCCTGGCCCGGCCACGCTAACACGAAGGCTTGTATATTGTATACAATATACGATAAGAATTGAAGAAGAAGTAAGAATTGTATATTGTAAATTGAAGAAGAAGAAGAAGAATTGTATATTGTATTGTCTGTTTTTACTTTTGGCTGTACACCGCCCTGAGTCCTTCGGGAGAAGGGCGGTATAAAAATCGAATAAATAAAATAATAATAATAATAATAATAATAAGGCTGGCAGGGTGGGAATGGGATCCGGGAGGACGGGACGTCGGAAAGGGGGACGGGCCAGCAGCACCCAGCCATGGCTTTAAGAGGTTCAGGTCAGTGGGAAAAGGGAGCTGGCCCCACCGAACCTCGCACGTCCACTCCAGGGATCTGGCTTGGAGAAAGCTCTCGCCAAACAGCCGATCTCCCCTTCTGTGTGTGTGTGTGTGTGTGTGTGTGTGTGTGTGTGTGTGTGTGTGTGTGTGCCGCGGCTGGGCCAAGCCAGCAAGCTCTTCTTTGAGCATTTTGCTACTTTTATTTCTTCTTTTTGGAAATCTGGCCTGGCAGAGGAACAATTGCCAGCCGCAGCGGAGGCTGTGGTGGGCGTGCACGTGCAGGGAGACCCTCCGCAAGCAAGCGCCAAAGCGCAGCAAAGGCACGCACGGGGCGGGCGGCCGTTCAGTTAAGGAGGGTCTCCCCGCGTGCGCACACCCTGCTGGCCCTGCCACAGCCAGCCAAGGGGTGACGAGAGGAGAAGGGGGAGGAGGAGGAGGAGGGTCGCTGGAGCCTTAGTGAAGGAGCAAAACAGCCCTGTACCTGCCTTCGCGCCAAATTTGCATGTAAGGTAGCCTTCGCTTCCTGCTGGAGCTCACGCCCTCCGCGCTCGGCCGAAAAGCTGCTGGGGAGGGGAGATGGCTTAAGGAAAGCCTCACCATGCATGCACACCCTGCCGGCCGCACCACAGCCGCCCAGGGGGTCATGAGAGGAGAAGGAGAGGGAGGAAGAAGAGGGTTGCCAGAGTCTTAGTGCAAGACCAAAGCAGCCATGTACTTGCCTTTGCGCCAGATTTGTACTCAAGGCAGCCCTCGCCTTCCATCGCACAAGGGGGGAGGGGAGAGATGAGAGAGAGGAAAGGGAATCCCCCCCCCCCATATTTCTCCCTGGGATAGATGTGCCTGGAACTCCTTGAAACTAGCTTTTTCATGCCCAGAAAATTCTGTGCGCAGAACCTTTTATATATTCCTACAATTCATAGTTGTGCTGTGGAATTTGCTGCTATCAGATATGATGATGTGTGTGAGACACAGAGAGCTTTGCTGGCTGAGGGACTCTGGGAGTTGAAGTCAACAAGTCTTAAAGGGACCAAGGTTGGAGACCCCTGGTTTAGACAATTTTTAAAATGTCAAGCGAATACATAGGCAATAAGTGGTATCTGAGGACTTTTCCCCAAGCTGGCCGGGGTAAATGTGAGCAGGAAGGTGAAGGTAAGACGATTTCTCCAATGAGAGAAGTGTTCAAATTTTCCTGAGAATAGAAATCTAGTTTGAGCAAGAATTAGTGCAATGGTTTATAATTTTAACTGAAATAAGGTGTCAGGAGAATGGAAAAAAACTATGAAGGCTGTCTGCAGCATGCATCAAGTGAAAGGAAGTAGGGAAAGAGAGGAAGTAGAAAGATGGGGAAATAGTAGGGGGTGTTTTCAGCCAGTTGGATATACTGTACATGAAGCCAAGGATATTAGAATAGAATAGAATAGAATAGAATAGAATAGAATAGAATAGAATAGAATAGAATAGAATAGAATAGAATTTTTATTGGCCAAGTGTGATTGGACACACAAGGAATTTGTCTTGGTGCATATGCTCTCAGTGTACATAAAAGAAAAGATACGTTCATCAAGGTACAACATTTACAACACAATTGATGGTCAATATATCAATATAAATCATAAGGATTGCCAGCAACAAGTTATAGTCATACAGTCATAAGTGGAAAGAGATTGGTGATGGGAACTATGAAACAATTAATAGTAGTGCAGATTCAGTAAATAGTCTGACAGTGTTGAGGGAATTATTTGTTTAGCAGAGTGATGGCCTTTGGGAAAAAACTGTTCTTGTGTCTAGTTGTTCTGGTGTGCAGTGCTCTATAGCGTCGTTTTGAGGGTAGGAGTTGAAACAGTTTATGTCCAGGATGCGAGGGATCTGCAAATAAGGGCTAAGGATGAGTAGGAAAAGCAAATTATTGAGAAAACTGGTCAATTGGGGAGAGAGAACAAAGCACACCAGACTTCCCTTAGTTGCCCAACAAGCTCTTACTGGATTTTGTTTGTGATGAATCCTAGAACAACCAAAACGTCCTGGGCTTTGGTTCTGCTGAATCACAATCCGATGGGTTTTTGATTTACTGTTTGTTTTTTGCACAGCCCTAATAGATGGGAGAAAGAAGTTAGAATACATGTCTGAATCTCGAGCAATCTGTATAGTTCTGGTCACCTTATTTACTGTGTATGTATAAAAAATACATACTGGAACTGAAAAAAGTTCAAAGGGAGCTAACAAAAGGATCAAAGATCTCAAATGCTTTGCCTAAAAGAAGAGGGTAGGATATTTTGAGGTGCTTTGACCAGATTTATATACCAAGATTAAAATGTGTTTTTGGCATGGTTCCACCTTGACCTTATTTATTTATCAAATTTGTATATCTCTAAAAAAAAAAAACCTCAACTTTGGGTGGTGTACAAAAGCCAAGAATGAGAAGGCAGAAAGACACCTATAGCTGATTTATTTGTTAGATTTATATTTATTGCCTTTAACTCCAGAAAAAAACAAAATGAATGGCATTCATCAAGACTCCTTCCTTCACGTTTTTTTTCCAAAACAAAATATTGGCTAGGGTAAGTTGAATGATTATCATCTGCCCAAAGCTATTCAATGAATTTCCATAGTTGAGGATGAATTTGAACTTTCACCTTCCTTAAATCTAATCCATCTTCCTGTTTTGGCAATGGCTTTGAGAAATACAGCCCAAGTTCTTTGAGAAAAAAAATGGGTAATCATATGGTAGGATCCAAGATATGTGTCTTCATGAGCAACCGTGGAAACAAGTTTTAGACGCTAGGTGGCACTAAAAGATTATGTTAACGTCATAATCTATATCCTTCAGGCCACATATCAGAGGTCAGTTGAAGCAGGAAGTATCCAGAATTGTTTCAACCTAGCAGAAGCTAAGCTGAATTTATTTGTGGCTCTTCTTTGTTGCAGACATGTGGCAGCAGTTTCTACAGACTGTCCGGTGAGTGTAAAAAGCAAGCAAACTGGGGAGGGGGCAACATTTGAGTGACAGGCAGCTGACTTTTTTTAAAAAAAATTATTTTGTCACAACATTATATACAGGAACATATATTGAAAGGAAACAATAGGACAGGAACGGTAGGCACTTTTGTGCACTTATGCACGCCCCTTATAGTCATCTTAGGAATGGGGTAAGGTCAATGGTAGACATTTTTTGGTTAAAGCTTTTAGGAGTTGGAGAGGAGACTTTTGCCTGCATTTCTGCTAAGGAAGCTACTCGAGCAGTGAAGAAGCACCGATTGTACTGCAGCTGGAGGAAAGTAGAGATCCTCAATATAAAGGCAGCCACTCCTAATTGATGTGCACAAATGGTGCAATAAAAGCTATAAGTTTATATTTATGGAGCAAAGAAGTTGTAGTGCTTGCAGTTTCAGGCTACAGATGTATCTTTTAATTCTTGCCTCTTATGTAAACATGCATAGAAAACATAATGGAGAAACCCTTGATATAATGAAACGTGCATATAGTCTATGCATGAAGGAAAGTACATTTTGTATGGAGGATATAATGAAAGGATGTAATGGAAGAACCATATGGTAGTTTTTGCTTTGCAAAATATAGATAAAGGGAACTTGCAGTCTGTTTCAAATTAACATTCCTAAAATTCCTTGTGCTGAAGTGCTCTGAACCGCTAAATTCTTAGGAGATATTTTTTTATGTAACCTACAGCAATGGTCTACATGTAGCATGTTGCTCTTCAACAGCCTTCAGAAGTTTCAACTGGTGCACAATGCAGCTGCCCAGGTGTTGGATGTTTGACACCACTGCTACGTGAGCTGCATTGGTTACCAGTGTGCTTCCAGGTGCAATTCAAGGTGATGGTTGTCACTTTCAAAACACTTTGTGATTTTGGGACTCAGTTACCTGAAGGATTGTTTTTTTCTTAATTGTTTTTACTCATCCAATCAGGTTGGGCAGGTTGAACATGCTTCAGGTTCCAACAACCAAGGAATGTTAGCCGGCTAGGAGTGATGGCTTCTCTGATGTAACCCTCACCCTGCTGAACAAACATCCTCCAGAGATTAGGATGTGCCCAAACTTGTTGGTGTTTTGTAAGGTCTTGAAGAACGGGTTATGTGGCCAGGCCTTAAATTTAGGGTCTTGGACCTCTAAAATCTATCCTTCTTTGACCAACATAAACTGCAAGACCTGCTCTTCAAGAACCACCTCCACATAATCATTTGAATCCATTTAGAGCCATTTCAATTTATCAAATACTTAAGAGGTTTTATTATTCTTTATTATACAGAGCTGATTGGAATTGGGCAGCATCCATATAAACATAATAAAATGTAAAAAGATAAAATATAAAAATAAAATATTGAATTGTTTAGGAGCTTAAACAAGTTTTTGCTAGCCCTGGTCCAGTATATTTGAAGACCAGAGCATGTCTGTATACGTGTGTTTTCTATACAATATGCAGCTAAACAGTTTATACCCTTATTGTTAGGAAATTGTTATTGTTAGGAAATTCTGCCTCAACTTACCTTTCAATTCTTGGGATCAAGTGACACTTAATTTCACCATTCTCCAATTATAGAGACCTACCTTCCTATCCTATAAAATGAAATATGCATTTATTCTCGCTTTTCTTATCCACCTACAACTTGTTAGTAGCATTGTGAGAAGTACCCAGCTTCAAAACCACTCACCTGGAGGGCACCTCTATCTGGGAGCTTTGAATTCCTTCAGTTCTATATTTGCACCTATCAACCCACATTAATATTGGTGCATTTGAAGAAAAGAGACTTGTGTTTTTCTTATGTCATGACAATTTTTTAATAAAAACTGGAATAAAATCAGGTTCATATTAGTTTATTCTATTTTCACAAAGCTGCAGCCTTTCCACTAAGATTGTTGCTGCCTTATCATACTTCCAGGCTCCTGAGTTCAAGCAAATCCTTCAAAAAAGGTGGAGTCATAGAATCAGAGAACTAGTTGCGGCTACCATGCTCCACCCTTGGTTTTGTGTAGAAATTCAAATTAAAGCGTCCTCAATAGAGGATTGTGTAACCTGACAGCACTACTTATGACTTGGCAACCTTTGTAATTCCCATATTTGAGGTTTTGGATTTAATTTTACTGTATTCAGTTTTGAGGACAATGGAAGGCCAAGTCAGGGAGTACAACAGATTTTATATACGTTGCTTTTGTCATTGAATACTGTTGGCACTTTAATATTGAAGCATCCTTAGATGACTTAAGCGTGATTTATTCAGGGATCTGTGGTTAAGATGAAACAACATCATAGAAACATGGCAGGAGAAGATGGGGCCTCCAAGGACTATCAGCGGCCCTGTCCAGTACTCACTAGTTGAATGAGATCAAAGCAGGATATATTGGCAATTTCAGGCTTTCAGACAAGAATCTCCCCTTTGATCAGTGGTCAGCTTTTTCACCTGCCATTCTACCCTTGTTTTTCAAAAGTCAGAAACATGCTGAGGCTAAGATTAATCACAATTATGCAATAATGCTAAATTGCTCAGTTGGCTAATCATTTTTATCTCCCTTATCTTTTATCGATTTAGTGCAAGGGTTTAAGCATGTAAAAATGAAACGATGACACCAACCCCTCCTCTGTCCCTGTGGCTCCTGAAAGTAGTACAAAAGATTCCGCAAATCAGCTTTTATTGCATATATATCAAAAATAAAAGAAGCAGGGAAGGCAGGTATCATAAGTAGAAGTTCTGCTTATGACTTAGCTCCATTTGTAATTGACTTTTTTAAAAAAATGCAATTGAATGGAATGCAGGGGTAGGATATAGAAAAGATCATAGCAATGACAGTGTTCTGTAGTTAGACCTACTCCTGTACACAGTGAGAGGGTGATGTTTTCCTTCCCAGGTGATAATGTGCAAAAGAGGGGCGTAATCCATCCAATTGTTTTATATATTCACACTTTATTTTTATTTATTTATTTTTCGCATTTTTATACCGCCCTATCTCCCTAGGGACTCATACATATATGTATACATATATATACATACATACATACATACATACATATACATAAAACATACATATAAATACAAAATAAAACATCAATTAAAAAACTTATTACATAAGGCCGAATATTTAAAAATAGCAATACAAATAATAAAAACCCCATTAAAACCAAATTTAAAATTTTAGTCCAGTCCTGCGCAGATAAATAGATGTGTCTTAAGCTCGCGGCGAAAGGTTCGAAGGTCAGGAAGTTGGCGGAGTCCTGGGGGAAGTTCGTTCCAGAGGGTGGGAGCCCCCACAGAGAAGGCCCTTCCCCTGGGTGTCGCCAGTCGGCACTGCCTGGCCGATGGCACCCTGAGGAGTCCCTCTCTGTGAGAGCGCACGGGTCGGTGAGAGGCATTCGGTGGCAGCAGATGGTCCCGTAAGTAACCCGGCCCTATGCCATGGAGCGCTTTGAAGATAGTTACCAGAACCTTGAAGCGCACCCGGAAGGCCACAGGTAGCCAGTGCAGTCTGTGCAGGAGAGGTGTCACATGGGAGCCACGAGGGGCTCCCTCTATCACCCGCGCAGCCGCATTCTGAACTAACTGGAGCCTCCGGGTGCTCCTCAAGGGGAGCCCCATGTAGAGAGCATTGCAGTAATCCAGACGAGATCACTAATCAGGATAGCTCCATTTATTAAGGAAATGATACAGAAGCAGCAGAGACAGCATAAAGATCAGCAACGGGGCCCACAAATATCAGGCTCTTGTAGGACTCAGCTTCCAAATCAAACAATATGGATAGATTCTGGAAGACACTAATATTTTAAAAAATCATTTTGACATTAAGTGAAGAAAGAGAGACCCAATTTTTTCCTCTTGTGGTTATGTCACTAGGCTAGAAACCAGGAGGCTGTGAATTCTAGTACCACCCTAGCAAGGGTGAAATGCTACCGGTTTGGTCCAGTTCACCCGAACCGGTAGTAAAAATTGCTACTGGTTCGCTGAACTGGTAGTAAAATATGTTTTAAAAAGGTTCCGAGGATCAGCTGAATGACCTGCGATCGTCGGAATTTTTTAAAAAATTTCTTTAGCATTTTTTTACTACCGGCTCAGGCAAATAGGTAGTAAAAAATGTTTTTAAAAAGTAAAAAAAAGGCTCCGATGATCACAGATGTGCTGTGCAATCGTCAGAGCCATTTTTTTTTTACTTTTTTAAAGCATTTTTTTACAACCTATTCGCCTGAGCCGGTAGTAAAAAAATGCTTTTAAAATGTTAAAAAAAAGGCTCCAATGATCACAGCTGTGGCGCGCGATCATCGGAACCATTTTTTAGATGGGGTGGGGGTGGGGGGCCATTTTTGCTCCCAGCAGGCTTCCCAGAAGCCTGCTAGGCAAAAAATAGGGGGTGTAGGCAAAAAACGAGGGTGGGGGATCTGTTTTTGAAAGAGAGAGAGAGAAGAAGGAAGGAAGGAAGGAAGGAAGGATTACAAACCTGACACTAGACGCAGTTCAGAGGATAATCCAGGGCTGGAAGGGACCTGGAGGTCATCTAGTCCAACCCTGCTCCAGCAGGACATTGTTAGTGAGTTTCTGTCTTCTGATCCCCCCGTCACATGGTTACATAGCCACGCCCACCCAGTCATATGACACCCCCCACCAAGCCACGCCCACAGAACCGGTAGGAAAGAAATTTAGATTTCACCACTGCACCCTAGGCATGAAAGATGACTGGGTGACTTTCGGCCAGTCACACTTTCTCAGCCTATAATGTCAGGCTCAGACAACAAGCCAGTCGGTCAATTTCTGTTGCAACCAATGGTTCAATATTTGGTTGATCCAAAAAAGAAGAAGAGCCTGAACCTGCAGGAAACCAGAAAAGAAATCAAGCGGGGAAAGAATAATCTTCTTAATCCAAAATTCATGATAATTTAGGAATGGGAGAATAAATGACAATTTTCCCGCTCCACTATTGGTCAGTTTGAAAGAGCACTATAGGAGTGAATGACAATCACACTGCTAACTTCAAAATGATTTGGAAAGGTTGCCCTAGAGAAGTGCCCTTACATCAGAGGTGGGTTTCAGCAGGTTCTGACCAGTTCTGGAGAACCGGTAGCGGAAATTTTGAGTAGTTTGGAGAACTGGTAAGTATCACCTCTGACTGGCCCCACCCCCATCTATTCTCTGCCTCCCGAGTCCCAGCTGATCGGGAGGAAATGGGGATTTTGCAGTAACCTTCCCCTGGAGTGGGGAAGGAATGGAGATTTTACAGTATCCTCCCCCTGCCATGCCCACCAAGCCATGCCCACCAAGCAATGCCACACCCACCAAGCCACTCCCACAGAACCAGTAGTAGTTGAATCCCACCACTGCCTTACAAGAAATATTTCCAGCTACATTATAGAAAATAGAAGGTTCTTTCCCTATGCCAGGAAGGCACTAAATAATATTAAATAAATCACTAAATGATCTTACATAAGTCATTGTCTTTCCTATATTTGATAAAAGTTTAGTGATAATAGCAGCACCTTAGAATTAAGTTTAAAGATGAGAAGAGGAAACATTTTAAATTCCCAAACACCATATAAATGATATGCTATTATTAGTTCTCTGCTTGGATAGAAACTCAAATAATTTCTCTGGTTGTTTGTTTTTTTTTTCTTCATATGCCACTGATCCCAGGGCAAAGGGCAGTTTCAGGCTTTTTCTACTGCAAAAAAAGTAAATGTATAATCCAAAATCATGTACAAAGTTAATAGATGTCTGAAGAGACCTTGCAGAAGACATTGGAGTAAGGTTTTCAAAAATGAAATGTGCACTATTCATCTGGCGTTAACAGATCAATCATTTAGTTCTTTTTCAGGTAGGTGATCTCCTCACCACACCACATCCGCCCCCACCATATGTAGCTGTTACTCATTGTCTATAAAGGATTATACTCTTGTTTTTGGAAATGTACATGCTTTTTTCCACTGAAAGTCTTTTATTACTAAAAATTTGGGGGGGGAAACATAGTAGCTGTGTTGATCATGAGGGGTGAAAAATCCAAAGCTTTAAAGCCGATACCTTTAATAAACTAATTACAGTATTGCAGATCACTACAAGTTTTCAAGCTTCTTTACTCAGCCAGCTTCCACACCCAATAGTTTGAAGTTCCACCCAGATACAGATTAATATCTGTTGAAGTTTGTTAGTCCACATATCAACAAGTTACCACATTTGGAAAATACTGATCTAGGTCTGGGGTGTCAAACTCAATTTCATTGAGGGCCGCATCAGGGTTGTGTTTAATCGGGGGGCGTGGCCAGGGGGGGCATGGCCAGCTTGATGTTACTTGTGTCAGGGGTGCCTCTGGTGGCCCGAGTGCTCTGCTAGCGAAAACGCTCCATTTTTGCTGGCAGAGAGTTGCAGGAGGCTGTCCCAGCCGAAAACAGTTTCAAGGACGGCCTCACAGGCCAGATCTAAGCACCTCACGGGCCAGATCCAGGCCACAGGCCTTGTGTTTGACACCCCTGATCTAGGTAATGCCTGTAACTCGAGCTGGGACTCAGTATAGTCAAGTTCTTCAGTCACCGAATCTATAGATTCTGATTCTGAACAAGTTGTTTTATGTTTTGGGTTTATTAGGGGAGTAGATAAATAGATCAGGGACAAACTTGCCTGTCCTTATATCAATAAAAAAAAACAGGACTTACACACTTTATCCACTGTATGTTTTCTGCTCCCCATTTTTATCTCAGGTGCCACTACTTACTGATAAAAACTGGGTTCACCATTTCTGTTGTGTAGCAAGCATCAGAATGAAAGGGTGGCAGAAATGTATGAAGATGCAGTGATGTCTTTAAAGAGAGGTTAAAAACAAAGTGGCCAAAAGACTGAAGTCCCATCCTTTTGTGTTCAATGCAAGATATATAAAAAGTATAGAGCTTTGATCTCATGACAGTGGCTATCATCTTGCCTCTTTTGATCCGCTCTCCATCATCCCTGTCCAGATAAAATCCATACTATCTCAATTATCTGTTTATCTTGAAACTTATATTTTAAATCCTGGGAAACTTTTCCCCCCACAAATTCGTCATTTTATCTGCAGGGGCTGGCTACAAATGTCATTTTTCTAATTTAATCAGAGATCCGTTCAGCTTCTACCTCACATTATTTTGATTATTTTATAGGTCTTATGACACGTCTCAGCAAAATGTGATCACAGCTTCTTGTGTTATAGGAGGTGGAAGCCTCCTGATTTACTGGCTCCTGACAAGGCGCACGATGAAGACTCTAGAAATAGGAGAGGGATGGTGGGGCTTAGGTGAAAAACCATTAAGAAGTGAAGAAGATGAAACCATTAGACCATTCCAAGTGAGAACCTCTGAGAAAGAAATCCAGGTATGAACAAACATGAGCAAACTCAAGTGACTTTGAGAATTAACTATACTGCCAGAGTGATGAATCACATGAAAGATTAGAGAAGTCAAGATGGCGGTTGCAACTGCACAAGCAACTCCCCCAACCTCCTTTATTTCCGGGGGGGGGGGAAGGCAGGGCTTCAATCCCATAGTGGTAGACTGCAACTTAACTATGAACATTTCCTCATGTCTGCCCTTGTGTATTCTTGTGCATCATTTACCTCACACTATATAATAACTATGTTAAATTTGGCATGTCGAATATACATCAGGCATTTATTGTAGATTGTGTGCATACTTATGGGTCCCATTACTGACTATGTAGAACTATGGTGTCAAATTCACTGCCCGCAGGCCAGATACGTTACACCCTGGCCGCACCCATGCCCGGTTTAGTAAAGGGGAGAAAAGTTGTGATTCATCATGTGACGACAACGTGATGACATGAGTTTGGCACCCCTGACATAGAATGTCATGCAGCCAGAGGTGGGCTGCTGCCAGTTTGGACTGGTTCGGGTGAACCGGTTGTTACAATTCTGCACAGATTGGCAAACTGGAAAATCCCACCATTGGCTAGCCCCACCCACTCCGCTCCACCCCACCCTGTAGTATCTCACCTCGCCCACCTTGGCCGGTGGCTAGAGTCATGCCCGCACCCAGCTACTCTCTGGCTCGCTTGCCCAGATCACTGACCCAGCTGATCTCTGAGCCTCACCCTCTTTCCTGCCTTCGCCACAGCCTACCACGCCAGCCATGTGGCCCAGGTAATCTCCGCGCCTCACCAGCTCTGCTTACCACAGCTACCCGCAAAGGTAAGGCGCTCAGCCAAAGGGCTGCCTCAGGGTGGACACAGCAAGGCTTGGCTGCCTTTCGCGCCTGGCTCTACGCCATTCTTCCACCTGCATGCCACCCGCTTGCCCTTTGCCTCAGGTCGGGGCCTGGGGGATACGCCTTCCCTGGGGCTTCCACCCAAAGGCCCCCACTCCCCCCTCGTCTCAGGTCAAATAACTAAAAATATTGTCAGAACTATTGCTGTAGTTCAGCAGAAGTGGAAAGGTTTTTTTTCTAAAATGAACATCCTATGTTCAGAGAAGAGCAATTGCCTGTTTCCAACATAACAAACCTAAAGACCATTAGTGTAATTAGCCTACCTCTAAAAGAATGGGACCCTATTCCTACAAAAAATAGTTGCAAGCACATCACACAGCCAATGATGCTCAGGGGTTAAGACTGAAGCAAAGTTAAAGTGAGGACACCAATCAAACAGCAATTTGGAAATACCTTAAAGCTAAATAACACTTTTATTGTTCTTATATAAGTATTTGTGTACCTCTTTTATTGTTCTTATTTAAGTATTAAATGCACGAAATAATAAAGTACCTTTTGGTATATCTTTTTTTAGGCCAAAAAATGACATCGAGTTGGCCACGCTCACCCAGTCACATGACCACCCAGCCACGCCCATCCAGCCAGCCATTAGGGTAGAAAACTGGTTGTTAAAAAGTTTGAAGCCCACCACTGCATGCAGCCATCAGTTCTGTCCAGTGTTACATGAGTTCAGATAAAATGACAAACGGCTGTCTTTTTAAGCTGCCTTCTCCAGCAGCAACATGCTTTTTAAATACCTGCTATAATATCATCCTCATAAGAAATTTTCTCTTTGTCTCTCTTTTTAGGATTTATACCTTCGGCTTGACCAGACCCGCTATACACCACCACTAGAGGGAGCTGCCTTTCATTATGGTTTCAACTCAAATTATTTGCAGAAAGTGGTCTCCTATTGGAGAGATCAGTTTGATTGGCAGAAACAAGTTAAAATCCTTAACCAGTACCCACATTATAAAACTACTATTGAAGGTAAGTTCTTCCCCACTGAACTTTACTTATAGCTCTCCTGTAATAAAACAAAGATCTCGTGTCCCGCCTGTTTCTGAATTTCACATTAAACTTCCTCTGCTATACAGTAGGTGGTTTTTGGTTTTGTTCCATTCAATTGTGCCCGATTCCTAGAGACTTCTTGAAAAAGGTCTCTGGATTTTTTTTGGCAAGGTTTTTCAGAAGTGGTTCGCCATTTCCTCCTTCCTAGGGTTGATAGGAAGTGACTGGCCTAAGGATACCCATCTGGCTTTGTGCCTAAAACAGGACTAGAACTCATGGTCTCCCAGTTTCTTTCACTACTACACCAAACTGGCTCTCATATGGCACTCATTGTTAATTATATTGAATTTCCAACAGGAATAGAAGTTCATTTCATTCATGTGAAACCATCTCATGTCTCAAAAGACCAAATTGTCAGACCTTTGTTGATGGTGCATGGCTGGCCTGGCTCCTTTTATGAATTTTACAAGATCATTCCTTTGCTTACTGGCCCATCCAGTCATCTTTCAAACAGTGAAGAGGTCGTCTTTGAGATTATTTGTCCATCCATCCCAGGCTATGGCTTTTCTGAGCCTCCCCACCAGCAGGGTAAGTTATGTTCCTAGCAAACGGTTTTAATTTATTATAATTAAATAATACTGTGATTTTTTTTCTTTACGGAGGAACATGGAGTAAAATGTTGGATACTGTGGCTGTACAAACTGCATGTCAATACAGTCTTCTGGCATTTTAAGAGTTAGTGAATTTGTTGTGACCTTGGTTTGGATGGACTATTTCTTCAGGTATAGGAAGAAAAGAGATTATCAATATGAGGCAAGAGAAAAATGAAATGCAAAAAGCCCAGACTATTTATGAGCCGTGGTGGCACAGTAGTTAGAATGCAGTACTGCAGGCTACTTCCACTGACTGCCAGCAGTTTGATCCTGTCTGGCTCAAGGTTGACTCAACCTTTCATCCTCAGTGAAATAAAATCAGGTCAGTAAAATGAGGACCCAGATTGTTGGGGGCAATATGCTGACACTGTAAACTGCTTACAGAGGGCTGTAAAGCATTGTGAAGTGGTATATAAGTCTGAGTGCTATTGCTATTGACAAATTAGTAATTGTGACTGGGGTTGCTTAATCCATGTTGCACAACTAGCAGCGGAGTTAGTTCTTGTGTCTACTATCTAGTGCAGAGGTCTCCAACCTTGGCAACTTTAAGCCTGGTGGACTTCAACTCCCCAGCCAGCAAAGAGTTAAGTCCTTCAGGCTTAAAGTTGCCAAGGTTGGAGACCCTTGATCTAGTGGTCACCTGGCCTATATATACAGGTAGCCTCGACTTAAGTTCATTTAGTGACCATTCAAAGTTACAATGGCACTGAAAAAATGACTTATCATTTTTCATACTTGTGACCATTGCAGTATCCCCATGGTCATGGGATTTACATTCAGATGTTTGACAACCAACTTTATGATGGTTGCAGTGTCCCGGGGTCACATAATTCCTTTTTGTGAGCTTTTGACATGCAAAACAAATGGGAAAGGCAGATTCACTTAACAACGGTGTTACTAATTTAACAGCTGCAATGATTCACTTAACAAATGTGGCAAGAAAGATCATATAATGGGGTAAAACTCATTTAACAAATTTCTCACTTAGCAACATAAATTTAGTCCTCATAAATTGAGGACTACCTGTAACAGTTCTTGGGCCACATACAGGCATTCTTGCATTATGAAGTAATGAACGCTATGAGTGGTAAAAGGCACATTGGTGTTCATGCCATAGATTAAACTCAGTCGTGTCATAATATAGTCATTTTTAGTAGTTTCTATGTTCCAAAATTCTATAAATTTGAAATGCTTCCTATACGCTTATTGATTATTGACTTTTTTGATGTCAGATATGTATTTTATTCTGTTTGGCGTATTCTGATTATAAATAAAGTTCAAGACAAACACATTTTAATTTATCCCAACGAACAGGTTTTAACTCAATAGCTGCTGCTCGGATTTTTCACAAGCTGATGCAGAGACTGGGTTTCCAGGAATATTACTTGCACGGTGGAGACTGGGGGTCCCAAATCACCAAGAACATGGCACAGATGCTGCCAAAGTAAGTGGTTGGAATCTCTGTGTCACTAACTCAGGTGTTTTTACTTATATAACATGACAGGAACTAGAATGTTGCAATATCCATGGTATCCAGATTAGATGATGTATGCACTATCAATTTTTCATCATCTAGTTTAGTTGGGCCGCTGAAAAGCAGGACCTTTAATTTACAAGAATGATTCTACTGTGCAAATTAAAGTTGCAGCCATTATCATATAGCTGTACTAATTGTTTTTCCGTGTTGTGATTAATCTAGTCCTGGAGAGATAATATATATTGAAAAAAATATTCTGTTAAATTATTGGAACAAATAACTTTTGTGGATTGTGAATTCTAGCCCCACGAATAATTTTTTTTCCTCATAAAGAATTTCTAGATTATTTAGAAATCAACTGAAAAACTAAAAACAAAATAATTTTAGTTAGTTGCCTTTTGCATCCTTTGTCAATATCAATTTTCTCACATCTCTTAACATTCTTCCGTATTTTGCTTGATTTAAACGTGCTATATCATGCACACTTACTAATGAGTCTCAATTACCATTCAGTAAGTGTATTTGGGATCACCTTTGTTTCCTTGATTTCAGATCTGTAAAAGGACTTCACGTCAATATGATCTATGTATCAAAATATGGTTGCAGAGCCATGATAGATATACTACTGGGAGCCTATGTACCATGGTTGGTGGGCCTAACCAGAGAAGACGCACGGCGCATGTTCCCTTTTTTTAAGCACATATTTTTTATATTGCGTGAATCTGGGTATATGCATATCCAATCCACCAAACCAGATACAGCAGGTTTGTAAACTCAAGCCTTTATTAAAGATCAAAAACTCAGACAGAAGATGAAACAAATTTTAATTTGATGTACAAAACATTTTTAAGGAAGACAAGTAGCACCTATTGAAGATTTAATCCAAATCTTGGATTAAAAAATAAATTCAAAAAGTAAAAAAAAGACATTCATTTTTGTATTTCTGATAGAATTTTAAGGTGGCACCTAGTGATTAAGATGCTAGGCTTGTCAACCAGAAGGTTGGCAGTTCGAGACCCAAGTTCCGTGTGATAGGGTGAGCTCCCATTCCTGCCAACCCAGCAGTTTGAAAGCATGCAAATGCATGTATATAAATAAGTACCACTTTGGTAGTAAGGCAATGACTTTTCATGCACCTTAACATATAGTCATGCCAGCCACATAACCAAGGAAGTGTCTTTGGACAATCCTGGCTCCTATGGCTAGGAAATGGAGATAGGTACCACCCCCTAGAATTGGATATGACTAGACAGGGAAAACCTTTATCTTTTTCATAACACATTTTAAACAACTGAAACCAAAAATAAGCGCAAAGGATATGTTGAATAATTGGCTGGATTAAATAAAATTAATTCCAAATTGCAGGTTCAAATCTTAAAGCGTTTTCAATTTTCTCTCCTACCCAAGAAAGATATATATTATCTTCCATGTCCCATACACATCATCTAAGCCAAGGGACTGGAATCACCTTTTTGATTGTTGGAATATAACAACAAATAAATATAATTTAAATCACAACTTAACATTTTACTCTTCTGTTACATTAAAAATTACACATTGATAATGACTACAGTATTGGAAGGATACCAAGATCTGCAATAAATTTATACTTGATTGTATACTCCTAAGCAATTTTTTTACTCAATTATTCAGAACTCTAAGATACCCTTGTTCAAGTTTAATTCACTAAGTTGAGCTCTATAAATCTGAAATGGTATTATTTCAGCTGTAGGTAATATATTACAGATTGCATTTGTGTATGTTTATTTTACGTCCAGACAATGGAAGTCAAAAACCATTTTCAAACCTGTAACTGGGGGAAAAAGTGTGTGCAAATGCTTTGAGTTAGCATGTTGTATTTAGCAGCAACCCAACCGTCAATATTCTTACACTGGAGAAGATAGTTTTTTTTTAGTCAAGTTAGTTTCATAATTACAAAGAGTTAAGCCACCATAATGTCAAAAATGAGAATTGACTAAAATCCAAAGCCCCAATTCTTGCTCACAAATCTTCTTAATAAAGCTTCTAACTCTAATATAAGCAAGTAATATGAAAGTAAACGTGCTACTTTTCTCACCTAGGGTGTGGCCTGAATGACTCCCCTGTAGGTCTTGCTGCATACATCCTAGAGAAGTTTTCCACATGGACAGATAAATCATTCATCAACATGGAAGATGGGAATTTAGAAAGGTATTTTGTATAACTATATATTAGAAGAAAAAGAGAAATTGCAAATATGTAGCTGCTGGCTTAAAGTGATTTGGAGAATATTGCTGAAATATGAACAGTTGCAAGTTGTATCAGATGACTTGCAGTTTAATCCTGTGAATTCTCTTAGCATCAGCCAATAGTTGCTGGGCATTTATTTACCCTCTGCTCTACACATGTGAACTAGACTAAGAATATGCGTTTAAGATCTGCTAATAAAGTGTGATGCCCCTTTTCAGGAAATACTCTCTGGATGAACTTCTGACAAATGTCATGATTTATTGGGTGACTTCCTCCATTGTGCCTTCAATGCGTTTTTATAAAGAGAATATGTCCCAGGATCCAAGTACTGCTCCTGATGCCAAGTAAGGAGGAAATTATTCTGGTTTTGAAACTAAGTTATATATATATAGCTTGCTAGTTTTATAAGCGAAGGCCATAATCAAAATTCCTTTGCTCATATGAAACCTGTTGTGAATGCCTAGAGTTTAATTCTGTAGGATGTCCCAGAGAATGTTAAGTCTCAATTTCTAAAAAGACATTCTATTGAATGTCTTTACTACTACTATTGAGCAGATTGTTAATTTAAAATGGGATAAAGAATTAATAATTCAGCTATATATGTGAAAATATAGATTCTCCATCCATCTTGGACCTATACTGACACCAATGTAACTAAGAAAAACAGCATCTAGTAATGAATGGACTAGATATGTTAGATATGTTCTCTTCTACCACAGGGTTGACGTTTCTGTTCCAACTGGCATTGCTGCCTTCCCAAATGATCTTCTTCATTTCCCACGCTCCTGGGCAAAGAAGCAATTTAAGAACATTGTCACCTATAACTACATACCCAGGGGAGGGCATTTTGCGGCCTTTGAGGAACCAGAGCTCTTGGCTCAAGACATCAGACAATTTGTGAAGAAGGTGGAACATCTGAATTAAACTACATAACAATATATTTTCAGAAAATGCTTTATCAACCGAATATTGCAAGTCTCTGTCCAGCTTTAATCACTTATAGCAAAATATTGTTACTGTTCAAGTATTAAAGAGATTTTCTTTTTGTGTGAAGCCAACTGTTATAGTCATATAAGAGATTAAATACACAATACTGACATTAAAGCAAGGTTTCTACAAAGTAGTAGTTCTTGTTCAGATTTACTTCATTATACAAACTGAAATAGGACAGTTTTTTACGGTTCATTGAAGCAGCACTTTCACAATCAGATATTAAACACATCATTTTATACATTTTTCCAAATTGATTAATACCTGGAAAAATGTTGAATTTTACTTTTTAGATATGGTTATTTTTTTCTTTAAGCAAAAAAGTATTGCTTCTCTCTAAGCAAGGAAGTATTCAGACATACAAGTTATATCTTCAGATTGGTCCACTTACAGTATAGTACACAATGCCATAAAGGAAGACAACCCTTTATAGTGTAGATATAATAAAACACCTTAAGCAGTGTGCTTGTTATTTAAAGGCCACAGCTTCAGAGAGTACTTGGCCATTGCTACATCTGCCCCAGATTTAACTCTACTGTGAACATATTTAAGACTGCCTCCAAAAGTCCCTTATATCTTTCTGTGCCTCAGAATAACTGGTTAAGCAACATATCCATTTTCAGAGTTATTATATTGTCCCATCTATCTTCTTTCATCAGGCTTCTTTCAGAATGAGATTAGATATTATCCTATGCTTGCTCAATATTAATCTGTCTTCATACAATCTGAGCAAGTGCAATAGCTAATGGGGAATAAGATTTCTAAACCTAACCGAACTGAACAGGAAATAAAAACCAAATTTTACAATCTTAAAATGAATTTCTAAGAACAATTGAACACTTCTAATTCCATAATGGATAATTTTAAAATGTAAGGTCTACTAATAAAAATCAGAGGCAGGTTAGTATTCCAAAAGTGAATGTTGAAATTGAAAACTCAACATTCTTAGATAAGCATGTTATGTAATTGTAATCACACCTATCACCTAACATACACTCTGAATTGCTGCTTGAGATAGGAATGTACCTAAAAGTTTCATAATACATCCACTGTAGAAAATATTAACTTTAAATAGCTATTATTCTTCCAAATGAGAGGGCAACTAAGCTGCACTGAACTATAATCTACCTTTAGACAATTTTCACTATTGAAAAAAGCAGCAATTTATATAACTTTCACATTTCTGGAAAAAATATTGGAATACATAAAATTTGCATAGGTGCAAATATCCCACTGGAAATTCAGTATTGAATCAGGCATATACTGGCACAGATATTTTCAAGTATCCTTTTATAGTAAAATCTGCAGGACAGAATACAGCTTAATGGGTTGCATAAGGCTTTGGCAATACATTGAATCAGTTCTCCAGTCTGTTATCATAGACACATGTACTTTTTCAGCTCTGTATTACAGAGTTTAACATTACTTCTGAAAGGAGAATAACTTTTAAACAGGGGAATTGTTCTTTGCGATGAAACAAACACAAGATTAGCATAGCTAGTTAAGACTTTTTCCTTAAAATATTTATCAAGAAAAATAATTAAAGCCTTTGATTATTACTGGAGCTTGGAACCATATATAATCATCCCAGGCAGAGTTTATTTCTTGGCAAGTGGAAAGGGCTGTACTATTTTCATGACTGCATGATAAGTTAACAGTCAATTTCCTTCCTCGAGTTGGCACTTTGTAGTTTAGTTTAGGTCTGAACCAGTCAATACCACAGTTGCGGTGCCCTTGAGCCATAACAATGACACTCATGGTGGGAACAGCCTGAAGCTCACTGAACACATCTGCCATGAAAAGAGAACGGAATAGCTTGCGAACACAGGCTGAGGTTGACAAACTCTCTTCAGTGTCACTCATGGATATATCTTGTAAATTGATTTCATAAAGCTCTTTGGGGCTGACAGCTGTACCTCCAAGCAAAATAAGAACTCGTGGGACCAGTGTCAAACTGAACATAATTTCCAAGTGCTGGAAAACACCTTCAAGATCATTCAGCACTTGCTGGCACTTTTTGTTGTCCTGATCTTTCAGATAGACCTTCCTGACCATGTCTTTTTCCTATGAAATTAGGGGATTTAAGAGACGCATAATTTAGCATTAAAGGAATAAGGAAACATTATATTTCAAAACAAAATATTTACATATTATTTAGAAACACACACCGGCTTATTATAAGAATCTGTATCTACTGCTATGATAAATGGAATAACGCTATCTGCTAAGATAAATGGGTACATGCATATTTATTCAGTTGCTCCTATTTAACATCAACACAAGACCACTGGCTGAGGTCCTCCAGCTGTACAAGATTGATATCATCAGTAGGATATTGATACCCAATTATACATCTCAACTCAAGCCAGCCAAATGATGCTGTCAGGATGCTTCCTCAGAGTCTCAAGGCCAGATGGGAAGGAATAGGTTCAGGCTATTCAGGCTCAGCAAAACCGAGTGGTTATAGCAGAGATCTTTAAACTTGGCAGCTTTAAGACTTGTGGACTTCAACTCCCATAATTCTCCAGCCAGCTATGTTATGCTGCCAAGTTTGAGGACCCCTGGGTTATATGTTTGAAACCTTCAGGGTTGGGGAGTAGCCATCTTTGGCTTTGAATACAGTAGCACTCTGAGCAAACCAAGATGGTATACAATTTGGGCATCCTCCTAGACTCCTGGCTCCTCCTCAAACACCAGCTGGCTATTATAGCTAGGAAGGTCCTTCTACAGCTCTATCATTTGCAGCAATCCCTAGATAGCTGGAAAAATAGTAGTAGAAAGCCTTCTCGCTACCATTTGCTTTAACCACCTTACATTTAGACTCTCATAATGCACCTAGATGGAGCTACCCTTGAAAATCATTCATAAGTTACAACTGAGCCATGTCAGTAATTATTGACATGCCACAGCTTTATGTAACAGCTCTACACCTGCAGTAGCTTCCAATGGACTTCTAGGAACATACTGCAGGCTGGGTTTTTTGTAGGAATGGCTCTCCCCAATGCAGGTAGTCCTCAACTTACAAAAGTTCATTTAATGACTGTTTGGCACAAAAAAAAAGACAGTTATGACCATTTTTCACACTTACAACTATTACAGCATCCCCATTGTCATGTGATTAAAATTCAGATGCTTGGCAGCTGACTCATATTTATGATGGATGCAGTGTCCCTGAATCGTGTGATCACCTTTTTGTGACCCTCTGACAAGGAAAGTCAATGGGGAAGCCAGATTCAATTAATAACTGTGCTACTAATTTAACTACTGCAGTGATTCGCTTAACAACTGTGGCAAGGAAGGCAGTAAAATGGGGAATAACTCAGGTAACAAACACCTCACTTAGCTACAGAAATTTTGGGCTCAATTGTGGTCGTAAATTAAGTAGTACCTGTATTCTCTGTTCATTCCATAAATATTACAATTATGCTCCAAAGCCCCCTCTTAAAAAGGACCATTTACTGGAACGATGTAAGCATAACCTCTCAGTTGCAGCACCTACCTTACGGAACACAGCATTTCCTGATATTTTTGCATGGGTTCAGCTTTGAGAGTCTTTTGTAAGGCATTAAGCTTTTTCACAAGAACAGTCAGTGCTGGCTAGATTCTGCATGCAAACATCCCCCTTCTTGCTTTCACATTTTTAAATGAGAAATTTCAACCTTCCTACTACCAGTTTATGTTAGCATATGAGATTTTTTTTTTCCATGAGGGGAAAAGCAGCAGAGAATACAGATGGTCCTCAATTTATGAGCATAATTGAGCCCAGAATTTATATTGCTAGGAAATTTAAGTGAGTTTTGCCCCATTTTACGATTTTTCTTCCAGCATGTGTTAAGCGAATCACTCATCATCATCATCAGCTTTTAACAACCCCATAATCCCTTGCAGGGTGGAGTCTGGACAACTGAATGGAGTTGAGTATTTACTGGCCGGATGCCCTTCCTGTCACCAATGCGGAGTTATATTCAGCAGATATATTCTCATTGTGCTCAGAGAGAAATATCTGCCTTTACCGAGGATCGAAGTCACAGCCTCCTGATTGTGAGGCGAGAGCTCCACCTCTAGGGCACCATACCACTATTAAGCAAATCACTGCGGTTGTTAAATTAGCAATATATCGTAAAGTGAATGTGGTTTCCCCATTGACTCTGCTTGTCAAAGATCACGAAAGGGGAGAGCATGATCCTAGGAACACCGCAACTGTCATAAATGTGAGTCAGATGTCAAGCATCCGAATGTAAATCATGTGACCCTGAGGATGCTGTGACGGTAATAAGTGTGAAAAACGGTCATAAGCCGCTTTTTTCAGTGCCGTTGTAACTTCCAACAGACATTAAAGGAACTGATGTAAGTTGAGGACTACCTGTAGACTCCTCCATTACACAAACCATCATTCGGGCCCAATGTCGGTTTCCTTCTGGTTTCAAGCAAAAACCCGGCGAGCGAGCAAGGGAGCGGCCCGTTCTTCCATTCACGCAAAGGGAGCAGCAGTAGCAGCCACCGTTTCCCGCCCGGCCGTGACTCACCTGGCTAGCCGGCTTCGGCAGCTGCATCCGGCAGAAGCAGGCGAGCTGCTCGTAAGGCAAAGGCAGCTGCTGCCTCTGGTACAGGACGTGCTTGAAAAGCTCGCAGATGAAACGGAAACATCCCTCGCGGGTGACGGAGCCCGGGAAGACGACAGACAACGAGAAGGCGCCTCCAGGAGCCGGAGCCGCCGGCTGGGTCGTCAGCGCCACAGTCACAGACACGGTGGCGGCCTCGCCGAGCTCTAGGCTTGTCTCGGCGGCCTTCAGCAGGTCGGCTGCAAGAAAGAGAAGGAGGTAAAGGGAGTGTCCGGCTGCTCATCTTGCGTGCCCGAGAACGAAAGAAAAAGCCCCGAGGAGAGCAAAGAAAAAGACTTGTCTAAGAAGACCCCCAGACACACTCAAGGCGGCTCGAAAGGAGGGGCGGGAACCGCACCCGGGTGGCGCTGTAGCCTCACCTTCTCGTTGCGTTGCTATCGACGCGGCCATCTTCGGTGCCTTCACCTTTACCTCCGGTTTGAATGGCCGCCTTCGCGGAGCATCATGGGAACATCGCCCGTACGTCATTGGAGCGCGGGCCGAGTCTCCCGGCGCCATCTTTGTCTCGGGTAAGTTGAGCGCCGTTTTGCCTGTATGGGCTAGAATTCAGGGGGTTCCAATCTTGGCAAGTGTTAAGACTTGCGGACTTCAACTGCCAGGATTTCTCAGCCAGCTTTGAATGGCCGCCTTCATGGAGATTCATGGGAATATCGCCCGTACGTCATTGGAACGAGGGCCGAGTCTCCCAACGCCATCTTTGTCTCGGGTAAGTTGAGCCTGTATGGACTCGATCAGGGGTCTCCAACCTTGGCAATTTTAAGACTTCTGGACTTCGACTTTTTTTTTTATTTCATTTTGTCACAACAGTATACACAAACATTGTCATATATAAAACAACATATCTTGAAGAATATATATATATATATATATATAAGTAAAAAAAATGCATCAGCTATATTAATTTGATATAATGAAGGGAATAGGATAGGAACGGTAGGCACTTTTGTGCTCTTATGCACGCCCAGCTTCAGCAAAGCTGGCTGAGGAATTCTGGGAGTTGCAGTCCACAAGTCTTAGACGAATAGAATAGAATAGAATAGAATAGAATAGAATAGAATTTATTTATTGGCCAAGTGTGATTGGATACACAAGGAATTTGTCTGGTGCATACGCTCTCAGTGTACATAAAAGAAAAGATACCTTCATCAAGGTTAAAATTGCCAAAATTAGAGACCCGACCACCCCGGCCTAGATTGTATGTTTCCGCGGCTTTTTATGAAATGATCAAGCTGGCCAGTCTCATTTGTCGTCCTCCTCTTGATGTCTGACTTTATAATATAATTAAAATATAGATGCTACGCGGGGAATCCAACACGGGTCTAAGGGCAGCTATTTACATGATGATCCTTAGAACTGTTTTCATTATCCCCGCCCCCAAACAAACTCTTAAACTTTGGCGGTGGCTCAAAAGCGGAACTTAGTCGAGGAAACATATTTTCTTTCGTTGCTAAGTTTAGATCTTCAAATATTTGCCGAAAGTAAGATGACCTGATTTCCCTCGTTTCCAGGAAAGTATAAAAAGCGCATTTGCCTCCGTTGTATGTCCCCACTTAACTTACATTTCCCCGTTTTAAAAGATAAAATGGGATGGTTTTGCCCAAATGAAAGTTAATAATCGTAGATATACGCAGGATCTGCTGGATTAACTCTTTAACACTACTTGAGACCATTGTATCCGATAAATATTTTGAGAGGTGTTACTTTAAAATATAAATGGGAGGTCAGGAGAATCTTGGAACATTCTTCCCATCGCTTCATTATGATGTAAAGTCCATTTATTAATATGTCTAAGCTCATACCTGCCAATCAAGAGACTTAAACAGAGGCTTGAGTAAAATAGCATTTAATCTTGATCAAGCTTAAATGGTTAGCTGTTCCAAACACATAATGGTGCATACATACATGCAAGGAAGAACTACGAACTTATGACAGAAAGCGATGTCCTCTTATACCCAAAAAGTCATAAATCCTCAACTCTGGCATCTGCGTATTCTGGAATCTGGTTTGCATGTTCCCATAGTATAAGTCAGTGAATGTAAACTAACTTCTGGATTTACATCAGGTCACACAATAGTAAGGGTCAGTGTATGTAATCTGACTTCTTTCTGTGGTGTTATCTTTTCCATTTGTCTTCTTAATTACCACTTGATTTCCTGGAGGATGACATACACGTTCTCAGCCAGAGTGGGGTGGGGAGAGATCAAATGATGGACTCTGACAATTTCCAGAGACTGTCATTGGTGGGATGAGGTATCAGTAACAATTCAGGAATTTAGTCAGTGTGACCTCAATAACCATCCATGATGGCATATTTATGTTCTAACCACAAAAGGGCACAATATATATATATGTCAGTGTTATGGAAAACAGATATTTACCATGTGCAGTTATACAAACAAGAGACCAAGACATCAAATATCATTAGCAAGTTTCCTACTAATTCTAGTATTTTAGTATATATGTTCCCTTCAATTATGATGACAAACTTACTTCAACAAGTTCTGAGAAAAAAAGATAAATTTTATAAAGCATTGTGTATTTTTAAAAAGATGGTGTGATTGCCACTGAAAACCCAGGTAGCAGTTGAACTTGAGTTGCACTGGCAATCTATGAGTAATGCTTTCAGTATTTCTACATTGTTTTCACATTACATTAATCATGCAGTGTTTTGTATATAGTCAGCTGAATCTGATGCAATGTATTTCCTACAAGGGGCAATTCATTCCAACTGATGCAACATGTTGCCAATACCTACCAGTAACAACAATCTCATATTGAGGGTGTTACATGAGGCATTAACTGTGAAATGGGAGAAGCATCTGTTCTGACCACATGAAAGAATCTATAATTCAACTACTTTTGTGACTAAACTGCTCCTAGGCTAAAACATATGTGCTTTTTTTTGTTTAAACTGGGGAATTAAATCTGAACTTTATGGATATTATTAGTTTAGAGTAGAATTGAATAGAATAGAATTTTTTATTGGCTAAGTGTGATTGGACACACAAGGAATTTGTCTTGGTGCATATGCTCTCAGTGTACATAAAAGAAAAAACTGAAATGATATTACTGTACACAAATGTAAAAATATGCTGTTCTACTGTTTATAATGTATTACTGCTAGCTATCAAGAAAATTGAAACATATTTATTCATCATATGAATGATGAATAGTGCCAGTCACATATTTCAGTAAAAAGGAACATAGAGGTAAAATACAAAACAAAGAATATACAATGAAAAACATTATTCCTCTGGAAATTATATTGGAAAAATTAATGGTTCCCCCCCCCACCACTATTTAAATTCTGTGAAATTACATATTTGTTGAAAGACACTGCTTTTGTGATGGTTGAAGATACATTAATAAGAATCAGTCAAACAAAATGATTCATAAAACTAGTCATTTGAAATGTGTGATAACTGACCCACTCTAATAATTCAACATATATAGTTGATGTAAGTTGTGAATTTACAGGTGAGTATGAATATGCCTGCAATTTAAAACATAACATTTTCTTCTATCTTTCTCGTGAGAATTAGTATTTTTTTAAAAAAACGAATTCAGGATTAAAATTAAGGAAACAAATATTGCATTTTTAGGATACAACACAAAACAGTTTTAACTGAAATTGTGACCTAATTCTGTCTGGAAAATGGCTTTATTAGTATAATAAATCACACATTTCTTAGAGTTGAAGCATATCTTAGGATGCTGCTCCTGCTGTAAAGCATACAGCAATAAAGCTGAAGCAGACAGAAGTTATTTTAGTGGGATGTTTTTTTATTCGAGGCGCTACAAAAAAAATAAAATCCTAAATTTAATAGCCCCGGAGATTGCTGGATGTTGCAAGTCCTGCGTTCTGTTCACAGAACTGAAATAATTGGAAGCAAAACAACAATAGAATAGCCTAGTGGCACGAAAGCTTATGCCTTTTAATGCAATTTGCAACGCTACCAGGCTTGGCTATCGCGCAAACGAGCTCTGCTCTCTTTTGTGCAAAACGATCCGAGAAGGCTCTGGCACCAGTAAAACTATTCGCCTCCGCAATTGTCCGAAAAGCGCCTGCCTTCCACGGGAAAGAGGACGCTGGAAGTTGTAGTCCGATTGTGTTGCCGCTTGCGGCCCTGTTTCCCGTGGTACCCTGCGCTTCTTTCTGACGCCAAGCGCCAGAGTGGAGGGTAAGCCGTCAAAAGCCCAGTCCCGGGCTGAGAGGCATCCGCGGCGGCGGTCCTGCCGGCTGGTCCCAGGATGGACTCGCGGGTGTCCGAGCTGTTCGGGGGTTGCTGCCGGCCCGTCGGGGGCGGCGGCAGCAATGGGGGCGCCCTGCGAGGCCGCGGCGGAGGCGGCGGCGGCGGCGGTTCTTCCAAGGGGAGGAAGAAGAACGGGAGATACCGAGGTGGCAAGGCCAACAACCCGCCCTACCTGCCTCCGGAGGTGAGCGAGGCACCCTGCCGAGGTTGGGTGGGCAAGGAGCTTTTTTTGAAGCGCCAAGCGGAGGGCGCCAGGCTTCCGATGCTGATCGTTGGAAGTCAATGGGACCGCAGCTGCCAGCGCTAAAGGGGGTTGGTAGCAAAATAAAGAGCTGGTTTGGGTTTTAAAGCAGGGGTCTCCAACCTTGGTCACTTTAAGCCTGGCGGACTTCAACTCCCAGAATCCCCCAGCCAGCAAAGCTAGCAAAATAAAGAGCTGTTTTAGAGGAAGAAACGACGTATCCCAAGAAGACAGCCTCTTGGGGGTGGGTGGGGGTGGGGGTGTAGTGCTGTTGTGGTTAACGCACCGCCGAGTTTTGTGTTTTGTCTTTTCGCTGCCCCCTCTTCGGTGGTCCTTTGACTGACGTGGATTAGAACTCTTCCCTCTTGACGGCTCCGCCGCCGACTTCGCTCCATAGCGCAGGCACTTGGAGCTTGGCTTCGCTTTTGAGGGAGAAGGATAAGTTTGGGGACCGTGATTTTTTTTCAATATAGGGAAAGCAAAAAGTTGATTCCAGGTTTTGTTTCCCCGAAAGGGACTTCTTCCTTTCTCCTTTTGCTGATGCCGATTCACTGAAATTGCATTTAAATCACATTGGTGCTTGTTTCTTGATATGCCTAAGGAATTAAGAACCTTCGAAATTGAAGTTCTAAGATTATTTCAGTTAAGATTACTAGCGTATATATTTGTAAATCTTTGGCTCTGAACTTCATTAGTTAGTGCAGGGGTCACCAACCTTTCGGACCTCAGGGACCACTAAATTCATAATTTTAAATACCGTGGACCACTAATATGATTTTTTTAAAAAGATGAATAGTATTTAGTGCAATATAAAAATGCAAATAATTTTTCTACGGACCACCAAAATTTTCTCGTGGATCACCAGTGGTCCATGGACCACTGGTTGGTGACCACTGAGTTAGTGGGATTCCTTATCCTAATTTTCTAGTCCACTCTCACCCTCAAAACCAGCCCTCTGTTAATGGTAAAGACAGGTGTAGCTGATATCAAACTACATGGTTCAATAGACTGATTCACTAGAAAACAATGCACGGACATCTCTCTACATCTGCAGACTATAATAAATTATAGTAATCAGTGTGGAGAAGATTTTATGAATTTCTTTATATAAGATTTGGGCATGTGTGCATATGAATGTCTAGAAAAGTTATAAGGTGTGTGTTTCCCTGCAGTCTAAGATTCTATGATATACAGACAAATTTAAGATCTCAGAATATGTTTCTGACTGAGATAAAAAGTGCTGGTATTACTTCTTTCATTGAGTTAATTTGCAATTCTTTACCTATGGTTTTCCTTGACTCCTTGGTGGCAAATTGGGGCTATCAAATCAAACAGATGGCTCTTTCCCAGGTTTTAAAGATCTTTAACCCCACATATTTTGAACAGGGTCTTAAATGAGGATGCTTTTAATTTTTAAATTTAAGTAGTCTTTTAAAAAATATTTTACTGCAGACATTTGGCTTCAACCATATAAAAAGTCAGATTAGCAAACTATGCATTAGTATATGAAAGTAGAAAATGGAATTTAATGAAAGGCTGAATAAAGTTCATATAATCACAAATCCAATATAATCCCAGGCCCATTCTGCTAAGCCTGCTTTTTGATATTTATATACAGTTTAGGTGGATATGAATGTTTAGTGTGAATTCTTTTATAGCAGTGATTTCATTTTTTATTCCTATTTCTCTTGGTGATTTGCCTGCAATTACACCAGCATTATACTTTCTATGTGATCTAAAACAAGAAAATGCTTTTATTCAATTTTTTGCCTCATGTTTTACAACACTGAATTCTTCCAAGTACCAAGATAAGGATTATTCTTTCACTATCCCTGAGTTTCCAGTGTTACAGTAATATTTTTCTGTCCTCAGTTAACAGCATGAAGTATTGCTGGGCATGCCCGAACCTGTTTCTCCTTCCTCACTTCCACAGCAACCCAGTGGATAATTAGTGCTCCTTCAACATTGCTAATTTGTATTGTAGGCATAATTTCTTAACTTCCACGAATTTGGATATGTGTGTTTATATACATTGCAGAATAATGCCCTATTAATAAACCTGTGCTGTTTAAATAAATTATGTATTTAGTCTAATCTACAAAGTGGGGATGTCTAATTGCAGGATATTCTTTGCTAAATACAGTATTTCCTGTCACCAGCCCTTTTACACCATGGTTAGGCCTTGAGCTTGAAAACAGTAGACTACTATAAGTAACTTTAGATATAGGAAGGAAAGCTTGCTAAAGAGAAGATGATCTTGGATCTAAAATGGTTAATTATTTTAAGGAAGAAATTAAACTTGAGTAGATACATTTTATGTTATTGTTAACCTGATTTATAATGCTTTGCTTTGAATTCCTCTCCTGATTCAAGACCTGCAGGATATGAATCAATGTCACATACCTGTTTTTAGAGAAAGATTATAGACTTTCTTCCTATGAGTTTTATGAATAATCTTATGTGTTCACTATTACAACCAGATAGAAATATCTTCTGGAAAAATATCAGTATAACTTATTAAGGAAGTTTAGAAGAACTATTGTTCCTTAGATCTGCCATGACATAGGGCACACTATTACTTTCTCACTTAACTCAGGTCATGAGGAACATTAGTTATTTGCTAGAGTTGTTTGACAATGTATAGCAGAACACCTTTGAGACAGGGCCCAAATAAAGTATGTTAGTGCAAAAATGTGATTAGTGATGAACAAAGTGTAGAATTGTTCATCTCTCATCAGTTCTCCAATTTTCCTATTTATGATGTTCTTCAGTAATATTTAATAAAACATTTATCAATTACTAATCCAGACTTTTTAGTACAATTGTTAATGTGAGTTTAAAGCCCGAAACAGATTAGGTTTTTTATTTATTTAGTTGCCCATCAGAAATGCATGAATTCTGAGCAGTTTACAACAATTAAAAGCAATACAAAAAGCAAAATATAGTACTAAAACATATTAAAAAAATCATAAAGCAATATTTTCATTTTATTTATTAGTTTGTCAAACATGTACAAGATATCAGGTATAAATATAAACATGGATATGAACGAAAGAAATGAATACAAAAAATAGGGACAGTAGGACAAGGACGGTAGGCACGCTGGTACGCTTATGCATGCCCACTTTATGGAACTCTTAGGAATGGGGTGAGGTCCACGGTAGACAGTTTAAGGTTGAAGCTGTGAGGGTTTGAGGATGTAACAACGGTGTCGGGTAGAGCATTCTAGGCGTTGACCACTCGGTTGCTGAAGTCGTATTTTCTGCAATCATCGTATTTTCTGCAATCGCAGAAAATATATATATATAAAAAAAACCAAAGAACATAACCCATAGACAAGATGTAAAAACCAATATTCAACAAAACCAATGTACAAACATGTCAATTACGGTATTTAGCAATAGCACTTAGACATATATACCTGCTTCACAGTGCTTTACAGCCCTCTATAAGCAATTTACAGTTTAAGGTTTACAGAGTCAGCATATTGCCCCCAACAATCTGGGTCCTCATTTTACCAGCCTCGGAAGGATGAAAGTTGAATCAACCTTGAGCCTGGTGAGATTCAAACTGCCAAATTGCTGGCAGCCGGCAGTCAGCAGAAGTAGCTACTGTACCACCGCCTTTTACTTTATTGCTAAAGACAATGTCTAGTGAATGATACCAGAACAGGAAGCCAAAAGGTATTTTAAAGAGATTCATGAAAACAGAGTGAGAGTCAGGAGTCAATTTAAAACTTATCTATCATTTATGAGATAATGATTTCTGAAACTTTCTGCATGATTTGACTTTTTACAGTTGATAGAAACATTTTATTAAAATCCTTATTGAATTCTTGTGGCATAAATGCACAAGATGCAGGTAAATCAAATGGTACTTACATCTACTTTAGATGCAGGTAAATCAAATGGTACTTTGAACTGTGCTGTGTGATACATAATAATTTTCATGCCTGGGAGTGGCTAAGGGAATTATATTGAGAAATATCAAAGAATGGTTTTTGGTAATGTATTATTTAATCTGTTTTGGAAAAAGTATTTTTTTAATAATCAAAGAATAATAATCAAAGAATGTAACACTGTAATACTATGGCAGAGAGTTTGTGAGGTCTTTGAACAATATTTTGCATTGGTCAGGTAGTAATGAACTCATTCACCAGTCACAATGAATAAGTACAAAATATGAATATCTTCTTATAAATTTTCTTACATTTTTCTTTTCTTTCTTAGTTTGTATTTTGTATTTTTGTTTTTTTAAAGATTAAATATTGTCTTGTTAATTATGTTTGAACTGAATAAATAAAATCAATGCAACTTGATCTTATATATAAAGATGAAAGAACCATAATGTTAAGTGACTTGATTTAACTACTATAATTTAAACTAACCTGTCATTGCTGTCTAGCAACTACTGTATATTTAGTTGTCAAAAGAGATGTCAGATTTTGCATATAAAATTGTTGAACACCACATTATCCATTAATTTAAGAGCTCTTCTTTTTATGTATAGGCAGAAGATGGGAACATAGAATACAAGGTGAGTCTCTCATGCAAGCCATTTAAGAGTTCTAAGCCAAGTGGTTCTGTAAGTTCCATGTCTAGGAAGAGAGAGAGATAAATAACAGAAAAATAAAAATGATTTTTGATAAAACATTATTTATAGATGTGTTGGCTATTTCACACTTGAATACTGAACTTAGGTATTATTAAATTTATTAAAAAAAAACTTTTTATTCAATTATCTCAGAGTGCCTTTGAATAATTGTTAGTCTTCTTGCCCACTGAACTTTCTTTGCTTAATTTCATGGGGCTTAACAAATGTTAAGAGTATTGTGCAGAAAATACTGAAAAAAATGTTCAGCCCCATCAGACCTCTTTAGATGCTGATTATAATTACTTCTTTCTTTGGACAGCTGAAGTTAGTTAATCCATCTCAGTACCGCTTTGAACATCTAGTAACGCAAATGAAGTGGCGACTACAAGAAGGCCGTGGTGAGGCTGTGTACCAGATTGGTGTAGAGGACAACGGGCTGCTTGTTGGACTGTCTGAAGAAGAAATGCACGCCTCTCTTAAAACACTACGGCGGATGGCCGAGAAGTATGTGCATCTGTCCTGCTTCTTGGCCAGAGTTAGCCAATGGTGTGCTCTGTTATTTTGCTGTCTTAGGTAGTCTTAATATTGGAAATTGAGCTAATAGCCAACAGAGGAGATGTTTCAGCAAGAAATTTTTCTCAGAGTACCGTCACGTGGGTACAGTACCTACTAATTGTTTCAGTTGTAAAAAGTTTGTTTGTGGCTATGCATATTTTATTGAGGGCCATTACATTGAAGTGGAATTGGGCCAGAGGTGGTATTCAGCAGGTTCTGACCAGTTCTGGAGAACCGGTTGGAGTAGTTCAGAGAACCGGTAAATACCACCTCTGACTGGCCCCGCCCCCATCTATTCTCTGCCTCCTGAGTCCCTGCTGTTCAGGAGGGAATGGAGATTTTACAGTATCCTTCCCCTGGAGTGGAGTGACAATGGTGATTTTACAGTATTCTTCTCCTGCCACGCCCACCAAGCCATGCCCACCAAGCCACACGCACAGAACCGGTAGTAAAAAAAAATTGAATCCCACCACTGGATTGGGCAACCTTTGGATGGGCAAAGGCCATATTTCATATTTGAGGGGGGGGGAGAAGTGTAAATGAATGGGGTCACTATAGATATATAGATAGGGCAGAGTTTGGCAGGAAGGTTTGGCAATTTTTTGACAAAGATTGTCAATTGTAGGCAATCGTCTCTGTAGTTTTCATGAGTTTCTCCTGCCAGATGGCAGGAAGTTATGTTATCAATAATCATGACCATGGGTGTTCTGAGTGTCAAAAGAGGAGGGTTAGGGCTGGAGGGTGCCCATTCATTTATTTGGGAGTGGGTGCTTCTCATGTTGGAAAGAGATCCATTCCATTCTAGTGAACACAGAAATACAATTAGCACTTGCCTTAATTAGATTAGTATTAATGACAGTTATGTAGCTTTACTATAGCTGTAATTCCCTCCACCCACCCCCCGCCCCCCTTCAGCCTCATTTAGGTAAAGTTTTATCTCTCCCTGTCCTGGTATGGGCAACATGTTATTAGAAGAACATTTGTCATTTCTGGTGATCTAGATAAACTCAAATTATTACAGACCTTAAAATGAGGAAACAGTTTGACATCTGTGCAAATATATTTCAGGGGAATGGCACCTTCCAAAACTGGCAAAGATGCACATTCATGTGGATAGAAATCAGATCATTTGGAAAATACATTTTCCTCAGTATTGCTTAATTGTGAGAGGCTTTTCTGAGCAGCATTATAAGATAACCAGATATTTGTCCTACTGAGGATTGCAGATGATTCACTAACCCCCAACAGTGTTCTGTTTTGCCCTTTGCAGAGTGGGAGCTGACATCACTGTGCTTCGAGAAAGAGAAGTGGATTATGACAGTGACATTCCCAGGAAGATAACAGAAGTTCTTGTCCGAAAGGTCCCAGATAATCAACAGGTAAAAATCAACCTGATTTAAACTTCACGAGAGAAAAACTCAAGATATTTCATTCTAGATTGCTACAGTTGCTGAGACTTTGAAGAGCTATAATGGATAGGAATGACTTGATAGAAAACGTTAAACTTTGAAACCCAGTTTCTTGTGCATATTTTATAATGCAAAGTAACAAATTCCAAATGCTTGGGAGTTAATTATTGTAAATACCTCAGAATTATACAAACTGTGAATTTTGGTATCTTAATGCATTAATCTGCAAGGTAGTCAAGCCTCACTTGCACTTATCAGTTCATCTTTTGAACAATTTAACATAACTCCTCAATTTTCTTTTTAAGTTTCTAGATCTGCGGGTGGCTGTGCTTGGAAATGTGGATTCAGGCAAATCAACCTTATTAGGCGTCTTGACGCAAGGAGAACTGGATAATGGGCGAGGCCGAGCTCGACTCAATCTTTTCCGGCACTTGCATGAAATCCAGTCAGGAAGAACATCTAGTATTAGCTTTGAAATTCTTGGTTTCAACAGTAAGGGAGAGGTACGAGTATTTGTACGCCGAGTTTATCATTTTATAGCTCTGGGTATGAATTTTTATTTGGCCTTATATAAGAGCTCAGTTACCTGCATTTTCTGCCTTTTAGGTGGTGAACTATAGTGATTCACGGACAGCTGAAGAAATCTGTGAGAGTTCTTCCAAAATGATTACCTTCATTGATTTAGCTGGCCATCACAAATATTTAAAAACCACCATTTTTGGGCTTACGAGTTATTGTCCAGATTTTGCAATGCTGGTGGTGAGTGCCAATACTGGAATTGGTAAGTGGATAGTCGAATTTCTCCTTGGAGTTTCAGTAGGGTGACATAATGCCTTTAGTTAACCAGTGGGTAGCAGTAGTTCAGGGGTGTCAAACTCACGTCATCATGGCAGCGTCAGGTGACGTATTGGGGCTTTTTTCCCCTTCGCTAAAACGGGCATGGTGTGACCAGCACATGATGTATCTGGCCTGCGGGCCAGGAGTTTTATAGCCCTGCAGTAGTTTAAAACAAGACTCATCCACAGTAACATTAGTTTCAAACAAATGGCATTGAGTTGTGTGTTTTAGCTGCACTGAAGTCCTACTTTTTTCATTTGATTTTCTCTATCTTCTATTTCTTACAGCTGGTACGACACGGGAGCATCTCGGCTTGGCGATGGCCCTTAAGGTGCCTTTCTTCATTGTCATTAGCAAAGTGGACTTGTGCTCAAAAGCCACTGTGGAGCGAACAGTGAAACAGCTGGAGCGGATTCTGAAGCAGCCTGGCTGCAACAAACTTCCATTGCTCGTAACATCTGATGATGATGCAGTTACAGCAGCGCAGCAATTTGCACAATCCCCCAAGTATGAATCACGGGCCGTTTGAATGGGAGGGAAGGAAAACGATTAGCGAGTAGGCAGTTTAAAATTAACACACTTTCAAAATGACGCATTTAGCAAGAAAGGTGTGAATGAGTCAGATTTGTGGAGCTGGTGGTAGTGGTTTATATCAAAGAACAATAAGCAAAGTTCAAGTGATTATATTCTTTGGTTTTATGTCTTCACTCTCTGCGTTGGGCTGTTTTGATTGTATAGTATTTACTCTTGGTGATGATTTTTATATTGCAGGATAGCTTACACATAATAAACGGATAGTCTGCAGAAGTGACTTATGGAACTGGAGGAGAACAGGTGATGAAACAAGTGTTCTGTCATTGTGATGCAAGCTCCACTCCCTTTATATTGTGATATTACACACAAGTATGAAAGAAAATGAGCTTCTGTCACACTGTCTCAAGACTTGCTTCATTGTTTTGAGAAAACATTGGATGCTTCAAATGCCTTTGATCATCAGCAGATCTGCAGCTACACTGCATACTTAAGATTGGAACAATTTTGGCCTACAGGTAGTCCTTGACTTAATGATCACAACTGAGCCTGGAATTTTAAGTCATTGCGGTCATAAGTTGAGTCACCACCTGACTGGATTCAATTTTATGACCATTTCTATGATGGCTGTTAAGTGAGTTACATGGTCGTAAGTCTGAATCCAGCTTATCCAATGAGTAGGTTTGCTGGAAAATTGTAAAAGACTGTAAAAAAGCAAGATCCTGCAGTCAGTCAAAAATGCAAGCCCGTTGCCAAACACCTGAAATGCAAACACTGGTGGTGCAGCTGTTGTAACTTCGAGGACAGATAGCAATCAACCTTTTTGAAGTCCACCTTAACTGGTCATTACGTGACCAGTTATAAGTCAAGGACTATCCTGTACCAAGTTTTGATTCTGTAAAAACTATAGGTTACAGAAATTGTTGTTCCTTAATTATTTACACATTCCACTTAGACATGTGGAAGCCAATCTCATTCCTATTGTATTCAGTACTAATAGAGATGCACAACGTCATGGATCACCAGCTTCTTTCACTCATTTGTTTGCAGTATCACTCCCATCTTCACCTTGTCCAGTGTTTCTGGAGAGAACCTGGATCTCCTGAGAGTATTTCTCAATATCCTTCCTCCTCTGACAAACAGCAAAGAACAGGAAGAGCTGATGCAACAGCTCACTGAATTCCAGGTACACAATAGTCTCTTCTCAGTTGAGAGTCTCCAGCTGTAGTATGCGAAGGCAGGGTATTTATTCTCTGCTCCATGGATTTAGAGTTGGGAGGATGATAAAACCAAGCAATTGTAATTACTTTCTGATTTAGAGATAAATTAACGCTATTATTATTTAGCAATAGTGCTTAGGCTTATTTACAGCACTCTTGAAATGCTTTACAATGTCAGCATATTGTCGCCAAGAGTCCTCATTTTACCTACCTCGGAAGGATGGAAGGCCAAGTTAACCATCAGCTGGTAAGGATCGAACTCCTGGCAGTGAGCAGAGTCAGCCTGCAATACTGCATTCTAACCACTGTTCCACCGTAGTTCTTCCTCCTCCTTTATTTGTCTTTATCATTCTTCATTTAATCTCATTGTTAATGTCCTACCAATCACTGAATTGACTCCCAGGTTATTTCTTTTATGAGTTGCATCCAGGAAATGTTTCCAGAATATAATTGGTTCATTGAGAACTGGGATGCTTGAGGCTTATAACTGGTATAAGGAAGACAACATTAAAGGATAGGCTTAGAATTCCTATACAAGAACTTGTATTGTTATGTCTGACAATAAAAAGGTCAAATTGTTAATGCTTGCTTTGAAATACTATAGTCCAGCGCAAAATATCTGAAACTTCCATTCTTTCTCTGCTACAGGTGGATGAAATTTACACTGTGCCAGAGGTAGGCACAGTTGTTGGAGGAACATTATCAAGGTTGGTACATATGGAATCTATAAGGAAAAGCCGGGATGGGTAGGGAATGGTTTCAAAGACTTCTTAGATCCAGAAGAAGGACCAGGAAGTAGCATTTATTCTCCTGTTCTTGTTATAAGTAAATGTAGGTAAAAGTGTATATCTTACTGAATGAGTCAAGGAACATAAAACTGCACTCCAATAAAAAAAAAAAAAAGTATTCCTTAAAGGAGTCCTATGTTCTTTGTGCACAAAGCATAAATATTTATTCTCTGGAATATCAGATCCAAATGTTCTCTTTGGTATTTTTCATATTTTAAGAGTAAAGAACCTGCATCAAGATAATTACCTCAATTAGACACAAAAGAAGGCTTGTCTTGCCTCCTGACGGCTAAGTGCGGTCTTTTCCATTTTATGCCCTTGCTAGTGGGATATGCAAAGAGGGAGAGAATTTGGTTGTTGGTCCAACAGATGATGGCAAGTTCCTTCAACTGAAAGTGTGCAGTATCCAACGAAATCGTTCAGCGTGTCGCGTTCTTCGAGCTGGGCAGGCTGCCACTCTAGCTCTGGGACTCTTTGATCGCTCACTGCTGCGCAAAGTAAGCTCTCCCTTAATCCCTCTCTGGAGTCTTCCGTTGTACAAACCTTCTCCTCTGTACCTTTTCTGAAAAGAAAGAATCCTGCCTTACGGAGATTGGGAAATATAGCTCCCTATCGGAACGCTGCTATTCTGGAGCAGGCAGGGAGGCACTGTGGGTGGAATGGTTTGCATGCTTTCCCTTGGCTGTAACTGCTTGGGAATTGAGGTGGGAGAAGTGACCATCTGCACTGACTCCCTCTCTCCCGGTTCTAGCCGGATTTTCAATGTCGTGGTGCCCCAAGGGACCTCTTCTCACCATCCAGCCTCAGATTCTCACAACACCTTTGCAGCAGCTTATTGGTTACAGGGCACAGGGCACAGATGGACACAGGGCATTGGGGGTGGGGGATTTAAGGGAAAATTGAGCCTAACATTAAATGCACCACCCTGAGTCCTTCAGGAGAAAGGCGGTATACAAATTAAATTATTATTATTATTATTATTATTATTATTATTATTATTATTATTATTATTATTATTATTATTATTATTATTATTATTATATAACATAAAATTGAGCTTAACATGAATTCAGACTCTGCCTGCCTTCTCAGTAATCATTATCTCTCAGTAAATCTCTCAGTAAAAGTTCCTTTTGAAATGTAAAATGTTTCAAGAGTTTTACTTTCTTGGGAAAGTAGCTGAGGCAGGTCCTTACAATAGCTTGCTGGGTTCCTTTGGACCGTCTGCTTTTGAAGACATTCCAAAATGCGATAGAAAATAAATTCTTCGCAGTTTATGGTGTAAGTTCAAGGGATGGGAAAACTGGGAACTATAGCATTAAGGTGATTGCCTTGAGTTTCAAAAGAACAAAAGAAATAATTAGATTGAACTCTTAAGCAGGATTAGTCAGCTGTTAGATGTTTCCAACACCATCCACATTCTTATCTCTCCTTCTTTCTTTGGCTTTTGGGGCAATAAATGAGGATTTATTTCTGGAAAGATTGTACTCTGTAGTGCTTCAGTTTGGAAGAGTTGAGTACCATTGTCAAGAAAATTCAATTACCCAATCTTGCTATCATTTAGGGCATGGTGATGGTCAGCCCAGAGATGAACCCAACTATTTGTTCAGTATTTGAAGCTGAAATAGTTCTACTGTTCCATGCCACAACTTTCCGGAAAGGATTCCAAGTAACAGCACATGTTGGAAATGTACGGCAAACAGCAGTTGTGGAAAAAATCCATGGGAAAGTAAGTTTCCCTTTTCTCGCTAAATAGAAATTTGCTTGATTGTCTTCTCACTTGTGTCACAATGACTTTAAGCCTTACCCTTGAGATGCCCCTTGCTGAACTAGAAACCAGAAAATCCTGAGTTCTAACCCTTTGTTAGATATAGAAACTGACTTTGGATCAGTCACTGTCTCAATCCAACCCACCCATGGAATGGCTGTTTTGCGGAAAATACAAGTTGGGAGCACTACATATTCAACCTTGAGTATTACAAAATAAAGGGGGATTCTTCTTTTCGTTATTATCCAAAGGGATGTTTTCACAGATAAACCCACTGCAAATTTCAGAAACTCAAGTGTATGCTAAGTTGCTTTCCATGGTTTTCTGGGATCCCTAAAATAAGCAATTGAATTTTTAAAATTCTAACATACTTTTCCCTTTTGTTCAGGATAAATTGCGAACAGGAGAAAAGGCAGTGGTTCGTTTCAGATTCATTAAACATCCTGAATATTTGAAGATAGGAGCCAAACTATTGTTTCGTGAAGGAGTTACCAAAGGTATTGGACATGTCACATCCATCCAGGCTATCACCACTGGAGAAAGTGGCCTGGAACACAATCTATGTCCTGATCCAGTCAGCTTCTGACTCACACCAGCATTTCTCAGTGTTCCAAATAAGGAAAAGATCTCGTGCCATTGTGCAGAGCCATTGTTGGCCAATCAATTTACATAGGCACATCTTGTCTGCACTGCAGAAGCCAGAGTTACCTGTTGGACTGAGTGCCCTTCCTGGAGCAAGTTACGCTTGTTGTTTGTGCATCACCTGCTACTTCCATATTCCTGCTTTTCCTGGAATAGACAAGCAAACAGCTGCATCTTTGACTAGGTTGGACGTCCTGCTTTTGTTGACCATTGTGGGAGAAGTTATTTCCAGAGAAGGGCATATCCATAGTGAGTTGGACTGTAATTTTGGGGTGCTGCTGCCTGGGAGACAACAATGGTGGACTCAGTTGTGTTCAGAAGGGTATTAGTGTTGTCCTAGTGCCTGGTTTTGCAGGCTTTCTATGGCAGATAAATTATTATTATTATTAAGAACTAGAGCTTAACATTCTGTACTGCCCACAGTACGGCTCAGGATGTTTCTAATCATTTTAAATTATTGTTGGTTTCACATTAAGCCAGTAATGAAGAGTCTCTCTTCTCCCTCCACCCTTGTGTGGAAATCCTTACCAGCTTAAAAAAAAGAAGGGGGAAGATATGGGAGGAAGAAATCCCTCTAATGCAGGGATTGGTAACAATTTCATGACCAGAGCCATGAAATGTGTGTGGTGTTTTTTTAATGGCCACTCCTATACCTGCAGAATCCATAGTTGGTGATGCAGTGACATTGCCAGGGTAGATGGGTTGACATGTTCTGCCTAAACTGGAGAGGAGGGTGGAGGCTTTTATGTAAATGGATACATATAATTTCTCTGAGGCCTTATGCAGCTATACTCATCACAAAATTAAAAAAAAAAGTGCCACTGAAAATCGGTGGTTCTACCAAATTTCACCAGCATGAGCTTGGGATGCAATGGAAAGCTACGTGTGGGATATAGGCTGCCCATCCTCTGCTCTAAAATAGCCCTGATCTGATGGCAACCACAGTTCTTCAGCTCAGTTCTTGATACTGTCGGATTTCCCTGCCACTTTGTAAGCCATTTGTTCCTCAGCAAGTGCCCTACCTAAGCAACTTCTTAGAGCACTGCCCCAGTATACCATCCCTCAGACCATATGTTGCTTGTTTCTTGAAGTGAGTGGTGGCTAGCAATTTTGATTGCTGTATCTTTTGATGTTCTTAACTTTTCTGAGAGATGGATATCCAGGTCCAACCTATTTCTTGGGGCAAGAGTCTTTATTTCCAATGGTCATTCCAGTAAAGGCTGTTCTAGCTGTTGCAATATTGGGAATGCTCCTGCAGTTCTAATTCTCTCATGCAGCTTTGCCATCTGCTATCATTTGCATTACTAGTATCTTTTGCAGAAAATCACCTTTATACCTAAGATTAAATCTATGACTTATTGAAAGTACAGCGGAATTTCTGAATTGGCCATCAAATAGAATGGTCTCAGGCACTGAAAGATACCTTCATTTTTTATTAAGAGTTGTAAAGTTTGTGATGTTATTTTTACTATATGTTTTAACCACTGTTGCATCAAGGGCTCGATTAAACGAGCTAACATGGCCAGTAAAACACATGACTTTTTATCCTTCCATTCGATTCCCCATTCTGCTGTTTCATCTCTGTTGTACAGAGATTAGATTATTCAGAGCAACTGCTCCTGGGATATAACATGTTATTATTAAGTCTGGGTCTATAGAAAGATTTTTATTTAATATAGCCTTTTAAGAAAAGCCTTTACTCACCTCCCTGGATTAAAGAAAATCCTTCCAATAGTCCAATAAACAGTTGCTAAGTATCATGCTATTTGTTGACAGTTCTTTTGAAGTTCCCCTTAATTACACACAAGCATTTTGAAAAACTGGCTTTCTAGATACCTTCCGAGAGATTTTATCCTGTGGTAGGAATATATGCTTTCTCTGCAGTTTACAGTGATGGTTAAGTTGACCCATTGCAAATGTAAACATTCAAGGTGCTTTTTTTACCCTCAAGTCCAGGCGTTTCCTGGTCACCTCCTTCCCTTGCCTTTTATGATGTGTGTGTTCTCAGTGCCAAGCCTTTCATATTCACTGTTTGTGATTTCTTAAAAGGAGAGGGATGTTTTCATCTTTCTGTATAATGCACAAAATAAAGATGCTTTATTGAGAAAACAAAGCTGTGGTTTGCTCTAAACTGAACTGTGTAATTTTCTCTATCCCTTAATAGTTTTGGCTATGAAAAAGTGTTCTTATCCTGTCCTGACTTCGTTAGTTTCAGATATTTGTACAGTCATGTTTCCAAGCTGGTATACGCTTATCTGACATTACCAAATACAGCATGTGCTAAGCATTTCATAGTGAGAGTTTGGGATATAGATTCAGTGCCTTGAATAAATACACTTTACTTAATGATACTTGAGGTCACTTACAAAAGCAAAAATCCTTTGACTAATAAAGTTCAAGATCAGTTTATAAATAAACTGATATATCATATATCTTATTCATTTATTCTAATAACTGACACTCCTAATTGTGAGAGGAATTTTTATTTAACCCATTGGTTGGTGCTGCAATGGTGGTTAAGTAACATCAGCTACACTCTATTAGTTCCTGTTATTCTGAACTGCAATAGAATGAAGCATTATTACAAAGAAATCGATAATTCCTATTAAAAAACTTCAGGCTTACACATGCGCACGCACACACACTACTCTGGGTGGCTCACAGTAACTAAAGAAAAGTACAATAACCAGTAAAAAAAATAAATTTAAATCAGACAAATGTTTTCACTCTCTCTGGCCAAAGTCCTGAGCAAAGAGCCAGGACTTCTAGTCCTTTTAAACAACAGCATGGATCTCAAGGTGGAAGAGATCTCATTCCAGAAAACGTACTGCTGCAGAGGAGGTGTGTTTCTGGGATCCCAATGGAGACTATTAGTCAAAAGGAATTGCAGTGTGCCATTGCTGTAGTTTCAAATCAGCTGGATGTCAGGGTTCCAAGGAACACCCCGAACGAAATAAAGCTCTGAGGCTTGAGGTTCCTCAAAGTTCCAATTTATTAGAGATGTCACGTTGGCACATCTGGGAAAACCTGAATCTGATTCCAGGTTCCAGGTTTTCCACACCCAGGTAACAGCCCTGCCCCACACTCACAAGTTCATCACATTGTCCAATCAACTCTTCACACTCAACTGGATACAATCTTCAGGCAGTCTCCATCAGACGTAGGGAAAAGTCCTTGAATACAGAATGTTGTTATGACTAACTTTCTATCGCTCCAGCAACCTCCTCCCAACTTCCCCAGCTAAAATATGTTGCAGTTAAGAACCAAAAAAAAAATTGTCTTCCAAAACTGACACTGGATAGATTCTATGGGAGTTGGGTAGTCCTCCAGTAACCAGGCTTTATGCTATGTAAACTTCATAAATAATAGAAATCTGAATTGTATCTGGAAGCAATAAGTTTTATTTTTCTAAACTAATCAACAAAAAAAATGCATACTCAAGCATTAAAAAAGCAATATATTTTAAAATTCATAAGCATAGTAATGAATAATAAAGCAAGACAGAAATACACAAGATCAGAAAATTATGTCAAACAGAACTCAAATAATTTTGATAATACTGCTTGACAATATTCCTTGCCCCCTTTTAAAAAAATATTAATTCAAATATAGCAATCCATTTTTGCAAGGCCTGTATGGATTTCTCCTTAATCTAAATTCATTTAACCAAGTTCCATGGCCAAAATATTCATAATTTTTGCTAGATTCTAAATACTGGAATATGCCAAAGAAGCATATATGTGTATTTAACATGATTAATCCAAAATTGTTGTTAGAACAATAATAGGATAAGAGCAAATCATACGGGAAAATGCTCCAACCCTTAAATTATATCTCCATCAGCAGGAACACTAACCAATCCTTGCTAAATTTGATTTGGGGCATCTCGTAAAACAAAGCAAATTTTAAATGCACTACATTCATTTAAGATTATAGGAAATTAATTTTACATTTAATACCACTCTCCATTGGTTTATAGGTCAGGATATTTAAGCATGCATTCCAAAGATCATGTAAATAGTATCAATTTCACCAATTTCCTTCAACTTCTTACAAAGCATTACTGGTTTACAGATGATTCTTCCAGCTCTTCTGACAACTGTAATATTAACGGATCCAGATTCAAATAAATAACAAATACGGTAATTAAATTGCATATATTATAATGCCAAGAGGTTTTCTAAGGTAGGGGTCTCCAACCTTAGTAACTTCAAGGCTTGAAGAGCAAAGCTGGCTGAGGAACTCTGGGAGTTGAAGTCCACAAACCTTAAAGTTACTAAGATTGGAGATCCCTATTCTAAGATATATCAAAATAAATACTGCAAAAGCTATAAATGGCTTCTTCCAAATGAGTGGATCCAAAATAATGAGAGACTATTTATCCCAGGGGTGTCAAACTCACATCATCACATGACATATTGAGACTTTTTTCCCCTTCACTAAACTGGGCTTGGACGTGGCCAGGGTATGACTTGACAGCCCTGATTTATCCAATAGTAAATTGTTTTTAATTAAATTAAGATTATCCTATCGTGCAATTTTGTCATAGATAAAAAGAACAAATTATAGAAGAGAATATTTGTAGCTGGGGGTTGAACTGTGGAATCTGGTGCTCTCTGAACTTGGTTGTTTTCTTGCAGATGTTTCATTGCCAAATTAGGTAACATCAGTACTAGTAGGGAGTGGATTTGCTCTGATTTTATACACTAGTAGTTTACCCTGTCAGTGTTGGTGGGAGTGGTCTTGGTGCCTCCTTCGTTGGGCTGTTGTTTACTGTTTGGCTTTGAAGAACAGTTTATTGCAAAAATAAAGGCCATTGGAGTTGGGCAATTAATAAATTCAAATAAATAAATAAGATGAGATGGTGCATCATGTTGCACACAAAAAATTCTATTTACATTATGGTTTAGCAATTTGGAACCATAAGGCCTATGTCTTAGCATACGAGAGTTTCATTTACTAAAAAGAATGCTTGACCTAAACAACACAGAATTTTACTCCCAGAAGAGATAATATTGTTAACTGAGAAATGCCTAGAATCAAACAAATCAAAATAGAAAAGTATATTACAGGCTTTTTTACACAAGTTTAGAAAAAGAAGCATTCAATCATATGGAAAGGTTCTTAAGAAATTAAAAAAAAAACAAGAGAGGGAGAATTGAACTGTTGCTTTTCAAAGGTTGTGGACTCCTCAGTGCTATCAGTTGTAATCCACCATCTGTGGGAAGTCTAGATTTTTCTGTTTTAAAATCAAATCCAAAATTCTGTGCTGTCTAATATCAAGGTTTCTTACGATTTTTCACTCGCTGTAATTGTGACTGTAATCTGGCTCTTAGAACCTCGACATGAATGCAAGACTTCTGAAATAAGCAAATCTTTTACATGATTGAAAGATGGTAGACAAATTCTTACTTACAGAGCTCCATTTTAAAACTAGTCGTGGGGCAACTACAGAACACAAGCTCATCGTCACATTGTCCATTGTCATCTTGTCAATAAATTAACAAAAGGCCCTGCAGATAGCATACCTTTGATTACAGATTTTTATCCCCATTCACTACCTCCCAGAAAGATCATGTTTTAAGGAATAATTTATTAGGATTAGTTTATTAGGGAAAGTACATTTTCTAAATCACCAGGTACTCAATCAAGTGAGCAATTATGGTGGCAATGGTTTAAAAAAGAAATCTAAAGTCCTAGTTCCATCTTGCTTTGGTCGTTTGGCACTGGTGATTCTCTGTTCCCTTGATTTATTTTTCTCCTTCTTTGGACTGGCAAGAGATTCAACTGATCTGAAGGAGTCAGACCCCGAGAAAGAATTCTGCAGTTCTACAGCAAAATGGTAATCTAAGTGTTCACTGTACTCCCACACTGCCACTTTTTGGTTACATTTCTCACATAGCAAGCAGTCATCCATTGAGGAGGGATCAGCCAAACTCATAGCTCCCTCCTGCAAAAATCCAGCAGCAGTTTGCATCTTTTCTTCTTTAAATGAATCAGGAAGAATTTTCATTTCTGAAGACGATACATAGCCTTCACCAGTCAAAGTGGCATCTTGCTGCTGTTTCTGCATCACGTCTGGGTTGCTTGTTTCTGTTAAGCCTTCTGAAACTTGGCTGCTGTTGTGAGAACCCTTGGTCTGAGTAGCTGTTGGTACTATCATATCACTTACACCAGGAACAAAACACTCAGCGATAGCCTGGGCTTGTTTTCTTTTTGCTGCCCTTTGAAAGAGCATTTCAATAGCATTAACTGCCCTCTTGCTGGTCTCCTTTTTGGGACTTTCAAGGAACTTTGCATTCATGCTTTCTTTAATGGCGGTGGTGTGTTGAGTACACTGGCTATGATTAGTCAGGAAGGAAGTAATGTCCACAGACGATACTGTAGAGGACTCAGAAAACTTGCTTACACAGAGCTGCAGAAGTGTAACCGGAGGAGACCTAATGATAGAAGCAAATTATCAAATATTTTAAAAGAAAAACACTCTCAAAACTAAACTGGACTATAATTTTTCCAGTAATTTGACTCCTCTAAGCATGGAAGAATCTGTCCCAAGATTATGCTTTCTGTTTACTCTTTCTTCTAGTTAGTACTTTCTTTCAGAATTTTTCTTTCTTTAGTTCAAAAATAACTAGCCAAGAAAGATACACCGCTGACTTTTAATTGATAACTAGCACTCCCAATTTTGCTCTGTCCCATTTTTTAATGCAAATTTTCCTTCTCACACTATATCACTAGCTTCTTTGACAACATCTTGCACAGAATCTTCTAACGTGCTTTGGTTGAAGAGCCAGTACATGTTTGGTAACCCTTATTTTTCAAACAAAAAAAGTTTCTACTGATCTCATTCTATTAGTATAATCCATCTCCTAACTCTTATGACAAAATTTAAGCAGAAGGATAGGAACCATTTTTTCCCCTCTACAGTAGCTTATTTTTAAATTCGAAAAGTAAAATTCTTACCATGTCGCTTGCTGGCCAGCTGCTGTGTTACAGTTCTGGATTAGTGCAAAGGCATCTCTGCTAATTTTTTGAGCATCATACTGGGACAAGGCACAGCAGCGCGTTAGATTGGTATGTTTACCACCCTGCATATGGATCCCAACACTCAATTGTTTAGCTACCCGGTTGTTCTGTGGAAAAATAAATATATTAAATAAATGATAGAAGTAGATCCATAAAAGTCCGTAACAACTTAAGATATGAAGCCACTGAATTTTTTCACCACTGAAGAGGTAGTCAACAGAAAAGGATTAGAACTTTATCCCAGTAGAAAAGCAGGCCTAAGACTTCAACAGTTTGTGACTGTAGCCCCTTCCCAACTCAGTCTTAGTTCTATTTTCCTTTCTTCCATCTGGGCCAAGAGGCAATAGAATGCATTGAATGAATGGATTAATTGAATTAAGAAATAGAGAATGAATTAGAAACAGGAAACCCTGAGCTAGTGCAAAGGGTTAGAAAAAATGGCCTCAGCAGGCTTTTAAAATGATCGTCTTTCTTTTTTTCCCCCCAATCTTTTGCTTCCTCCTTGCCCATCCCACTGAATTTTTTTCACCATTTTCTCTCTTCAGAGCAGACATCCATTTATTTATCATCAGAAATTATACTCAAAATCATGGTAGTCAATTTTGCAGCAAAATACTTATGAGAAAGCCCTGAATTAAACAGTTCAAATCCCATCAAATAGCAAAAGCTGTACTCCCATATATGTTTCCGTTCTATATGCATATATATTGGTTAGATAACATTATGCCTACCTGGTCTCTATCTTTATTCAATCTCTCTTCCAGCTCCAAGGCCAACTGCAAGAGCCAATACTGCACCTTCAGACAACATTACAATACAGTTATAATCTTAGGACTACCGTTAGTATGCTGCTAATTTAAATCAAATAAAAAGAAAATCTTCCTTTTCTGAACTATCAGATTCCCATCTCTTCAAAATTAGAATCAGAATCTATGTATAAATAGATTCATAACAGCAATACAAAATCAATATCACATAATCTATGCAGCTGGAAAAGTACCGAAATACAGAGCAGAATAACTTTCTGCTTATGGTCCAAGAAATCTATAATCCAAATTATTTCAATACATTATAAGAACAATAGGGTATTCCCACTAATTGAACTGTCAGAGGAGGTTTTCCAACAGTCTCTTTACTGATTGCTGAAGATCTAAGTGTAATGATTCCAAGGGTGCAAGTTTTATGCCCCTTCCTCAAACAGCAAATTATATTTACCCATGCACTACAGTAGTAGAAGAGCTATTTGCTATTCTAAGTTGACATTCTGTGTCTCTGCCTCTTTAGTACTAATCTGAATATGCAGCCACCCTAAAATGGGAGGATAATAGGTTATGCTCCAGTTAATGAGAAGGCAGTTGGTTGGCTTTGAATATTTCTATATAGTTTGCTCTAGAATTAAGGAGTATAATTAAAGGGGCAGTCATTTTGGATTTCTGAATTAATAAGCCTATACATTTGGCAAAATGGATTCCAATTGGCTCAACACTTGCAAGTCCAAACCACAGGCTATTCTCTTTGCAACTTTTTTACCTGCTTCTGAGTAGCCAATGCTGTTTTTCCAGGGAAATTCTTACTGCAACCAATGGACTTTGGCAATTGTCTAGCTTTCACAGGCTCAAAGTCAATTCCTCTGCACAGTTCATATAACCAGGATCTGTAAATCATACATAGAACCCCAAGTAAATAATACTTCTAAGTTTGCAACTAATCGTTGATTTATGTTGCTATTTGTTTAATTATCCAAAATATTTGGAAGTTGCATCAATTTAAAATAAAGGATTCCAAAATGGATAATTTAACGAACATTAAGTACCATTTATATACACTGAGCTCAGTAAAGTAAAAACAAGACCAAATTAGATATCATGTAAAAAGCATAAAAAGATGACTGCAAGAGATCAATACTTGCGGCTGAAGGGAAGCTGGGAATATAATTCAATATATTGCTTTATTAGCTGGAAAGCTATTAGAGAAAGATTTTATTTGGCACTCATTCATTGAATATCCCATTTGTCAATCCAAACAGCATTCCAAGGGATTAGAATAGCCTTGCACTGTATCAACTAGTCTTTTGATTTATTTGTTATCACATTTGGCTGATTTTTTTTTAACTGAAAACCCTTCATTTCAAAATAGAACCTATTTCATGTAATTCTGCATTTCTTTCTCATTGTTTCCCAAAATGTCTATTTTTCCCTCGGAATAAGTGAATAAGTAAAGAAAACATCAGATCATACTGATTCAGATTCTCAGCAGAACTAGCCTACTTTCTACACATTCCATTCCAAGTTAAGTACTGAACAGTCTATACTACTGTATAAACACAAAAAGAAAACACATAGAATCCAAAATTTCAAAAAAGTGACTTGCCCAGTTTTCTCTCCAAAATGTGTCTGAAGCTGTGATTCACTGAACTGGATCAGCTCTCCCATATATTGCACTCCGAGACATTCAGTAATAGAAGCACCTAGTTTCCCTCCAAGGTTGCGACTACAGGAGAAAAAGAAACCAATTGGATGGAGAAAGAAAATATACTAGATCTGGATACCAATCACCAAAAGTATTCAGGTTATCACCCAAAGGGGGAAGGACTGCAGGATTTGCGCTATTTGACAAATGGCTAAAGCATGTTAACAGAAACAATAATGAATAAGTAGCTTCTGCCTATACAAGTAGGAATCAAGCACAAATATGCCCAAGTAGTAACATGCAGGAGAAAAGGATAACTTTGAAATTCATGGCTATATCCTCAGTTTTACGTACATGTTGCCGATTGGCATCTTGCTAAAGAGCTGAAGAACAGCCCCCTGGGATACCAGAGTCTGTCGATTTGGTTTGTTGAGGCCACAGGCCAGTTTTGCTAACACCTGAAATGAACCAAACGGCTAGTTTAGCAACAGTGGCTTTTCAATTTCCTACATTCAAATTTTAGAACAAAAGAAATCAAAATATAGGACATAGTGCAAACACAACTACTCAAAAGTATATAATCACTATATTGTGGAATTTCAAGGATACAATGACACATTTAACTTACTTAACCGAAAAGAAATTATATCTGGTCCAAAAATATAAATTCTCATATGTTTTCCCTCATTTTTATTTTCATCTGTTATTTACATTTAGTTCATCCTGGGGCCAAAACACCCAACAGAATTGTATTCATTCTTAATACCAGGATGTATAAAATTACAAAACTTGTAAAGCAAACTTGGATAGAATGATATGTTCACAGCAGCGTAGAATCCTGGAGAATACTTCATTTGCTTCAACTTGACTACTTGCTTTTTTGATCCAGAATAGAATTGTTCCATTTTGTGGCTGCTTATTCCAGTTTGTCCCAAAAGCCTTTGATGGGTTAAGTGGAGTAAAATTAACCCTGAGTGGGTAGCAGACTTAGAATGTTCACCTCATAGGGGAAGCCACTTCAGACTTGACTAACTTTTATTACTTTCTAAGAGTTTAGGAGATTCCTGGAATTATATAAGGGAAAGGATGAGGTGGTTTCAGTTAGATAGGCAGATGGAAGTGTCTTTTGGGGGAAATAACAGGTCAGGTTATGAAGAAAAGAGACGAGATAACTTGTGTCAGTTGCCTCCTCCTTTGTTACGAAGGTGGACTGTGGTAAAATCATATTAGCTTACCTTTTGGCCTGCAGGTGTTGTAGCTAAATGCCAAGTTAATAAATAAGATCTCCCTCCCCCTTGATGTGACCATGGATGAGGAGGTTGACCTGGAGTATAACTGAGCCCTAGGTCTTTCTCTCTCTCTCATCTTAGGCTTGCAGGAACTATTTCTCTTCCCAGAGGTGGGAGAACAGCACCCAGCCCACTCTGCTATGTGGCACATATCTCAGTGAGGAGCAGTTAGGGAAATCAGATGATGACTCATCTTGAACTGGACACACTCAAAACTGTAGAAATGATAGTCGATTTTAGGAGAAGCTCTCTTATTCCACCACCTCTTACAATTCTAAACAATACGGTATCAGCAGCAGAGACCTTCAAGTTTCTAGGTTCTATAATATCTCAAGACTTAAAATGGACCTCTAACCTCAAAAATGTAATGAAAAGAGCACAAGAAAGAATGTTCTTCCTACACCAACTCAGAAAGCTCAGACTGCTCAAGGAGCTGCTGATACAGTTTACGAAGGAATTATTGAGTCTGTCATTTGCACCTCTCTAACTGTATGGTTTGGCACTGCAACCAAACAAGACAGACACAGACTTCAATGGATAGTTAAAACTGCAGGAAAAAAAATAATTGCTACCAGTCTGCATTCCACTGAGAACCTGTATATTGCATGAGCCAGAAAGAGGGCTGTGAAAATATCTATAGATCCTTCACATCCTGGACATAAACTGTTCCAACTTCTTTCCTCAGTTCTATTCAACGCTATAAGGGTGAAATGCTCCCAGTTTGGACCAGATCACCCAATCCGATAGCGATGGCGGCGGGTGGTTCGGAGAACCGGTAGCAAAAATCCCTACCCCCGCCCCTGGCCCCAGCTGAGCTGCGTGATCATCAGAAGTTGTGTTTTTTTTTTCACTTTTAAAAGCATTTTTTCTTTGGCCAAAAAAATGCTTTTAAAAGTAAAAAAAAAGCCTCTGATGATCGCGCAGGTCAGCTGGGATTGTAAGAACCCTTTAAAAGCATTTCTTCTACAACCTCTTCAGCTGAAGAAAAAGCTTTTAAAAGGCTCCTCTGGCAATCCCAGCTGAGTTGCCTGATCGCCAGAACCTTTTAAAAGCCAAAGAGGTTGTAGAAAAAATGCTTTGAAAAGTAAGAAGAAGAAAAAAGTTGGCCACACCCACCCAGTGATATTACCCCCTCCACCAAGCCACACCCATAGAACTGGTAGTAACAAATTTTACATTTCACCCCTGCATTGCACACAAAAACAACTAGACACAAGGACGTCCCCATGCCATCAGCTCTGATAAACAACTAGTTCCCACAACACTGTCAAACTATCTAATAGGGCTGTGTTACTATTATCCTTCTCATCTTTCCTATTTCCTTATCTTATGATTATAACTATGTTACTTATATCTTATGATTTATGATGATTGCTTATTTAGTATCCTATGACTATCACTAAGTGTTGTATCTTATAATTTATGATGAATATATTTTATGATTATATGATTTATCACTTGTTGCTTGTATATACAATGTGAGCTTATGCACTGGAGACAATCACATGGCCAATACAGAATTGAGTTGAGTTGAGTTGTGTTCTTTTCTCTTTTCTCTTCTCTTCTATTCCGGAAAGGAATGGAAGGGAAGGAAGGAAGGAAGGAAGGAAGGAAGGAAGGAAGGAAGAGAAGAAGAGAAGAGAAGAGAAGAGAAGAGAAGAGAAGAGAATTCTATTCTATTCATAAGCATATTTTAGGGCATAAGAACCCAAAAATAATTCTTTACCCCATAGAGAGGCGTAGAATCAAAATCACGTGAAATATTAGTACTGTTTCATAAAGCCTTGGTAAGGCCACACCTGGAATACTGCATCCAGTTTTGGTCACATTACAAAAAAGATGTTGAGATTTTGGAAAAAATGCAAAGAAGAGCAACTAAGATAATTAAAGGCCTGGAGACTAAAACATATCAAAAACAGTTGCAGGATTTGGGTTTGGCTAGTCTAGAGAAAATAAGGACTGGGGAGTGGGGAGCGGACATGATAGCAGTATTCCAGTATTTTAGAGGTATCCACAAAGAAGAGGGCATCAACTTATTTTCCAAAGCACCAGAGGGCAGGACAAGAAACAATGAATGGAAACTAATACGGAGAGAAGCAACCTGGAATTGAGGAGAAACTTCCTAACAGTGAGATCAATTAACCAATGGAACAGCTTGCCATCAGAAGTTGTGGGTGCTTCATCAGTGGAGGTTTTAAGAAGAGACTGGACAATCATTTGACTGAAATGATATAGAGTCTCCTGCTTGAGCAGGGGGTTGGACTAGAAAACCTCTAAGGTCCCTTCCAGCTCTATTCCAATTGATTGAAACAGCATAACCTCAATATTATCCAACAGAACTGTCCCAAGTGCTTCAAGGTCTTTCCTTTCCTTTCTCTCTTTTATATTTCCTGCATTCATTGGATACAGATTTTGACATAGACCAATCAAGAGTTGTATGTGTTGAGTAGTAGTGAGTTCAACATTAGAAAACAAGCAGCAATACCTTATTGTGAGAAATTCCAACAGAACATTGAAATCCAGTGACAGATTCCACAGCAGCCCTCATTTCTTCCATGATCGCAGCTCCTACTGTCAGCTGCAATTCTGGATTGCTGGGATCTCCAAAAGGCAATGACTTGAGCCACTGGCATACGCCACGTTGCCTTATCTCCTCTAAAAAAGAACACAAAGTAAGACACAAAGTAACCATCTTGCTAGACTGTTAGCCATTTATAACCATATTCATTAATGAACCACATACCAATATACTAATAAACTGTTTTTAGCATTTTAATGTCACTCATTATATAATGCCATGGTACAGTAATAATATATAACCTTACACAATGCATTTGTGTGACTGGAGCATGTGAGACCCATTCAAAGCATTCCAAATGGCATAAAGGTTTGCTCAGGAAGATTTCAGTTTACCCAACATGTAAAAAAAAATATCATTATAAAGTTTGAAGAATATACATCAGAGCATGGTTCTTTAAAAAATAGATAAGTCCCTAAATCGGACTAAACAAGCCTTGCTGGAATGTATACATATATAAAAGAGACCACAGTCCTAGAGAGTCACCACACAGAATGAGCATTTCGTGTTGGTATTCTATCTTAATTTTTCTAGAATTCAAACAGTAAACTAAACTTTTAAGTGAGAAAAGCATGCATGAATGATTCTTTTAGTTCAAAAAGTAAAGAAATGTTGGAAACCAGTCTTTGGGTCCCTATATTTTAGTTTAGGTAAAAAGAATAAGTAGCACTGAAAGTTTTTCCAGCTTCAATGTGACAATCTCAACACATCCCTAACAGCAAAATTCACAGAAAATCAAGTGAATGCAGTTGGGTAAGAGAATCCAATCTGCTTGCAAATGCTATTCAATTCCCCTGAAAACATAACTGGCCTGAAATGGAGTCTCTCTCCCCCCCTCCTCCCTCCACACTACCTTTGTTGTCCGTATTTTCTTCTTCTTCAAGGCTATTTGGGAATCCTTGAATATACGTAGTTCCCAATTGCTCTACTGAAATAGGTTGACCCTTCATCTTCTTCAGCTTTTCATGTATAGCTTGTGTTAAGTCCAGATAAGCTTCATCGATACTGGCACGTTCAATCACAGCAAACCGTGACATGACTTCCATCACCTCTATGCTGGCTTCTCTATATCTACATGAAGACATCAAATAAATGTTGATATTTCTGTTTATCCTCTCCTTTCCATCTCAGGAATCTAATAAAAATCTGGCCATCAAAGTAGCATTATTTTTTCCATAATGTAGAATTTGACAACTTACATGAAAACCCCTTCAACACCTTTTTTGTTTGTTTTTTTATAGCTTCAGAAACTCTGAAATTATACATCAAAATTCAGCAACAAACTATTTATGGTGATCGTAGTTCTACTATTTTCAGTAAGTAGTAGTAAAATGAATAGAAAATGACATATGCAAAGCTTCGGGCTTTAAATACTTTAAAAAATGAGGTAAAACCCTGTCCGATTCCCCATAGACATACATGTAGAAATTCATTTAATTCATTCCTAATTCTACTATTACATCACAGTCTTGAATACTGTTACCGTATTATTATATTTTTTAAAGAAGAATAGACTGAAAATACTGCATCCAGTTTTTAAGAGGCAGCATATTTCTTTAAACTGTTTGGAAAACAAACATAAGTTCCAAAAGCAGAAAATTCACCAAAAAGCAGCTGTGATTAAGAACCATACTGAGACATTTTTGTTTGTTTGTTTCAGATGGTTTCACAATCACCCAAGGGGGTGGGGGACAAGAGAAATTGTAAAAAGCTACCAATCCCAGGTTTACCTGGTGAGATCTGCTTTGCCACGGGCCTCTGGCACTCTAGCCAACTCAAGATCTGGGCACAACTTCTTGGCATCAGCAGCCCACATGTTTCTTTTAACTCCAAAAGCACGTGCTTCATAGCTCACAGCAATTATCCTGAATACCATGAAGGGGAAATATATTAGACATTACATGAAGGACAAAATGATCATTTCCCCCAGCTTAGCATTAGACAGAACTTTCACAGGTTTTACAGTATCACCTACACATTGAATACTTCTCAAGATTTTCTTCTTCAACCATAGAATATTTAGTCATTTGGAGGAAACATTTATTCCTAAAGATTTTTAGAAGATATTCAGAGGCTATAAACCTGTGGTAATTGACAGCTACTTAATCACAGGCACCACAGTGCTAGGGTTCCCTCACCCACACAGGATGAAAATACATATTTTGGGCAAAGTTGAGCAAAAATTATCCTATTCAAGAATTCTAGAGTTCTATACATAAAACACAAAAGTAAAGGACCAGAAAAATTTTACAGAAGCAATTAGAGAGAGACCTGATATTTAAAATGAGGACACAACAGAAGCTGGCCCAGAAATAACATGTGTACATGAAACATTCATTTTCTCCGGTTACCTTTTACGAATGCATTATTTAATCTAGATATGTATGCAAAGCAAAATACTGAAGACATTCGGCTTTTTTTTCCTTTATTGTAAATAATACGCTTGTTAACAGAAGAAAGACATTTTTTGTCTGTGTCCTTGAAATGGCTTTTTGACTCCTGGCGACCAACCGACTGACTGGACTAATCCCTGCAGTTTTCTTGGCTATATTTCACAAATTCTGCCCTCCTTCCCTAGGACTGAGAGAGAGGGGCAGGCGCAAGGTCACCCAGTCGGCTTGTATCCTCATCACACCAAACTGGCTCAAAGAAAAGTAGAATTAAGTTAAAACGTGTCTCCGTTTTAGAAAAGAAGGAAGGAAGGAAGGAAGGAAGGAAGGAAGGAAGGAAGAAAGAAAGAAAGAAAGAAAGAAAGAAAGAAAGAAAGAAAGAAAGAAAGAAAGAAAGAAAGAAAGAAAGAAAGAAAGAAAGAAAGAAAGAAAGAGATAGATAGATTACAGTTTCTTGTTTTTTTTAACAATGCCGGAAGAAGACACGGCTCGTTTGTTTTCTGAAGCGAGTCATTCCTTCGCCTCGATTATCTAACACTTCATTTTGTTCCCAGTCTATAAGGAGAGGAGCTTCCTACCCGCCACCTTTCCACGTCTTATACTGCACCACGACACACGGCTTTCCATGCAGACGGGGATCCAGCCGCTGCTCCACCTGTATATAGAAACAGTCCATATCCGCCAAAGCCACCACTCGCTCCTGCCCCCGAACCATCGCGATCCGCTGACGGCCGCCGAAAAGTATTAAACCGAAGCCAAAATTAGAAGGGGAAGCAGAAGAATCCGGGATAGGCTCCCCCGCCTGAGTTACGTTCCCGCCATCAGGAAGGATTAAAGTGGGGTGGAGGGGAAACAACTCCTCCCTCTAGGGTTTCTAATTTCCGCCCAAAACTCAAGGCACCTTGGGAAACGTAGTTTTAAAAAGAAACATACCATAAAAGTTTTTTTTTTTAGAATACATTTTTTTTATTGGCCAAGTGTGGCTGGACACACAAGGAATTTGTCTTGGTGCATATGCACTCAGTGTACATAAAAGAAAAAAAAAGATACGTTCATCAAGAATTCTAAGGTACAACACTTAATGATAGTCATAGGGTACAAATAAGCAATCAGGAAACAATATCAATATAAATCATAAGGATACAAGCAATGAAGTTACAGTCATACCTTTGGATATAGCTCAACTCCTCATGTTTTTTATGGATATAGACCCATATTTTTCCGAGTATGAAAACGATTTGCCTTTGTCTTCTCTGGAGTTTTTCTTTTTTTCAATTTCCCACACTAGCTAGCTAAATGCCTATGGAGATTCTCAAACTTCCAGGTCATGGGTTGTCCCAAAAATGCTTTTTCAAAAGGCAGCTGGATTTTTTTTTTTCCCTAAAGAAGCTTCCTGGATGAGAAAGGAAACGTCTTCTAGGAAAAAAAAGTTCAGTTGCCTTTTAAAAAAGAACTTTTGGGATTCCCACAAAGCCTATATAGGAGAAAAGCCATGCTGGTCTATGTTGGCAAAAAAAAAATATGGAAGAGCCTGCTAACATATTTTCTGATCAACCCATTTAATTAAAAAACATAAGCTTTTGTGATCTGCAGCTCTGTTCATCAGCATAAGCAATAGCACTTAGACTTATATACCACTTCACAGTGCGTTCCAGCCCTCTCTAAGCGGTTTACATAGTTAGCATGTTGCCCCCAACGATCTGGGTCCTCATTTTACCGAACTCTGAAGGATTGAAGACTGTAGGATTTAAACTGGGGTAAGGCAAGAGTGGGGAAAACAGGCTGGTGAAAAGGTTGCTGATGAAGGGATCACAAAAGCTTCTGCCAGCCAGAAGTCAAGATACCTGGCTATAAAGATCACAGTCCAGTGAATCCCTGGTCATTTGCCTGGGTCTGCCTAAGCAGATTGCTTTCCCCTGAAGATGCCAATCACAGTTGTCAGAAAAACATCAGTTGTCAATCACAGTTGTCAGAAAAAAGACCATTGTCTAGTCTAGAGTCACTAAACTCTGAAGCACAACCCTAACCAAAAGCTAATACCATTTCATAAAATGATTTAGTCAGAAAGGGTACGACTCCTTCGGATTTCTTGCCCCACTAACCTAAGACACTTAACAAACTTGACTATTATGACTCCTGGTGGAGTAATAATGCATTGTCCAGGCAGCCGCCCCCCTTCCCGTTCACCCATGGAACTAAAAACTGACACACAACCCTGTCAAGCTTAGGTTCATTTTTTTAAAAAACTGAGAGTCGTTTCACCAATATGAATATATTTCTGAATATGTATATTTATACTGATATTGTTTCCTGATTGCTTATTTGTAACCTATGACTATCATTAAGTGTTGTATCATTAAGTGTTAAATTTGTACCCTATGACTATCATTAAGTGTTGTAAGTGTTGTACCTTGATGAAGGTATCTTTTCTTGTATGTACACTGAGAGCATATGCACCAAGACAAATTCCTTGTGTGTCCAATCACACTTGGCCAATAAAAAATCTATTCTATTCTATTCTATTCTATTTTCCCTGTTGCAGGTTGGCCTTTGTGGAATGACTTTTTCTGAAGAAAGAGAAAATCGAACGTTTGGGGGGGGGGGAGAGGGAGAAGATAGAGGAAACCCGACAGAACCGAAGTCCCTCAAAGGAAAACGATGCATTGATTTTAAATCTAATAACAGCAGCAAGATTACTAATAGGACAATACTGGAAGAAAAAAGAAGTACCTACAATAGAAGAATGGATATTGAAAGTTGCCAATTTGGCTGAGATGGCGAAGATATCAGCCTTTTTGAAAGACAATACGCAAGAAAGATACTTAAAGGAATGGAAAAAATGGATTGACTATATTCAAAGTAGATATCAGACTAAGAGTTATCAGACTGTTTTTGAATGATTATGATGTATTATTTTTGATTGTTTTCGGGGGAAGTTAGGAATTGATGATTGTAGGGGTATAATTAAGTTGGGACGAAATTTTTTTAGCATATGTTTGTTTTATTTTTAACTATACCTTGTGCTCGTTCCGGGAAGTCGTGGGGGGAGGGGTTGTGAAGGAGGGGAGGGAGGAGGGGAAAGGGGAAATTTTCTGTAAAACTTTTTGAATAAAAAAAAAAAAGGAAAACGATGCATTCTACATTTCTAGCTCTATACGCGTACCATAGAGTTTCATAGAGACTCAGCGTGGTCCTGCTGCCGTTCGGAAGAGATCAGCCGACCTCCTGCGCCTGCGCGTTGTGACTTTTCTCTCCGTTGGAACCGGCACGCCGTTGCTTCTTGGCTTTCCCCCCCCCCGGTGCTTGGTTGCCCTGGGCAACGGCACCTTTCTCCCCTCCCGTCTCCCCCACCCCATCCTGGACGTTCTTGCTTCCAGGCACAATGTCGTGGGACCCCGTGAACACGCTCTGTGAGGAGCTGGTGAAGGCGGTGACGGCGATGATGGACCCGGCCTCCACGCAGCGCTACCGTCTGGAGGCCCTCAAGGTATCGTGGCGGCAGCGCTTACGGGCGGGAACGCCCCTTCGAAGCATGCACGCAAACCAGCGGCCTGAAGTAAACTGGGACGGAAACGCATGGCCGCCGCGGGCCTTTCCCCGTTGCCGTTGACTGTTAAGTTGGCTGGCCATCCTTCGGAGCAGTTTGTTCGGGGTGGAGAACCTGAGAACTCGCTCGCCTCTTCGGGTTTTATTGATGCCTTTGGGGCTTCGACGGCCCTTGGGCAACACATTCTCCCCCTCCCCCACGATCCGTTCTTCATGGGGCCGCTTATTCTGAGATTGAAGTACAGGTGTAGTCCTCAACCTACGACCAGAACGGAGCTCAAAATTTATGTTGCTAAGTGAAATGTTTATTAAGGGAGTCTGGCTCCATTTTGTGGGGTTTTTTTTCTTGCCCCGGTTGTTAAGCGAATCCCTGCCGTGGTTAAATGAGTAATCCCGGATGTTAAGCGAATCCAGCTTCCCCATTGACTTTGCTGGTCAGAAGGTCGCAAAGGGGGGATCACGTGACTTCTGGACACTGCAACCGTCATAAATATGAGTTCGTTGTCGAGCAGCTGAATTTTGATCATGTAATCATGGGGCTGCTGCAAGGGTTGTAAGTGTGAAAAATGGTAATGTCCCTTTTTTCAGGGACGTTGTAACTTTGAACGGTCACTAAATGAACTGTTGTAAGTTGAGGACTACCTGTGTTATTTTAAATCATTCCTACCACAGGTAGTCCTTGATTTAACGATCACAATTGAGCCCAAAATGTCTGTTGTTAAGCAAGACATTTGTTAAGTGAGTTTTGACCTTTCTTGCTACAGTTGTTAAATGAATCACTGAAGTCGATAACTTAGTAAACCAGTTGTTAAGTGAATCTGGCTTCCCCGTTGACTTTGCTTGTCAGAAGGTTGCAAAAGAGGATCACATGGTCTTGGGATATAGCAATGGTCATAAATGTGAACCAGTTGCCAAGTATCTGAATTTTGATCACATCATTGGGATGCTGCAGAAGTCGTAAGTGTGAAAAAAGGGTCATAAATCTTTTTTCAATGCCACTGTAACTTTGAATGGTCACTAAATGAACTATTGTAAATCGAGGACTACCTGTGTATTGTTTTGAAAACATGGGAAACAGCCTACTCATGTAAGATTGAACAGACCAGATTGCTGCCTGCTTATAGTGGTATTCCAGGAATAAAAATACTATGTTCTGTACTGTTTTTCTCAGCTTCCGGAGTTGATCTGCTGGCTGTGAAAGCATCAAGACAATATGTAGCAAATATGAAAGTTTTCAAGAAAGGACTAGCAAAAATAGTACTATGTCAGCCATGTGGGGGGAAATCAACATTCCACATGGAAGCAATATTTTTAATCGTCTCGCTGAAAATTGATGAAATAGGTGTTTGTGTTTGCAAGGAGTTTTCATCAAGCAGGTAGATTTAAAACTCAGGAAGGCGTGGGTGATATCAAAGCATGTGTTAGGCTACATTTTTAGTTGTTATGAAGACAGTAGAACCTTCAAAATATCTGATATAGAAACTTGAACATGATAGAAGAAATCATCCATAATTATATATAGAAAGAAGTTTGGGACTAATTAATTTTAGTTTAAATATTGTAAGCATTGTAAATGGACATTAAAAAAATAGAAAACCAGAAGAGGTTAGCAATGAGCAATACAATAATATAGTTTGTGGTGTAATAGTACCTATGTAACTTAGAAATCATCAGGGAAATAGTACAATAATTAAGAGGGGAAAAGTAATCCATTTGGACTCACAAATTGAAAAGCAAACTAGTTTTGCTATTAGTATCCTGAAAGTGATATACATCACTTTTAGTTAGTGTACTATATAGTGCCCCATACCCTAAATTACATAAGTAGGCTGTTCCCCATATTTTCAAAACATTATAGTGGGAATGATTTAAAATAATACTTTATCTCAGAATTTGGTTGGCCTTTTCATAATTACCTTGGTGGACAAATTATACACTTAAGCGCTTAAAATAAATTCTTATTCCTTTTCAGTTTTGTGAAGAATTTAAAGAAAAAAGTCCAGCTTGTGTTCCTTGTGGATTGAAATTAGCAGAAAAATCCCAGACTGCTATTGTCAGGCATTTTGGTCTTCAGATCTTGGAGCATGTGGTGAAGTAAGAATTTTTAGTTCCACCAAGTGATGTAATATTGCAATTTCCGAGAGGTTTTTAGATTGATTTAATTAAGAAATTAGACTTGCATCAGTATTATTATAATATAGTGATAGATGCAATTATATTATAATAGTAACAGTACGTGTGTAGTTTATAACAAAGATGACTTGGTGACAATTCATAGAAGGAATTGATATTCAGTATTTTGGTTTAATGAAATAGCTTGCACGCACTTATCATAGGGCACAATTCCCACCTCTCTCTGTAGTACTCACCCACCCTACAGACTGCTTTTTGCCCCACTACCCTACCCCCAGGATTTGTGACTTCCAGCTGGCTTTCCCATTGACTTTGCTTGTGGGAAGGCAGCAGGAAATCATGATTACATGAGATCCTTGCTGAACAACAGCAATAGAGACTGCTAGGATTGCCATTACCAAGCAATGTGGTCACATATACTGTAGCAGTTTATGATTGCGTTGCTCACCAAGACCCAATTGTTAAATGAGAACTGCCTTTAATTCTTTTAAAGGCTATCTATACTGCTTTTGCTTTGGTACGGGAAAGTTGAGCTCTCTTATCTTTTAATATCTTATAATATCTTATCTTATAATATCTCTCTTATCTTTTTATGATATGAAAGTTTTCTTATTAACCATAATAACATAGATTTAATGTCTGTGTTTTTGGTGGTTAGATTTCGATGGAATACTATGGGTCGATTTGAGAAAGTCTTTTTGAAGAATAATGTCATGGCACTAATATCCAATGTAAGTCTAGCTTCTTCTTGAACTCAAGCTGTGAAATTTTATTCTAATGATATAATATTTTTCACAAAAATAAGGTGTTAGTGTTTAAATCATTCTTTAGTTATAGACTTTGTAATTTATTTTCCGGACAAAAGTATATATCTATTGTTGTGAAAAGCTACACTAGTCAGCTATAAAAGGGACTGCAAATTGTTTGTAGTGCAATATTTAAAAGCAAGGAATAAAGCTTGTCTGTACAATGTTGTTGAGATATTTAGTAAAGCAGACAATATATATAGTATGAGATTGGACTTTTACATTTTTCTGGATATAAATTGTTGCATTTAATACAGAAATGATCAAAATATTGTTTTTATAGTTGTCCTACTTTATAAAGTATTCCAAACTCTAATAGTGTAGGATTCTGTTCTTACTTGATTTAATTTAAAGGGTTCTTTAAAAATTTATACTTTATTTCTAAAGATAGGTCTGTGAGTATTGAATAGTCCTATCTTCCATTTTGTAATCTTTCAGTTTTTGATTAACAGGGTACCCAGAATATTTTAGAAGAAGAAAGTCATATTAAGGATGTTCTCTCTCGCATTGTGGTAGAGATGATTAAACGTGAATGGCCACAGCACTGGCCTGATATGCTGAAGGAACTGGACACACTGTCTGAAGAAGGGGTAGGACATCTTACAGTGATATTACTATATCCTTTTTGGACTTGTTTTTGTAGGACAGATTGACCACACTTACAGGGCATAAGTATAATTTTATAATTTTTGGCGAGGTCATGTCAAATTTGTAAAAGCAAAAATATAATGAAAAATATAGATTTCACATGAGAACATCGACCTTATAAAATTTATATCCCATTTCTAATATTAATTTTTGTTATCCTTTAATAATGATGGTCAGTACTATAGGTTGGGAGTGTTGGGAATGGTATGGAGGCTTCAATCCTGCTCTAGGAGATAATTTTACTTGAGTTTATTGCATCTGATTATGTGCACAATCCTTTAGCATAATCCATAGTGACCTTCTGAAAATTAAATGTTATTCCCATGACAATGGGAATTGTTTCCTTTGTTTGTTTTGCTTTTCACTCTAGGAAACCCAGACAGAGTTAGTGATGTTCATACTTCTGCGCCTGGCAGAGGACGTGGTTACTTTCCAGACATTGCCAGCTCAAAGACGACGGGATATCCAGCAAACTCTTTCCCAAAATATGGAGAAAATTTTTAGTTTCCTGTTAAATACACTACAACAAAATGTTAATAAATACAGATGTGCGGTAAGAGCCTACCATTGGTTAGTAAGAACTACATAGTCTCAAATTTCAGGAATGGCAAAAATATGACAACATCATTGATAACGAATTAGGAGGTACTGTAATATTGAGAAACCAAACTATGTTTCAGTAAATCATTCACTTTTTTTCTTTTTCAGAAAATTGATGCAGCTCAAGAATCAAAAGTAAGTGAAACCAGGATTAAGAAATACAAACATTTCTCATGGTCATAAGGCTTAGGATATGGTCATTCTTTTTCAAACATCTGTTACCATTAATGCTAATGTTCTTTTTTCATTGTTTTGTTGATTAAATCTCCTCTTGATAAATTCCTATTACATATGATAGAATATAAGGGACAGTGTTCATCAGAGTTTATAACTTTGCTTGGGTACTGCTCCCACTGCATTTCCCCATATAGATCAGAATAGGCTATTTTTGGTAGCCATGGGCCACAATTAACACTTTGGAGAGATACCGAAGGTTGCAAAGAGAGTAATGCACTATACATGTGGATGTGATAGAATATAAGAAGATCATTTTAATGGTGATTTGCCTGGTGTGTGTTTTTTTATCGTAATTTGCCTATTTTAGGATTTAGAGTAATGTTTTCTGTATTCCCCACCTCAGAAAGGCAGAAAACCATAAGTACATTTCTTATCAATCAGAGGTGGGTTCCAGAAGCAACAGAAAGAAAGGTCAGGGTCTGTGGGTTGGCCAGCCTGATTTCCAGCATCTAAAAGAAATAATATTTCAGATTGGCTGGCTGAGTACTACTTTCACAGGAGCAAAAACAGTAAATGTTGGCATAAGGGAAATGCATTTAATATTTTCACTGTGATTTCACAGTAGGATTAAGACTGTTAAATTAAGATGACATGTTAATAGATGGGTGGTTCTGTAGACTCTCAGTTGCTATTTTTTTCCCTCTAGGCACAAGCAAATTGTCGAGTAGGAATTGCAGCACTCAATACTCTGGCTGGTTATATTGACTGGGTGGCAATGAATCATATCACAGCAGATAACTGCAAGCTACTGGAGATGCTCTGCTTGCTTTTGAATGAGCCAGAGCTTCAAATAGGAGCAGCAGAATGCCTCTTGATTGTGGTCAGCAGAAAGGTCAGTTTTTCTTTTCTGTCTTCTTCACAAGCATGTTTTAGGCATACACTGCACTACAAGATTGTCAAGTGAAAGGCCGTAAAAGTCCTTTTTTATCTATTATGAATGTCCTTCTATTTGGTATTTTGGACTATCCCTCTGGCAGCTAGGGTAGAAGCTAGTTATTGAAGAGAATTTCTCCAAAATGATTACCAATGTCCTGTTTCCAACCTTTGAGTGCTGGATGACTCTTACTACTTCAATTTAATTTGCTGTTACTTATTGATGGAACTGTTACTAACATTTTAAATGAAGAAAAGGGGGAATATTACATGTTCTGCTTTGAACAATCACTGTGAGAAGAAAACATTCATTGTAATAATGCTAGCTAATATACTTCCAGTGAATAATATTGTTTCTGAATAATGTAATGAAAATTTTATGTATTTTAGGGAAAACTGGAAGACCGCAAACCCTTAATGGTTTTGTTTGGGGATGTTGCCATGCACTATATTCTCTCTGCTGCCCAGTAAGTACTATTCTCTGCTGTAATAAATGCATGAGTGATTATGTGCTATCAAGTAATTGTTGAATCATAGTGATTTTCTCAATGAAGATCTGTCGCTAACTTGGGGTTTTAAGTCTTCAAACAATAGTGGACGGACGATATCAAATTACACACCAGTAAAATCCATTTTGTCAACAGGTCCCAATCAATTGGGGGGGAGGGTAGGCATAAAAAATAAGCAGGGTTCGGTCTGATTATTATTGGAAGGGAATATCAGAAGAATAGAACAGATTGGGAAGTCAAAAACATAGAACAATATAATGGCAATTCACTGTTGTCAAGAAAATTGTATGAATGTATCAATGAAATCATGAGGTGTCAGCTTGAAATTTTACATATTTTTTTATTAAACAGTATTATCATGTGTAAATGGTTCTTAATTTTGTAGTAGAACCTACATAACTCCTACTTTTTTCTTTACTTTTCAGGACTGCAGATGGTGAAGGTTTGGTAGAAAAGCAATATGTTTTCTTAAAGAGACTTTGCCAAGTATTATGTTCTTTGGGCAGCCAGCTGTGTGCATTAGTGGTGAGTAATAATAACAAGAATTATCTCCTTTTGCTTCTTCTTAACAATCAGCCTGGTTTTCAAAAGATAATTGCTTTTTTGCCCAGTTTGGGAATGGTGTGGACTACCAGCTCTTTCGCCCCTTTCCTGCGGCTCCCTGTCGCACCGCCGGTAGTTATGTTTTTCAGCAGTTCCAGCTGACCTCATCACTGGCTGGCCCTGCCTGTCGCCCTTCCTCTCCCAGTCATTACTTGCCTGACCTGAGAAGAGAAGAGGCGCCACAGTCGTCTTGTTGCTAGGGGCAAGTGGGGCAGGGTCACATTGTGGCTCCACGTTGTAATGGGTCCTGGGAGGAGGGGACCCATCTCCCCCATTGTGAAGCACGCTGAATTTTGCTGTGCTGCACAAGGCGCTGCGAGAGCACTTCATGATCCGCCCGACACCTCATGGCCTGCCAGCTGCTCTCGCAGTGCCTTACGCAGCACGGTGAAATTTAGTGTGTCTCCCCGAGTGTCCGAGGCACTCCCAGCACCAAGAAAGGCTGGAAGAAGCCTCTCGCCGTTTCCTGCTTCAGTCTGTTGGGCAGCGATACCCTTGGATGAGACCCTGGAGAATCAGAATTGGAGAAAAAGAGAGGGGGTGAGAGAGAGATACAGAGAGAAGAAGGAGAGAGAAATAGAGAAAGGGAGGGGGGAGGGGGGGACATCATTTGACATAATTTCAGATGTCAAAAGGGTTTTGTGGCTCCCAGTGTTTTTTAACAACTGGTTCTCTGCCCTAATGACTGGCTGGGTAGGTGTGGCTAGGTGGTCAAGTGACTGGGTGGGAGTGAGTGACGTCGAGTTGGCCACGCCCACCCAGGTTTTGTGACTTGGTATTTTCTTTTCTATGGGAAACTGGTCCAAATGGCTCTTTGAGTGTTTAATGTTGCAGACCCCTGGTGTGGACAATTGGCGGCCACTTGTTAACTGCCAAACATTTATTGCATATTCTCAGCCTCCTAAGTATGTGACAATCCCAGCACCTCTGGGAATTCCAATTTTAATGCATCTGGAGGCATCAGGTCTTGCATCTTCCCTTGTACTAAAGGTTTGTTCTCTCTGCTTTAAATATAAAGGAAGTGAGCAAAAAAGGGAAATGCTGCTGTTAATCATATGGTTGAATGTTCCAGACACGAGTCTCCTGTCCACAGAAAGTTTCATGCCGGCAGGAAGCTCTTCTACGGGTAACATCCTTGTCATCTAAAACATGTTAGGGTCTAAATTCACATTGCTTTTCTTCTCTTAACAGGGCCCTGATTCTGATGTAGAAATACCCGTCAACTTGGGAAAATACCTTGAGTCATTTCTAGCTTTCACAACCCATCCCAGTCAGGTAAATAGATAGGGTTGAAGTGAAATATTTTCCAGTAGTTAGGTGTAAAAATTAGTCACATGTGGTATGTATTTGTGATGACTTTACGGATTACAGATATTTTAAAATGGATTCATTATTGCTTTCTGAGATGAAGAAAGGCTTCTTAAACCAAAGCCACCAAGCTCAAATTTATGCATTAGTATGTTTATTCAAATTATAATTTATTTATTTATTTATTTATTTATTTCGATTTTTATACCGCCCTTCTCCCGGAGGACTCAGGGCGGTGTACAACCAAGTAAAAATTCAATATATAAACATTAAAAAGAAGTTAAAAAGAAATATAATGTGGCCGAAATTTTAAAACCATTTAAAATCTTAAAACATAAATACCCCAATAAAATTTCAATCCAGTCCCGCTTGAATAAATAGGTGCGTTTTCAGCTCACGCCGAAAGGTCCGAAGATCAGGCGATTGACGTAAATCGGGGGGAAGTTCATTCCAGAGCGTAGGAGCTCAAACAGAGAAGGCCCTTCCCCTGGGGGCCGCCAGCCGACATTGCTTGGCAGACGGCACCCTGAGAAGGCCCTCTCTGTGTGAGCGTACGGGTCGGTGGGAGGCACAAGGTAACAGCAGGCGGTCCCATAAGTACCCGGGTCCTAAGCCATGGAGCGCTTTAAAGGTGGTAACCAAAATCTTGAAGCGCACCCGAAAGACCACAGGAAGCCAGTGCAAGCTGCGCAGGATTGGTGTTACATGGGAGCAACGAGTTGCCCCCACTATTACCCACGCAGCTGCATTCTGGACTAGCTGCAGCCTCCGGGTGCACTTCAAGGGCAGCCCCATGTAGAGAGCATTGCAATAGTCCAAGCGGGAAGTGACAAGGGCATGAGTGACCGTGCATAAGGCATCCCGGTCAAGAAAGGGGCGCAACTGGCGCACCAAGCGCACTTGGTGGAAGGCCCTCTTGGAGACGGCCGCCAAATGATCGTCCAACGACAGTCGCCCATCCAAGAGGACACCCAAGTTGCACACCCTCTCCGTTGGGGCCAATAACTCGCCCCCCACAGCCAGCTGCGGCTGCAGCTGACTGTACCGGGGTGCCGGCATCCACAGCCACTCCGTCTTGGAGGGATTGAGCTTGAGTCTGTTTCTCCCCATCCAGACCCGTACAGCTTCCAGACACCGGGACAGCACTTCGACAGCTTCGTTGGGCTTTTGCCCTTTCTTTTCTGAAACTCTAGAAAATGTTGCAGTATGTGATTGTCTGGTGCCTTGCACTACTAGTATCTACCTTGTGATTGAAAGTGACTATGTATTTTAAATAATATTATTGGTATTTGTTTTGGCAGATGTAAAAGAAATAATGTAGATTACATAGCTGTTCTAGTTTTATTATAGTAATCTCTATCTAATAGATTCTTTAACTTTTTATTTTCCTAGTTCTTACGTTCTTCTACCCAGATCACATGGGGTGCTCTTTTTCGGCACGAAGTCCTGTCACGTGATCCTGTGTTATTGGCTATTATCCCAAATTATCTGAGGGCATGCATGACTAATCTAGTGAAGGTATGTTAAAGAGTGTAATAAGATGTAAATATGAATGTTTGAAAAAGAATAAGTTTTCAAACTGAGTCACCTATTTTCTGAACCTCTTTCCTACCAAGCTACCTCTAATATGACTGGATGACAGCAGAATCCTTTCCAGTCAGTAAAATATGTTCCATCTCCATTAATCTGTTTTAAGATCATTCTCCAGAGTCTTATTTGACAATATATATGCATAATGTTTTTACCTTTCATCTTGTCCTTCTCTTTTTATAGTTGGGGTTTCCTTCAAAGAAAGAATGTCCTAGTTGTGAATATTCTCGTTTTGATTTTGACAGTGACGAAGACTTCAATTGCTTCTTCAATTGTAAGTTGTTCCAGAAACAACTTTAATAGAAAATCTACTAAAAGATTTTCAATATATTTTGATTTGAACAGCATTAACAGAATCTCATTCTTTCAGAGGAGAAAGCTATTGCAAAGTTCTGTTTTGCTTTCTATTTAAATTTTCCTTAGAAAGTAGGTATTTTCAAGTATGTCTAAAAAAGTGTTTGAAGAAAGAATGGGTGTTCCTCTAGCCTATCCAATTTTATATTACCTGCGTGCTTTGGAATTCACCAGCAGCATGGAATTCGCCAGAAACTGGAAGCAATCTACAAAGCCATTCAAACAGTTTCCTTTTGTAGGATGAACACTTCAAACTTCAGATTTTACATCCAAGTTGCTTACATGAGTAATTCTCAGTTATGGTAGCTGCAAGTCAGACTTTTATTATTGTTTTTCCTTGCCAGCTTTCCGTGCACAACAGGGAGACGTGATAAGAATGGCATGTCGGCTAGATCCTCACACTGGCTTCCAGATGGCTGGGGAATGGCTGAAATACCAATTGTCCCTTCCTCTGGATACTGGAACTGGGAATTGTAAGTTTCTTTAACAGGAGGGCAAAATGCTCGGTATTCAACAGTGATGCACAACATGGTTTTGTTTGCTTTCCTCTAGCACAGTGATGGCGAACCTTTTATATCACTGCATGCCAATCTGCATGCCAGAAATGGCATGCAAAACCATCCCACTTGGACTGCACAATGGAATACTGCTCTTCCAGGTTTCAGCACTCACACCTGCGCGAAGGCCAGCTGACCGGCACGCGTGTGTGCACAGGAACATGGAAGAGGAGCCAGTGAGGGTGCACATCCTGCGCGGGATGGTTCTGTGGACCGCTTCCGGCACGCTCTAGCAGTTTCTCTTAATTTTTCCAAGTTAGACTTTCCATTTAAGATGGGGATACTTGAAACATGATGATCAGAGTTTGATTAAAATCCATACATTCCTCCAATTAATCATAACATCATAATTACTGCTTTTTTATAGTGAAAGCAGCTTTCCAGCAAAACATATTTTTCTTGTAACTGCATTCATTGTGTCATTTTTTTAATGGCAATAAATTCTTATTAAAAGCAGAGTCTGATACTGTGAATGTTCTAAAGTTTTCTTAATTTTGTCTTCCTTGATAGCTAAAAGAAATAAAAGACCCTACTCCATTTTTTCTCCTTCCTTTGTGCATTGGGATGCTATGACCTTTTTCTTAGAAAGCATCGTTAGCCCAATGTTCCGAACCCTGGATAAAGAAGTACGTGCCCAAATTTTTGTCTTGTTTTGGTTATCCTTGACACAGTGTGACTATGTTGCCTCTTGAGAAACATTCTGGGGAATACAAGCCTTTAGATTATATTTTGATTATATTATTTATAACATGTTTCCTTGGAGAAATTTTAATTTTAAAATATTTCAAGCTTATTGTGTTAATGATATTGTGGAGTCCTTGGTCTCTCTGAGCTTGGTTGTTGATTGCAGACATCATCAGGGATACTGGCTTTGTTCCCTATTTATATACAGAAGTTTGCTTTGCCAGTGTGGCTGGGGATGTGGGCTTTTTCCCCTCCTTGGTAATTCCTTAATTAAGCCATTGTTTTCTGCTTAATTGTTTTTCTGAGATTAATCCCTGCTTATCTGGGTGTTGGTTGCTGGAGAAGAAGTGTTTTTTTCATTTCCATCTTACCCTTTTTATTGAATGGTGTGTAAATGTGGTTTATCTCTATGTGTCTGTTGATGACTTAGTCATGTGATGACCTGTAGGTATCTTTTGATGGCTCAGACATATAGAGATAAACCAATAACAGAGTTAATCCCAGGTAAACAAAGATTTAACACCAGAAAAACAATGCACTACACCAGACCTTCACATACCCTTGCAAACCTTCCTCAGCCCCCACCCAAAGCGTTGCACCACACTGGATCCTTTCATCCTCTCCCCTGTTCCACAGCAGCCTCCCAAATCTTTTCTGCTCTCTTATCATACCACACATACCCCTCTCTATCCTCCCCTTATCTGCCTGCAAGCTGCCTGGGACTTGCAACTTCCTGCTGGCTTCCCCAGTAATTTGGATTGTTGGAAGTCAACGGGAAATTTGCAAGGAAGTCCTTGCTTATGACTTTCAAGTCTTGCTTAACCATAGCAACGGGGATTACTGTTGCTAAGTGATGCAATCACATGATACTTGCATTTTACATCCACGTTGGTTAGAAATTCCAATCCCAATTACCAACTGAAGATTACTTATGGATGAAAACATGGGATGCAGCTTACAAAGATGGGTGTCTATGGAGATTCTCAGTCATCCAGGTCATGGTTGTTCCTAAGGTACTTTTCCAAGAGGCAACTGGACTTTCTTGTTTTTCTTTTGAAGATGGTGGGGAAATCCCCACTATCCAATCAGAGCTGAAGAAGCTTCTTGGATGAGAAGTGAAATGTCTTCAAAGAAAAAAACAAGAAAGTCCAGTTGCCTCTTGAAAAAGCACATTTGGGACTTACAAAGACGAACATATATTTTTGTATTCCTAAAATTATTTTCAAGTTTTCCGAAAATTATTTCCTGTAATATTTCAGTTGCTACAAGGTGAGCATAACAATAGTGCAATTCAAGGACCATGTGTGGCATCTTTTTTGTGCCTCCCAGAGCCTCATTACATAAATATACCCAAAAATGAACTTTTGTGTGTTTTGAAGAATTCTGGGTGCCTTGAAATTTAAGGTTTAAACCTTAATAGCTGCAAAAGGAACCCCCTCTACTTTCTGTTAAAATTGTCCAGTTAACAATTAGTCAGACCTGTGAGTTTTTTCTGATAAATAAATACTGATATTGTATGAAGCAAAAAGTTACATGATCACTGTCCATTTTCCTCCTATTTCAGAAAATCCCAGTTTCTCAAGGCATAGAACTGTTGCAACGTGTCCTTGCCTTTGAAACAAAAGACCCCCTGATTCTGTCCTGCATCCTTTCTAATGTCTCAGCGCTCTTTCCATTTGTTACGTACAGACCAGAATACCTGCCAGAAGTTATTGCCAAGGTAAATGTTTTCTATTACAATCTATAAACATTGGGTTTCTGGAATCTATTTCACTGCTGTGCAGAGACATGAGAGAAAGACACCCAGCTCTGTGCCTGCTTGAACCTTGGCAACAGAAATTGAAGCATGTGTGGAGTCTCTCCCCCTCTCTCTGTGGAAAGTCCCGCAGAAGCAGGGAGAAAAGAACTCCATGCTTGCTTCAATCTCAGTAGCTGAAATCCAAGCATTCACAGTCTAAAATCCACACACACACCCCACAGGCACAGAGAGGGATTGTTTACTGTGAGATCATTGAATAGAATAGAATAGAATAGATTTTTTTTTATTGGCCAAGTGTGATTGGACACACAAGGAATTTTTCTTGGTGCATATGCTCTCAGTGTACATAAAAGAAAAGATACCTTCATCAAGGTACAACACTTACAACACAAATGATGGTCAATATATCAATATAAATCATAAGGATTGCCAGCAACAAAGTTACAGTCATAAGTGGAAAGAGATTGGTGATGGGAACGATGAGAAGATTAATAGAATGGAATGGAATGGAATGGAATGGAATGGAATGGAATAGAATAGAATAGAATAGAATAGAATAGAATAGAATAGAATAGAATAGAATAGAATAGAATTTTATTGGCCAAGTGTGATTGGACACACAAGGAATTTGTCTTGGTGCATATGCTCTCAGTGTACATAAAGAAAAGATACATTCATCAAGGTACAACATTTACAACACAATTGATGGTCAATATATCAATATAAATCATAAGGATTGCCAGCAACAAGTTATAGTCATACAGTCATAAGTGGAAAGAGATTGGTGATGGGAACTATGAAACGATTAATAGTAGTGCAGATTCAGTAAATAGTCTGACAGTGTTGAGGGAATTATTTGTTTAGCAGAGTGATGGCCTTCGGGGAAAAACTGTTCTTGTGTCTAGTTGTTCTGGTGTGCAGTGCTCTATAGCGTCGTTTTGAGGGTAGGAGTTGAAACAGTTTATGTCCAGGATGCGAGGGATCTGCAAATATTTTCACGGCCCTCTTCTTGATTCGTGCAGTATACAGGTCCTCAATGGAAGGCAGGTTGGTAGCAATTATTTTTTCTGCAGTTCTGATTATCCTCTGAAGTCTGTGTCTTTCTTGTTGGGTTGCAGAACCAAACCAGACAGTTATAGAGGTGCAAATGACAAACTCAATAATTCCCTTGTAGAACTGGATCAGCAGCTCCTTGGGCAGTTTGAGCTTACTGAGTTGGCGCAGAAAGAACATTGTTTGTTAGCCATAACAGTGAGTGCTGAGATCATTGTCATTGAGTGAAGTAATCACTTGGGCATCTTACTTCGCAGTTGCTTCACTCAACAACCAAGGCCATAGTTCTAGTTGTGGTCATTAAACAAGGACTATTGTATAACATTGAAGTTAGAGCTGAAAATTTAACTCGCAGGTTGTAAAGAGGAAATAGGAAGAGTTAGCTTAGCTAACACTCTTCCAGGTGTTAACTGAAAGATGCAAGTCAGTCACAGGACACATAACTAAAACAAACCCAGCAAACTGTGCCCTCATCCAAATGCCCAAGGAAGGTTTTAAAAGAAGCAGGGCTCAAATTGCATGGAGAGTGGAGAGGAATGTAACATTAACTTATAATATGGGACTCAATTTCATGTGTGTGTGGAGAACTTTAAATATACAATGTTTTGGGTACTAAAGAAGTAGCTATTTTAATTCTAGAGTTAGACCATGCTCCATATGACACGTTCATGTTTTTCAGCATTCTAGGATAGGGAAAGGGGTTTTTGAATATATACTGGAGAATTGAAGAGGAAAGAATTCCTGTAGCCAATGTTTAATTGACTGATTATCTTATCTGAGGCTCAAGTCCAGGTGCTGGTTTTTAAATGGTGTAGCGTTCATATCATTTGATTTGCAGTACATGACTGATTTTCTCAATGTGTTCCTATGTCCCACCACAGGCACAGAAAGGGACTTAGTATTCTTAATGACGTATGAAATTGTTGAATGACTGCAACAAGAGATGCTGGAATCACAGTCTTTGAGTGCAGCAGAATTAATACCTGCAGATATTAATTCTGCTACACTCAAGGGGATGAGGAGGCTGTAGTGCCTCACATGATAAGACGTGAGCCAGTACTTCGCTGAGATTGGCAGCTCGGTGGCTCGATTCCCGTGAGTAAATAAACCTTGTAGGGACAGGAAAAGAGTCTCCCCCGATTACCTACTGGGATTCAGGCATCCCACTGGTAAGATAACACCACCCAAAAAAATTTCCTTTCACAGAGGCAGCCAGCCACGTTGGTGATCCCTGGCTAACACTGCCATATGCTAAATAAATAAAATATCTGCAGAGACTGCCTCCCCCCCTTCCTGGTCAAAGTTGCCTACTTAGGCAAAGAACTTTTTCAGTATAGCCTTGGAACTGTGAAGCAGTGCTAGAAAAGATTCACTGAAGTATTGTTCATTATTTCTATGAATCTGCTTGAGGGGGAGGAAGAAAAACATTCACATTATTTTGTAACACACCATCTTAGCTAACATAAAAACAGAAATAATTTAATTGGTAAATAATTTTAGGGGGCAGTATTTTACAAGTAACTCACATGAAGAGAAAATATGTTCCCACAAAATGATTAGTAACTTTTTGCTCTTATTCTCTTAGCTATTTGCCTCTGTCACCTTTGAAGTTGTAGAAGAAAGCAAGGTAAGTTCACTCCATAAATGTGAAGATGATGTTTCCTGATGAAACTGCAGAGCAAGGTCATTTTGATTATATAAATCTCTTAGACTTAGACCAAGGCTGTCAAACTTCCGGCCCACTGGCCAGATGTGCCATGCACTGGTTACACTCATGCCCAGTTTAGCAAAGGAGAAAAAAGTCCCGATATGTTACATGATGCCACCATGACAATTTGAATTGTCCCCTGTCTTAGACACTGTTGAGACTGTGAAATGAGAAGGGTACTTCAATGGCCAAGCTCTACATGGACTACTGTAGCCAGGGAAAATAGGATTGAGACACTTCAAACTATAAAGTTTTTATTTGCAAACCACCCAGAGGCATGTACATATAATGGGTGGTATAGAAATTTAGTAACTAAATAAATAAAGGCATGGTGTAAAAACAAAAAACTGAGTAGCCATTCATAGAATTTCCACTGAAAAGCAAGTTTTATACAACAGATAATTTTATATTCAATATACAATTAAGCATCTTGGGAATATCAACCTTCACATGAAAGAAACCATAACAAGGAGCTGTGTAGGTAGTTTTAAAATCTCAGACACACGCATGGTTTCTGGGGGTGAATTGTCAGGTAATAGTTTTAAGAGCCTTGCAATTCTCTGTCTCTTCATGTTAAGAGAATAACAGAATTCATTGTAAAAAAAATTCCCCAATAGCTCCCCCTGTCATGATCAGTGGTAAGTGTAGGGCATCATGTTAAAAATTCTTTGATTAGAGTTTAGATAGAAATCAAGCTGTCTTAGTTCTCCAAACAGGACACTTGTGCTAGAGTTCTACAGAAGTTTTAGAAAATTGCTTTGTTTTAAAGCTGTTTTCAATTATTCTACTTAATCTCTTGAAAAATGTATCAAATACTTAAAGAAGCTTTGTTTGCTAAAGCAGGTAGAACACAATGCAATTTTTAAATTTTATTTGTCTATCCAGACACCAAGAACCCGTGCAGTAAAGAATGTGAGAAGACACGCTTGCTCCTCCATCATCAAGATGTGTCGGGATTACCCTCAACTTGTTCTGGTATTCAATTGCATTTTGTTCTGTTTGAAACAGTTTTTCTAACATAAGCTATTTTGGGGGTAGGAGTGCACATTTTTAGTCGATGGTTTAGAGCTCACTAAGACGAGCACTTTATTTGCAGTCTATGGCAAAGCAAATTTAAATAATAGATCTTTGTATGTTTTAATAGAAAAAGATAATCGTGATTGGTTTTTGATTTTCATTGGTGTCAGAAGTGAGAAACAGAGGCCAGCTTGTGTTTCCAAGAATAGTTTGGTTGTTTTCATAGCAAGTACATAGTTATGAATTATCTTAGATTGCAGTGTGTGTACAGTCTATCTATGAAAATGTGCATGGAGCTTTATAAAAGCCAAACTAAGAGAAATTCAAAGAAATTCCGATTTAGAGAAAGGCAATGTGAATGGTAATGGGTGGATGGCTAGAGTCGCTAGAAACTAGAAATTAGTTGCTAGAATCCATAATAAATTTCCTAGACATATTTTATCCTATGAACAACGTGGCAATAATCTTTAAATATACAAGAGGTTATCAGACCAAAAAAGATCAAATCCAGTTTGTCATTCCAGACACAAAATGTTCTTAGAAGAAGGCAGATCCTAAAAACTAAATTTAAAAAATTAGGGCGAAAAGTTTCTAATAAGAACTGATCCTGTTCTTACTGGAACCAGTTATACCCATATTCTCCATTTCACTGGATTTATTCAACCAGAGGTTGGTCTGCCATCTGTTACATATACCTCAATTTGGATCCCTGCGTTGAGCAGGAGATTGTTCTCAAAGGTTCTCATCTAACCCTATGATTGTAAGGTCTTTGATTGTAAGGCCTTTCAACGAAATATAAGGTAATAGTGATAGGGGGCTTTAATTCTTCTTTGTGTGTGTGTGCATAATTTTTATTAAGAATATTTACAAACTGAAAGAAATTAGGAGTAAGAAGTGCAAGAAAAAAGAAAAAGAGAACAATAAGAATATAATAAAGAAAAAAAATGTAAAGAATTGATTTTCAATCTTTATCACAGCCAGCATAAATAAACTCTTCACCCTCTCCAAAACATGTCAGAACTGAACTGGAGGTGACCCTTATCTTGCAATATTACGTCTTGTAGTACAAATTGTATCCTGGCAGTTCATCTTGTGTGGTGTTTCACTTAACCATCCGTTGCTTGAATCTGTTGATTATAGCCTAACTTTGACATGCTGTATAATCATGTGAAGCAGCTGCTATCAAATGAGCAGCTCCTGACTCAGATGGAGAAGTGTGCTCTCATGGAAGCCTTGGTCCTAATTAGCAACCAATTTAAGGATTATCAGCGGCAAAAAGCTTTCTTGGAAGAGCTCATGGCACCTGTTGCTACACTTTGGTTATCTGATGAGATGAAAAGGTATGAAAAGTTTAATCAAATCCCCTGATAGACTCCAATATTTTTTTAAAAAACCCTACAGATCTGTGCTGAGCTTTGCAGTAAGCACGTATGCAGTGGTGGTGATATTCAGTCAGTTTGGACCGGTTTAGGCCGGTAGCAGAAAACGCGGGTGGGCCTGCCTACCTGCACTGGCTCTATGTTGTCCTATTTAACCACATTTTTGAGGCCTGGCACCCGCGCAGAGTGCGCACGCATGAACAGTGCATGTGCAGAAGATATGCACGCAAATTCATTGTGGTTCTGCATAAGAAATGCTTTTGTGCAGGCATTTATTAAAGCATTTCTTGTTTTGAGGGAACAATTCCTTGTGCAGTATGGCATTTGAATATGGCATTTGCTAAATGTTTTTTCTTTTACCATTAGAAATTTTTCTAATCTAAATATTTAGGTTGCTTCCAGAATAAAGTGGAGTACAAGAGAGGACAGAGATACAGGTCTTCAGTATAAGCTATTAATATAAAGACAGTAGCTGATGCTCCTTCCATTGAGTTCACAACTTCCAGCTCCTTTTCCATGGCAGTGTCATTTCTGGAAAACTCACCACACAGTAGAGTTGACTTAATTAGCATGTGCAGAAATGAAGCCAATCAATTCAACTATTCTGATTACCATTTATTTCCAGTTTTCAGGAGAGTTTAGAACAGCAGAGCTCCATGGAAGTCATTTTATATCTTTGATGGAATATTATTGCAGGAAATGAGAATTTCTGGCAACTTTACACCATTTATACAATATATGAGTTTCATGGGTGTGAACTGCATCAAAGATCTTTGCAAGTTAAAAGAAGAGAAAATGTGCTTAATATTGATGGATGATGTTGATAAAAATAGTAGATGGGCTTTTTCCACTGACAATGTGATATGGTCTAAATTTATTTTTATTTATATCCTCCCTTTATTATTTTTATGGATAACTCAAGGCAGCAAATATACCCAACATACCTTTGTCCATCTATTTTCCTCACAATAACAACTCTGTGAGGTGAGTTGGGCTAAGAGAGAGTGACTGGCCCAAAGTCACCCAGCTGGTTTCATGGTTAAAATGGGACTTAGGTTAAGAGAATAAATGGTTAACCTATTGTGATTAAAAATGGATATCTTTAATCTTTTACTGTGAGAAAGTAAAATTAAGAGGCATGCAAATGCAAAAAAAAAAAACTATGCAAAGACTTCTATGCAAAGAGCAGTAGGGATCACCTTTTTCAACTTTAAAATCATCTTCACAGAAAATTGCAAGAAAGGCATGTAGAATAGTCCACTAAGTGAGATACTGTAGCGAAGTCATTTATAACCCAGATTGAGATCAGATTGTAGACATGGTAATATCTAATAACATCTTATGCATACATATTCAGAAATCCATCCTATTGAGTTTAATGAGGTGCTTGTTTGGATTTCAACTTATATATCTTTTTATCTTGGTTTGCTGTAATCTGTCAGTGTAGATTTAATACCACAAGTATTCATGGATCTAACTTAATAATAGTGTTTCATGACAACTAGCTTCCATAACTCATTAGATTGAATTGGTTTCTTGAAATAAAATATGTTTGTGGCTCTTGTTTTCTGCTATCACACACAGAGTTCTGATGAATCCTGAAGATTTTATCCGGTATGTTGGTGCTGATAATAGGATTGTAGATCCCATCATGGAAGATCCCTGTGGTTTGAATCGTTCCAGAGTGAGTATTAGGTTGTCAGAAAATATGGAATTCAGAAAAAGAGATTTGCCCATATCACTGAAAATTTCTCCTTAATGAGTAGTGGATACTCTTTGGAAATAACAGTACAGTAAGTATATGATGTGTGATCTGAACACAGATATGCTGAGATCTACACATGTTTATGGGCTAGAAGAAATCACAGTAGGGGTTGTTGTTGTTTTGTCTTTCTGTTTGCATAATTTTAAGTGGGCCCAAGTAAGTTTAAAGTTATTTGCCTATTATCTAGGTGCTAGTTGGAAGGGGATTATCCTAAACTACTAAAATGTTTCCAATTACACAGTAATAGTTGGCTTCTTTCAAGATGGGTCATAATAGATCTCAGCTCATTAATCTAAAACTCTTAGATTTGCTACTTCCTTTTTGTCACACTATTTGGCATAGACTATAAAAATTGCATCAGCCAGTTTGTTGTTCCACAAGATCTTTTCAGAGTTGAGATATGAGCTTTAATTGATTTTGTATCAATTAAATGTGCTCAGGCTTTCTCAATTAATTTGGGTTTTAAATGACCAATTTATACACAGCTATGTCTTGAGAAGAGTCTAAAAGACCCTGGAATGTAATGATAAATATAAGAGAGATGACTAGAGAAAGCTCTAGAATAAGGGAAAAGTGAATTTATGGATAATTTATACACAATAATAGTTTTATACATATTTTTAAAAAATCATTCACAGTTCCATTCATGTCAAAGATGCATGAAGTAATATGTATGTTCATTCATCACATGTGATGATGTATATATAAAGAATGTCTATTGCAATTGAGAGACGTAGTTATATCTAAAACAATTTTCTTGAGACATTTTAAATCTTCAGAGTTCTTAGACTGACTTTTCAAGTAATTTCTGTGTCTTTTACTTTCCATATAGATAAGCTTTTGTGTATACACAATTCTGGGAGTTATAAAACGAGCTCGTTGGCCCACTTCCTTGGAAGAGGCAAAAGCTGGAGGATTTGTGGTGGGATATACACCTAATGGCAATCCAATCTACCGTAACCCTTGCTCAGTGCAGATCCTGAAACTTTTTGACAACTTGCTTGCTCTGATAAGGTGGGTCAATATGACATGATCCTCATTTCATAGAATGTGCTTCATGCTTCCTCTTAAAGCGAATGGTGGCATCTGTTGAAATATTTTATAGTAAAGCATTAAAGAATAGAGGAGAAAAAGGAACCCTTGGCTTTATCCTACCAATTGGATTGTATGTTTTGTGGGAGTCTTCCAATTTCCCATAACATAAAATTAAGACCAGCTTTTCTTAATAATAGTCTTTGTATCTTTTGAACCCTGTCAGTCAAGTCACATCTTCAGTCTTTTTGCTTCTCATATATCTGTTGTTGAAGGATTTTCTGTATTAAACCTGTAAGTTTATCTTGAGGGAGTAGGGAACTTGTCAGTGACACTATTGGTAAATGTCTTGTGGCTGTCTGTATCTGAGCAGCTTCTCGGTTAGGAATATTTTTTGTTTGTTTACCTTGAGGGAGAGAGGACTTATCAAATGAAACGTCAGTATTGATCTAATAGTACAATCCCGTATTAAATAGCTTTATCTTGCAGAACTTTGGAGTGGAGAGTATCATTCCAACCTAATTCAGAGGAACAATATTTGTATGCAGTTTGATAGAGTGACCAGACCCAAAGAGAACAGTGTTCCTGCACTTCTCATAGCTTATCTACTTCCTTTTTTGCCAGCATTGGAGTGAAACGGGAGCTGCTGTGTCAGGCACAGCCGTTTTAAAGTGAAGGATAAATAGTCTTTGAGAACTGATCTTGAAATTGTGGGTCTTGCATATGTACCTATCACAGCTTGAGAATCAAAACTCAGCCTGCTGTATACTCTTTCTCAGACTCAAGCCTTACTGAATTCAGCATGATGGCATCTGAAAAGATATAACTGAAGGATCTAGTCCTCTTTCAGGGCCTATAATTACCAATTATTTTAATCTTTCCTTATAAATAGTAAAATAAAATGCTTTATACATTCCTTTGTCATGTGCACATAAGAATAGACTTAAGTATAAACTGCATATTTGAAACAGATTTTTTTCTAAACAGATACCAAATAATCACCCTTACTATTCTTTATTGGTTCTCCAAATATCTAATCATATTTTCAATACTTGTTCCCATTCATTCATTGTAGCAGAACAATTTGGGGGGTTAGATATTATTTGGTTAGCTTCCATTCAAAATCATGCACAATTTTCCTTAAAACTATGCCCTGGCTCTTCTGCAGCAGGGGTGTCAAACTCAATTTCATTGATTATTTATTTATTTATTTATTTATTCAAATTTATATACCGCCCTATCTCCCGAAGGACTCAGGGCGGTTCACAGGCAAATAAAACAACATATATATACAAATTAAGAAAACCATTAAGAAAACATATTCAAAAAGCCTGATTATTAAAATAATATAGATATTAAAACCAATTAAAACCCCTATAAAATTTAAAATTTAAAATTTAGAAAATTTAAAAAACTAGTCCAGTTGAGGGCTGCATTAGGGTTGTATTTGACCTGGGTGAGGGGTGAAATGGGGGTGGCCATGGGGGGTGGCCAGGTCGATGTCACTTGTTTCGACGCATGTGGTGGCTCGAGCACTCTGCCACAGAAAATGAGCTCCTGAGCTCTGTTTTCAGCTGCTCCTCTGCTAGCCTCCTGCAATCCTCTGCCAGAGAAAATGGAGCTCGGGAGGGCTGCCCACAGCCCTCCTGAGTTCTGTTTTTACTGGCAGAAGCACCACGGGTCAGTCATTCGCTATTTCCAGGGGAGCCCTGCAGCCCAGATCTAAGGACCACATGGGCCGAATCCGGCCCTCAGGCCTTGAGTTTGACACTTCTGTTTTAAAACATAATATGCATTTTCACTAATCAATGAATTCCTATTTTCATACATAACAAACAATCTAGTATCACCTAGATTTTATATACACCTTAGTTCTTTTATTCATAATTAAATTTAAACCTTGCCTTGGTTCACAAAAATGATATGTACCATTTTTTCCCTTAACATGTATTCATTGACATCCTCTCCCATGAATATCTTATACAATCCAAGTTGTAATCATCTACCTCTACAGTCAATAGATGTGAGCTAGAACATTGGGTGTTGCTGTCCCTAGTAGCTCTGCTGTAATAAATTTTCGTAAGATAAAGCAAGTATACATTAGATTATCATTCTTAGTTGGACCCATGGCACAAACAGCATTTTCTGTTAACTGTAAGAATGAAGTAGTGGTTAGGTACGACACACTCATAAGCACAGTCAAAGCTAGTTTTTGTTCCAAACATATTTATACTTTTCTAAGCAAGCTAGAATAACTAATCCAGGGTTTATCTGATTAATCAGCATACTGCTGCCTACATCCCACGAAATAGGATGTATAATCATTCACAGTAACAATAGGATAGAAAATACAAGCAAAATTCAGTATTTATGACTGTCTCAGTTTGCAGGAAACAAGCAAAATGGGTGCCGGTATGTTTGTAAAAAAAATTGTGTCTTAGATGTGTTAAGTTGGGAAACTTGAAAGATGATAGAATAGACCTTTCATGCTACAAATATTGTATCATTTTATGTCCTGATAATATATTCCTTTATAAAGAAAGCCCCTTATAAGTACAGAACTAATGCAAAAGGGAACAGTTTGAGCGCTAGAGCCTTCCTCTTCTTTCAGAATTTGTTTTTATCCCTATTTAGAAGCATTGCAGTCTCATTATGTCAGCTAATATTTTTGTTGTTGTTGTCGTAATTCAGTTATAGAGGCATATATCCTCTTTCATTTAAATGGCCCATATCTGTGTCTTGGTGGCTTTTGTGCAGGTAAACTGTGTTTGTCCACAATTTGTACCCAGCGTGAATCGCTCCATCTTGAATGACAGAGTTAAGTAAACGGCTCTTCTTTGGGTTTCTCACATGGAAATTTGTGTTCTGTGTGACAAATGAAACTCTGAATACAGCTAACGATTTGCAAAAAAGCAAATTATGAGTATAAAACTTCCACAGTTGTGTCATTGGGTGAGAACAGTGTAACTGTATACGTGTCACAAAACTGCATCCAGTGAAGGCTTTTTTATTTAGGGAATCTAGTGCGGTGCAGTAAACGTTGCTTTTAGTTGAACTGATGTGTTGGCTGCTTATTCACATCTTGTTGGGTCTTCTCCTTTTCTGTTGTCTGAAGAAAACATATAATTAGTAATTCATTATTTCTAATATACCTTGTAGTTTTGTTATTGTTGTCTTATTGCATGCTTTATTTTGCTAGAATGAGAGCTAATGCAGCATTTGGACGTGAAGCAAGTAGAGATGCTTCTGTTCCATAACGGAACCTTCACTATACGTGTTAACAGCTCATAAAGGGGCCACACCTTTTCTTGGGTTTGTATGTAGTACCCAGGCTCAACAAAATGCTCAGCTGAATTAAGTAATTAACACATGATTGATTTCTGTTTCTGATGCGCGCATATCTGTGAGCTTACAAAGCTATGGGTGAGCCAAGGAAAGGCTGCCTCTCATTTATAGGCTACCAAGAGGCACAGGTACTCCTCACTTAATGACAACAGTTGGGAACAGAATTCCATCACTAAGCAAGGTGGTTGTAAATTGAAAAGATGTGTGACTACAATGACTCACAATCACAGTTCCGGTTGCAGCCATTAAAGGAATCAAGCACGGTCATTAAGTGTGATGTCCCATGATCACAGCTTGTGACTTCCTGCCAGTTCCCCCATTGATTTTGCTTGATGGAAACCAGCAATGAAGGTTGCAAATAGTGCTCACATGATGCTGTGATGACTGCAGTTTTGAGGACCTGTCATAAGACCCGTCATTCAGTTCTTTCATAAGTTTGAGTGATTGCTGAACAAGTCATTAAGTGAGGACTACCTGTATAGCAAAGATATTCATGGCAGATCCAAAGCATATCTGCTTCAGATTTGAGTGCCCTACTTTTTAGTTAGAACTTTCTTGGCCAAATTAACTGTTACTTGGACCTGTTACACAGAGCTCATAGAATCTTGTATGGCAACCATCTCCCCCTAGGCCTGACTTTTATAGCTTACCAGAAAATCAAATCACATGCATGCAGATGCAGAATTGTTCTGTGGTCACCATGCAAATTATTCTTTAAGTAACCTGCAGAGGCAATCTAACTCTTTTACCCTGATTTTCCTTCCTGCAGCCACCATTCTGATATTATGAAGATGCAGGAACAAAAGGGAAGAGGGCAACGGAGGAGACTGGATGAGGAACAGGAGAGGGTATTTTAAAGGGTCAGCAAAGTTGTGCATCTGGGTCAGGCTACTATGAAAAGGATAAGGAAATGCCTTCCCAGCAAAATTACACATTTTAAAAGGGCATTGTATGATAATTGATAAACATCCAAAGTAGTAGTATAATCACTTCCTACACAATTTGGCGACATGTAAACACATCAAGGAAATTGATGGCATTGCCAAAAAGTTCACTGCTATGCTACAAATTTAATTGATATTCCATTGAGTGATGTCTAGTATGGGGAAAGAATTTGCAAGTCACTGAAAGATGTCTTTCAGTCTGTTCTTGAGTTTTGCTTTCCCCTGGAGCTAATGGATCAACTTTCACTGTTATTTCAAATATCAAATCTTTTTCAGTGTCAATTTTTCATATTTAAAATATTAGACAGACACACACACACACACACACAATCTCATGCCATTTTGATTCCAGTATATGTTTGGAAATATACTGAAACAAGTTGTGGTCAGTCACGTTGACAGAACATTAAAAGTACATTTTTAGCTCTTTGGCATTCTTCAACTCCAGAAGTAACAGAGATTAATGTGAGCATAATTGTCCCTAACACATTTAACTTGGCATATGATAAACTCCTGTATCTTACTGGTTTATTTACCAAGTTTACTTCCCTCCTATCCTCTAGGAATTTCAGATGATTTACATATTTATTTGCAACAGTACATGCTGCTTCAATCCAGTGAAGCTCAAAGCAGTTTACAGCCCAAAAGCAATACCATATAAAATTAAAATAAATGGTACCACAAACCTAACAAAGCAACAGCAGTCCAAGGAACAGCTACCACATCTATATCCATACCAGAGAAGTGTCCCTTATCACCAATCTGGAAGTTGTTAATGGCTTTCCAAAAATATCTAAGGATAAGAGCATTCTCTTCACACCCCTCCCTCCTCCAATTTTCCCTAGAGCAATACTCTTCTGAGGATAGCTTTTCCAGTAGTCTTTGAGCAGGATGTATTGTTTTATGCCAATGCAGGCAGTGTTACTCACTACAGTGCTGCCCAGTCTAATGTTGGTTAGTTCCACGAGTTTGGAAATTCTATTCTATCTTTATCCAAAGTTGCTTTTTTTTCAAGAGGTAACTGGACTTTCTGGTTTTTCTTTGAAGACATTTCGCTTCTCATCCAAGAAGCTTCTCCAGAGCTGAAGAAGCTTCTTGGATGAGAAGTGAAATGTTTTCAAAGAAAAACCAGAAAGTCCAGTTACCTCTTGAAAAAAGCACCTTTGGGACAACCATGACCTGATGACTGAGAATCTCCATAGACATATTCTATCTTTTTTTTTTAAAAAAAAGTTTTGGCTTAAAAGCCATTTTATCTATTGCAATATGATTTTAAGCCCCTGCTCTGGTGCTTAAAGGCTTAACCAAAAGAAATAGTCACTCTCTCTTCATAATGTGATGCTTCTCCTTTCTTGCAGCCTCTGTTAGCACCCTTTGAAATGAATGGGCAGTTCACACCTCAGAACTATTGTTCCAGGCCCTCTGCAAGCTCAGGCAGACATCGCTGCAGTTGGTTTCATTTTGGTCCCGTTTCTTCACAAGTCTAGAGACTTCTTTTAGAGACTTCTAAAAATGACAGCTGAGACTCTGGAGAGCAATTGAGAGGCCTGCCCCTGCCACCCAACGACCTAGTCCTTTCTTTCCCTGCACCCTCTTACTTTGGGGGATTGCTGCTCTAGGGGAAACAGTCTGAGTTACCCTTGATCGCCTCTAGCAGCAGGCACAGAGGCAGTTTTGACGAAGGCTGTTGGGCCCCTTGGCTGCAGAATTTGTGCTGTGTGCAGTTACCGAAGCCCTGAGTGGAGGTCTGAGGTCTCAAAAGGAGAGAGGTAGGTGAGACAGAGACCCTTCCTCCCTACTCAGATGGTCCATCCGGCTGCTGAGGGTCCCTCTTTAGCCTGGATGGCAAGAAAGAAGTCACCCTAGGCTGAATGGAGGTTCTTCCCTGGCAGCATGGTGTGGTTAACGCAGAGTTGTCCTGCCTTTCAGGGGGGGCATCTTTCTGCCACAACGATGCTTGTAGCATGTGAGCATATTCATAAGCTGCTGCATTCTGTCAGAGCCACCTGCCATTCTAGGCACCGTGACCCATCCTTAGGGAGGCAGTGTGTCCTGCATGGGTCCTTGCAGCCAGCGCTTCAGAGGGCCAAGGCCAGGCAAATTGGAGCAAAATGTCTGGAGTAACATGAATCCTCCACACAAACTGGGGATTTCTCCATATGCCCAAGGCAGGGATGTTTTTTATTGGTAAGGAAGGGGGATCCCATGCACAAGTGCTTGGTCTCACCTTCCTCCTCACCAGATACAGGAGCTGTTTACAAGCTGAAGCCGGACTTCCACTGTCAGGGTAACTGATAGATTCAACTTGTGATTGTAAAATATCACATTTTCTTCCAGGACCCACAACAATTTGTATATGCCAGAGATGGTGGCTAAATTGGGAGATACCTTTGCAAAGGCCTTTGATATGCTGGAAGTGGAGAAGAATGCCATCCTTGGTAAGTAGCTGCCTTTTACAGGGAAGCCCAGAGCGGAAAAGTCACTTGGCACAGGTATTCCTCGACTTACAGTCATAATTCAGCCCTAAATTGCTGAGACAGTTAGATGAGCTTCACCCCATTTTATTCCCTTTCTTGAGATAGTTGTTAAATAGTTAGATAGTTCCCATCACCAATCTCTTTCCACTTATGACTGTATGACTATAACTTGTTGCTGGCAATCCTTATGATTTATATTGATATATTGATCATCAATTGTGTTGTAAATGTTGTACCTTGATGAACGTATCTTTTCTTTTATGTACACTGAGAGCATATGCACCAAGACAAATTCCTTGTGTGTCCAATCACACTTGGCCAATAAAATTCTATTCTATTCTATTCTATTCTATTCTATTCTAAATGAATCGCTGCAGTTGTTAAATTAATAGCACAGTTAAGTGGTACATTTAATTGAATCTGACTTCCCAGTTGACTCTGCTTGTCAGAAGGTCATAAAATATGATCACATGAACCCTGGACATTGCCACTATCACAAATATGAGTCGGGCCAAGCGGGTGAATTTTGATCACGTTACCATGGAGACGTTGAACAATCGTAAGTGTGAAAAACCATCATAAATCAGATGTTTCAGTGCTGTTGTAACTTTGAACAGTCACTAAATGATTGGCTGTAAGTGGAGAACTATCTGTATTAAGCTGGGCCAAATTGGAGTAAATTATGGTCCAGTCAAACTAAAACCCAGAGCCTCTGATTTTCTTTTTAATGGGCCTTTTGGGGAAAGGGGACATCATAGAAACTGAAAGTAAATCATTTGTGATGTCAGCTTATAACCAGTGCAAAATACATCATTTTGGATGACAAATTTATGCAAAAGAACTAAATATAATTTAGCGAAAATATCTCATTCAAATTCTTGCTTGCCGTTTTGTATTGTATGTGGATTTATACAGGAAAAGATTTAGCAAATTTATACTGGTTATCAAAACTGGAGAAACTGGTCTAGCAAAATGGTGAGTCTTTGATCCATCTTTGCATGGACAACAATGCCTACAATTAATCTTTGCAAGGACAACAATGTCTACTCATTTTCTGCAGGGTCTCCTTGCAGTTAGGACACTGACAGATTAAATTAGCTAGTAGTCATGTCTGCCTCACTTTTGCCTTTAAAGATCTCCACCCCAAGAACTTTGGAGGGATGTTCTTTCCTTTTGAACCAAAGCCAAGCTCCCCTCTTATATTTACAGCTCTGCCTGGTTTTCTCAGGAATGTTTCTATTTATCTTTGCCTACTGGCAAAATAATTTTACAGAGAAAACTGCTGAAGTCCACTTGCACCAAGGTCACATAAACTGCCTGCAGCAAAGAAATGAACACTATCAGCATGTGACTGGTTTACAACTTGCTTATCCCTAGTCAAAGTATTTTTAAAATTGTATTCATTCAGTCCCAGCTCCCCATCTGTTTTATTGCTAAATTGCAAATTGCTAAATAACTTGACTTGATCAACACACAAAAGTGTTTTTTCAAAATATTTATGGTATATCCATCACATTCTATTAAACAAGTTAATTGTATATGGGATAAGGATCTGAAGCTACTTCTGTTTTGCAAATAATTTTTATTATATAAAGTTTATAATGTGGATAAGCCTGGAAAGATTTATTTACATTACACAAATATTATGTCTGGAAGATACTTCTGCTCTAAATTTATTTGGATTTCAGTGCATCATGAATTACATTTGTTTTCAAGCAGGTAGAAGTCTGCACAAGCATGATTATAATTAGTTATTTTGTAAAAAAAAAAAAACCACATGAAAAATATTGCTTTGTTTATAACTGCTCTCTGAAAGCATCACATTTTTACTGCCGTTTCTCTCAACTTTTAAATTAAAAGCATTTATGCTCCAAATTGACCTATTCCAGACATCCACAAGTAAATTTGTGCTTTTGGTAGCCAGAACTGCTCAGGTCACTGCCTGCAGAGATGAATCTCTCCACTGATAGTATTTCCTCTTTTGTTAGGTCTCCCCCAGCCTTTACTGGAACTTTATGATTCTCCTGTTTACAAAACAGTCTTGGAAAGGATGCAGGGGTTCTTCTGTACACTATATGATAACTGGTAAGAAATTCACAGATTTTCCATAATGCTATGTTACTTCACATGTGGGCTTTCTACTACTTTTCCAGTATAGCTGGCTGTGTATGTTCTTGTAACTGATTATTATAAAGGCTATAAAAAGAAGAATGGAATATAGATGGGCTAAATGGAAATTGGCCTGATCCAAAATGCCAATTTTATTTTGTGCAGATAAAGTACAAGGAAGCTTTTCAAAGCAGAGTACCTTTTGGCTCTTCTAGATTGTGCTTTTTGAATTGCAGTTTCCACATTCTGGGTAGTGCTGGCTCATCGATGCAGCAAGATTTCTATGTTGTTGAGGGTCTAGCAGCTGAGCTCCTCAACTCAGCCTTCATCAATCTGGACAATATTCCTGACTACAGACTCCGCCCTATGCTTCGTATCCTTTCTTTGCTTTTTATTTATAGTTCTCCTTCCAAATTTGTTCTGATTTCCATACAATGTCCCAGCTTGAGTCTTGTTCTTAATTAGGACCCTTTCTCCTGCAACTGACCAGATCCATTCTAGATTGTACCAGTAGATCTAATTAGTAAAAAAATAAATAAATCTAAAAGCAATAAATAGTACAGATAGTCCTCAATTTACGACTGCAATTGAGCCCAAAATTTCTTTTGCTAAGTGAGATGGTTCTTAAGTGAATTTTGCCCCATTTTATGACCTTTCTTGCCACAGTTGTTAAGTGAATCACTGCAGTTGTTAAGTTAGTCACACAGTTGTAAAGTGAATCTGGCTTCCCCATTGACTTTGCTTGTTAGAAAGTTGTGAAAGGGGATCACATGACCCCAGGACACTGCAACTGTCACAAATATGAGTCAGTTGCCAGGCGTCCAAATTTTGATCGCATGACCATGGGGATGCCGCAACGGTTGTAAATGAAAAATAGTCATGTCACTTTTTTCAGTGCTGTTGTAACCTTGAACAGTCACTGAATGAACCGTTACAAGTCGAGGACTACTTGTATCAGAATAGAGCATAAAGGTATATGCCTCTCAAGGTTTTTAAAAAGTTTGAATAGCTCAGAATAAAGGCAGACATGTCTATGATTCTAACACAATGCAGTTCGATTCTATGATTTCAACAGATGCAGATGTTCAGGGGGTATATGATCCTACTGAACATCTACATCCGTTGATCCAATGTTTTTCATTGTCCAAAAGGAAAGAGAGATCCCAATTAGATTAGACTTGTAGTCTACTAAGACTACTAAGACTAAGGCAAGCATAGTCTTATTAGCGGTTTCATCCTATACTTAAAATAATGTACTGAATTTTGTTACATAATGCCTCTAGTGGACTATGGCCATATCAGTGCATTGTAAAATCCTGGTTTAGATTTCTAAATGAGATTTCTCTCATTCTTTCCTTGAGAATAGAATGCCTTTTGGGGTAGGGGTGTTGGAAAAAATCAGATTTATGAAAAATTCAGAGAAGAATGCATCTGCCTGTTCTGAGGTATCTGGGAGCAAAATTATCAGTTCAAGAACAGAAATTGCCATGACTAGATGAATCTAATGGTTTTCTATGGGAGAAATATAGATGTGTATTTGTGCTGCTCCACTTCTTTAACTAGTTTCATGTAAGGTGTTTTTGTGAAACCTTTGGTTGTCTCCTGCCCACCTGAACACTACGAATCTTTGATCTGCCCTATACTTGGACCACTGTTCACCTACCTACATATGGTAAGAACAAAATACTGTGTCTGAGAATACTGAAAGAGAGAGTGAGTTTTTTGTGGTGAAATTTTGAAAATACTGGATTAAAAAAACCAAGATCACATTTGTTTTCAGTTTCCTTGTATTTATCATGGAGCTAATATGCTTGAAAGCATCCTTCACTTAAGCAAAGGATTTTGCTAGGTGTGATGTTGTGGCAAAATTCCTAGAGATATTTTTGCATATGATTAGGAATGACCCAAACCCAGTCACAAAATGCATATTTCAGGGGTCCAAGTAACAGCCCCAACAAAATCAAACTCTGAGGCTTGAAGTTTCTCAAAGCTAACTTTTATTAGAGATGTAATATTGGCACATATGGGAAAACCTAAATCTGAAAGTTGCTGGGTTTTCCTCACCCAAGAGAAAGTTCAAGTCCTTGCCTCTCACCCACATGTCCATCATACAAATCAATCAAGTACCGTCTGGGACAGAAGATGCCTCCTCATTCTTCTCAGCACAGCTACAGGGCACAATGGCCTTGACTTTCTAAAAGAATTCTATTTTGACTACATATCTTCTTCTCTCTACACAATCCCCCCTCCCATTTTCTCACAGTAGAATTTGTGGCAGGCCTGAAGCCTGAAGGCGCAAAAGTAGAAATATGGCTTCCAGGTCTGACAGCATACTTCCCACGTCTTTCTCTCGTGTTAATAGATACTAGTTACTATTGCTCAAAGTTTTAGCTTACAGAAGCAGATCTTGGTAAGGATTTAAAATGATCCCAAACTTAATTTGGGATGCATTCCTTATTGATTTATAATATTTTAGCTATTGTTACCTCCTTATAGTATACTTGAGAGTTTTTGACAACCCAGAAACATATCGAAGAGAGTGTTGTATTGTTGTTTCATAACAAGTACTAGAGATATCAGTAATATCATGTGGTTTTCTCTCTCTGGCATTAAACTTCTGGATAAGTTTTACGTGTAATGTGATATCATCTTTATGCCCTTAAAGCAGAATAAATTGAGAAGTGTCAGTCACTGAAATACCCAGTGAAATTCATAAGTATATAAAACTAACCTCCAAAATACTTAAAACTCTGAAAAATGCAGCTGAGCGAGATGTTTTGCAAACGTTTCAGTGCTTTTTATAACTCTTGTAAAGAGTAGAGCATAACCAAAGGAGAATAAATTAGGTAACTTTGGTGACGTGCATAGCGTGAACTGAATTCACTGAATTCAATTTTATCTGTCACTGAGTTTGAAGTGGCTTCATGTAGAACACACAAAACTCTGAGTTTACAGTATATCATTGAAATCCTTTACGTCAGGGGTGAAATGTAAAATTTGTTATTACCGGTTCTGTGGGCGTGGCTGGATGGGGATGGGGGTAATGTGACTGGGTGGGCGTGGCCAACTTTTTTTTTTTTTTACTTTTAAAAGCATTTCTTCTACAACCTCTTTGGCTGAAGAGCTTGTAGAAAAAATGCTTTGAAAGAGTTCTGACAATTCCAGGTGAGTTGCCTGATCGCCAGAACCCTTTAAAAGCTTTTTTTTTTACAGCCTCTTCGGCCGAAGAGCTTGTAGAAAAAATGCTTTGAAAGGATTCTGACGATCCCAAGTGAGTTGCCTGATCGCCAGAACCCTTTAAAAGCTTTTTTTTTTTCAGCCTCTTTGGCTGAAGAGCTGGTAGAAAAAATGCTTTGAAAGGATTCTGACAATCCCAAGTGAGTTGCCTGATCGCCAGAACCCTTTAAAAGCTTTTTTTTTTACAGCCTCTTTGGCTGAAGAGCTGGTAGAAAAAATGCTTTGAAAGGATTCTGACAATCCCAGCTGAGCCACGCGATCTTCAGAGGCTTTTTTTTTTTACTTTTAAAAGCATTTTTCAGCTGAAGAAAAAATGCTTTTAAAAGTAAAAAAACCTCTGATGATTGCGCGGCTCAGCTGGGCATGCGGGGGGGGGCAGGGATTTTTGCTACCGGTTCTCCGAACTACCCGCCGCCATCGCTACCGGATCAGGTGATCCGGTCCGAACCAGAAGCATTTCACCCCTGCTTTACGTCATGTTGCTTTTTTTTGCCAGAGGCTGACTCAGAAATGGCAAGTTATCTATCAGCGGAGTTTGATTTGGTAAGTCTAATGCTTAAACAAGAGGAGAGGACTGCTCTTTGAAACTTACATTTTATTCTTTTTGTATTCTTTTTTGCATTTTGTGCCTGAAGTAGCCTTTTCTGAAAGGGACACCTATGGTCATAAAGCAGTAAGGTTTCCTAAGACAAGAATAATGTCAGAATAAGTAGATAAACAAATTAAAAATCTATTTATTTTTGGCACTGGACAGATGTTCTTGCATGAAGTACACAGAACTAAGGTGGGATAATGCAGAAGCTTTTCCCTAATTATCTTCTGTCTAATCTCTGATTGTGGAACCCCAGAAGATTTAATCAACACACTGACTTACCTGAATGGTTCATTTGGAATGTTTGGTTACCTCATTTCCAAACTATTTAGCTTTTAAAGGTTTGAACCAGCCCGCTGAATTGATTTAAAAACAGACCAGCATTTTTTAAAAATGGAAAGGATTGTTCCCCTTGGTGGCTACTCCTAGACAACCTACCTGTCAGTTAAATTTGGACAAGTTGAATTTTTTTAAAAAATATAAAAATATTTTATGCCACAGATGCTGCCGATATTATATCCTAAAGCTATGATCCTGATCCTATTGCAGTCTCATTTAGAACAGGCTGGGCATCACTATATGGATCAGGTGAACTATCTTTCATTAATATTTTAGTATTGGTAATATGATAATAGTCAGCATCTGTTGTGCCCCTCAGGTTTCTGTTGCCATCCTAAAATCTGTTTCCTTTATTATTCAGCAATGATGAAGATACAGTAGATGACAATCCAGAATCTCAAGAGATGTTGGAAGAGCAGCTGGTTAGGCTGCTCACCCGAGAAGTTATGGATCTAATTGGTGGGTGAAATGACAATATATATGGACACACATCTCCCTAAGCAGGAGGAATGCTATTAGTAGTTTTTACAGGAATTTAGCTATTACAATATTTGACAGCAACCCGATTACCTAAGTATTCTCTATTTTTCTTTTATTTTCGAAAATGCTCTTGTTCATCTTATGATCATCAAGATGTTCCTTTATCAGCGGTAGGTTAATAAGATAAGCCTAATTATCTTCAGTCATTGTTCTTGGATGTTGATCTTCAGTATGAAAAGATAGATAATGACAAATAAGCAGCAAGAAAAGAGCATCAGCCATTTTCTACAGCATATTCTCAGCTGCTAAATACTAGATCAAAATTGTTTGAAAATATGTCTTGTAGTGTGTGATAATTTAATAAGGAATTTCTCAGAATACACATTCATGTAGAGTCTGGCCTTATTCCTTCCTCTTTGGCTTTTATCATTTGACTATTATGTCCAAATCACTTGAACACTTGGGATTCCTTATTCTTGGTGATATCAGAAGCGGCTTAGAGGAAATAATGCTTCAAATCACATTTTATTTTATTCACTTAATATAAAAAAAGTTTGCATTCCTTTTTTTTTTAATGAACTGAGATTTTTCAATGTAAGATACATTTCAAAGTTTTGCAGAGTAAAAATTAAATGATATTGAAAGGAATTCTTGAAAGGAAGGCATCGTGTCTCATTGACTCTGATATTTATCTTCTTTTGCTGTATTTCTAGCTGTTTGCTGTGTGTCAAAAAAAGGTGCTGAGCAGAATAATACAGTTATTACAGATGGAGACGGTAGGTAAAAGTCTTGTTCATTCTGCTGCCCTTTAGATTTGAATTGAATTGGTCCTACATGTATAAACATTTTGTGGCTAACTTACTTTTAAAAATAAGGTTATTCTTCTTGTTATATAAATACCTTTGGAATTACTAACCACTTTAGTAGTTTAATTGTTAGCAAGGAATCAAAGCCACACTTCAGGAATCAGTGCCACAATATCCCAAAAATGGATGTAAGAATCCTAATGATCAATGGCTCCAAGAACAGTATTTCTTCACTGCAGTTTTTTTCTCTGATTGATTATCCCCCGAGATTCATATTTTGGCTTGCTGTTCTGTAGGTCATCTGCCTGCTCTTGACACTTTCTGGTACTGTGACTTTAAGATAAATGGAACTGTGAAGGAATACATTTCTCTGTGTGTCCGGCCAGCATTTTTGATACATCTGTGCCTTGTTCAAGGAACAGATATCTGATCGAGATATGATTAGTAATGAATTTTATTCACATTATTTTCCCTGATAGATGAGGAGATGATGTCCACAGAGGTGACTCCATCAACCAGCTCTGAGCTCACTGAATTGGGCAAATGCTTAATGAAACAAGAGGTAAGGAAACTCTGGTTCAATATTGTCTTTATATTATTTGTGAGCATTGAAGGATTCACTTTAACTCTTGAAAATATAAAGTCTGATAATAACTTCTTCCTGCTACTCATTATTTGAGGGAATCCGTTCTTTTATTTTCCCCCCCCCTTTTTTTTTTAGAATAAATTCAGGAGATGAGCAGTTCTGAAGATCTTTGTTCAAAATAGATGATGATAAAAGATAGATAGATAATAAATATAAATACAGTCATAAACTGTCATATTGTATGATTATATCCCTTAGCAGTGGAAATCACAGCAGTCCCAGTTGCCATCATAACCCCACGATCATGGAATCCATTAAGTGAGGATTTCACATGACTCCATTGAAAGAACAGTCAGGAGTCTCAAGCAAGCAGACTAATGGATGAGAGCTACAGGTCAAGGGATTGCTGTGGGAGCTAGGGATCATGGGGCTTGCTAGCAGCACTCCTTGGCAGTGGCCTTCAATAGTCTTGGCCCACGCTACTCTTCAGCAGCTGCCAGCCTCAAGCCCAGTGGTGGGTTTCAAATTTTTTTATTACCGGTTCTGTGAGTGTGGCTTGGTGGGCATGGTAGGGGAAGGATACTGTAAAATCTCCATTCCCTCCCCAATCCAGGGGATGGATACTGCAAGATCCTCATTTTCTCCCGATCAGCTGGGACTCAGGAGACAGAGAATAGATGAGGGCGGAGCCAGTCAGAATTTTTACTACCTGTTCTCCGAACTACTCAAAATTTCTGCTACCCGTTCTCCAGAACCGGTCAGAACCTGCTGAAACCCACCTCTGTTCAAGCCCCATGTTCCCTAGCACCCACCCACAGAATTTTAGCCACCCTACCCATAGCTGTCAACCACTGGCTGCTTGCCTGGGAATCCAGCCTCTTCCTAAACAAAGAAGATAATGAAAATAAACTGGTGGTGATGGCATGGCAGTCCTGAATGCAGGTAGGCCCACATGACTGCAGGCAATGCAATGGCTAGAACTTTGAGGATCGGTCATAAATCCTTTTTTGTCAGTGCCATCATAACTTTGAAGTTCCTGAATTAATGAGTATAATTTGAGGACTATCTGTAGACTCTCTTCCTGATTCAGCAAGGCCTTTCTTCTGTTTTTGAAGAAAAGAAAAAGCACTCTTTCTCCTGTAACCTCATTACATTACCAGTTATATTCCAGCAGCCCTAGATTGGGGGCCTTGTAGGAGGGGAAAATGTCCGTAAATTTAGAAATTACACACAGAATATTCAGTACAAATCTGCTTTTTAAACAAGCAAGTACACGCATAAAAGCTATTGCTTTTGTGAAAAACTTACATCATGAATAATGTCTTTTTACAAGAATATGGAAATATTGTGGCCAATGCTAGTTCTGTGCGGAAATAGGGTGATTCATCTTTTTCTACTTGATTAATCTGACAAAGAAATATATTTCTGTGCTTCATGAAACATCTAGAGTTCTTACGTACCATTTAATTCTGCCCCATAACGAAGAGTGCCTTGACCCATAAGACAGAAAAATCCTGTAAGTCGGTAATTGGTCTAACTTTCTTTTTATTTTTCCCCAAGAATGTCTGTACTGCTCTGCTAATTACAGCCTTCACATCCCTTTCCTGGAAGGATACCTTATCCTGTCAAAGAACCACCACGCAACTCTGCTGGCCATTGCTCAAACAGGTACCTCGATACTGAGTTTAGAAGGATACAAAGTGGTGAATGTGATAAAAGGGTATTGCATTAAATAAAATAGGGGTGAATATCAGAATTTTGGAAAACAGCCCCTTCTCCCCATCTTGCTTCACTGCAATCTCTCTGCCATAGGTGCTTACAAAGAATATGATGATCCCTGAAGCAGTGACCTGGTTTTTCACAAGCGTACTGAAAGGGTTACAAGTTCACGGACAACATGACGGCTGTATGGCAGCACTTGTCCACTTGGCTTTCCAGATCTACGAAGCTTTGGTAAGGCATGGGGGAGAAAACCCATTCCCATATCCGCCGCTATTTTTGCGGTTTAGTGCCACTCCAAATCCAAGGCTCATTTTGGTGGGATGCAAAGTTCTGAACTTATCATTAGTGGTTAATTCCCTCTTTGGAAATAGCCATTTCTTTTCTGGCAAAGGTCCCTTCTGATTCTTCTCTTTGTTATTTAAAGCGTCCACGCTATGCTGAGTTGAAAACAGTGATGGAACAAGTCCCAGAAATCCAGAAAGATTCCCTGGAGCAGTTTGATTCCAAACTACTCAACGTAACGCTTCAGAAGGTGGCAGACAAACGGCGGAAGGACCATTTCAAACGCCTAATTGCCGGATGCATAGGGGTAAGACATGATATCAAGCAACAGACAAATCTCATTTGATTTCTGATAAGCAGGTTTTTTTCTTCCCCTCTGTGGGACTTTAACCAATGTCAGCGCTTACCTGTTCAGCCCATTAGTTGTGACTCATGTTAGACAAATCCTAAACTGTGATGGTAGAAATATTGGGTACTTGTGGAGATCTAACCATGTAGCCTTTACTATTCTGTATGATTCAAAATATTCTCCAGAACTTATCTTTCCCAGGCCATCTATGGCATTACCTACTCCCTGCTTAACTGCTACAGAATATATAGCATTTGATACTTTGTTTCTGGCTTTGACTGACTTGAAGTTGATCCCTGTTAAATTCAGCCCATACTGAACCACCCAGGAACAAGTCATAACACCATGGAGTGAGGGGGGAGGAAATTCTACAATTTTAGCCTAGGCAATTCTTTTTGGAATATTTCTATGCATCATTTGCCTATTAATTTTTGTTTCCTTACAGAAGCCCCTAGGAGAACAATTCAGGAAAGAAGTCCACATCAGAAACCTTCCATCTCTTTTCAAGAAGGTGAAAGCACCCCTAGGAACAGACGTTTTTGAGAACAATGAAGAGGAAATCCTCATTGCCCTTTTTGAGCCATAAGCTGAAGACAATCCCACTTTTTCCTCCTTTATACTCTGTGTTGTTTCACAGTAGCCATATTTCCTTTGTTTACTCCTTTCCTGAGCCCTGATACAATTCTCACTGGCCTCATTCTCCTTTTTGGGGGGGAGGGGAGGATTTTCTAGCTTCACTTGCAGCTGTTGGATGGCGGTTGCTCAGGCATTCCAGTCCAACTGTCATTTGGTCAGTTCTTTACAAACAACCCTTCATACATGCATACAGTACTTGACCGGGGAAGGGAGAAGGTTCTGCAGTCTCTCATTCTCTCTGCTACTTCTCCTTCAGGACACCTGTATTGTTGCTGCCTCAACATGACACTAATAGGAGACTCCTGCTTCCCTGCTGGAAAAAGATACCTTGGATGAATAAATGCAATGTGCATATTGGGCGCTGATGAATCACTAAGTTACGCTAACTCAAAAGTTGTACTACTTTTATTACTTTTGAGAAGCAGTACTTGGCCATATGTTCCACCAAACCAAGCACCATTGAGAAACTGGGAGTGAAAATATTTTTTTTAATTCAACCAAGCCTCAGGAAGCCTCAGATTAAACATCCTCTTCTTTGACCTAGAAACATTGTTGCAATAGGTATTATAGCTGCAATCAGTCTTCAGCTATCAAAAGTAAGAATTTTCTAAACACAAAGAATTCAGAACTATTTTATACTGGTCTAAAATAACTTATGCTGAAACGCTCCCCCTGAATGTAGAATGCAGTACAGTTCTGGATAATTTTGTTCAGTGTTTGATGCTACAAAATGCCTCTAGACCAGGTCTTAAGTGTTTTTGTTTATCCGAGAGAGCGATAGAATGTGGGCATAAATTTGCCAGATTTTAATTTTCAGTCTGAAGAATTAGTATCAAATAGAAGGACTTTCTTTAGTGGCTGCTGTAATAGCTTGACTACAGGAGTGGTGTTTTTCAATTAAGCGGCTTAGTAGTGTACACATCTGGTTACATGAAAGAAAACAGGTCTTAAGATTGATATTTGGATCCTCACTAGTAGCCAGACTCCACTCTGACTTGCTTATAATCCTGATCTCAGTGTAACATTTATGTAAACCAAATTCCCCTGTTAAATAGCTTTGGAATCTAGCCTAACTGTATTTATTGTGTCTTAATTACATTTTAATTTACTGTGCCCGTAATAGAAGCATTTAAAACAATTAAGGATTTTTTTTTTGTAGAGATGGTGTATCTGAAGATGTCTCCAAATCAATGTCAATAAAAGTCTCTTCATTTTATACAAACATTGCTCTTCCTTTGCATTAACTCTTTTCAGACCTTTTTTGAACATCATCACCACGGCTGGGTCAAACACTGCAATTATGAGAATTGCATACTTTTTTATTTATTTATTTATTTGCATTTATATCCCGCCCTTCTCTGAAGACTCAGGGCGGCTTACACTATGTCAAGCAATAGTCTTCATCCATTTGTATATTATATACAAAGTCAATTTATTGCCCCCAACAATCTGGGTCCTCATTTTACCTACCTTATAAAGGATGGAAGGCTGAGTCAACCTTGGGCCTGGTGGGACTGGAATCTGCAGTAATTGCAAGCAGCTACTGTTAATAACAGACTGCATTAGTCTGTTGAGCCACCAGAGGCCCTTCCAGAGCCACCAGAGGCCCTTACTTAATACAAACACGCTGCCCTGACTGAAGTACTCCTGTTCAACACATTAAATCAGCTGCATCCTTTGGAAGGCCCGGTCAACTACTGCAAAAGATGTACCTGGTTGTGCATGCACATGTATTTTCACAGAAACCTTTAGCAATCTTTACACATACAGTAAATAAGCATAGGGTACAAATGCAGATGCTTTAAAATGCTTCAAGCTTTTGTGTGAATGCTTTGTCTTGCTTTATTGAATATACTCAAATACATTATTTTATGTTTGGGCTAAAAATTAGACATTCTTATCAAAGTTGGGCAACGCTAGTTTTTGAGGCTAATAGGATTGTTTAATAAATTAAAAATAACATTTTTGATGACAAAGTAGCATAAGGAACCAGAGCAATTCATGTTCTGGGCCTTCTACTCTTCATAATTTTATGTGCCACCAAAGGTTATATATTTGGCTCACATACTTCAAAGACTTATACACAACAATATTCCTGTTGAGATGATTTCTTGCAGCTTAATTTTCTATTTCAACTATTTTATCAATAGGCATTTTCTCTCCTGTTTCAATTAGAATTTTTCTATCAATGAATAATGGATTAAACTGGAAGGATATTCGGGTTTTGTCAGAAAATAGTTGAAATGTACTTCCTTAACTTTGAAAACAATTGGAATCCATACTTAAGGGTGGGAGGAATATTCAAGGAGGTCTTTCCCTACTTTAGTTACTGAGACATGTGTCCCAGTAACTAAAAATAATCTTTTAAAATACCGTGTCCCCCAAAATAAGACATCCCCTGATAATAAGCCCAATCGAGCTTTTGAGTGCATGGCAATAAGGCCAAGCGCGTATTTCAGGGTTCAAAAAATATAAGGGTCTTATTTTCGGGAAAACACGGTAAATGTAGTGAGAGAACATTAGGAATAAATATTTTAGACCAGCATATAATACCGATATACATAAATGTACATAATGTACAATGTACAAATATACATAAATGTAAATAACGACAGTTAACAGGATTTAAATTCTTGAAAGAATCAAGTATTTTCATGGACATTGAAGCAGAAAACTACAGCTCAGGCACAGATCAACTGACTTGGGGATTTTTTTTGTTGACTATAGGAACTATATACATCAAGTAGATAGGTGCTAAATCGTGAAACACTGTCGTAGTATATAGTACCAGATCAGCAAACACAGCTTACACAGGTAAGATTTCTACCCCACTATTGTAATGGAAACTAAGGCTAACACAGGAAATTGTACAGTTCACTCTAGGAGTCTCCGTGTACACATGATTGCAAAGCCTTATCAAAGAATGGCATCCACCATTGCCGGACCACAAATAGTACACAGGGCACTTTGTTATCCTGAATTTCAGTTGTGTCCATGTTGTGTAAATGACAATAGTAATGGTTCAGCAACCACTGTTCTTTGACATCTCAGAAGGGTCATTATCTTACAGACTGATGCAATCTTGTTCCTCTTCAAATCAGGAAGGATTTTGATAGCGGTATTTCCCCACAAGAGTCTCTTGTCTTCCCAAATTTATTTCTTCTGGATGGCTTTTAGCTCCTCTAAGAAGCGTTGGCATTTTCCCATTAGTACTTTGATTGCTTCACTTACCAGCACATCTGGAGGCAAGATGCCTGTGGATTCTACAGAGACTGAAGGGGGAAAAGGGGTCTCAGTTTGCAAGCATAAACACAAGATACCATATTAAACTGTTAAGTAGCAGATAACTTACTGTTGAACAGTAGGATTCATTACTAGGCACCAAAATACAGCTGTGCTTAAAAGTCTGTGAACCCTTTGCAATATTTCTGCATAAATATGACCTAAAATACAATCTGTTTTCTGTAGTTTAGTGTTTCTTAATCTGGACATGTGTAAAACTTGTGTTTTTCAACTCCCAGAAATTCCCAGCCACAGAGGTTACTTTGGTGATGGGACCTCAAGAAAGGCTTATTTCCCGTATCTTATAGGGCAACTTCACTTTGGAGCAAGCAGCCTTGGAGATAAGTATATAAATCAGATTATTTTTAATAAACTATGACAACTCTGGTTTGTTCAATACATCACAATTCACTGATACATGAATATAAGTTATGACCTTCAACAGAACCAAGAGAATAATCTACTTTTTGTGCTTTTCAAATATATCATGTTCCCAAAATGAGCATTAAGACCTCACTTGCATAAATGTTTTCAGATTTCTAAGCACTGAATGAAGGACTGGCTCAAAATGATCTAAAGACAGAATTATATAATTCCATTAAAATGACTACTGATATTATTTAGTTCTATACCATTTTGATGCAAAAACTAAGACTATAAAATAAAACAGAACTGTAGAATAAAAAGCAAGGAAATTACACAAGGTGCTTTGTCATTTGACATTTCCAAGCTAGTGGTTAGCTACTACGCAACAATATTAGACAACCCATAAGTGCAGGTATCCTCCAACACAGTCCTATTAAAAGGCTGGCTTTCGGTGGTACAATTTTTTTTAAAATCTAAAAATTAATAAGGCTGAGCCACACCCGCAACTCTATTATTTCTATTCTATTATTTCAGCCTTCAAAATGGTCCTAAATCATACCCATCAAATTTGATAAGTAAAGCGTTAAAAAAAAATACTGGAAATGAGACCCCTTTGATTTTCAGAGGACTAGGACTCCAATCCTTCACCCCTCAAAAAAAAACTATGGTGAAACATTCACTCAAACTAGCAGGATGTCAAAAACCTCCTGCTAGTTATTGCCTCCAGGAAAAGGAATATCGCTCCTGATCCAAGGAAAACTGTGTATCCATTTTACAATCCATAAAGATCAATAACAAAAGAACACTTAGATTACTCACAGATGTAATGATCTCGCACCCGAGCCAAACGTACAAGGTTTTTTAAGTCGTCATGACGAAAAATTTCTCTACTGAATGTGTCCAATCGAGCATTAGCTACTCTTGCTACTTTCTTTCCTAGGGGAAAAGAAAAATGAACCAATACCTAAATTTTAAAAAATATTAATATATCGTCAATGAACCTTCTCTACATACTGTTAGATTATGTTGGTTCATCTCTGCTTCAACCCAACTACAAAACAATTCGAAATAACATCTTGCCCATCTAAATTCCTGGTTAAACCTGGACAACCCCTCCCGCCAAACCCGGCAGTCTGATTCTATGTAGACTTTTCCAAATACCCCTCAATGAATTTAATTGAGCTTTTCTCATAAGGCAGGGGTCCTCAAACTTTTTAAATAGGAGGCCAATTCATGGTCCCTCAGACTGTTGGGGGGCCGGACTGGCTGGGTGGGTGTGGCTTTAGGTGATCATGCGACTGGGTGAGCATGGCCAATTTAGCAGTCCCAACAATACACACAAATTACACTTTGTTATGCTTCTGGGGGTGGAAAGCAATTTAGTGAAGCTGCCTTGGGATGTGTATGAGGGACTGCTGTTTGTGTGTGTGTCCCTCCCTATCTCTGGTGCTGTGGAGGCCAAAGATGGGCCCCATTTTGGCCTTCTGAGGCCTCTGCGCGTCCCATTTTTGGCTTCCAGTACCTCTCTATTGCCAAAAAACAGGCCCGTTTTAGGCCTCCCGAGGCCTCTATGCATCCCATTTTTGGCCTCCCCGGCCTCCAGTAGCATTCTGCTGTTGAAAAAAGGTTCTGTTTTTGGCCTCCTGAGGCCTCCACACATCCTGTTTTTGGCCTCCACGGCCTCCAAAAGGCAGGTGGGGGCTGGGGGGGTAAGCGGGGCAATGTGGGTGGGGCAGCCTGGTGGTTCTGCGCAGGCTGGATAAATGGCTTCAGTGGGTCGTATCTGGCCTGCGGGCCGGAGTTTGAGGATCCCTGGATTTTTTTTGTTTTTTTTTTATTCAAAAAGTTTTACAAACCCCCCCCTTTCCCCCCAACCCTCCTCCCTTCACTAATCCCCTCCCCCCTTCCCCCTGACTTCCCGGAACAAGTACAAGGTATAGTTAAAAATAAAACAAACATACGCTAAGAAAATTTTTCCCCAAAACTATTATACCAATTTTCCCTCTCTAACTCTGACTTCCTCCTAACATAACCAAAATCCTTCAAAAAAAAAAATTAACAATTAACAGTAATAAAATATATAAATCAATAGAACAAATTAATCCTAAAGTATTTAAAACCAGCTAAAGCATAAAAATCCAATCCAATTCAGAGAATATCTCCCTTATAGCTTCTATAACCATATAATTTTTCCCCCAGGTCTTTCTTACATAAGATCTTTCAAGAATATTCTATTTAAAATTCAGTACAACACATTATAAAATTTCAATACAGAAAATTACAATATCTATTCAACTTTAGTCCTTCCTCGTCAAAATCCAGTATAAATCCAAATACCTAGTCATTTATGATAGATATAAAACATATAATCAACCCATTTCTTCCAGATCTTCCTCACATATTGTCTTTCAGGGACACTAATACTTTTGTCTGTTAAGATTTCAAAACAACCTTGTTTCAAGGATAATACTTTTGTCTCTTGCCATTTTTTTTGATGCATTAATCTCTGTCTTTCCTTCATTACTCCTTTTGAAAAGTCAGTCACAATATTTCCTAGTAGTTCTTTATGTCCAAGAATCCACAAATTACTGCCGTATATTCCATCAGTCCAAAAAGAGAACTCTTGGAAAGCATTAACCCTGTGAGTTTTTTCGGTTCGGGAGACAGCCTCCAGTAGCACAAATTCAGGCATTTCATCCAAACTATTTAAAGGAAACTTCTTTACATCAACTTGTTTATTCACGATCATATCTTCATATTTATCCACTTTTGTTTGTATCTCCTCCATTCCATTTTCCAAGTCCTGATTACACTGGTTAATTTCATCCAAGCGCTCATCCAAAACGTCCCTATTTTTTATCAATTCGTATTTTTGAATAATTAAATACATTCTTTCTGTGTAATCCTGTATAAAGTCACGAATCCATTCTTCTGAAAGAACCTTCATGGCAAAGTTCTTGCTGAAAATCCCCTTATGAAATACTTAAACAACGTAATATAATCCAACAATACACAGTCCAACACAATAAGATAAAATCTCCATTCAGTTTCGATTTCGCAGCAAGGCTCCTTTCCTTTCCCTTTCCTTTAACGCTCTACTTTCAGTTGCTCTCAAACGCCATTTTAAACAGTTAAAGGAAGGGGGGGGGAAATTCTCTTTTTAAAGAAGGTGGAAGTCAGGAAATCAAAAATACTTGCAAACCAATAATTGTTCACTCATGCTTCTTCCGCCTGCTTATAGAAATCCACAAAAAGAAATCAATTGTTAGCAGAAGTGGACACCTTCCTCTTTTCCTGCTTTTGCAGGAGCGCGCTGAATACTGGAGATTAAAGGAGGATTCAATGGGATTCGACCTTTCGGGACTTTGCATAACAAAAACAAAGCCCCTAGGGGAATCTACCACTCTCCCCCCTGCTCTTTCTCTCTCTTTCAACCAGAGAGGGAAATTGAAGCCGGGAACAGCTGTTCGTTGCTGTTTTCACCGGCTTTTACCATATCCAGTGCGGAGTGCCATAAATTAGCACCCAGCGAGAAAGGTGGCGCCAAGCGGAAGTTGAAATCCCTGTCTTAAGGTTTGTAATCAGTCTTCACTTTTCAGAACCCAACATCAAGCATTCACTCGATTTTTCAATAGTCAAAAATAGCCTTAGTCTCCGCATAGCAAATAGAACAACAAAATGCAGGAAGGTATCCAACCAAAGATCCATTTTTGTTGTGGCTATGTTGCCATTTTTTGTAATACCCATTGAGTTGATTGGAAGATCAAAAATTAGGCCATAAGGAAGGCAAACATACACTTCATCAAACAGAAGTATATCTGTTTGTATATAAAGTATATAAAGTTCTGTCATTGTGTGTGGGGTGGGGGGAGAAGGGGAGAAATTAGTCAATAAAACATGATTTGTGATTTTGTACCATTTAAGACAGGGGCTCTGGAGACGCATGTGGTCCTTTCATCCCTCTGCTGTGACTCTTTGTTGCTGGTCGGCTCCACAATTGATAGGGCTTTCAATTAGGATAGGTAGAGGAAAAAAGATGCCGTGCTAGGAGACAACTCTATGGTGTGGGAACCGACTTCTGGTCAGCAGAGGAAAAAGGACGCTAGGAGGAGACTATGATGTGGGAACTGGACTTCCAGTTGACTCCAGAATTAAACAGGGGCTTCCAGTTAGGATCTTTGTGGCTCTTTGAGGGTTTAAGGTTGCCAACCCCTGATTTAAGGAATGAAATTACCTCTGATTTCCTCAATCTCAATAACTCCAGAAGAAAAACACTTTTTCAGCCGCTCAGCTGCTTCCCCTTCAACAGGCTGCAATAAAGTGATTTCTGGCAACAAACGGTAACTGGCTGTGGCAACTGGAGAAAATTTGGCATGGTCTTTGCCTAAAGAAAAAGAGTGACTGTTAAAAAGCAAATGAATGCAATCAGGCATCAGTGGGATGAACTGGAGGCACAGAGAGAAAGCGGCTGCAAACAGGATTTGTTCTGCACATCTGTCCAACCCTCTAAATAATAAAAATCAGTTGCACTCTTCTAAATAGGCCATTAATCTTTCATAACATTTGACAGTAATGCTGATATCCCAAAGAAGCTGAGAATAGGCAGAGAACACACGGCAGAGATTCTCAAACTATTCGTCTGTAGATAGCCAGCATTCCACATGAGTCTTCCCACTAATTCATTGCCAATTAGCTTATCAGTACCCTGGTCACCTCAGCCCTTGCCTCAGCCCTACTACTACTACTACCAACTGCTGCTTCACAAAAATGAATTGTCAACTGAAACAGATTCACTGAAGCACACAAGCGTTAATACAATAATACAAATAGCAACAGGGATGCTATATTTCACATTATTGACTTTATCTAACCCAAAACTCAAACACACTCTTTACAATACAAAGACAAGAATTACAAAGTACTGTGGAGCAGTTATGCTATCCCATAAACAAAACAAAAAAACACCGACTTATTAAACAAGCCAGAGTAATTCAAGCTCATGAATGACTCAGCCTTCCATCCTTTATAAGGCAGGTAAAATGAGGACCCAGATTGTTGGGGGGGCAATAAGTTGACTTTGTAAATATACAAATAGAATGAGACTATTGCCTTATACACTGTAAGCCGCCCTGAGTCTTCGGAGAAGGGCGGGATATAAATGTAAATTAAAAAAAAAAAAGCTGTGAATCAACCATGCCTTACCCTCTCTAAAAGGGACCCCATCACTGAGATCTAGATCTATTGAGAAAATATCAGCCACATGTACAAAATGAGTATTCCCCCCATCCCCCCCAAAAAAAATGAAATTGCCAAATTTATATCAGAACTTTAGCTGTCTCACCAATGCCTTTTACACAGTGCATAAGTACATCGATCTCTTGGCCAGGACGCAACTGTGCAATGAGGATATCATCGTGGACAGGTCGGAAATTTGCATTCATGTTGTCAGCCTGAGATCCTAGTGGTACCCACTCCATGTGTTTGCTGTAAACTATAAGAAAACTATTTTTAAAAAGAGTTCTACTTACAACTACACAGAAAACTATGGCATTATTCAATTATTTGCAAGGCCTTATGTGCTGCTCCAATCCAGCAGGGCATCTTCTTAATCAAAAGGGAATAATTAGCAATTATATTCAAAGTGAAGATAGGGGAAGGCACGCACACACACAAAATCAATTTTGCAAGCCCTGAGTTCTTTATTCCAATTTAAAGAAGGAGAAAAATTTGGTAGACTGAGAAGGCTTGAATATGAGATCATGTCAAAAGAATATTTGCATTAGAAACAATAATAGTCACTGATGACTTGAAAGCAAGACTTTTACCTTTATGGTTGATATAGAGCTCATTAGGATCAGATGATTCTCTAGCCGCCTGAAGATTCTTGCTGCATTTTATTTTCAACCGAAACTGCAGTGTGTTAATTTCATCACATTCATCTTCTGAAAAAAGCAAGGAAGAACAAAGTAAAGCAAGATGCACACACATTGTTTTAAGTTCTACTCAGTAATAGCCAGCTTCAGCCCCTGACAAACACTTCCAACATTATCTTACCTTCACTCTTTTTTTTTTTAAATAATTTTTTATTTCCATTTTTCAACATCATATTTATGTACAAACTATTATCCATTAGTCATTAATTTTTATTTATTACTGATTCAGGCCTGCCCGACTGCCACTTCCTTACTACACAACCTCCCTCTCTACCCTCTACTACTTTCCCATCCTTCATCCCCTTCACTTTACTACTTCCTCTCCTCCTTCTCCACTCCTCCCTTCTTCCACCCTATCTAACCTCTTATTCCCTCCTCCTTCTCTACACTTTCCTACCTACTTTCTTCCCTCCTTCTACTCCTCTCTCCTTTTCTTCCTGAAATGGCAGTCGAGCATCCCCAATATCATTTTAAATTTTTTAATTTCATATCTTCAAAAATTACTGTACATTAATAATCAGTCCATGTATCACTTGTTGATTCATTTCCCTTCCCCTCCTCCCCCTTCCCCCACCCCCCAGACTTCCCAGAGCAAATACCGGGTATTATAACCAACAATCACAAGCTAAAGTATACAAAATATACTTAACCTCCCACCTTAAAAAAAATTTAAAACTATAGATCCCCTCACAATAAAAATAAAAAGATAGGAAAGAATAATAATAATAAAAAAAAAGTAAAGAAACAATACCAACTTCACATATTACTTCTTCTTACAGTCCATTTTTAAAATTAATCCATCTTCTCAAATTCAATTTTTTTTCCACTTGTATATTTCTTCAAATTTCATAAGTCCATTTCTCAAATTACAGTCCATCTTCTCGAACTCAAATTTTTATCACTTATATATTTCTTCAATTGCCATAACATTTAATGTCCATTCTTCTTACAGTCCATTTTAAAAATTAGTCCATCTTCTAAAGTTCAATTTTTTTTCCCGCCCACTTGTATATTCCTTCAAATTTCATAAGTCCATTTCTTAAATTACAATCCAGCTTCTCAAATTCAAATTTTCATCACTTATATATTTCTTCAATTGTCATAAGATTTAATATTCAGTCTTCCAATACTACTCCATCAATCAAATATCAAGCAAATAATCATTTAGACTACATCCACAATATAACAGTAAACATTTAAAATCATTACATCCACATTATCTAAATTCATAAATTTCACTTTCCATCCTTCACAATTGAGTAATATCATCCCATAGATTTATACCATACAAATAGCAAATAACAAAAATCCTATAATTTAAACAAATCAATTCCAAAAATTAACCATAATCATCCTATTCACATCTTAAACATTCCTCCCCTCTCCCATTCTATTTTCCATCATTTCCAAACCAGTTAACTTAGCATCTAACAACAAAGGATTCCCACTCTTTAAAACATTAATATAAAAATGTCTCACTTTCATAACTGAATTAAGAAAATACTTTCTACCTCTAAAATTCACTGACAAACCCATTGGGACTTCCCATCTAAAATATATCTGATATTTCTTAAACTCATCCACCAAAAAAGCAAATTCTCTTCTGTTTCTTAACATTTTAGGAGGAATTTCCTTCATCATTTTTATATCTTTTATATCTTTTTATATCTGAAATTTATTTTTATAAAAGGCTTGCAAAATTTCATACCTAACCTTTTTAGTTGTAAAATAAATAACCACATCCCTAGGTACTCTATTTTGTCTTGCCCACCAAGAATTAACACGATAAATTCTTTCAATATTAGTCTCAAAATCTTCTGGCTCCACACCCTTTATCTGAGCAAAGGCTTGCGTAAAAATCTCCTTTAAATTTTCCTTCCTATTTTGTTTCAACCCCCTCACCCTTATAGCATATTCCATTAATCTATATTGTAATATTACTCTTTCTTCATCTGCCCTATCTACCTTTGCCTTTATATCTTCCATCTTATTATCTAAGTTCCAATTGTTTTGATTTTTTTGAATTTCTTCTATTTTCCTTTGCAACTCTAAATTAGCTTTATTAAATTCTGCAAGATCATCCTGCATCTGAATACAAGAGCTTAATATTTGCGCAATTGCATCCTTTACCATTTTCATTTCCCTCTTCTGCTCTTCCACCACTTCCTTGAAATCCAACATCTCTTTCTCTATTTCATCAAATTTTTGATCTATTTCTAAAAAGTGACTCTCCAAAAACTCCTGTAAAGAATTTCTTACTTCCTTTTTGATTTCTTCTTTTAATTTTTGAATCTGAGCTGAAGAAATTTCAAAGTTTTTAATGACTTTTGGCACTATTTGCTTAAAAGCCATTTTAAAAAAAAGGATAGCTTAATAATAGTCCAAGAAAAAGAAAGAAAAAAAAAATTAGAAAAGAAAGTTTCAAAAAACTTATCTTCTAAATCACTATAATCCCAAAGAAGAAGAAAAAATATAAATCATAAGATTTTTATTTCTTCCATTTAGTCAGTATCTTCCTATATATCTTCTATTTCGACACACTTTTGGCACTATTTGCTTAAAAGCCATTTTTTTAAAAAAATATATAACTTAATAACAGACCAAGAGAAAAGAAAAAATATTTAGAAAAAAAATATTCAAAAAACTTTTCTTCTAAATCACTATAATCCCAAAGAAAAAGAAAAGATATAAATCATAAAATTCTCATGTCTTCCGTTTAGTCAGTATGCTTCTATGTATCTTCTTTCTTCTATTTCAACACTAGCCGTTAGTAAGCATTTCTACTTTCGTTTTCAGAACACACATTCCACAAAACCGCCATTTGCTTTCTTCTCTCCTATCTTCGCAGCAAATAAATCCTCAGGGGCTTACAGTCTTCTTACAAACAAGTGCTAGAACTCCAGTTTCTGCTCCGTCCACGTTACAATCCATCATAAATCAATTCCTGCCGTGGAAATTGGCCGCTTCGTTTGTTTGCCATAAAGGCAAATGCCTCACCCAGCCAGGAGCTTATCAGGTTATAGAAGGAGAACTTCCCGCAAGCTTTAAAAGCTTATTAGGGCATCTCAACCTCAACCTAATTGCTCATCTTTCCTTCTTTGCCCGAAGGAAAGAATTCCAAGCTGTCGGACCCAGATTTATGATGTCCTGACAGCTTTACAGACTAGGGAGTTAGCAGCTAAATCATAGCTGCTTCTGCACGAAGCGGAGCCAAAACCGGAAGTCATCTTACCTTCACTCTTGTACTCAAAGAGACGAGGATCTGCACAAATAGGAATCAGTCCTAAACGGTGAGCTAGGATTTCATCCTGTACAATGGAGGTGTTGTTGTATACAAAGACCTTCTCCACAGCCATGGTTGGCACCTAGGCAACAATTAATCAAAGCACTGGTTCTCAGTATCTTATGAATTTCTGAATTCTAGTGGTCTAACATACTGGTCTAAACATCAAGTCTTAAGATGGAAATTTTTAAAAAAAGGTTTTGTAGACTCCCCAATGTTGTTGTATTACTTATTCACTATCCTGTAGTTACATCTTTATTTCTGAAAAGTTTCTTTAAGCTCCAATAAGAGGAACAGGAAGTAATTTTTTAACAAATGAGATCTCAGAGATACTTGCTCCACATGCTTATACCTACTATGCACATGTAATATAATATTACCAGTTTGGCCTAATGGTTAAGGTACTAGGTTAGAAATCAGGAGACTGTGAGTTCTAGTCCTGCCTTAAGCATGAAAGCCAGCTGGATTACTTTGGGCCAATCACTCTCTCTCAGCCCAACTCACCTCACATGGTTGTTATTGTGGGGAAAATAGGAGGAGGGAGGTGTATTAAGTATGTTTGCCACCTTGAATTATTTAAATAAATAATAAAGGTGGGAGATAGATGAGCGAGAGAGAGAGATAGCAGTGAGCTTGCCATTTTGGACAACAACTTTCTAAATTTCAATGACCTTATCTATAATAATACTTGCTCTTTCTCTACAACACAAAAGTATTTTAAACTTCTACAATGTTTACTGTCTAATAAAACTGCCTCATTTAAAAAACTGTTCTGAAGACTTTGTATTACAATTTGTCTTTCACAACAATGTCTTTGACAATCCTTCTGTTCTGATATTTTTAAGGATACGCCTATGCATTAAAATACCAATATGACTATGCTGGCATTTTTTATTTCTGTGGGGGAAAAAATTAATACCTCAGCAAGCAAGATCCGTCGGAAAGCATTAGCAATGGCTGCATCAATCCCCACCATGTCAAATTCCAAAGTACTTTCATCCATATGGATCATATCTATTCTGAAATTCTGTGGAAACAAAGTTTGAAAATAGGCATCTATAGGCATCCTCTTTTGGTTAAAAACTTTGGTTGAGGAAGAAGTCTTACCATACAATTAAATGTCTGTCATTATCAATGCTGAATATTCCGGTATTTTACAATATTCTATAAATGTTCATTTATTCAATTCACATTCTTCCTAATTTTTCCAGTCAGATGAGCACAGAAAATGGTTTGTGCACATCTTTCATAAACAAGAAAATGAACTAACTTCTCCACCATACAAGCAATATCTACGTTTGAAAATATACTATAGCTTAAACCAAACTACACACAAGCTAGTAAGATTCAAAAATAGTGTTTTGCACTGATTTGTTGTTATCAAGTAAAGTTAGAAACACGACCGTTCCAAGAAAATAGGCAACTTTTGACTTTAAACTGCTTAACAGAAAGAATCACTTCTTTCTCACCTTTTCAAATCTTTGCTTATCCCAAGCATCATTGTATCCTGAATAATTCCCAGGAAAATCTGTTGTGTGGACCTGGAGAGGAAACACTTGGTAACTCTTAGATAGAAAATGCAGCTTATGCCAGGTTCAATCTCTGAATAGAGCTGAAATCCTGAACAGCTGCCAACCTGTGTTCTCTATATGGGTATGTGTTCAATAAACTACAGGTAGTCCTTGACATATGACCACAATTGAGCCCATAATTTATTGTTAAAAGTTGTTAACTGAATTTTGTTCTATTTTATGATATTTCTTGCCACAGTTTAAGTGTAATCACTACAGTTATTAAGTTAGTAACATGGTTGTTAAGTGAATCTGGCTTCTCCATTAACCTGGCTCGTCGGAGGGCCACGAAAGGTCATCATGTAACCTGGGACACTGCAACTATCATAAATACAAGTCAGTTGCCAAGCATTCAAATTTTGATTACGTGACCAGGGGGATGCCGCAACGGTCCTAAGTGTAAAAAACGATCACAGGTCACTTTTTACAGCGCTCTTGTAACTTCAAATGGTCACTAAACGAACTGTTGTAATTCGAGGACTACCTGCAACGACTTAATTCAATAGTTTCCAAATTCAAAACCAGGATAATTACCAAAAAAAAAATCGCTTTACAGAATTATCCGGACAACTGGTGGAGTTCATACATACACCTGTGCATATTCAAGCAGCAACCTGCTTTTACATGGAGAAACTCAAATCGCAGTTAAATTTCCCTTCCTCTGTATCAGGACAGTGTTCGAAGGAGCGCTTCATTCATTCATTCGGCTGCATTAAATTTATATTTCTTTCATATAAGTCAGGCTTCTGTCCAGGAAACAGCCACTCAAATCATTGTCAAGACCCGCTTCGTGGCCAGACAACACTCTCCCTCCACCTGTCCCGCTGCTTTCTTCCGCTTACATTGCGAACACCGAATTCGCCCAGAACCACGCGGGTCCGCATCTCTTCCACGCTCCCGGGCGCTGCCATCCTTCACGCAAACGCGTTGTACGGTCCAGCCAAGCCCGGTGCGCAAGCGCCAAAGTTTTACCATCGAGCAGGAGAGCGTCCCCTCTTCTCACGTGACATTCGAATTCCGGTCGAGCGGCTGTTCCCACCGAACGGAAGTGGGTGGCGGTGTGCCGCCATGTTGTGTGTGGCGCTGTCTAAAATGAACGTTGTTTTTTTTAAGCGTGGCAGCGTGCTTTAGAGTCACGTGTCAAGAGGACGTTTTGAGCGCGCGTAGAAGACGTCTGGGTGTTTTTCCCCGCTTTTCTGTTTGTCCCGTCGTCGTCCGTCCCTTCGCGTGAAGCGCCTGTTTCGTCTGGAACAACCAAGATGGCACCGTAGTCTGACCGGCTCCTGAGAAATCTCGCGAGAACGCCTGAGTCTCCACGTCCCCCCGTGCGGCTCCTTAACCCCCCGAGCGCGGGTTGCTTTGGCTTTGCTCCATCCGGGCTTTTTCCGCTTGGCTTCGGTCGGATCTCCGCCCGCCCCCCCCCCGGCTCTTCCGTTAGCGAGAGCGCGGCCGGGGGCGTCGGTGCCTCCGCAGCCGCTGCTGGGGAAATGTCCGGCCCTGGGGCAGCCGCGGCCGCCGGAGGAGCGAGGAGCGCGACGGCGACGGCGACGGCGACTGCGGAGTGGGGAGCCTTCGAAGACAACATGCAGGTAAAGGGAATGGGGGTCCCGCCTTTCCCGTTTCTTGGGATCCATCCCCTCCATTCGGATTGGGTTCCCTTCCCCGCAGCCGCCGTCGCCCCGTTCCTGGCCTGGCTTTGAGATCGCCTACACAGGTAGTCCTCGACATACGACCACAGTCGAGCTCAGGGTTTATGACGTTAAGTGAAACGTTTCTTACGTCGCTTTTGCCCCGTTTTGCGACCTTTATTGCCCCAGTTGCTGAGTGAATCGCCGCAGTTGCTAAGTTAGCGACGCGGTTGTTAAGTGAATCTGGCTTCCCCCATTGATTTTGTTTGCCGGGTGGTCCGCCAAAGGGGTTCACATGACACCGCCCCCCCCAGGACGCTGCAACCGTTGTAAATGCGAGTCAGTTGCCAAGCACCCGAATTTTGACCATGAGGGAATTGCTGAGAAGGTCGTAACTGAAAAATTGGTTGTAAGTTACTTTTTTCACTGCCATAACTTTGAACTGTCATTAAATGAACTGCTGTAAGTCGAGGACTACCTGTACTATGTCGTACACCACCCAGAGCCCTTCTTCTAGGGAGATGGGCAGATAAAGAAATTTAAAATAAAAATAAATTGAAAACACCAACAAGGCTGGAAATGCCTCTGTGGGACAGAGGAGAAGCGGTTGACACTCCTGGCATGTCCTTTCGAACTCAGGCAGTCCATAAAGAGAGTCCTTGTGTGTTGTACAAATGAGCAAAAAAATGTGAATGGTGTCACAGCAAAATAAATACAAGGGAAAGGTCCCAAAGCCAGAACGTGTGAGGAAGAGGTTGGATTCCAGACACAGATATCCGATCTGCCAAGTTGCTCCGTAGCTTTTTTTTTTTTTGCAAGCACCTTGCGTAAGTTAGTTCCTCATTTCCAGGTAGACTTGGATAGCTATGCAGCTGAAAAGATATTCACAACATTAAGCTTAAGCTTGTGCTTGGATTGGTTATTAAATTAATAAAAGATGGCTATCTGCATTCCATTGTTGTTCTTTGCAGGCTGTTTGTTTGCCAAACTTACTGAACATTTGGCAGTTTTCACAGGGAAGAGCCCAACCTCTTCTCAAGCTCAAGACACATTTATTCATCTGTGCAGGACTGGCTTAGATTTTAAATTTTATAGGGGTTTTAAACTGATTTTAATATTTATATTTCTATTTTAAATGATAGGGCACTGGAATAAGTTTTTTAAAGATTATTTTAATTTTGTATACTGATGTTTTATATGCCTGTAAACCGCCCTGAGTCCTTTTGGGAGATAGGGCGGTATATAAATTTAAATAATAAATAAATAAATAAATAAATAACCAGCTTGTTGTCGGCCTTTCTGCCAATCCAGCCAAGCTCTGAAAACAGTTCTGTCGTCCATTTCTGTTGCCTTTGCTATACTCACAGTTACACAAGGTTCAAATGTTTATCCATAATGTTGAATGCATTAGAGCAGTGTTTCTTAAAGTGTGACTCCAGGACCCTCTGAGCGATCTGCAAAATTAAAATTATTTGCAGATCTTGAAGATATTTGCAAATAATTAAAACAAGATCACTCTTGTTTTAATTTTTTGTTTGTTAAAAAAGTTTTTATCATGAAAAAAATAAATGAGTTTAATATTGTAATTTGTATATGATTCAATACCCAACCGTTGTACAAATGGATCAGCTTTATTTTTTAATGAGTAAATATTGATACATATAACCCATACTGACAAAAGTTCTTTTGAGGTCCTCCATAATTTTGAAAAAAATGAGAAGAGCACACAGGGGGATATGGATAAAAGAAAAAAGTTTACAAGGATAAAAAAGTATGAAGTGGTAAAACAGTAAATGGCATTGATGTAAACTAAATTTTGATTGTTGTTTTTTTCTTACCTTGCCCCTTAAATCTTTGATTATTTCTTTCTCTTTTCCTGGATTTTGAATAAATTGCTTATTTACAGTATTCAACTGCTCCCTATCATGTGCGTTGTTATAAAAAGCATTTAATATTCAGTGGGTAACTATCACTAGATGTTTATTTAACAGATTGTCCATCAGACTATATAAAGCAGCAGCTTTAATTATAGTTCCCCAAAGCAATAAATATTAATGTTTATTCTGTGTTCTATTTTAATTTAGTAGTAAAGTGTCCTGCCCAGCATTCTTTGCTAACAGTGTAGTAACTTGCCTCAATGTTGTGATAGAGACATGGAGAGTAGAGCAGTATCTTTAAGACAGGGCAGTTCATGATACAATACAATACAATGCCTTATACACTGTAAGCCGCCCTGAGTCTTCGGAGAAGGGCGGGGTATAAATGTAAAAAAAAAAAATATGGTCCTTGCTTTATAAACATTCATTCAACAATCACTCAAAGTTATGACAGCACTAAAAGCATGGTAGTTAGAACTGGTCGTTAAAGTTGCAGTCATTGTAGCACCCTTGCAGTCATGTAATCAAAATTTGAGCACTTTTTTAAAAGATTTTTTTTATCCAGCCATCATGTTACTTTTTATAAATAATTCAAGGTAGTGAACATACCTGATACTCTTTCCTCCTTCTGTTTTCCCTACAACAACAAACCTAATGGGTGAGTTGGGCTGAGAGAGAGTGAGTGGCCCAAAGTCTCCCAGCCAGCTTTAATGCCTAAGGCAAAACTAAAACAGGAAACTCTTGGTTTCTAATATTGTGCTTTAACCACTAGATCCGTGATGATGAACCTATGGCACGCATGCCAGAGGTGGCACGCAGAGTCCTATCTGCTGGCACGTATGCCATCACCCCAGGTCAACTCTCCTTGGCGTTTCTTTCGTGAGCTTCTGTTTCCCTGCAAACGATGAAACAGAAGCTCATGAAAGAAAAAGATCTTATCTCTTGCTGCGCTGTCGGTGTTGGGATACCCTGCCTCCCGCCGGCCAGCTGGTCTTCAGGTCTTTGCTGCGCATGTCCGCACATGTCCACGCGTGACTGTGGATGCATATGTGCATGTCCACACATGTCCACACATTCATGTGCGTACGCTCACCTTTCAGTTTGGGCATGCGCACGTGCAGTTTGGGCTCTCAGTGCCTAAAAAGTTTGCCATAACTGCACTAGATCAAAATATATACACATAGTATACTGCCATTGTACCGTATTATCAAAAGAAAAGCACTACATGTATTTAAAAGGGAAGATACAAATAAATTTCTGAGTAGAACAATAGTATAAAATAGAATAACAGAGTTGGAAGGGACCTTGGAGATCTTCTAGTCCAACACCCTTCTTAGGCAGGAAGCCCTACATCCACTTCAGACAAATGGTTATCTAATCTCTTAAAACTTCCAGTGTTGGAGCATTTACAACAACTGGAGGCAAGTTGGTTCACAGATTAATTGTTTTAATTGTCAGGAAAATTCTCCTTGTTCTAAGTTGCTTCTCTCCTTGATCAGTTTCCACCCATTGCTTCTTGTTCTACCTTCAGGTGCTTTGGAGAATCATTTGACTCCCTCTTCTTTGTGGCAACCCCTGAGATATCGGAACATTGCTATCATGTCTCCCTTTCTTTTCATTAAACTAGACATACCGAGTTCCTGCTATCGTTCTTCACGTTTTAGCATTCAGCCCCCTAATCATCTTTGTTGCTCTTCTCCGCATTCTTTCTGGGGTCTCAGCATCTTTGTATTATGGTGACCAGAACTCCAGATTGTTGGGGGGGCAATAAGTTGATTTTGTAAAAATATACAAATAGAATGAGACTATTGCCTTATACACTGTAAGCCGCCCTGAGTCTTCGGAGAAGGGCGGGGTATAAATGTAAAAAAAAAAAATATGGTCCTTGCTTTATAAACATTCATTCAACAATCACTCAAAGTTATGACAGCACTAAAAGCGTGGTAGTTAGAACTGGTCGTTAAAGTTGCAGTCATTGTAGCACCCTTGCAGTCATGTAATCAAAATTTGAGCACTTTTTTAAAAGATTTTTTTTATCCAGCCATCATGTTACTTTTTATAAATAATTCAAGGTAGTGAACATACCTGATACTCTTTCCTCCTCCTGTTTTCCCTACAACAACAAACCTAATGGGTGAGTTGGGCTGAGAGAGAGTGACTGGCCCAAAGTCTCCCAGCCAGCTTTAATGCCTAAGGCAAAACTAAAACAGGAAACTCTTGGTTTCTAATATTGTGCTTTAACCACTAGATCCGTGATGATGAACCTATGGCACGCATGCCAGAGGTGGCACGCAGAGTCCTATCTGCTGGCACGTATGCCATCACCCCAGGTCAACTCTCCTTGGCGTTTCTTTCGTGAGCTTCTGTTTCCCTGCAAACGATGAAACAGAAGCTCATGAAAGAAAAAGATCTTATCTCTTGCTGCGCTGTCGGTGTTGGGATACCCTGCCTCCCGCCGGCCAGCTGATCTTCAGGTCTTTGCTGCGCATGTCCGCACATGTCCACGCGTGACTGTGGATGCATATGTGCATGTCCACACATGTCCACACATTCATGTGCGTACGCTCACCTTTCAGTTTGGGCATGCGCACGTGCAGTTTGGGCTCTCGGTGCCTAAAAAGTTTGCCATAACTGCACTAGATCAAAATATATACACATAGTATACTGCCATTGTACCGTATTATCAAAAGAAAAGCACTACATGTATTTAAAAGGGAAGATACAAATAAATTTCTGAGTAGAACAATAGTATAAAATAGAATAACAGAGTTGGAAGGGACCTTGGAGATCTTCTAGTCCAACACCCTTCTTAGGCAGGAAGCCCTACACCCACTTCAGACAAATGGTTATCTAATCTCTTAAAACTTCCAGTGTTGGAGCATTTACAACAACTGGAGGCAAGTTGGTTCACAGATTAATTGTTTTAATTGTCAGGAAAATTCTCCTTGTTCTAAGTTGCTTCTCTCCTTGATCAGTTTCCACCCATTGCTTCTTGTTCTACCTTCAGGTGCTTTGGAGAATCATTTGACTCCCTCTTCTTTGTGGGAACCCCTGAGATATTGGAACACTGCTATCATGTCTCCCTTTCTTTTCATTAAACTAGACATACCGAGTTCCTGCAACCGTTCTTCATGTTTTAGCCTCCAGCCCCCTAATCATCTTTGTTGCTCTTCTCTGCATTCTTTCTGGGGTCTCAGCATCTTTGTATTATGGTGACCAGAACTCCAGATTGTTGGGGGGGCAATAAGTTGACTTTGTAAAAATATACAAATAGAATGAGACTATTGCCTTATACACTGTAAGCCGCCCTGAGTCTTCGGAGAAGGGCGGGGTATAAATGTAAACAAAAAAAAAACAAAAACCCTGAGATATTGCTATCACGTTATCCCTAGTCCTTCTTTTCATAAGATTAGACATATCCAGTTCCAGTAACTCCTTTATGTGTTTTATCCTCCAGTCCCCTAATAATCTTTGTTACTCTTCTCTGCACTCTTTCAAGGGTTTCAACATCTTTTTTACATTGTGGCAACCAAAATTGGATGCAGTATTCCAAGTAGTAGCATTTGTCATTTTACTGTTGATTTTGCAAATGGAGCAATTTATCCCTAAACCAGTTTAGCTGTTTTCTTTCAGTTTAAGGTAAATACAATGTCTAAAGATACATGTTCAACATTTAGTTTTGGGCTGAGGAAACTATAGCAAAAAGTTAACATGTTCTCTATCTCCTTAATGGCCTTTGGTAATTGTCTGGATTTATGCAGTCGAGATGATAACTCTATCAACTACCTCTTTTGTTATTTTTTCTTTTCAGTAACAGCTCTATTTTTCTGTTGTGTAATTTTACATTTCATTCGCAGGACATATTTCTTTGCATGATTTCAGTTTAATCAAACATAAAAACAGGAAAAGACTAAATATATAAAGGCAAACATTGCAGGACAGCAGAGCCTTATTTGCTGGGCTTACCGGGCCCAGCTGAGAAAGAAGCAGTTAGGATATTTTTAACATACAAAAAAATGAAGGTTCCAAGGCCTAAGAAAACAGAAATAGAGTTTGTTTAATCTTTTAAAAAGTATCAAAAGTGGAACTCAGGCAAAAGATCCCAAATGTGTGGAATATCTGTAAAAGGTTTTTTGCTAGGTCCTGGCAGAGTCTATCCAGATAACAGTTTATCTGTATTCCCTTTTAGGTAGATACAACTCGGAATTTCTTCAATATCTACTGCCCAGGCAATCATAGAGACTTAAAAATAAGCATACTACTTTGAGTTAAGCTCAGAAACAGACCAGACCTGACCTAAGAAAACGCTACAACAATGATATTATAGGAATGATATGATTGCTAGGATCCTATCTCCAGCGGGCAGTGGCCTCACAGCTGTGTTTCACACCGCCTGCAGTTTCTAAGCCAGACCACTTGTAAGCTACTTTGTGGTCTGATTCAGGGGTTTCATGAGCTGGGTTACAATGTTGTCTCTTACCTTGAACTTTTCTTCAGGCTGTTACATTTTTATATTGAAATAGTTTCAAAGGTTACTTAGTGATGTTGGAAACAGCATTTTTACCAATACTTACTCTTGAACCTATACATAGAGCTTTTCTTTAAAAATTCCAATAATAATCTCTAATTATTTCCTGATATTAAGTTTACTCTGTATATTTGGAAGAATGTAGCAAATAGTGACAAATAGGGGTTTTCCTGCTCTTTGAGTAGTCTTCATTAGCTGCATAAATTAATATGAAATTCCAAATTGAGAGTAATTCTTATTCTAATGTTTGTAACAGTCTGTGCCTTTTCCTGGTGGACATGCTTGTAACCTTCTTTGAGGGTTTTGTTTTTTGCGGGGAGGGGGGAAATGATAATACATAGTTCTTGTTAAGAGAGGAGGATTGTGTACCTGTCTTGAGCTGCTGCTTTATTTTTGCATTACACAGGGTGGAGGCTCTGCTGTAATTGATATGGAAAACATGGATGATACCTCTGGCTCTAGTTTTGAAGACATGGGAGAAATGCACCAACGCATGAAGGAAGAGGAGGAAGTAGATGCAGAAGCAGCTGCTGCAGATGAAGAAGATGGAGAGTTCCTAGGAATGAAAGGTTTCAAGGGGCAGTTGAGTCGGCAGGTAGCTGATCAGGTAAATGGAGCTCTTATTGGTTTACTAGTGTTCCTCCGATTTGATGACGTTTGAGCTTGGTAGACTCCTGTATCCAATATGCTTCTGATTCTATTCCTCAAGGGAACAATGTTCTGATCCTTCTTTCATAATACAGTATTGATCTTAAATGTATGCCTGTCTTTTTTAGATCAGCAATATGTGGTTTACAGAAAAGATATATGGGACATCTTTACCACCCAAAGTCTCGGGAATTTAATAAGACTCATACCATATTTGTGATACTGTACAAATGATATCATTGTGATTTATAAGTTAGGGCATCATTTGACTTAACCATTCAATTCAGGCAATTGTTTGATTAATTATGTTTAATCAAAACATGGTTTAGCATAGTGTATTAACAAAATTGCATAGTGAATACTTACTACTTATTTATGAAAAATTGGTTTTACTTATCATCTCCGAAATAAACTAAATCTTGTTCATGGAATTAAGGGAGGAAAATGTCTAGACCTATAGTATTTTTCTGTACATTATAATCCTATACTAAGTAATTCTGCTTTGATGTGGTACCCTAGAAATGCCCTTGATCTGCAGTTTGTTTGTTTTTTAAGTTCTCTAATTCTTCAGAACGAGAAAGGAGAGAGTTTTTAATTAATATTTTCTGTTTTTTAAGATGTGGCAGGCTGGGAAGAGACAAGCCTCAAAAGCCTTCAATCTCTATGCTAATATTGATATCCTCAGGCCCTATTTTGACGTTTGAGCTTGGTAGACTCCTGTATCCAATATGCTTCTGATTCTATTCCTCAAGGGAACAATGTTCTGATCCTTCTTTCATAATACAGTATTGATCTTAAATGTATGCCTGTCTTTTTTAGATCAGCAATATGTGGTTTACAGAAAAGATATATGGGACATCTTTACCACCCAAAGTCTCGGGAATTTAATAAGACTCATACCATATTTGTGATACTGTACAAATGATATCATTGTGATTTATAAGTTAGGGCATCATTTGACTTAACCATTCAATTCAGGCAATTGTTTGATTAATTATGTTTAATCAAAACATGGTTTAGCATAGTGTATTAACAAAATTGCATAGTGAATACTTACTACTTATTTATGAAAAATTGGTTTTACTTATCATCTCCGAAATAAACTAAATCTTGTTCATGGAATTAAGGGAGGAAAATGTCTAGACCTATAGTATTTTTCTGTACATTATAATCCTATACTAAGTAATTCTGCTTTGATGTGGTACCCTAGAAATGCCCTTGATCTGCAGTTTGTTTGTTTTTTAAGTTCTCTAATTCTTCAGAACGAGAAAGGAGAGAGTTTTTAATTAATATTTTCTGTTTTTTAAGATGTGGCAGGCTGGGAAGAGACAAGCCTCAAAAGCCTTCAATCTCTATGCTAATATTGATATCCTCAGGCCCTATTTTGACGTTGAGCCAAACCAAGTTCGGAACAGGTAAGCAAGCCTGTAAGAATAAGAGCTGCCTTATCTATCAGTGCCATTCATAGAGGTGCTGCTTATTAAAAGTTCAATTAATAGTTTAATTTGTTAATTACAGCGCTATCATTGTGATTGAAATCAGTTATCCACCATGATATTGTTTTCTGCTAATGAAAAAAAGGCCATTCGATTCCATAAATATTGTTCAGGCTTAGAAATGGTTTTGCTTTTGTTTTCTATTGGAAGTCTTTTTCAAGCCTTTTTTTTCACAAGTGGTATTGAAGATATTCTTAGCTCTGTTTTCCTTTTTCAAAGAGAATTTTTAAAAAGCAGAAGATGAAAGAATGACATGCAAAACTATAGAATATTTTATCATATGTATTTGATTTAGTACTTTTATCCAGTAAATGTTGATTCAAAGTTCTGTTAATCTGTCCCTTCTTTACTAACAATTAAAAGAAACTTCATTTCTGAGTCCCATAGCTTCTGTGACCATTGTCTAGATCACAGGAAAACAACAAGAAATGCAACTTTATGCAATAGTTATACCTTTCTCTTCTTTTCCTTGCTTCATCCTAAGGCTTAGTGTTGATATGAGCATGGCTATGTAAAGATTATGTATGGAGAGATAATTCTGCTTCTGTTGTTTCAGTTCAGGCATTTTTTTCATAACCTACTTTATTTGCTAAGAGAACCAACAGATGTTTAAATGAGATGGCTGTCTAAGTAATCAGGTGCTTTCTTTCTAGCTATTGATCTGTACACTCTGTTTTAATTTAGATTGCTGGAATCCATGATACCTGTCAAGATGATCAATTTCCCCCAGGTGAGCTTATTGCTAATGTGAGCTGCCCAAAGTCACTTGGATGAGATGGGTGATCATAAAAATAAAAATCATCATTATATTACTTCATTTTTTTCAGCTATAAAGCTAGTGTGATAGAGTGGTATCTATCTTATGTTTCATCAGGGTCTGTTTTCTAGTTGATAAACTGCTCAAATAGAAGAGAATAAACAATGAATGCTAAATATAGCCATATTCAAAATGTAGTGGAGCAGTGCTTACATTGCTTCATTCAATACTATATTGTCACATCTCTTAGTTTATATTTAGTGAATAGCCCTTCAGGTCAGTGGGCAGCCAAACTTGTCAGACCATTCAAACGTAATTGTCCCGACAGACAAATGCTTAGGGCATCATAATTAATCGTAGAAATTGAATTTCAAGTTCAATAAACTCAAACTATGAAATTGATTTCATCTAGAACTATATAACATGGGTTTTCATATTATATCAAGTCATTTGAACACTATCATAATCATTTCCCAAACAATTACATAGTATAACTTGCAGTTTATAAAAATATTATTATAATTCTTCCCTAATAGTTCTGTTAGTTTTGCAAATGTTTAAGAAAATATGAATGAGATTTTGAATATATTTTAACCAGCTGACATAATAACTTTCTTTGAATGTTGATAAATGGCTACCATATATTATTTTCCAGAAGATAGCTGGTGAGCTTTATGGTCCTCTCATGCTAGTCTTTACGCTGGTGGCTATTTTGTTGCATGGAATGAAGACATCAGATACTATCATTGTAAGTAGAGGGAAATTGCTTTCCTGTCTGATAAGTGATCAGTTCTATGTATCTTTTGAACTTCCTTGATGTTGCAGTCACATATACATTATTGATGGAGAAAGATTTGTTTGGAATACAATTAATGCTTCCTGCAGACTTCACTAAATGGAATATTTATGGGAAGTATTACTTGATAGGCCCATTTGCGTTTTTCCCAGAATGGCTTTCTGATATTCACTTGCTCTTTCTGCAGAGGGAAGGTACATTGATGGGCACAGCAATTGGCACCTGCTTTGGTTACTGGATAGGTGTTTCCTCCTTCATATATTTCTTGGCATACCTATGCAATGCTCAGATCACCATGGTCCAAATGTTGTCACTCCTGGTAAGTAAAAGTCAGTTTTCTACCAAGGACTGGTCTATTGGAGTCTAGATCAAGTTTTCCCAATCTAGAGTCATCTCAAAGCAACATAGTTAAGACAGTCCACCATATCTAGCAAATGTTGAACTAAAGATAATGGTATCTTTAATGGTACCGCTGTATACTTCCATTTTAAGTAAACTGATATTTTTATATCCACATCAAGTATAGATGAATTTTTTTTTGTTAATCCTAGAGCCAATAGCGCAGTCTTTATATTCCCAGAGCCTACAGCACAAATTGAATGTTCATGGTATCCATCTTGGACTGGTTTCTTATTGCTTTTATAACCACTTTTTTGTATCCTGCCCAAGTCTTTTTATTAGGACAGTCTATAATCATGTAAAATAAATTAATATTACTTGGAATTGAAAGAAAGTTTGTGAGTCCCTAGAATGATTCATAATCCTGCAATACTGTGATTTACAAAGTGATTTGAGCTTAACCAAACCAAAGCAAGGTATTGTGACATGGAATTTATAATATTCACTGTTCTTGTTAGATTCAGGCATTAGAAAATAGCAGCTTTTTCCCCCAGAAATTCTGCTATAGTGTTCTCTCTGTATTTACATTACATTTGTTTCAAACTTCAACTCACAAAAAGAAACACTGAATTGGCAGATACAATCTAATCCATCATTCTCACAATGATTATGAGATTCATCTAAGTTCTGAAACCTTAAAGAGAGCCTCAAACCATAATACTGTCTTTTTTTTGTGGAATGTTTTGTTTTTCTATTAATACAGTTTTCTTGTTAATGTCAATAGATTCATTTTTGTCTCATCTGTCAATAGGACATTTTTCTAATTGCTTGCTGGATCATCCAGGTGGTCTTTGACAAGCTTGAAACAGGCAGCAGTATGTTGTCTGAGATCAGTGGTTTTATCCTTGGTATCTGCTCAGTCTTGTTCCTCTGGTGCAGTCATGAACACTGCTACAAGACAATGCAAGAATAACCTGCACATCTTTTGCCATTACCTTGGAATTCTTTGTGAATTCCTAGACTTTTGGACCATTTCTGCAAATAGTTAAATGGTGGTACTGTAATTCCATTTTTAAATTACCTCCTGTCCTTGGATTGATTGAGATACATTTTAGCAGTGGCTCTGTAGCCCTTCTCATGAGCAACAACAGTCTTTGTTATGAAGTCCACTGGGTTCTGTTTCAATATGGGCATGTAATTTTATTATGTCCGTGCTGTGAAGAGTTCATTCCAGTGGTGGCAACCCATATGTGTATGCTTTTTACAGGGGAGATCTTTCCTACATACATTTGATTGTCATATCATTGATTGGAACATCTGACTCAACTTATCCCCTTTAGAGAGTTTATTCGTATATTTTTTCCAAACAAGGCAGTCAATATTGGCACAGTGTGTTCAATAAAGATATTATGTAGTAGATTGTTTGGGATATTGTTTGTTTAAGCAAATGTATTTGTTAATGCTTTGATCACGGTGTTGCAGAATTAAAATTGGTTCTCATGGGTTCACAAACTTTCATTACTGTAAATCGGACAATGGAGGCAAATGATGTTAAAAGTTCAATAATTTTGATCAATTTCTAAACAATTTATTTTCATTAGTCTGCATGGATAATACTGAGTTGGCTGTAATAGCCAAACATTATTTTAGTGATCTGCAGATCACTGATAATCAGTTACTGGTTTTTTCACTGTATCAGGAGGAGGAACAGAATGTACATAGTGGTGTTACTTTTGTCTGAGACTTTTCCCTGCCTTCATGCTCTTATTAGCTATGCTTTCTTCCTTCATTTTAGGGCTATGGACTTTTTGGGCACTGTATCACCCTATTTGTCACCTACAATATCCATCTTCACTCCCTTTTTTACATTTTCTGGCTGGGAATTGGTGGTCTCTCCACACTACGAATGGTGAGTAATAGGAGTCATTGGGAGGCTCTGCGCAAGGCATAGAAGTGTTCTGGGGCAGCCAATGTTTTCTGGGCCCCTGCCTCGTGCGAAGTTGGGCAGTGCTATCCTAGAGAGGGATGCCCAGTCCCCTAGATGTTGCCAGAACCTCTCCTGCTGCCCTGGGTACTGAGACGAAAGACCACTGGCCCAAGGATCACCCTGCCAATGATCATTTCCACGTGTTGCTTTGAAACTTCCTTATCAGTACGGGGTTCAACAAATCAGGATTGGATTGAAATGATTTGCACATGAGCTGTAGATGATGACTAACTGCACATCAAAAAATGGCTATGATAAGAGTTTTAAGTGGAATAGTTATTGCATGGGGAAAGTTCCACTCTTTTGGCAGAAATGACCTTAATAAAGTGGTGTGGAGATCTCTCCTGCTGTGGTAGATGCTTAGATATGATGAAACATATCTAAATGTTTTGTGTTCTTGGTCGCCCACAATTTTTTGGTGGCCTGCATTTTTTTACTATTGGACCATTGATCAGTTTCCAGCACTCAGTCTGTGAAGGCCAGGTTTTACAGGCTGGGACTGATAAATCCTCTAGCTCTCTGAGAGTCCAAGACCTATTGGCTAACCTTACCTGATTTGGCCCAAAGGCCATTGTGGCTCCTGCCCATGTTACTACAGCTACTTGGAACTACAAGTGAGAACCAAAGGTGAATAAGCAGCCATAAAAAGGACCCTCTGTAAAGTTTAGAATGCTGTGTTTAGTTCTGGTCACCATATCTCTAAAGGGATATTTGTAAGGCTAAGAAGCTGTATAAAATTAGATAAAGTATTTGGAATCTAAAATAGCTTTCTTTTGAAGAAAAATTGGGAGCTGTGTGGTTCAGAAATAGGAAATATACATAAATGAATCATTGAAATTGATATTTTTGTTGTCCCCGTGCTGTTCAGATTGTGAACATGAGATCTGATTTCTCTTTTTCCTAGGTTGCTGTGTTGGTATCACGCACAGTGGGACATACCCAGCGACTCATCTTGTGTGGAGCACTTGCTACCCTGCACATGCTCTTCCTTCTTTACCTGCACTTTGCTTATCATAAGGTCGTGGAAGGTAAGAAAAGAAATTAAAGTGTTTGGGTTTGGAAGAACTGTTCACTGTCTGTAGAAGTTGTGGCCTAATTGGACTCTTCTAACAGTCCTCTGACAGTGCAGCCCTTAGTTTCAGAGTATGTATACATTCATTCAAGTGAAGCAGATTTTGACTTAAGAAGAAGCAGTTCAGATCCTAGACTCTTACAATTCATTTACTGACCATTCAAAGTTACAATGGCATTGGAAAAAGTGACTTATGACCGCTTTTAACATTTAATGACCATTGCAACATCCCCATGGTCAGTTTATCGAAATTCAGGTGCCTGGCAACTGACTCGTATTTATGACGGTTGCAGTGTCCCTGGTCATGTAATCACCTTTTGCAATCTTCTGACAAGCAAAGTCAATGGGGAAGCCATATTAATTTAACAATATTACTAAACAACTGCAATGATTCACTTAACAAATGTGGCAAGAAAGGTTGTGAGATGGGGCAAAACTCAATTGTCTCACTTAGCAACATAAAGTTTGGATTCAATTATGGTCGTAAGTTGAGGGCTACCTGTATTAGCACAAAACTTGATTGGAAAGGAACCAGCTTTGCCTTGCTTTGTATCTAAGCTTTCAGTTTCTTGCACTGCTGATATTGTGAAAAGGAATAAATCCCATCTTCGTAATGTTCGCAATTATGACATCTCAGCAAGCTGTTACCATGGTTTCCCTTGTTCCCTCCTGGCCTCCCACAAGCAAAGTCAATGTGGTAACCAGCAGGAAATCAGAAGTTGTTACCACTTGGTTAACGATGGCAAGCAGGACTGCTGGAATTGTCATTGCTAGGTGACAACTGTGTAGTTTAGTTGATAGCAATTGTGCTCCCAATTGCAATTGTAAGCCAACTGCCTGTGTGCACTTAGAGGTTAGACTGAAACCAAAAAAAGTAAGGTAATAGGAAATTAACTATGATGAGTGTTGGTACAATACAGCCTAGTATTTACTATTGAATGTTGATTTTCTCACTTGTAGGCATTCTGGACACATTGGAAAGACCCAACATTCCTCCCTTTCAGAGAGTTGCCAGAGACATTCCAGCCATTTCTTCTGCTGTAATGAATATAACAAACAAAGCAGTTGCTGCATAGACCTAGCCTTACAGACTGGTGTGCTCACCCTGTTTTTCATTGGCTGCTGTTACCACAATAAATGGACAAAATAACAGCAGAAGTAATTGGCTTATCGCAGATTTGCTTTTGGAAGAAGACTCCAAAGACATTTCAGAAGAGCTGCCTCTGTCCAACTTTGGCCAAAGTGGATTGGATAGAACCTTCCTAATGGGCCCTCTATATTTAACTGGGATTGCATAAGTCACTCTTTTCCTCCGTATATTCTTTGTGCTTGCTTTTGTCTTTTTAGACTATGTGTATCTTCTTTGTCAAGGGAAGAATTAAATTAAATGGATATTGGTTCTCAGCAGTTTCTTCCATTGGACCTTCATCATAAATTGAGATCAGGTACATCACTAAGTGCCCACAGTCATTTTCTGAAACCGACAATTAACTGCATCTTGCCTACAAAGTCGTGTATGTCAAGACTGGTATTCTTTGGTTAGCCTAATAATTTCTTAGTGTATGATACTCTTAACATTTAATGAAGGGCTCATTTAGAATAGTGAAACATTCTTAGTTGAGTAATTGATTAAAATCATGCATCTGTATTTATAACAGGTTTTAGCTCACCCTGTTAAGTCTCCATTATGTTATATCATTTCAAAGCAAGTTTAAGCTTTAGCTGATTGTCAGCAATTATTTATGCTTTTAGATGTCTCCCTAATATACAGTGTGTATATTTTCACAATTTCCCTGTTGGGTATTTCTCTGAAGGCAACATGCATTCCTTGTCTACTATTTAATCAAAAGCATTGGAAAAATGACACTGACTTTTGACATCTGCTTTTTAAAATAATACATGCAACATACATACATGTTCCAACACTGGAAATTTTTAAGAAAATGTTGGATAACCATCTGACTGAGATGGTGCAGGGTTTCCTGCCTGGGCAGGGGGTTGGACTAGAAGGCCTCCAAGGTCCCTTCCAACTCTGATGTTATGTTATGTTATATAGTTCCTATCACTTCATTCTGCTATTTGCTTTCATTTTTGTTTTTCCAAACTTTTGGAAGAATTACTGCAGCTCATAAGACCATACAGTATCTGGATTGGATGGACATGGTACCAACCAAGGGTGGAAGGGGTGATTCTGCCTTTTAAGCTTAAATGGATTCCCTCCCTTTGCAAGGATCTATATTGGTGTTGGCGCTTTGTAACTTATTTACAAATAGTGGCAAGGTAGCCATCTGTGTTACAAAATCACGCTACTTCAAGTGATTAAAGGGAAAGTAGAGCTCCAGAATAATATCACAAATGCAAGATGAAATATCATCTCAGTTATGGCCTGTATTTTCCCACCGATAGCTAATAGTTTGCATGATTGCATTGCGGAGAGTTGCAAGCCTATAGCAGTGATCACAAATACGATAAAGTGTATAGAATCTGTAATGCTGGATGAGGGACTACTTAGCATCAGCCTTGCATTTCTACCTTTATCCCAAGTAGTCCTCGATTTGTAACCCTTCGTTTAGCAACTGTTCAAAGTTACACCAGCATTGAGAAAAGTCTGGTCCTTATACTGCTGACCACTGCAGTCTCCATGGTCACATGATCAAAATTTGGGCACTTGGCAAGCAGTAAGTGTTTACAATGGTTGCAGTGTCCCAAGGTTTGGAATCTTCTAATCCGGCTTCTGACAAGAAAAGTCAATGGGAGAAGCCTGATTCATTTAATTTATTTACCATATTTTTCCGACTATAAGACGCACCTAAATTTAGAAGAGGAAAACAGCAAAAAAAAGTTTGGCTTCTACACACCCTATTTTTGGCCTGTTTTCAGAGCTTTTTTCAGGCCATTTTCAGGCCATATTTTTGGGCCGTTTTTGAGGCTTTTTGGGCCTGTTTTTCCTGGAAAAACGGGGCAAAATACGCCTCAAAAACAGACCTTGAAAAGGCCCGAAAACAGGGTGTGTGGAGGCAAAAAAACAGTGGGGCTTCAGCAATATTCAGTCTATAAGACACATTTTCACCCCCTTTTGAGAGACAAAAAAGTGTGTCTTCTAATCCAAAAACATAGGGTATATTTATTTGTAGCCTGCCTTTATTATTTTTACAAATAACTCAAGGTGGCAAACATTCAATAAACCATCCTCTTGTTCTCCCAACAACAATTAATGATTAATGCCTATCTTCAGTGGTCTGTTTAATCATTGTGGCAAAATGGGTCATAAAATTAGTATGCCTCCCTTAATGACCACCTTGCTTAGCAACAAAATTTCCAGTCCCAGTTGCTGAGGATTACCTATACCTGTAGTTTGACTTGAAAAATATACTTTGTTACACCAAAGGCAAGTAATGTATAGTTACATTTCTTTTCCAAAGAGACAAGAATTTGTTGATATTTAAGACTAGCCAACTTTATTACATCATAAACTTGCTGATCAGATCTAATTCATAAGATTAAATATCTGAATTAGTTAGGACACCCACTTGTAGAAATACAATAGATTACAAGCAAATTTACAAATTCTGTTAAGATTTTCTTTTTAATTTGCATTTATATCCTGCCCTTCTCCGAAGACTCGGGGCGGCTTACACTATGTCAGGCAATAGTCTTCATTCATTTGTATATTATATACAAAGTCAACTTATTGCCCCCCAACAATCTGGGTCCTCATTTTACCTACCTTATAAAGGATGGAAGGCTGAGTTAACCTTGGGCCTGGTGGGACTTGAACCTGCAATATTGCAAGCAGTTGCTGTTAATAACAGGCTGCATTAGCCTGTTGAGTCACCAGAGGCCCATTTTCAATTGTCAACCAACATTTAATATCCTAAAAAAGGAACATGCTGTTAACTGTTGTATTTCTCTAGGAAACATGCTGACCACTATGGAACTTCTGAGATTGCAATTTGAACAGTGGTCTGTAGCCAGAGGATGGAAGAAAGGAGAGGAGATGGAAACAATTTATGTTTCTAATTACAGAGTCATCTTTAGTTTCTATTTCATCAGCAATAAGTTCCTTGCTTTTGTTCTCTCCCTACTAAAGAGTAAATGGATAAACTTTTTAAACAGCCAAAAATGTTTACTAGCCCTTAGATCAGGGGTGTCAAACTCAAGGCCCGTGGGCCAATTCGGACGACAGGTTGCTTAAATCTGGCCTGTGGGGCTGGCCTGGAAATAGCAAAGGTCTATTGTACAGTGCCTCTGGCAGCCAAAATGGGGCATGGGGGGCCTACGCTGAACCCCATTTTGGCCAGCAAAGTGCGGGAGGCCGCCCAGGTCAAAAATGGGCCATGGGGGGGGACCGCACACCCCCCCCCACTGTGCCCCATTTTGGCCAGCAGGATGCTACAAGAGTCATCCATCCTGTCTCTCCCCCTTCGGCCAGCCTGCAGAGGAGAACAACAACGCTGATACGGCCCTCAAAGAAATCCAATTCGACACCCCTACCTTAGATAGTCAGAATCGGGAAAAAATAAAATATATATTTTATGTAGATTTCTTTCAGTAAATAATAAAGAACGCCCTGACCAAAGAATGGCCCTGACCAAACCCCTAGAGTCCCTTTCCCAATATTGTTCTATCCACCAATAATAAATAAGGTGATTTATTTTAGGATAGCAAACCAGTTTTTAAACAAATATTTGTTTTTACTAAGTACAAACAGCTGAGCACAAGGTGTAAAGAAGGCTGGGGAAGAGGTTCCCAATTTTTATTTTGTCAATAGCAAAGTATCTCAACTACCATATTTTTTGGAGTATAAGACGCTCTGCTTCTATAAGATGCACCTACCTTTTTTTGGTGAGGAAAACAGGAAAAAGAAATCTGCTCCCAGCAATTTAACCTCCTTGCAGCAAGCAACAGAGGCCTGCACAGCAAAAGGCAATGGCAATCCCTGCAGCCTGAAACATCTGAGAGTCAGGAGGCCAATCCAACCACAATCAACTTGTGCTGATTAGGCTGTGCTGAAGCTGAAATGGGCTGTTGCTGCTTGCTGCAAGGAGGTAAATTGCTGGGAGGCAGATGCCATAGGGTGGGGGCCAGTGGGTGGGCGGTGCTACATTTGGTGTATAAGATGCACCCAAATTTTCACCCCCTTTTAGGGGGTGTCTTATACTTCAAAAAATACAGTAATTCACAGTCATACAAAGTGAGAGTACCCAAAAATATTTTAACATAATTCTGATACGGAAAGAGATATTTACCTATTTTTGGAAATGGAAGACAATGTAGAAGGCAAAAACATTGAGTATGTTACAAACAAGGTGAAAAGTTTGAAATAATTTCAAATTTCACACTGAAATCCACATCACTGAACAGATCCAATTAGTAACCCCTGCTCCAAAAGAAAGCTGAGTTGGCTTCTCCTAGGGCTTTCAGGGTTGTCTTTTAAATGGAGAAAGCAAGAATATGTTAACCTATACACTGTTAATCTATCGCTAGGGAAATGTGTAAGCTGCCAAGAATTGTCCAGTTGCAGTGGGATGCACAATAAATGAAATAGAAGTTGCTTTGACTATTCTTGCTATTCAGTCATTTCCAGTTCATGACCTAGAGCAAGGGTCTCCGACCTTGGCAACTTTAAGACTTGTGGACTTCAACTCGCAGAGTTCCTCAGCCAGCAAAGCTAGCTGAGGAATTCTGGGAGTTGAAGTCCACAAGTCTTAAAGTTGCCAAGGTCGGAGACCCCTGACCTAGAGCACAGCTGTCAAACTCAGTTGCATCATGTGATGTATTGCAACCTATTGCGATTTTTTTTGTCTTTGCGGAGCCAGGGAGGGTGTGGCCTGCGCATGACACATCTGGCCAGCGGGCCGCCAGTTTGACCCCCCTGACTTAAAAGGTATCTGTGAGGGAATGGAGCTGAGTTTGCTCTCTGCACTTAGAAAAAGCACCTGCAGCCCAGCAGAAACACTTCCCATTCCCACCTCCCTCATGCTTTCTCTCAAAGGGCCATAAATTTTACAGTCCCCAAAACTTGATAAGAGTTGGGTTCCTTCCTCCATTCAACCACTCACAAAGTTTATTCACAAGCATCCCCACAGGCCTTCCAGGTGTCTGGCTAATTGAGCCAGGATGTTCACAGGCAGCTTCACCCCACCCAGGCCCTTGGCCTACACATGTGTGGGTGTATAGGGAAAAAAAAGATAAAATTGCAAGCTGAAAAGGGAGTGGCAGCAACCTCTGAGAATTTACAACTATTACAGGTGGGCATGATGGCTAACAGTATCAGTCAACTACCAGGGCCACAAGTTATGGAGAGCAGCTTATCTTGGTGTGATAACTTCCTGCAGCTGAGCTGGTGTGCTCAAAAGCCACCCTGCCTAAGGGTGGAGCTCAGCAGCAACCAGGAAAAAAAATGCAATCGTACTGAAGCAGCCCTTAATCCCAACAAATGCAAGAATTTTCAGTGGGAGACTGTGAAGTCGTATGCCACTTTACAGTTTTTGAGCTTTTATTTGCTTTAAGAACTGGGCATTAAAAACATATTAATATGTCTACAAGGCTAGGAGGGTGGACTTAACCTAGAGTAAGAGTAGCAGTTGGGGAAGAGGTGTGCTACAACAAAGCATTGTGTATAATTTGCTATGCTATGGTATGTCCAATACTTGGGGGGGGGGGAAATCCTCACAATACCCCACCATCAAAATTGCTGCCATTACTTCTTGAGTAAACTCAGACTGGTGCTACCTTCAATCCAAAATAATCTAAGCATCTTGTCTTGGATTTGTGTGTGTAATGAGTATGTGTGTTATCAGTATATTTTCTCTTGCATTTAATATTTTGTCACTCATCTTTCTCCAAAATAACAGACATTTGATTGTTAATCACCAACCTTGTAAACCTTTGAACTTAAAACTCTATTACTTTAACATCTTTGCTTATTTGCATGGAATAGGCATCAACTATTGAGTCAATCTTCATTTTGAAAAACTGAGCAACCAGCTCTTGTGGGGTTTTTTCCCCACTTTTAGCATGAAATTCTTGAAGTCTTCTTATTTATAGTCATTCAAAGTGCTTTTGCACTTTAATCCTGTGTGGAAATACTATAGTTGATTATCCTGCTCCTCCTAATTTAATCTAATATTTATCTAAAACAAATGGGTTTTTTTTCTTCCTTAACTGACAGCTGAGTATGTTTTTTATTTTCAGTTTGCCATTTTTTTTCCTTTGACTCCATGATTCTCTAGCCTGCAATAATCCACTGAGCAAGAAGAAAGCAACAGCAGGAATTAATTCTCCTTTCCTTTGCATTCCTGGAACTTAATTAATCAGATAAAGCTTCAGTCAAGCAACCACTGCACCGTTTGATTGCTGAAGTAAGCAAAGCTCCTTTATGAAAACTGTGCCTCCCAGTTTTATTTTAATGCCAGCTGCTACTTTCTAGGATGAGGATGAACGAAGAAGTCATGGCCAGATCAGCTCAGACACTAAACTTTGCAGGGAACAGACTATTTTACTGAACAGATGGCCACTGCCAGTGGATTTTTATTGCACTGCAGTCAGTCGCGTTTGTGAGATAGGCAGCTATATAAATGTGAGAACTAAAATAAATGTAAGTTCCTATAAATGAAGGCTAATATATGTGTCCCAGGTTAAGGTTGCAGGATAACCTCCTAGGTTTTTCCAAATGTTCTGCCAGAGGAAAGGATCTTTAATTCATGTTCCAATATATCCTTAGGCACCGATCTGTTTCTCACCAAAGATATTGTAAATGGGACTGGGTAATAAATCGATTGTATACATAGTTTTCCCAAGATGAGCGGAATCGCTATGAGAAGGGAATCCTGCTGCTGTGGGAAACTAATAATTGATTTTCCACTATCTTGCCTATTAGCCCACATATAATTGCAGGGGTGGGCTGCTGGGGGTTCGCAAGGGTTCAGGAGAACCTCTAGCTAAGATTCTGTGCAGTTCGGAGAACCCCCAAATCCCACCTCTGGCTGGCACCGCCCTGCCCATCCCACCTACCCCACCCCACGGCTCCCAAGAGTTCCCATGTGGCCTGTTTTGGATACAAGTAAGTGCAGGGCATGCGCAGAGGCTCAGGAAGGCTGGAAAGGGGCCTGTTTCCAGCTTCCAGAAGGCCTGCGGACCCTGGGGAGGCCATTTTTGCCACCCCAGAGGCTCGATGAAAGCCTCCGGAGTCCAGGGAGGGCAAAAACACCCCCCCATCATGGTGCAGGAGGCCGACTAGGCCACGCCCACCATGGCCACACCCACCCAACCGGGCAGAGAACCCCTTGCTAAAATTTTTGAAGCCCACCCTTGTATAATTGTATTCCTTAAGTCCTCTAAGGGGGGAAAAGAGGGGAAGGAGTTCTCAGATAAGCCAGTCCTACCTCTGATGTTATGTGCCAGAACTGTTCTCTCCCTGGCTTTCTAGGTCATAAGCAAATAAGTTGCAGCTATGTAAATTCAAAAGCTGGGCTCATGAGAGTAGAAGAAAGAATAGAGTATTACGATATGGTGACAGCGGTGACAGCAGCTCAAAGCAATTCCACAAGAGGACTTAACTTGAAAACCGTTCCAGCTTGCCCGTGATCCTGGGGCATCAGCAGTGTTGGGGAGCTAATCCCAGTCATTTCTGATTCATCAGCAGCATTTCTGAAATGGCGATGATAAAGCTAATCCTATCCTTTAAAATGTGGCAGCTCTGCAGAGCCCGTAGGCAGCCCATGTCCCCATTTGCAAAAGCTGCTGCCTCCCTGTCCTTGCAGATTTTTCAAAGGGAAAAGTGGCAGAACAGCTTTTCACCTTGAATAGGGAAGGTGTCCATTTCCCTTTTCACGGAGAATAAGTGTCAAGAGGATTTTTAGGGCCGAGTAATAACTCTTTGCTTCTCACTGCAGCAAGGTGAGTAGAAGATTGTGATAATGAATCACTATTAGCACTCGGGAATGGAAAAAGTAGTGTGTGAAACTGTACTTAGCCAAATTCTGAAGCCTTTTATCCCTGATGGATCAATACACTCACTGTAGATGGCATAGCTCAGCTGAGTTCCATTTGATTATTCCCCAAAAGTAATTCCCATTGAGATTTACACCCCTTCTCAACATCTGTTCAGTTACAGGGTCCAGGTTTTGTTCAGAAACAATATCAGCATCTCCACCAGAAAAAAACAGTTCTGCCTCTAAAATCCCAAAGAGCCAATACCAGACAGTGCATGAAATACTGAGATGATGGAGCTATGATGTAACTCAGTGAAAAATTAAACGGATGAACTGGAGGTTGGGGTGATAAAAGTTTTATCCTAGATTGTTTTCCTTTAATTTTTTTTTTGAACCATAGTTTTGACTACTGTCTATTTTTCTTATTCCAAATACTGTTTTGATGCACAGGCTTAGACAGAATCCCCCGTTGTAAAGTCTTCTCCAGCAAGATCCACCTGGTACCAACATTGTCTTTTGGATGCCAGGCTAAGAAGTTTTATTCTCCCATACCTTTTAATAATGTAGTAGTTTGTGGTGCAACAGTGATCTATGATTTTGCTGCCGCTTCTTTTCCCTTCTGTTACTACTTTAATGTTGACCATACTTTTTAAATGTTTTTGTATTTTTGAACTCTGCCAAGTAATTTATAAAATTAATTTTTTATTAGGTAAAGCTATTTTTCATTGTAAGTTTTAATTATTGTACTATTTTTTTACATCAGTCTGGAGCCCATACCACATCTCTGACATAAATACAATAGAACGCATCCAGAAATATTTTACTAGAAGAGTTCTTCGCTCCTCCGAAAACAACAAAATACCTTATACCACCAGGCTTGAAATCCTGGGATTAGAAAACTTAACAACTCCGTCGACTTCGACATGATCTGTGTTTAACACACAAAATCATCTATTGCAATATCCTTCCTGTAAATGACTACTTCGCAATATTACAAGAGCAAAAAATAGATTCAAGTTTAATGTCAACCGCTTCAAACTTGATTGCAGAAAATATGACTTCTGCAACAGAGTTGTTAATGCTTGGAACTCATTACCTGACTCCATAGTCTCTACTCAAAATCCCAAATCTTCAACCAAAAACTGTCTACTATTGACCTCACCCCATTCCTAAGAGGACTATAAGGGGCGTGCATAAGAGCACAAAAGTGCCTACCGTTCCTGTCCTATTGTTCCCTTCATTATATCAAATTAACATAGCTGTTGCATACTTTTACTTATATATATATATATATATATTTCTTTCATGATGTGTTGTTTTTTTATTTATGACGATGTTTGTGTATACTGTTGTGACAAAATAAAATAATAATAAAAAAAGATGGTGCTACCTTTTGCATGAGTGGTTGCACTGGTGTGGCCTGCCACCATGCCTTTTTCAGCCCTGTGTGCATGGTTTGTGTGAATGTCAAGGGAGTACTTTGCATAAGACAGTAAAAGGATAAGCTAATAATACAACAATCATACTGAAGTCCTTAACAGGTCCCTGTATGAAGGCTGTATGTCTTGGCTCAGATAACCAAGAAAGTGGCCAAGCGTTTTGCTGATATCACACTGGTTTAGATATCATGCTAAGTCATGAAATGGTTTTTCCTATGTGCAGTATGAACATTAAGCTTCACACGCTGTCATGACCCCAGGCAATTGTGGCCTGCTAAATGATCTGTGATAGCACAGTCAATGGCAACAATGAGTACTGAGGGAAGGGCCATTATTTAAGCCCATCAGCATCCAACCATCTCTTTCCCCATTGAAACACCCCTATATAGCATATAAACAGAGCGCCAGGCTCTTGTGCCTTAAAGCTGTATCAGGTAGCAAAATCTGGGACCAAGGATTGGGCTAAAAAAATGCATATGTATATATCAGACATGATTGCACTAGTATGAGCAAATTAGCAAGAACAAAACCAATGATTATCAAAATCAGTTGTTGCCTAATTTTATTAACAACCTTGCTTAAAGACTACTGATTAATAGTTTCTTAAAATTCTTTCCCCAAGACTAAACATTTCCAGTTCCCTTAATCTCTTTTTATAGGACATAGTTTCTAGACTCTCGATCATCCCTGTTGCTTCTCTCCAAATGTATCTAAATTGGTCTCAATCCATATTTGTGGTACTCAAAATTGGACCCTGTACTGAAAGTAAAGAATGATTAATGCAGAAAAAAGACCTATTTCTGATAATGCAAGATAAAATACATTTGCATTATTTATATCGCAGCCATTATTTATTGAATTTATATGCCTTCCATCTCTGTGATAATGCAACTCTGGGCATCATGTTATATGGCTGAGTCACATTCAGTTTGTAGTAACATAACAACATGCAATTCAATTTTCTTGATGAGTACCATTGATAGCTGGGGAATTCTGGGAGCTGAAGTCCACCTACTTTAAAGTTACCGAGTTTGAAAAACACTATCCTAATTCCTATATGGTTCTCCGTCAACTAAGAAGCTGACCTTACGATTCACATTCCGGAGGATGGTCTCTGATTTTGTAAATGGAAAAGGAAGCCTATCTCTTCCTTCTAAGGTGGAAGGGCTGAATTGTTGGAAGAAAAAATCAGGTCCAGTTCCAAGCTGGGAATAAAATGTAGAGTAATAGGAAAGAAAGATTCTGTTTATTGGTGAACAGAACCAAGACACACACAGTGTGCAGTTCTGGGACGGAGTCCGAGAGTGGGTGGGTTTTATACCTCCTGGATTCCTTTGGGGTCATAGTTGGCTCTATAGACAAAAGGGGAAATGCAAATCCTAGGTGTTTTTCTGAGCTAATCTTGTCAACCTTTGGCTTGTTGCTTATCTGAAGTTTGTCTGACCCAGTCTTTCTGAATGGATTACCAAATCTGCATTCCTAAAAGCTGGCCTCTTCAGTTTCTGCTTGGGGCGGGGAGACTGGGCTGGTTTCTGCCGCCCTTAACATGTTTTTCCCATTTCTCCTTTAGGGGAAATATTCTATCCTGCCTTTTCTTTTATGTACTCCAAGAACGTATGCACCAAAGACAAACTCCTTGTGTGTCCAATCACACTTGGCCAATAAAGAATTCTATTCTATTCTATTCTATTCTATTCTATTCTATTCTATTCTATTCTATTTCTATTTGTTTTTAATATCCCCCAAAATACTTCATTCTGTAAGAGGGTGGGTGGGTGGGTGGGTGGGTGCTGACTTTATACAGAATCTGTATAAAGGGGGGAAAAAACCCAATACCTCTGAGCATCTGTCGAGTAACCTGCGGACTCCCAGGGTATGAGCTTCACTCTTTGGGGGTCTGGTGTTCTCCCCAGGAATTTCCACCCAGAAGCATCCACAAGAAAGAAGTTTATCCAAAAATTAAGATACCCCCTCGGGGGTGTCCCCTAGTCCGGCTATTCCTTTTCAAGATAATTGCAATTCTCCCATCGAGGCCCACCTGGATACTTCTGTTTTTCTCTCCAGACCGGGAGAAGGAAGAGGTACAGGAGAGGGATACTTATGGCTCCTGCAGGGATCAGCCCGCGGAGGGATTTAGGGTGAAAAGTGGTGGCTGCAGGCGCCGCCGAGTGGTTTGTCTTGGCAAGAGGCGGCGGCGGCGGCTCCAGTATCCGAGGGTAGCCATAGAAACCGGCACAGCGCCATAGCAAACTGGATCCTTCCTTCCCCGGGACACAAGGAGGAGGAGGCAAGACAGGCGGGATCCGCTCCGCGCGAGGGGCAAGCTGCGTCAAGGGCTGCAGCGGTAGCTGCGGGTGCGGTAAAAGCAAGAGGAGGAGGAAGAAGAGGAAGCGCCGGGGAAGGGAGGCAGAGCCCGCAGTCTCTGGGCCGGAGGAGTCGGGCCTTGGTTGCTGCCAGAGGAGAGCAGGTGGGGCAGCCGGAAGAGAGCAGCAAGGCGGCGATCAGCCCCCAGGCTGGCGACTCGAGCCCTGCGGATTGGAAGAAGCGCGCCGGGGGGGGGGAGAAAGAGGGTTTCTTTGAAACTGGAGAAAACCCGGAAGATACTCGGCGGATCCTTCCCCGGCAGACTCCTGGTTCCCGCTTCTGCAGAAGCCAGAAAATCCGCCTTGCCCAGGTTTTCAAACCCTGGAAAGACTTTGGCTCGGATTTGGGTTTTGCATTTCGTATTCCTGAGATTTCTTCTTGCGCCGCCTAGCAGTCCGCTCATTTCCCACCCACCCTTAGAAATGGAGCGCGCTCCCTTTTTCCCCTGTCTAGACGGCAGGCGCGGTTAACCCTCCGAGCTTTTAACTCGGGATTTGCGCGGAATTTACTTCAGTGCAACCAAGGCGCGTGGATTGATGTGTCCAGTTCGTGCAATACGCCCAGCAGGATTTTTTTTCCCGAATTGCATATTGGTTTGATCAATGCATTCCTTTGATTTAAAATTCCACCCAAGCCTCCAATTTTACACCGGATTAAAAGACTGTCGGGTCTCTCCTTTTGGTGACGCGCTGCTTTTCTCCTTTTTCATTTATTTCATTTATTAAATTTTTATACCGCCCTTCTCCCGAAGGACTCAGGGCGGTGTACAGGCAAATAAAAACAAACAAGACACTATATATAAAATATAAAATTAAAAAACTTATTATAATTTGCCTAAAAATTTAAAAATCTATAAAAAACTAAAACCCCGTTTAAAATTAATAATAACTATAAAATCCATAAAATTAACCCAGCCCCGCGCGAATAAAAAGATGTGTCTTCAGTTCGCGGCGAAAGGTCCGAAGGTCAGGTATTTGGCGTAAACCCGGGGGAAGCTCGTTCCAGAGTGTGGGAGCCCCCACAGAGAAGGACCTTCCCCCGGGGGGCGCCAGCCGACATTGCTTGGCGGACGGCACCCTGAGAAGTCCCTCTCTGTGAGAGCGTACGGGTCGGTGGGAGGCATATGGTAACAGTAGGCGGTCCCGTAAGTACCCAGGCCCTAAGCCATGGAGCGCTTTAAAGGTCATAACCAAAACCTTAAAGTGCACCCGAAAAGCCACAGGAAGCCAGTGCAGTCTGCGCAGGAGAGGTGTTACATGGGAGGTACGCGACACTCCCTCTATCACCCGCGCAGCTGCATTCTGGACTAGCTGAAGCCTTCGAGTGCACCTCAAGGGGAGCCCCATGTAGAGAGCATTACAATAATCCAAGCGAGAGGTAACGAGTGCATGAGTGACTGTGCACAAGGCATCCCGATCAAGGAAGGGGCGCAACTGCCGAACCAGGCGAACCTGGTGGAAGGCCCCCCTGGAGACGGCCGTCAGATGATCTTCAAACGACAGCCGCTCATCCAGGAGGACCCCTAAGTTGCGCACCCTATCCTTTGGGGCCAATAACTCGCCTCAAACAGTCAGCTGCAGCTGCAGCTGACTGAATCGAGATGCCGGCATCCACAGCCACTCCGTCTTGGAGGGATTGAGCTTGAGCCTGTTTCTCCCCATCCAGACCCGTACGGCTTCCAAACACCGGGACAGCACTTCAACAACTTCATTGGGGTGACCTGGGGTGGAGAAGTACAGCTGAGTGTCATCAGCGTACTGATGGTACTTCACCCCAAAGCCACTAATGATCTCACCCAACGGCTTCATGTAGATGTTGAACAGAAGGGGCGAGAGAATCGACCCCTGCAGCACCCCACAAGTGAGGGCCCTCGCGGTCGACCTCTGCCCCCCTGTCAACACCGTCTGCGACCGGTCGGAGAGATAGGAGGAGAACCACCGATAAACGGTGCCTCCCACTCCCAATCCCCCCAGCCGGCGCAGCAAGATACCATGGTCGATGGTATCAAAAGCCGCTGAGAGGTCTAATAGGACCAGGGCAGAGGAATAACTCCTGTCCCTGTCCCTCCAGAGATCATCCACCAATGCGACCAAAGCTGTCTCCGTGCTGTAACCGGGTCGGAAGCCGGACTGGAACGGGTCTAGATAGACGGATTCTTCCAGGTATTGGGGTAGCTGACGCGCCACAGCACTCTCTACAACCTTCGCAACAAAGCGAAGGTTGGAGACTAACGATAATTTCCCAAAATAGCCGGGCCCAAAGAGGGCTTCTTAAGGAGGGGTCTCACCACCGCCTCTTTCAAGGCGGCAGGGAAAACCCCTTCCAACAAAGAAGCATTTATAATCCTCTGGAGCCAGCCTCGTGTCACCTCCTGAGTGGCCAGCACCAGCCAGGAAGGACACGGATCCAATAAACATGTAGTGGCGCGGAGCCTCCCCAACAACCTGTCCACGTCCTCGGGAGCCACAGGGTCAAATTCATCCCAAACAGACTCAACAAGGCGTGCCTCCTCTCCTCGCTTGGATCATCCCAATTTCGGTCCAGACCATCCCGAGCTGAGCGATTTTGTCATATAGATAACCACTAAACTCCTCGGCACGTCCCTGTAACGGGTCATCCGCACCTCCTGATGAAGGAGGGAACGGTCACCGAAACAGGGCGGCCGGCGGTTATCTGCCGACGCAATGAGGGTGGAGGCGAGAACGCCTCGCCTCCCTCATTGCCACTAGGTAGGTCCTAGAATAGGACCTAACTAGTGTCCGATCAGCTTCGGAATGACTGGACCTCCAAGTGCTCTCTAGGCGTCTTCTCCGGCGTTTCATCTCTCTCCGCCCCTCGGGGGACCAAGGGGGCAGACGGGGTCTGCGCCGGGGCAGGGGCCGCAAAGGCACGACACGGTCCAAGGCCCCAGCCGCGGCCTGTTCCCAGGCCGCAACTAGTTCCTCAGTCGTGCCGTGGGCCAGATCCTCAGGGAATGGCCCAAGCTCCGTCAGGAACCTCTCAGGGTCCATCAGGCGCCTGGGACGGAACCAACGTGTAGGTTCCGTCTCCCTGCGATGGTGGGTGGCGGTTCGGAAGTCCAGACGAAGGAGAAAATGATCTGTCCATGACATTGGTTCTGTTACTAAATCGTCTAGTATCAGATCATTTAGCCACTGACCAGAGATATAAATCAGATCCAGCGTGCCTCCCCCCATGTGCGTAGGGCCATCATTTACTCGAATCAGGTCCAAGGCCGTCATGGAAGCCTGGAACTCCCGAGCTGCAGTCGATGATAAGCCAGCTGATGGCAAGTTGAAATCCCCCATAACTATCAGTCTGGGGGTCTCAACTGCCACAGTGGCAAATAACTCCAGCAGCTCGGGCAGGGCTGTGGTCACGCAGCAAGGAGCCAGGTACGTGATCAACAAGCCCAACTGATTCCTATGGCCCCACCTCACATAAAGGGATTCACAGCCGGCAATCTGAGGAACAGTGGCCTCCCTCGGCTCTAGATCTTCCTTAATGACAACCGCCACCCCTCCACCCCTACCCTGGACCCTCGGCTGATGGAATGCTCGGAAACCTGGGGGGCACAGTTCACGAGGGAACCCCCTCTGCCCCCAACCAGGTCTCCGTAATGCCCATAAGGTCCGCGGACTCCCCCTGAATAAGATCACAAATCAAGGGGGCTTTATTTGCCACGGACCGGGCATTACATAACATCAACCGAAAATCCAGGCTCTGAGGATCATGGCCGCCTGAGGAACGGGTAGGGACTAAGGGGCCGGAGCACGTGGCCGTTTTCAGACATCGAGCACGTGCTCCCACACTCGATATGCCCCCTCCGCCATATCTGCCTCTCCCACTTACCGTACAGATTGAACCACCCTCTAGTCCTGGAACGAACCCTCCCCTGCCTTCAGACCAGATGTAATAGTGCCGCGAACTGGTACCGGGGCTGGATCCCTCCCCGACGGGTTCTCCCCCACACCCGTCTTATCCCTCCCCCCCTTTAAAAAACCCTTATTTAAAAATCTATTTAAAAAACCCCATACATTCTTCTTAGCAGCATGCCACCTCTCTGGGTCCCAAAACCCTTCGTTGAGGTAGGCCCTCGATAACTTGGAGGGCCATTCCTGCGAGGCGGGGGAACCTCGCAGTCGAAGGAGGTCAATAGGCGAGTATCTCATGGAGAAGAAATAATAAAAGGCAAAAAAAGGGGGTCCATCCCTAACCGATGTAGGCATCACAATCCTTCAAATGACCCGGTCAAGACACGCTGTAAGTTGTTAAAAATTTAGAAAGTTCACTCTCGCCAAGCTGTTAATGGTGATAAAAATGTGGCCCAAAAAGCCACCAGCGTGCTTAACGCGGCCGAAGATGACGCAGCAGAAGAGGGTTAGCGCGGCCAAAACCAAGGCCGTCATCGATGTTGTCGATGGAAATCGTGGCCGATAGCGGGCCACTACCATACCTCCACTGCAATTAAAGTTCGCAGGCCGCGGCCAGGAACAGGCTGGGGGGGCCGGCCGATGTCCAGGTGGATTAGAAGTCCGAACTCATACCGCCGCTGATGGTAGCCGCGGCGCAGGCTGGGGGTCGGCCACTGTCCAAGGCCGATTGAGAAGACCGAACTCGCACCGCCGCTGATGGTAGCCGTGGCGCAGGCTGAGGGGTCGGCCGATGTCCAAGGCCGGTAGGAAGTCCGGAATCAGCTGATGGTAGTCGCGGCACGAACGCCACAGATGGGTGGGCCTCAGGCGCAGGCTGAGGGGTCGGCCGATGTCCAAGGCCGGTAGGAAGTCCGGAATCAGCTGATGGTAGTCGCGGCACGAACGCCACAGATGGGTGGGCCTCAGGCCACACCAGGCCGGCAAGCCCCACCCCCCATCGCCCATCGCCGAAACTGGCCGCCGTATCCGCTGCCTGTCCACGGCTCCGTTCTCGGCAACCGAGGGTCTTCCAAAGCCCGAAGGCCTCTCCCTCGGTTGCCGACATGCTGCTCTCCCGGAGCCAGCTGCTCTCCCGGAGCCGGAACCAGGCCGGAACACCCCCCCATCGCCTGAGAATGGCCGCCGCCATCCGCTGCTCGTCCGCGGCTCCGTTCTCAGCAACCGAGGGGCTTCCAAAGCCCGAAGGCCTCTCCTCGGTTGCCGACATGCTGCTCTCCGGAGCCAGCTGCTCTCCAGCCGGAACCAGGCCGGAACACCGCCCCATCGCCCGAAAATGGCCGCCGCCATCCGCTGCTCATCCGCGGCTCCGTTCTCGGCAACCGAGGGTCTTCAAAAGCCCAAAGACCTCTCCCTCGGTTGCCGACATGCTGTTCACCCGGAGCCGGAACCAGGCCGGAACACCCCCCCATCGCCCGAAAATGGCCGCCGCCATCCACTGCTCGTCCGCGGCTCCGTTCTCGGCAACCGAGGGTCTTCAAAAGCCCAAAGACCTCTCCCTCGGTTGCCGACATGCTGTTCACCCGGAGCCGGAACCAGGCCGGAACACCCCCATCGCCTGAGAATGGCCGCCGCCATCCGCTGCTCGTCCGCGGCTCCGTTCTCAGCAACCGAGGGGCTTCCAAAGCCCGAAGGCCTCTCCCTCGGTTGCCGACATGCTGCTCTCCGGAGCCAGCTGCTCTCCGGAGCCGGAACCAGGCCGGAACACCCCCATCGCCTGAGAATGGCCGCCGCCATCCGCTGCTCGTCCGCGGCTCCGTTCTCGGCAACCGAGGTCTTCAAAGCCCGAAGGCCTCTCCTCGGTTGCCGACATGCTGCTCTCCCGGAGCCAGCTGCTCTCCAGCCGGAACCAGGCCGGAACACCCCCATCGCCTGAGAATGGCCGCCGCCATCCGCTGCTCGTCCGCGGCTCCGTTCTCAGCAACCGAGGGCTTCAAAGCCCGAAGGCCTCTCCCTCGGTTGCCGACATGCTGCTCTCCCGGAGCCAGCTGCTCTCCCGGAGCCGGAACCAGGCCGGAACACCCCCCCATCGCCTGAGAATGGCCGCCGCCATCCGCTGCTCGTCCGCGGCTCCGTTCTCGGCAACCGAGGGTCTTCCAAAGCCCGAAGGCCTCTCCCTCGGTTGCCGACATGCTGCTCTCCCGGAGCCAGCTGCTCTCCCGGAGCCGGAACCAGGCCGGAACACCCCCCCATCGCCTGAGAATGGCCGCCGCCATCCGCTGCTCGTCCGCGGCTCCGGTTTCAGCAACCGCGGGGGTTCCAAAGCCCAAAGACCTCTCCCTCGGTTGCCGACATGCTGCTCTCCGGAGCCAGCTGCTCTCCGGAGCCAGCTGCTCTCCGGAGCCAGCTGCTCTCCGGAGCCGGAACCAGGCCGGAACACCCCCCCATCGCCCGAAAATGGCCGCCGCCATCCACTGCTCGTCCGCGGCTCCGTTCTCGGGAACCCGGGGGCTTCAAAAACCCCAAGGCCCCTCCCCCCCTTGCCGGCCTGCCGTTCACCCGGAGCCAGCTGCTCTCCGGAGCCAGCTGCTCTCCGGAGCCGGAACCAGGCCGGAACACCCCCATCGCCCATCGCCGAAACTGGCCGCCGTATCCGCTGCCTGTCCGCGGCTCCGTTCTCAGCAACCGAGGGCTTCCAAAGCCCGAAGGCCTCTCCTCGGTTGCCGACATGCTGCTCTCCGGAGCCAGCTGCTCTCCGGAGCCAGCTGCTCCCGGAGCCAGCGATCCAAGCAGCCCGGCGGTCGGCAGAAGCAACGCCTCGGCCAGGGAATGCCCCGCTTGCCCTCTCCACGAAATCAGGTCGCCGCCATTTCGCGCATGCTCAGAAGAAGATCGCAGAGCGCTCCTGGTGCGCTAATCTTGGTGCCCTGTATTTTTTTAGTACAGCAATCCAGATTAACGTAGTTCAACTGCGGGAGGTGTTTTGCTGGTTTTCGGAGCGATGTTGCCAGGATCTATTCAGATCTCTGGGGAGACTTTATCCAGTGCGGAGATTCGGGATATCTGTGAGAGCTTGCGGGAGAACTCCATCAAACTGCTTTCCCTCCGTGGTTGCCAAATTTCCGATAGAGATTTCGGTCGCATCTGCAAGGGGGTGGCAGAGTCTCATTCCTTGGCTCAACTCAATCTTAATTTAGGGATTGTTTCCAATATCAATCGGGTCAAGCAATTGGCTGAAGCTCTGAAGACAAACCGCTCTGTCCAATCTTTATTGTGAGTAGCCCCCCCCCCCCTTACTACCAACTGAGAATGTAGCCTCTTACTCCAGTGATGCAAATCCTGCAGGGCAAATGCTGTGCTAGTTTCTTTAAAAGTTATGTTTCATTGACATAAACGGGATGTACTCAGGCCTGAGGGAGGGCTACTAGAATTCCTTAGCCTAGTTCACAGTGGTGGGATTCAGCCAGTTCGCACCACTTTGGAAGAATCAGTTGTTAACTTTCTGAGCAGTTTGGTGAACTGGTTGTTGGAAGAAATCATTAGGGCAGAGAACCGGTTGTTAAATTATTTGAATCCCACCACTGCTAGTTCAGTTATTCTTTCAATATTGTTAAATGGTTGTTGTTCCAAAGAAACATCTTCTTGTCCTGGGAAGTGGGATTTTAATGCATCTTAAAGAACCAGAGGTCATCCAATCCTAAATATTGATAATTATAGCAATTGAATTCTCCAGAGTAATAGGTAGTCTTTAGTAAATGCCACAAATTAGAATGTTTGCTATTTGGGGATGGAGCTGATAAGAAGTCAAAATCCAATAGATTTTAGTAGAAATGCAATTTTCCCACCTTTGGTTAAGAAAGCATGAAAACATAGACCCATATTTTGTCATTTTGTTGCATTATGTTGGTGGAACTGTTAAATGAGCTTCCAAATCTTGTATTCATTTTCAGAGGAGATCTGGGACAGTCCCCTTAAATTCATTATATTTTTTTCAAAAAGCTGCTTCAGTTCCTAAAATTGCAGGTTGTATGATTTTCATTTACCTGATCCAAATACAGTGGTACCTTGGTACTTGTCATTAATTGGTTCCGGAGAGAACCAAAACTATGAGTACCAAATACAATTTTTCCAGAAGGAATAATGTAAATAAATGTAATGCATTCCCAAACCAAGGACAATGCACATTTTAAGGCAATACGTAAAAAGATAGGGTTGTATATCATTACTTTTCATGAGAAATAAGCCTAAAAGCTAATCGATTAAATAAAATAAAAACTTCACCTTACCTGTACTAATGAGAAAAATGCAAAATTTACAAAATTACCACAGAAACTAAGACAAGACTGCAAGGGGACATGTAGAGGCAAGAGCTGCCTGTGTGACTATCTGCCTGTGTGACTATCTGCCTGTGTGACTATCTGCCTGTGTGACTATCGGCTGGAAAAGGTAGCGAGTCACAAGGTAACCAACACCAACAAGGTCTAACTTGTTTGTTAAGTACCAAACAAAGGATAATTAGCAGGACAAAATTTTCTCAACAAAAAGCCTGGAGTAACAAATTTGATGCTACTGGGTACCAAGGTACCACTATAGTCAGAATAACTTCAACCAGTAATGGATATAGCTAATGCCAATTATGAATTTGAAGTTTTAAGAAGTGTACATTATTTCTTAAAATTTACCCTATTGGTTCTCAAATAATGACGGTTTTCACTGTATTTTTTAGTACAGCAATCCAGATTAACGTAGTTCAACTGCGGGAGGTGTTTTGCTGGTTTTCGGAGCGATGTTGCCAGGATCTATTCAGATCTCTGGGGAGACTTTATCCAGTGCGGAGATTCGGGATATCTGTGAGAGCTTGCGGGAGAACTCCATCAAACTGCTTTCCCTCCGTGGTTGCCAAATTTCCGATAGAGATTTCGGTCGCATCTGCAAGGGGGTGGCAGAGTCTCATTCCTTGGCTCAACTCAATCTTAATTTAGGGATTGTTTCCAATATCAATCGGGTCAAGCAATTGGCTGAAGCTCTGAAGACAAACCGTTCTGTCCAATCTTTATTGTGACTATCTGCCTGTGTGACTATCGGCTGGAAAAGGTAGCGAGTCACAAGGTAACCAACACCAACAAGGTCTAACTTGTTTGTTAAGTACCAAACAAAGGATAATTAGCAGGACAAAATTTTCTCAACAAAAGCCTGGAGTAACAAATTTGATGCTACTGGGTACCAAGGTACCACTATAGTCAGAATAACTTCAACCAGTAATGGATATAGAATCAGTTGTTAACTTTCTGAGCAGTTTGGTGAACTGGTTGTTGGAAGAAATCATTAGGGCAGAGAACCGGTTGTTAAATTATTTGAATCCCACCACTGCTAGTTCAGTTATTCTTTCAATATTGTTAAATGGTTGTTGTTCCAAAGAAACATCTTCTTGTCCTGGGAAGTGGGATTTTAATGCATCTTAAAGAACCAGAGGTCATCCAATCCTAAATATTGATAATTATAGCAATTGAATTCTCCAGAGTAATAGGTAGTCTTTAGTAAATGCCACAAATTAGAATGTTTGCTATTTGGGGATGGAGCTGATAAGAAGTCAAAATCCAATAGATTTTAGTAGAAATGCAGTTTTCCCACCTTTGGTTAAGAAAGCATGAAAACATAGACCCATATTTTGTCATTTTGTTGCATTATGTTGGTGGAACAGTTAAATGAGCTTCCAAATCTTGTATTCATTTTCAGAGGAGATCTGGGACAGTCCCCTTAAATTCATTATATTTTTTTCAAAAAGCTGCTTCAGTTCCTAAAATTGCAGGTTGTATGATTTTCATTTACCTGATCCAAATACAGTGGTACCTTGGTACTTGTCATTAATTGGTTCCGGGAGAGAACCAAAAACTATGAGTACCAAATACAATTTTTCCAGAAGGAATAATGTAAATAAATGTAATGCATTCCCAAACCAAGGACAATGCACATTTTAAGGCAATACGTAAAAAGATAGGGTTGTATATCATTACTTTTCATGAGAAATAAGCCTAAAAGCTAATCGATTAAATAAAATAAAAACTTCACCTTACCTGTACTAATGAGAAAAAATGCAAAAATTTACAAAATTACCACAGAAACTAAGACAAGACTGCAAGGGGACATGTAGAGGGCAAGAGCTGCCTGTGTGACTATCTGCCTGTGTGACTATCGGCTGGAAAAGGTAGCGAGTCACAAGGTAACCAACACCAACAAGGTCTAACTTGTTTGTTAAGTACCAAACAAAGGATAGTTCAGTTATTCTTTCAATATTGTTAAATGGTTGTTGTTCCAAAGAAACATCTTCTTGTCCTGGGAAGTGGGATTTTAATGCATCTTAAAGAACCAGAGGTCATCCAATCCTAAATATTGATAATTACAGCAATTGAATTCTCCAGAGTAATAGATAGTCTTTAGTAAATGCCACAAATTAGAATGTTTGCTATTTGGGGATGGAGCTGATAAGAAGTCAAAATCCAATAGATTTTAGTAGAAATGCAGTTTTCTCACCTTTGGTTAAGAAAGCATGAAAACATAGACCCATATTTTGTCATTTTGTTGCATTATGTTGGTGGAACAGTTAAATGAGCTTCCAAATCTTGTATTCATTTTCAGAGGAGGTCTGGGACAGTCCCCTTAAATTCATTATATTTTTTTCAAAAAGCTGCTTCAGTTCCTAAAATTGCAGGTTGTATGATTTTCATTTACCTGATCCAAATACAGTGGTACCTTGGTACTTGTCATTAATTGGTTCCGGGAGAGAACCAAAAACTATGAGTACCAAATACAATTTTTCCAGAAGGAATAATGTAAATAAATGTAATGCATTCCCAAACCAAGGACAATGCACATTTTAAGGCAATAAGTAAAAAGATAGGGTTGTATATCATTACTTTTCATGAGAAATAAGCCTAAAAGCTAATCGATTAAATAAAATAAAACTTCACCTTACCTGTACTAATGAGAAAAATGCAAAATTTACAAAATTACCACAGAAACTAAGACAAGACTGCAAGGGGACATGTAGAGGCAAGAGCTGCCTGTGTGACTATCGGCTGGAAAAGGTAGCGAGTCACAAGGTAACCAACACCAACAAGGTCTAACTTGTTTGTTAAGTACCAAACAAAGGATAATTAGCAGGACAAAATTTTCTCAACAAAAAGCCTGGAGTAACAAATTTGATGCTACTGGGTACCAAGGTACCACTATAGTCAGAATAACTTCAACCAGTAATGGATATAGCTAATGCCAATTATGAATTTGAAGTTTTAAGAAGTGTACATTATTTCTTAAAATTTACCCTATTGGTTCTCAAATAATGATAGTTTTCACTCGTATTTTTTTAATGTATTTTTATCAGGAAAATAATACACAATCCTTTCTGATACTTATTGTGCCTTTAGAAAGGTAGGGAATGGCTGCCTCTGATTTGGAACTGGTTGACCTGAACTTAAATGTTTGTTAAAAAAAAAACAGCAGAATGTCTTACTCCTAAATTAACTTTCATGAACAAGAATCTACCTAAGAAAAGTCTCAAGGGGTATCCAGCCTTGGCAACTTTAAGATTTAGGGCTTCAACTCCTAGAATTCCCATGCCACTGCTAGCTGGGGAATTCCGGGAGTTGAAGTCCTAATATTAAAGTTGCCAAGGCTGACATCCTGCTTTCCGAGATGACTTCAACAAAAGAAATAGGCTCAAACAAGACAGTTGAGACAAAATATGTATTAATGGGCTTTTAGAGAAGATGTTTTATTGAGCATTTTCTCTGCCTGTTTCAGAAGGCTCAAATCTTCCTATCCTCCATTTTAACCTTCCTGTGTTTTTCTACCAATGCCTAGTTTCAGTCTAATTTCTGAAAAACAAGTACATATGCAGCAAGTATGCCAACTGGTATTTCTCAACGTCAGCAACTTTGAGATGTGTGGATGCTGGCTGAGAATTGTGGGAGTGACAAGAGTTCCTCATCCATAAGAAATTATGGCTTTGGTTTTTAGTGCAGTGGCTCAAACCAGAAATCATCTGGTAGATGATGAGCCTTACAGGCGATAAGAATAAATGAGTTTCAAGCAAAATGTTTTTAAATATTTAATAAAATTATATTAAAAAATGATTTTCAACTCCTCACAGACAATATTAAAAACAGAAGTGTACTTCTTTTCATGTGAAACTAGAATGGGCTCTTGAATATATATACATATATCTATATCTATATCTATATCTATATTTATATATCTATATCTATATTTATATATCTATATACATATATCTATTGGATGCAGTGGCTCAGGGGTTAAGACGCTGAGCTTCGGCAGTTCAGTGGTTCGAATCCCTAGTGCTGCCGCATAACGGGGGTGAGCTCCTGTTACTTGTCCCAGCTTCTGCCAACCTAGCAGTTCAAAAGCACATAAAAAATGCAAGTAGAAAAAATAGGGATCACCTTTGGTTAAGAAAGCATGAAAACATAGACCCATATTTTGTCATTTTGTTGCATTATGTTGGTGGAACAGTTAAATGAGCTTCCAAATCTTGTATTCATTTTCAGAGGAGATCTGGGACAGTCCCCTTAAATTCATTATATTTTTTTCAAAAAGCTGCTTCAGTTCCTAAAATTGCAGGTTGTATGATTTTCATTTACCTGATCCAAATACAGTGGTACCTTGGTACTTGTCATTAATTGGTTCCGGGAGAGAACCAAAAACTATGAGTACCAAATACAATTTTTCCAGAAGGAATAATGTAAATAAATGTAATGCATTCCCAAACCAAGGACAATGCACATTTTAAGGCAATACGTAAAAAGATAGGGTTGTATATCATTACTTTTCATGAGAAATAAGCCTAAAAGCTAATCGATTAAATAAAATAAAAACTTCACCTTACCTGTACTAATGAGAAAAAATGCAAGTAGAAAAATAGGGATCACCTTTGGTTAAGAAAGCATGAAAACATAGACCCATATTTTGTCATTTTGTTGCATTATGTTGGTGGAACAGTTAAATGAGCTTCCAAATCTTGTATTCATTTTCAGAGGAGATCTGGGACAGTCCCCTTAAATTCATTATATTTTTTTCAAAAGCTGCTTCAGTTCCTAAAATTGCAGGTTGTATGATTTTCATTTACCTGATCCAAATACAGTGGTACCTTGGTACTTATCCTTAATTGATTCCAGGAGAGAACCAAAAACTATGAGTACCAAATACAATTTTTCCAGAAGGAATAATGTAAATAAATGTAATGCATTCCCAAACCAAGGACAATGCACATTTTAAGGCAATACGTAAAAAGATAGGGTTGTATATCATTACTTTTCATGAGAAATAAGCCTAAAAGCTAATCGATTAAATAAAATAAAACTTCACCTTACCTGTACTAATGAGAAAAATGCAAGTAGAAAAAATAGGGACCACCTTTGGTGGGAAGGTAACAGCGTTCCGTGCGCCTTTGGCATTGAGTCATGCCGGCCACATGACCACGGAGACGTCTTTGGACAGCGCTGGTTCTTGGGCTTTGAAATGGAGATGAGCACCGGTCCCTAGAGTCGGTTACGTCCCCTCGCACATACGACTAGCACGTATGTGCGAGGGGAACCTTTACCTTTATACATATATCTATATTTATATATCTATATTTATATATCTATATACATATATCTATATACATATATCTATATCTATATACATATATCTATATCTATCTATACAGTATCTATCTATCTATACAGTATCTATCTATCTATACAGTATCTATCTATATACATATATCTATGGGATGCAGTGGCTCAGGGGTTAAGACGCTGAGCTCGCAGTTCAATGGTTCGAATCCCTAGTGCTGCCGCATAACGGGGTGAGCTCCTGTTACTTGTCCCAGCTTCTGCCAACCTAGCAGTTCAAAAGCACATAAAAACGCAAGTAGAAAAATAGGGATCACCTTTGGTTAAGAAAGCATGAAAACATAGACCCATATTTTGTCATTTTGTTGCATTATGTTGGTGGAACAGTTAAATGAGCTTCCAAATCTTGTATTCATTTTCAGAGGAGATCTGGGACAGTCCCCTTAAATTCATTATATTTTTTTCAAAAAGCTGCTTCAGTTCCTAAAATTGCAGGTTGTATGATTTTCATTTACCTGATCCAAATACAGTGGTACCTTGGTACTTGTCATTAATTGGTTCCGGAGAGAACCAAAACTATGAGTACCAAATACAATTTTTCCAGAAGGAATAATGTAAATAAATGTAATGCATTCCCAAACCAAGGACAATGCACATTTTAAGGCAATACGTAAAAAGATAGGGTTGTATATCATTTCTTTTCATGTGAAATAAGCCTAAAAGCTAATCGATTAAATAAAATAAAACTTCACCTTACCTGTACTAATGAGAAAAATGCAAAATTTACAAAATTACCACAGAAACTAAGACAAGACTGCAAGGGGACATGTAGAGGCAAGAGCTGCCTGTGTGACTATCGGCTGGAAAAGGTAGCGAGTCACAAGGTAACCAACACCAACAAGGTCTAACTTGTTTGTTAAGTACCAAACAAAGGATAATTAGCAGGACAAAATTTTCTCAACAAAAAGCCTGGAGTAACAAATTTGATGCTACTGGGTACCAAGGTACCACTATAGTCAGAATAACTTCAACCAGTAATGGATATAGCTAATGCCAATTATGAATTTGAAGTTTTAAGAAGTGTACATTATTTCTTAAAATTTACCCTATTGGTTCTCAAATAATGATAGTTTTCACTCGTATTTTTTTAATGTATTTTTATCAGGAAAATAATACACAATCCTTTCTGATACTTATTGTGCCTTTAGAAAGGTAGGGAATGGCTGCCTCTGATTTGGAACTGGTTGACCTGAACTTAAATGTTTGTTAAAAAAAAAACAGCAGAATGTCTTACTCCTAAATTAACTTTCATGAACAAGAATCTACCTAAGAAAAGTCTCAAGGGGTATCCAGCCTTGGCAACTTTAAGATTTGTGGGCTTCAACTCCTAGAATTCCCATGCCACTGCTAGCTGGGGAATTCTGGGAGTTGAAATTCACACATCTCAAAGTTGCTGACATTGAGAAACACTGACCTAGGATTTGTTTATCATTTGCAAGTCAAAGAAAAGAGAGTGTATAATTCCTTTTTCTTTATGCAGCCTTCATGGAAGTCCTCTGACAGATGCTGGTCTGGCCATTCTCAACCCAGCTTTATCCATCCATCCCTCCCTTGTGGCCTTGGATTTGGGGGACTGCATGCTGGGGGATGAAGGCATCAACTTGATTTGTGGTCTTCTTCCTCCTGATGGGGCCAAGTCAGGTAAGGAAGAAAGGACATGTCATATTTTGCAGCTGTCTCTGGTCTTTTGCTCTATCAAAGCAAAGCAAAAGGGATTGTGGGAGTGACAAGAGTTCCTCATCCATAAGAAATTATGGCTTTGGTTTTTTAGTGCAGTGGGCTCAAACCAGAAATCATCTGGTAGATGATGAGCCTTACAGGCGATAAGAATAAATGAGTTTCAAGCAAAATGTTTTTAAATATTTAATAAAATTATATTAAAAAATGATTTTCAACTCCTCACAGACAATATTAAAGTTGCCAAGGCTGACATCCTGCTTTCCGAGATGACTTCAACAAAAGAAATAGGCTCAAACAAGACAGTTGAGACAAAATATGTATTAATGGGCTTTTAGAGAAGATGTTTTATTGAGCATTTTCTCTGCCTGTTTCAGAAGGCTCAAATCTTCCTATCCTCCATTTTAACCTTCCTGTGTTTTTCTACCAATGCCTAGTTTCAGTCTAATTCTGAAAAACAAGTACATATGCAGCAAGTATGCCAACTGGTATTTCTCAACGTCAGCAACTTTGAGATGTGTGGATGCTGGCTGAGAATTGTGGGAGTGACAAGAGTTCCTCATCCATAAGAAATTATGGCTTTGGTTTTTTAGTGCAGTGGGCTCAAACCAGAAATCATCTGGTAGATGATGAGCCTTACAGGCGATAAGAATAAATGAGTTTCAAGCAAAATGTTTTTAAATATTTAATAAAATTATATTAAAAAATGATTTTCAACTCCTCACAGACAATATTAAAAACAGAAGTGTACTTCTTTTCATGTGAAACTAGAATGGGCTCTTGAATATCTATATCTATATTTATATATCTATATACATATATCTATGGGATGCAGTGGCTCAGGGGCTAAGACGCTGAGCTTCGGCAGTTCAATGGTTCGAATCCCTAGTGCTGCCGCATAACGGGGGTGAGCTCCTGTTACTTGTCCCAGCTTCTGCCAACCTAGCAGTTCAAAAGCACATAAAAAATGCAAGTAGAAAAAATAGGGATCACCTTTGGTGGGAAGGTAACAGCGTTCCGTGCACCTTTGTCGTTGAGTCATGCCGGCCACGTGACCACGGAGACGTCTTTGGACAGCGCTGGTTCTTTGGCTTTGAAATGGAGATGAGCACCGCCCCCTAGAGTCGGCAACATTTCTACCTAGCCAAACCATTATAGGGGCAGATCTGGGTACCCCACAAAAACTGAGCAACCACTTTTGCAATGTTTATAGGCAGTTAGTTCTATTTACCTAAGGAAGAAAGATTGTTTTGGGCACTTTCAACCAATTTATGCCTGATAGGAAATTATTGTTGTATAGAAAGCAACCTACTGAGATCTATAAAACCTGATTTGCTCTGCATACGTATTTTCAATTTACCTGGTGTCTATATTTGGCTAGTTTTTTTAACAACCTGCCTCAGTTTTTCCATTAGGAAAATAGATAATTAAGAATTCCTCAATACACAATAGATTGCAAGAAGCTATAAAGCTCTCTTGTACTATTTGATGTCAAGGAAAGTACCACTATAGTCAGAATAACTTCAACCAGTAATGGATATAGCTAATGCCAATTATGAATTTGAAGTTTTAAGAAGTGTACATTATTTCTTAAAATTTACCCTATTGGTTCTCAAATAATGACGGTTTTCACTCGTATTTTTTTAATGTATTTTTATCAGGAAAATAATACACAATCCTTTCTGATACTTATTGTGCCTTTAGAAAGGTAGGGAATGGCTGCCTCTGATTTGGAACTGGTTGACCTGAACTTAAATGTTTGTTAAAAAAAAAACAGCAGAATGTCTTACTCCTAAATTAACTTTCATGAACAAGAATCTACCTAAGAAAAGTCTCAAGGGGTATCCAGCCTTGGCAACTTTAAGATTTGTGGGCTTCAACTCCTAGAATTCCCATGCCACTGCTAGCTGGGGAATTCCGGGAGTTGAAGTCCTAATATTAAAGTTGCCAAGGCTGACATCCCTGCTTTCCGAGATGACTTCCAACAAAAGAAATAGGCTCCGAAACAAGACAGTTGAGACAAAAATATGTATTAATGGGCTTTTAGAGAAGATGTTTTATTGAGCATTTTCTCTGCCTGTTTCAGAAGGCTCAAATCTTCCTATCCTCCATTTTAACCTTCCTGTGTTTTTCTACCAATGCCTAGTTTCAGTCTAATTTCTGAAAAACAAGTACATATGCAGCAAGTATGCCAACTGGTATTTCTCAACGTCAGCAACTTTGAGATGTGTGGATGCTGGCTGAGAATTGTGGGAGTTGAAATTCACACATCTCAAAGTTGCTGACATTGAGAAACACTGACCTAGGATTTGTTTATCATTTGCAAGTCAAAGAAAAGAGAGTGTATAATTCCTTTTTCTTTATGCAGCCTTCATGGAAGTCCTCTGACAGATGCTGGTCTGGCCATTCTCAACCCAGCTTTATCCATCCATCCCTCCCTTGTGGCCTTGGATTTGGGGACTGCATGCTGGGGATGAAGGCATCAACTTGATTTGTGGTCTTCTTCCTCCTGATGGGGCCAAGTCAGGTAAGGAAGAAAGATTGTTTTGGGCACTTTCAACCAATTTATGCCTGATAGGAAATTATTGTTGTATAGAAAGCAACCTACTGAGATCTATAAAACCTGATTTGCTCTGCATACGTATTTTCAATTTACCTGGTGTCTATATTTGGCTAGTTTTTTTAACAACCTGCCTCAGTTTTTCCATTAGGAAAATAGATAATTAAGAATTCCTCAATACACAATAGATTGCAAGAAGCTATAAAGCTCTCTTGTACTATTTGATGTCAAGGAAAGTACCACTATAGTCAGAATAACTTCAACCAGTAATGGATATAGCTAATGCCAATTATGAATTTGAAGTTTTAAGAAGTGTACATTATTTCTTAAAATTTACCCTATTGGTTCTCAAATAATGACGGTTTTCACTCGTATTTTTTTAATGTATTTTTATCAGGAAAATAATACACAATCCTTTCTGATACTTATTGTGCCTTTAGAAAGGTAGGGAATGGCTGCCTCTGATTTGGAACTGGTTGACCTGAACTTAAATGTTTGTTAAAAAAAAAACAGCAGAATGTCTTACTCCTAAATTAACTTTCATGAACAAGAATCTACCTAAGAAAAGTCTCAAGGGGTATCCAGCCTTGGCAACTTTAAGATTTGTGGGCTTCAACTCCTAGAATTCCCATGCCACTGCTAGCTGGGGAATTCCGGGAGTTGAAGTCCACAAGTATTAAAGTTGCCAAGGCTGACATCCTGCTTTCCGAGATCACTTCCACAAAAGAAATAGGCTCCGAAACAAGACAGTTGAGACAAAAATATGTATTAATGGGCTTTTAGAGAAGATGTTTTATTGAGCATTTTCTCTGCCTGTTTCAGAAGGCTCAAATCTTCCTATCCTCCATTTTAACCTTCCTGTGTTTTTCTACCAATGCCTAGTTTCAGTCTAATTCCTGAAAAACAAGTACATATGCAGCAAGTATGCCAACTGGTATTTCTCAACGTCAGCAACTTTGAGATGTGTGGATGCTGGCTGAGAATTGTGGGAGTTGAAATTCACACATCTCAAAGTTGCTGACATTGAGAAACACTGACCTAGGATTTGTTTATCATTTGCAAGTCAAAGAAAAGAGAGTGTATAATTCCTTTTTCTTTATGCAGCCTTCATGGAAGTCCTCTGACAGATGCTGGTCTGGCCATTCTCAACCCAGCTTTATCCATCCATCCCTCCCTCGTGGCCTTGGATTTGGGGGACTGCATGCTGGGGGATGAAGGCATCAACTTGATTTGTGGTCTTCTTCCTCCTGATGGGGCCAAGTCAGGTAAGGAAGAGAGGACATGTCATATTTTGCAGCTGTCTCTTTGGTCTTTTGCTCTATCAAAGCAAAGCAAAAGGGATTGTGGGAGTGACAAGAGTTCCTCATCCATAAGAAATTATGGCTTTGGTTTTTTAGTGCAGTGGGCTCAAACCAGAAATCATCTGGTAGGTGATGAGCCTTAAAGGCGATAAGAATAAATGAGTTTCAAGCAAAATGTTTTTAAATATTTAATAAAATTATATTAAAAAATGATTTTCAACTCCTCACAGACAATATTAAAAACAGAAGTGTACTTCTTTTCATGTGAAACTAGAATGGGCTCTTGAATATCTATATCTATCTATCTTTATACACATACACACACGTACACACATCTTCAAGGAAAACTCGGTATCCTAGAAATGTGAAGCATTCTTCTATAACATAAAAGGTTTTCCGTAAATATCAGGCATTTGTTTTCAGCAAAAGAACTAAATATAGCAAATTTCAAATAAATCTAAAAAATAGTACCAGAGAATGCTTGACTGAGTAAAACACTCCTTTGCCTTTCTGAATTACAATCTCTGCCCCCACTCCCATTCTTCACTAATTTCTAACCCAGATTCCAGTAGGAATTCAAGAGTGGAAATGCTGAATTTATGTTCTGCTGAATATGGATCCTTGGTCTAATACAAAAATAAATGAATAGATCTGTGCTTATATACACATATAATCATACAAACACACATGGTTATATAACATACACACACATACACACATTGTAGAGGCTGTCCTCTGATTTGGGGCAATCATAATAGAATGATAACATCCAAGCATAAAGTTTTGGTCAGGGCATCCAAGACTCAGTAATTGGGAATAATACCACTTTTGGGAGTTTAGTAAAGCCTGTAGAGTTGTCTCAAAGAAAGATAGATGGCAAACAAATCTAATAAATAATATCACAATGACTAAGTTTGTTTTGTTTTCTGTAAAACTCAACTGAGCTAAATCCAGGACAAATTCATAATACTGGATGTTTTATTGAGCATTTTCTCTGCCTGTTTCAGAAGGCTCAAATCTTCCTATCCTCCATTTTAACCTTCCTGTGTTTTTCTACCAATGCCTAGTTTCAGTCTAATTCCTGAAAAACAAGTACATATGCAGCAAGTATGCCAACTGGTATTTCTCAACGTCAGCAACTTTGAGATGTGTGGATGCTGGCTGAGAATTGTGGGAGTGACAAGAGTTCCTCATCCATAAGAAATTATGGCTTTGGTTTTTAGTGCAGTGGGCTCAAACCAGAAATCATCTGGTAGGTGATGAGCCTTAAAGGCGATAAGAATAAATGAGTTTCAAGCAAAATGTTTTTAAATATTTAATAAAATTATATTAAAAAATGATTTTCAACTCCTCACAGACAATATTAAAAACAGAAGTGTACTTCTTTTCATGTGAAACTAGAATGGGCTCTTGAATATCTATATCTATATTTATATATCTATATACATATATCTATGGGATGCAGTGGCTCAGGGGCTAAGACGCTGAGCTTCGGCAGTTCAATGGTTCGAATCCCTAGTGCTGCCGCATAACGGGGGTGAGCTCCTGTTACTTGTCCCAGCTTCTGCCAACCTAGCAGTTCAAAAGCACATAAAAAATGCAAGTAGAAAAAATAGGGATCACCTTTGGTGGGAAGGTAACAGCGTTCCGTGCACCTTTGTCGTTGAGTCATGCCGGCCACGTGACCACGGAGACGTCTTTGGACAGCGCTGGTTCTTTGGCTTTGAAATGGAGATGAGCACCGCCCCCTAGAGTCGGCAACGACTAGCATGTATGTGCGAGGGGAACCTTTACCTTTATACATATATCTATATCTATCTATCTATACAGTATCTATCTATCTATCTATCTATCTATCTATCTATCTATCTATCTATCTATCTATCTTTATACACATACACACACGTACACACATCTTCAAGGAAAACTCGGTATCCTAGAAATGTGAAGCATTCTTCTATAACATAAAAGGTTTTCCGTAAATATCAGGCATTTGTTTTCAGCAAAAGAACTAAATATAGCAAATTTCAAATAAATCTAAAAAATAGTACCAGAGAATGCTTGACTGAGTAAAACACTCCTTTGCCTTTCTGAATTACAATCTCTGCCCCCACTCCCATTCTTCACTAATTTCTAACCCAGATTCCAGTAGGAATTCAAGAGTGGAAATGCTGAATTTATGTTCTGCTGAATATGGATCCTTGGTCTAATACAAAAATAAATGAATAGATCTGTGCTTATATACACATATAATCATACAAACACACATGGTTATATAACATACACACACATACACACATTGTAGAGGCTGTCCTCTGATTTGGGGCAATCATAATAGAATGATAACATCCAAGCATAAAGTTTTGGTCAGGGCATCCAAGACTCAGTAATTGGGAATAATACCACTTTGGGGAGTTTAGTAAAGCCTGTAGAGTTGTCTCAAAGAAAGATAGATGGCAAACAAATCTAATAAATAATATCACAATGACTAAGTTTGTTTTGTTTTGTTTTCTGTAAAAACTCAACTGAGCTAAATCCAGGACAAATTCATAATACTGGATGTTTTTATTTCCAAGATTATTTCTAAAGGGTTTAAAGCATTCCAGATAGATTAGGAAACTCAAACCAACACAGGAAAGATTAGTTTAAACTAAGCATTGTGTAAATACATTTGACCTGAAGCTTCAATTGTGACCAATCTAGACTGCTGATACAATAGTGTGTACAATACAAACACGGTTGTTAAGAATTTGGGTGCAACATTTCTACCTAGCCAAACCATTATAGGGGCAGATCTGGGTACCCCACAAAAACTGAGCAACCACTTTTGCAATGTTTATAGGCAGTTAGTTCTATTTACCTAAGGAAGAAAGATTGTTTTGGGCACTTTCAACCAATTTATGCCTGATAGGAAATTATTGTTGTATAGAAAGCAACCTACTGAGATCTATAAAACCTGATTTGCTCTGCATACGTATTTTCAATTTACCTGGTGTCTATATTTGGCTAGTTTTTTTAACAACCTGCCTCAGTTTTTCCATTAGGAAAATAGATAATTAAGAATTCCTCAATACACAATAGATTGCAAGAAGCTATAAAGCTCTCTTGTACTATTTGATGTCAAGGAAAGTACCACTATATTAGTATTCAAATATAAACAAGTTGGAAAGATGTCTGTTATATTGTTATTTTTTTCCTTTTCCAAGTTGGAATTAAATTAGACTATGACGATGATGATTACTTTTGACCTTCAGTTAAGGATAAAGTTTTTGAATAAGAAACAACCATTTGAGTTTGCTGTTAGCAATTGTACTTCTTTAAGTATTCATCCTTAAGAATCAAATCAAATGCTGATTTTAAATGGACAAAAATTACATAAGTGAACTTCCCGATATTATGGTATATTTTAAAAATTAAGTAATAAGTAATGCAATCTTGTTTTTCTGATTATCTAAAACCATAATAATCTTCCCCTGGAACATGTAACTATGATTTATATATTTATTTAATTGAATACTGTAACATCTTTGTCTAATTATAAAGTCTCTAATTATATAGCACAGTATGTTTGCATACATTATCAGTTCAGCTGATCAGACATATGCATTGATATGGAGAAGTGTAAAATAATAATCAGCTGAGGTGTGGAAATGTATCCTTAAGTCAAAGGGTAATGAATATATACATCATTTTAAGCACATATTCACAATATAGCTTAATAAACAATCTTCTATTTTGAAAGTATATTTTTGTTTATAGCATCCTGGGGTTGTAGACGAGACATATAAACTGTAATACAGGTCAGTCTGTTATATTTATCTTTTTTAAATTGATAGCTCTCAGTTCTCGACTTACAACTATAATTGACCACAAAGTTTCCGCTGCCAACAAGGCAGTTGTTAAGTAAGTTTTGCAATAGTTGTGGACCATAGCAGCTGTTCAGCAAAGTTGGCTTTCTCCATTGTCCTTGCTTGTTGGAAGCCAGCTGGGAAGGTTACAAAAGGTGATCACATGACCTTGGAACAGTGCATAAATACATGTCAGTTGCCAAATACTGGAATTTTGATCAGTCATAAGTGTGAAAAATGTCACAAGTCACTTCTTTTAGTGTCGTTGTAACTTTGAATGGTCACTAAATGGAAGGGTTGTAAGTCAAGGGCTACCTGAGCTATTGTTTGGATTGGAGAATCAGAGAGCAGAACTTCAAATATTCCTGAAGCAGTTTTCCCCAATCTTGTGCTCCAGAAATTGTGGGACTACAAGTTGCAACATTGGGCTGTAGTGGTTAGGATTTCTGTTCTCATTTCAGCACATATGAACAGCATTAGTTGAGGAAAGGGAGAACATGATCAAATATTTAGCCTCTCAGCCACTCAAGCAACTTGAGCTTCTTTTGTTCCTGAAAATGTTTTGCTCCACTTCTAGTTTCTCCATATCTAACGTAGGTTACCAAATAATTGTAGTGCTAGTTTGAACAATAGCGTGTTGAAAATATATGTTGAGGTTAATTGATCAGTTGGATAAATTTCACCTTCATTAATAATAAAGTGATATCAACCCTGAACAGAAGAGGCTTTGTAAAAGTTGCCATGAGGTCACCTGGCTTTTCTTTTATACCTAGGATTGAAGGAACTGACTCTCAGTGCAAATTCTGGCATCACCCCCAAAGGATGGGGACGTCTGGCGATTGCAGTGGCTCATAGTTCCCAGGTGCGAGTGTTGAACTTGGACTACAATCCCCTGGGTGAGAGGATTATTTGGATTTGGATACTTGGCAGTGTTTGTGTGTCCTTCCGGCTACTAGAGATCTTGTTAGGCTTATATAAGGTTATTATATTTAACCTTAACTGCATCTTAAAACAAATCCAGATAATACCCAACAGAGCTACTTAGAAGGCCATTATGTCTTCTCAGTTAGGAAACAGAGTCAAATTGCCTTACGCCACGTGTGCCCAGTTTTTGGATTTGGCTGGGCCTCATTGACTGAAGAGGAATTATCTTGGGCAGCACATGAAATATTTAATTACTGTATATAAATAACAAACTTCCTTTAATTTTTTAAAATAAATCTTGTAGGGCTTCATTACTCACTGTCCAGGGCCTGATGCGGCCTGTGGGTTTGTCATGCTTGCCTTATACCAATAATAATTTAAAAGTTGTTTATTTTGTTCTCTAATCAAGACGACCTAAGGACTATGAGAAGGCTACTTAGAAAAAAAGCAAATTTGGCAGCTGGTGAAGCTGCTTGCTACAAAATCAGCCCATTTGTGCCAGCTTATCCGGTGTTTTTTATCTCAACCTTCTATAGCCCATTATCTTCTGGATGTGTTGGGATTGTATCTCCCCCACTTGATCTTCAAAGGCTGGTAGGGACTTGGTAAATTTTCAGTCAGGTCTTCCCCCAGTCTTGGTGTTTTTTTTCTTCCTTGTCTGTAAGGCAGGAGCCATTTTGTCAGGAATAATCTTCCACACACGTGCTTAAAATAGAAGCAATAAAAGAAAGCTTAAGAAACCACTTCATAATTGAAAGCTGAAAGCACAAAACCAAACCTGCCATCATCATATACTCTATTCTGGAAAAGTAGGATGGAGGACTACCCCATTCTACACAACGGAAGGGCAGCAGAGCTGTATTGGGCCATCTGGAACCAAGATTATGAGCTGCTCCTGCAGACTCCATGGCAGTACCACATTCGTGGGGTCATTGGCTGGATACTATCCCACATCCTGTAGATCTTAACCACTGGGCTTGGTGAGCATAAGTTATCCCTTTCCCAGCTGCCGCTTCAAAAAATAACAAGGCAAAGAGGAGTTCCAACAGTAGTTGCCATGGAAACTTCTTCTCTTCCCAGCTGCATTGCCGAGCTGATTTGGCGGCTGGTGAGCCAGCCTGCTCTGTATTACTCACCCCACTAAAGGAAATGGATGTGAACATCTTGGCCATACTTGTGTACACCCTACCTCACCTTGCCCTCTCAGGATTGATAGCCCCCCTTCCCCCCCCCAAATACCTCAGTTCCCAAGGAGTGGTGCATATCTTTTCATCCACTAACCAATCATAAGGTGCTAGAGCTAGAGGGCTACTCGGAGACAAGGAGAGACAAGGATTACTCAGAGATTTGCTCAGTGTCTGAGAATTATTATTATTATTATTATTTTTTGCTATTGTTTGGCTATAGTTTGCCAAGGATGAAAAGCAGGAGGAAAAGGAGAATTTCCTTACCATTGCCTAGCATCTTGCATTGTAAACACACCAGAGGTGGGTTTCAGCAGGTTCTGACCAGTTCTGGAGAACCGGTAGTGAAAATTCTGACTGGCCCCACCCCTGTCTATTTTCTGCCTCCCAAGCCCCAGCTGATTGGGAGGAAATGGGGATTTTGCAGTAACCTTCCCCTGCCATGCCCACCAAGCCATGCCATGCCCACAGAATTGGTAGTAAAAATTTTTGAAATCCACCACTGCAACACACAGTAAAGTATTAATCCAGCATCTTCTTTATAAAGCTGCAACTATGGAATTCAGCATTAGGAGCCATAATCTGAGGGAAAGTGGAGAAACTTTCAGCATTCAGATGATTGCGGATGTCCCTCATGTTCTACTACTCTTGAAGTGGCTGTTTCTGGTAGAGCTGCACTATGCTTTTCTCACATCTCCTGGCTTTCTGTTCCATAGGTGACCAGATAGCAGCAATGCTGGCTGTTTCAGTGGCATCCAGCCGCACCTTAGAAGTTTTAGACTTAGAAGGGACAGGACTTACCAACCAGTCAGCTATGGTAAGGAAATCTCTCTTTTTGTTGCCCTTATTTCTGTTGCCAGTCATGAAAGTCAGTGTGACCAATTGCAAAGCTTGCACATAATTCCACCCACCCCCCATGTATTTTTCCTTTTCTCAAGGGGCACAAGAATTTACAATTACTTAAAACTTTTATGATGTGGAAGACATCTTACCTCCCCTTAGATTTTGGTTTGATGTGAAGGGAGTGGGGTGGTTGGTTTTGCTTTGTTTTTTGAATCAACGAAGGTGGACATAGTGACAAGTGTTAGATAGGGTGAATTAGTCATAAAAGTACTGATTCTCTTTAGCGATGCAGAACTTGCTGTATATAATTATTGGGAATAGGAAGAAATACAACTGTTTTAGATTAATTGGCTATTCAAGCCTTGTTGATCCCATGACGTAATAAATACATTTTAGACCTTGCAGGACTTGGTCTGAGTTGGTCACCAGAACCAAAGGTTTATTCTTCCAAGCTTTCAGGCTCATGCTAAAGCCCATCCTCAGGGACCCTCTCTCTCTTCAGAATGCAAGCACGTGGCTGTTCTACAAGTTGTATTTATATGATACCTGATTGTGTGTGGCTTTTAGTTGTTAATTAGGGTGTTGATGGCTAGCTATTAAGTAGTTAGTTGTTTCCTTGTGCCACCACACACTTGGCTCCTAAATACATGGTAAACTGGTAGTGGTATATCAGCACTCCTATTGACTGGTCAGGGGCCCGTTTCCCAGGCTTCAATCATTTCTCTGGCTATTTTTGTCCCTGCTCAGCCAACAATCTTAATAGCTGCAATACTGAATGCATGTCCTTGCTCATTGCAATGAGTTTGGGTCCTCTCATCTAACCATTTGCTCTTGTTTTTGCAGTCTGGTGGTTAGCTTCCTCCCAATCTATCATAGGGGCAATCCATGCAGGGAATCTGGTAAATTACTTTAGAAGTTTCTCCCACCTCCCAATAGCAATAGCAATAGCACTTAAGACTTATATACCGCTTTCCAGTGCTTTCCAGCTCTCTCATAGCAGTTTACAGAGTCAGCATATTGACCCCAACAATCTGGGTCCTCATTTTACAGACCTTGGAAGGATGGAAGGGTGAGTCAACCTTGAGTCTGGTGAGATTCGAGCTGTCAGACTGCTGGCAGCCAGTGATCAGCAGATGTAGCCTGCAGTACTGCACTCTAACCACTGCACCACCACGGCTCATGATATTCGTTAGATCTTTTTCTTTCCTGGTGACTAGAGTGAGCTGTTTCTCATGCCTCTGTTCCGACTCAATTCAGATCCTATTGGACATGGTGGAAAACTATCCAACAGCTCTGAGGACATTGATCCTGGCAGAGAACAACATTAGTCCTGAACTACAACAGCAAATCTCAGACCTTCTTTCAGAGGGAGAGGAAGAAGATGAGACTGTAAACCATGAAGTGATGGCCAGAGAGAAGAATTCTTGGATCTGTCAAAGCAGTAAGAGTGGTTCCTTCTTGAGAATGGGAGGTGACATTAAATGGGAGATTTACACGCATGTGGAATTAGGATACTGCATTTTTTATCTTTTGATTTATTTGGAAAGAGAAGAATTTTTTTTTTACTAGAACACTGATCATTTAGTCTTTAGTACAGGGATCTCCAACCTTAAGACTTGTGGACTTCAATTCCCAGAGTTCTGGGAGTTGAAGTCCACAAGTATTAAAGTTGCCAAGGTTGGAGACTCCTGCTTCAATATGTTTTTATCATACTGTAAAGCTAATTTGTATCTGTCAGTTTATCCGATTTTATAAAGGGGAAAAGTATATTAAGCCAGGTAGAACAGTTTAAACAGACCTGATACTTAAATAGCTTATTAGTTGAGACTCCTAGTGATGAGATGCTTTACAAATATAGAGGAATTCTATATTTCAGATCACCACATAAATTGATGGAGAAGGGATATGTTCTCCTCCTTGTAATTTCGAAGTTTTGATACTTGTCTCTCCAAATTGTATTGTTCTTTCATCCCAATATTTATTTGTATTAGCATAATTGGCATAGTTTATCTAGAACTGAAATCCCTCTTTCAGGATGAAATCTTAATAGAAGCCGATGGATACTAAATTTGAATATAAACTAATAGTTAAGGCTTTCATGGAGATGGCAAGCCACTTCCAAAATCTTTTCAAGAAAACTGCAGGGAAGACTTCTGGGGAAGAAACAACAAGCTGAAGATGGCACCACGAAAAGTGAAGCTGACCATGACAAGAATGAAGACCCAACAAGTAGACTGCCTCTCCACAATTTCTCTCCAGATAAGGAGAGGACTTGAGATCATCCACAAGTGTCCTCATGGGGAGATCACGAGACAGTGATCTCAGTAGCTTTAAAGCTCTGGGAGATTAGGGAATAGCCATCTTGTTCAAACTCCATTTGGCCCCTCAAAAAGACCTTGGTTTGCATACTCCCTTTCCTAACCACTTTTGGAAAAGACTTGTTAACTGCTTTTCAGCTATTAGGAACTTCCAAATCAACAAGCTTTACAACACCCAGTGAGTCTCTTGCAATCCTTTGTGAAAGAAGTTTGAAATAGCAATAGCACTTATATATTGCTTCACAGTGCTTTACAGCCCTCTCTAAGCAGTTTACAGAGTCAGCATGCTGCCCCCAACAATCTGGGTCCTCATTTTACCGACCTGAGAAGAATGGAAGGCTGAGTCAACCTTGAGCCTGGTGAGATTCAAACTGCAGTCAGCAGAAGTAGTCTGCAGTACTGCATTCTAACCACTGCACCACCACGGCTTATTTATTAAATAATTAATAATATTTTTTTCCCTAGAATAAACAGCAAGAAGCATGATTAAAGCTTTGATTTTATAACAGACTACGGGTTCAGATAAAAATATTTTGAAATTAATTATAAAGAATCCTTCTGGGAAAATGCTTTTGTTTTGAGTTCCTTTAAAAAATAATATAGTAAAACAAGAAAACTGCAGGGATTTGTCTAGACAGTCACCAGGTGACATTAAAGTGCAGATATACCCTAAATAAATGCTTTCACATTGAGAGCTATTTTCTTGAATCATTCCTATAAATGGTATGTGGAAGTAGTAATTAACAGAGTCACCTACCCTGCTTACAAACACACATCAGTCTGGTTTCCAATTTATTTATTTTTATATGCAGCAGTTCCATCATTAAAATCAGAAGATAGATACGGTTGCACCTTCAATATGAATATACAATTAATGCAGCAATATGTTATTATCTTGGGGAGACAATGTAGTACTAATGAATATATTTTCTGTTTCTAATTTTAGAAAAGAAAGTGGCTAGTTTGCTGCATCTTTACTTAAACAATACCTCTAGTTTCCACATAGGTCCAAAACAATGTACTTGGAAAATAAAAATGGAAACAGCCTAGTTCTTCATTTGTCACTATAAACACCTATCCATTAAATAAATTAAGAGAGGAAAATACAATTCTGTGAAAAAGTATGTGCCAATTTTTAAAACATGCTGAATGTTTGCTTATCTTGGTATATCACCAATCCTAAATCTTGGTATATCACCAATCCTAAAAGTCAACAGAGCTTCATACAGGCCATGGTGATATAAAATCAGAACAAACATGTAATACCAAGACTTGCTGCTTCTTTCTTTTAAAAGAAACTTTTAAAAGGATTTTAAAAATACATTCCAAATATCAGCCCTAACCACCATTCAGTGCCATTGTAACTTCAAAGGGCTCCTGAATGAAGGATTGTAAACTGAGGACTACTTGTAATAAAAGATAACCCAAACTGAAATCAGGAAAAAAGTAAAAATGCAAAGAAAAACGAAAAAGAGGGGATAAAAAACCAATAGTGACTTCCAAACTTCACAAGTACAAAGAAAATTTTCCCATCCTCTAAATTTCTAAATATTACAACTGGATCACTTCTTCCTATAAGCCATCACTTATCCATTGGCGAATCCATAAAATGTTGTTTTTGTCCAGATGCTGGCAAAAGGCTTGTAAAGGCTTTCCAATATTTCATAAAGGTATCTCATTTTAATCCTGATCAGATACATCAACTTTGCATTCCTTCCTTTTGCTTCTAATAATCCTTAATTCATTCTGATGCTCTTGTAGGATATGATCTCACTTCAGTTTTTGTTTTCCCATCTCAAAAGATTTACATACGTTTGTAAATCTGATAAAAAATCATTATGCAGGGTTATTTTGTCTTACCATTTGTAATTCCATTTTGTCTGTCATCTCTGATTTATAGTCCAGAATTTATTTCCAAGTATTTCTGCATTAATACTTGTGTATCCCTTTCATCTTGTCAGTCTTCCAAAATATTCCCTTTTAGTTATCATTTCTTCTTTAAAATCTTTTGGAAGTAATACATTCTTATACTGTAGGAAAACACTGTTGCTGACGTATTAGCTACCAGATGCTAACCCCATTCTTCAAAAATTTCCTCAAATGTCTCAAATGTCATAGCCTTGTTTGTCATTGGTAGGTTTCACAAGACTTTTTCCTTTCTTCTGCCTGAAGTCTTTAGTCCCCTCTACTGTTTTAATTTTAAAATTGCAAAATTTCAAATTTCTATTGCTTATTTTCTAATAGACTTAATTCACATTCCCATGAAAATACTGGTTTTTTAAAAATTATTTCCCAAAGCTTTTAACAAAAGTCCTAATATTCCAAAACTGTCTGATCCCTTAATTTGTTTGTAACTTTTTAAGATTAAATTCTTATTAAGCTTTTTGCTGTTTTACCTCAATTTCTTTTAATTATGCAGGCTGTTAATTTATCTTTTGTATTGGAAGAAATGTTAACTCACCGGGTGGTTTTACAAACTTGTTGTTTTGAAGATTTCTTGCCACTTTACAGTCATTGCACTTCAAAGGTGTTTAGAAAGCGAGGCTCAATGAATCTGGTGTTCTTAAAAGGCTCTGCTGCAATTGAGGATGGCTTCCCTAGTCTTCTGGCGCTGAAACCTGCTTATCTGTTATCACTAGATAAGAGATAGCTGGATTTTTGCTTTGTGTTTTTGAGACAGTCAAAAGAGAAGTTCACAAGGCTGAAAATTAACCATTTTGCTTTTGGATTTTGACAGCAGTATCTACGGGGCCAAAAGGAAAATAAAAAATTGCCAGTGTCAATGCTAAAGAAACTTTTTTCCATTTCAGATTCTAGTTCCCAGATGGTCTTGGTAACATCAGGCCTTGGAGAAAGTCTATTAGCGGAAACAGAGATGTGAACAGAATGTCTGATGAGAAAAATATTTCCATGTACTGAATTTGGAAAGATCGTATATTGATGGAAATGTGTATTTTCACACATCTTGTGTAATGTCTACTGTGCTTCTGAATTCATGTGTGCACAAAGCAAAGATAGGAAAGCTAATATGCCTGTATGCAAATACTGGGCTGTGTGACTGAAGATCCATATACTAGTCGCCTTTTCTTTCCTTCTCTGAAACCAGATCCTAATTAATCAGTCCTTATCATCTGCTTTCAATGATTCAGTTGCTGTATTTTTATACTTTGCCATATTTAACTGATCTTTGGGAGAAGCTGCATTTTTTCAGATGTATATATTTATGTATAAGAGATATTCTTTTTATTGCTTGTATTTATGCTTGGGTAAAATTTTATAAAATTCACAAAAATATGGCAGAGTTCTGATCTACGTATGGATGAAAAAGTTAGAAGGGAGGAGATGTACACTGAAAATAGTAACAGCTCACCTGAGCATGTCATTAGTATGTCATTACGAAAAGCAGAATGCTAATAAGAGTTATGTTGCAAGAATCTTTTCAACCAACGCCTACACTGAACTCAATTTCATGTCTTTACTTTCTCAAGTCTATTTTGATATACTCTTGTTTCACAAAATGGCAACAGGCCATTAAAAATAAAAGCTACAGCAATCACATAATTGATTGTGGAAATAATATTGATAAATTAATTTAAAAAATAAAATGTGGATGCCACCAAATTCTCACATTTTGGGTGGCTCTTCCAAGTTGGGGCTGAAATGAGAGAGTTCATACATTGGTCACCAAAGACAACTTCTTGTCAGTGAACATGCTGCACTGCTCAGATAGCTAAAGCCAAGTAAGACGCCCATAGTAGCACATTATCCATTCTCACCTCCCTATCCCGCTTCAAGGGGGGAACACAGTCAACTACCAAAGCTGCAGGCCATCAACACATTCCATTTGCAACTCCAGAGGGTTCATCCCTATCCTAGAAGTATCACAGGGGACAGAAGCTGGCAATGCTAGATACCTAGCCCTCTCTGTCTTCCAGATGGAATACTGGTGTTGAACCACATCCTCCTCTCTGAAAGCCATGGCCAGAGATCTCTAGGATCAGGCAAGAATTCACCAAGTAGGCCCAGATTTCCTAGATTAAACCTTCCGATTCAGCCATGGAAGTGGAGAGAGAGAGAAAATACCACTATGGATGATTCACAGCCAGATTAATTTACAGAAGCAAATGAGAACCGTAGCACCGTTCTCCTCTTTTGTTCCCCTTTCTTCTTCCTCCCCAGACTTCTACTGCAATGGACAAGAATTAGGTTGATTGCAAGGGGAAGAGATATGATACAGGTAAGTAAGTCACCTTGTCCTCCCACATGCAAATTTGGTTGAAGAGGAAGAGACAGTTCTCCTTAGCTGGAGCAGAAGATTTAACATTCACGTGTCAAATCCATCAGACTTTTCCAAAAGGCAGTTTTTCCACAACTAAGTGGGCAGAGGGAGTAGTCCATAAATCCCTAGACTAAAAGAATCAGAATTGTTTGCTTCTATGGATCCTCCGTTAGATCTGTTGGAACTTGGTCTAAGGTGAGGTACAACTTACACCCAATTGTATAATCCTATAATTTTCCAAAGGCATTCCTGGACCTGTTCCCGTGATACCTCTGATTTTGGAAGCTAAAAGTATATAATGATGAGAAAGATGCTTTTAGAATATCCAGAGTACAGAATGAAGATTATATAACACAGAACCCATTAGCTACTGCCTTAGTCTTATTACTAAGAGTCTTCCTTGCCTATTCCATTTTCCCTAGACTTTTGATCCCATGGCCAAGGGGGAGGCATAATCATAATAGCCAGCCCGGCTTTATGGCATATATTAACCTAAATTATACAGTTTTCAGTTGAAGGCATCACTTCTAATGTAGACACCAAGTGACAACTATGGATAGAATACAAGAAAGCAAAGTAATAAAATCAGTCCTCATATTGGGACTTTTCAAACATGGTAATCTATTTAGAAAGCCTCTAGAGATATGGATCTTACTGAGATTGAGAAAAAAAAAACTCCTAACCAACCAACCAACCAGGAATGTATCAACAACTAATTCAGAACCAAAGTGATAACATTACAATAGACCATCACGCTGTTTTAGTATGATATTACAAAACGTATTACAGACGTTGGGTGTGATTACAGCTCATTATCTCTACTATTTTTTATATATTTCGTTTCTTCTGGCTTTCTTCCCCCAGCCTTTAGCCCATTAAGTTATTACCTACAGGGCTACCTGAATGCTTGGGCAGCATGTCAACAGACAGTTGACATGCCGCCAGTATTACCATCATTCTAGAAATCCAATTATATATCTCCTCCACAAATAAAATATAAAGACCTTGAAAACCAATAGGAGGCAGCAATGTCTGCATTTTCTAATTAGGATTTTTCCAGTAAGCCTTTGCATGGTTTATAGTGGACTTCCAACCAGGGATGTTTTGGATTTCAAACACAACCTTCAAAGTGATTGAAGGTGAGGTTGATGTGGATATTAGCAAAACATCTAGAAGGACTCATGTTGGGAAGGCTGGTATACAAGTATATCAAGCATTTGAAGGGACTTTAAAACCTAAACACTGAAAATTAAAAAAAAGAATATATGCTTCATGCTACACTAAGGTCTTCAGCATCCTGCTAAAGATCAACAGTGAATTGTTACCTAACTGATAATTCCAGGAAAAAAATCAATTTGAATATAATCATAAAGGAAAGTTAATCTTGGTGTAATTTACAGGTAGAGTTGTATCTCGGTGGTATAGCAATCTTTTGCATTAAGATGGTTCCAGATTAGACCCCTTGCATTTCTGGTTAAAATATCAATTATCAAGTTTTGAAAAATACCTGTGATTGCACCTTTAGAATTTTAGCAGAAGATTTCTATGGTCTGTTTCTGATTCAAGCCACAAAATAAACAATCGACCGCATAGACATATTTTTAAAATAGTTTTATTTCTGCCTTTAAAATATACATTATCAGTTTGAAAATCTCAAAACAAAACAAACCCACCCACCCCCCAAAAAAACCCCAAAACAAAATACACCATCACCAAAACATTTTAGTTGTAGATTAACAGTCTTGAGTTAGTGTGGGAACAGCTAAATGAGTCAATTCAAGTTCTCCAACAAAATACTGCCAGAGGTGAAGGGCTAAGGAGCCAGATTGCACAAGGACAGTAAATTCCCTTGATAAATTATACTATTCATTTATAATAATAATTTAAAAATATTTCGTTTCTTCTGGCTTTCTTCCCCCATTCTTTAGCCCATGAAGTTATTACCTCCAGGGCTACCTGAGTGCTTGGGCGGCATGTCAACAGCACTTCAAAGGTCACTTATAGAAGGGGTTAAATGGGTACCCATAACCTCTGCAGGGCTTTAAATTATCCATTTTTGGCCCTTAAACCACATCCAACTTTTTTTTTTTTTAAATGTAAAAAGTCCAAAAATTTAGATCCCACCAACTTGGAGGGCTGTGAGGGCCAAAAGAGGGATGGTAGCAACCCTGAGCTGAATTTTATGGGTCCCCACTTTAGCTCAATGTATCTAAAGAGAGAAGGAAAAAATATTTAGATTATCGTTATCAGCTATACTTGTGTCAGCTTCAGAATGTTTTATGTAGCCAAACACAGAAAGGAGAACTGGATCTGGATTTAACATATTGTAAACCGAAACTCGAATCGATTCCATTGACCCAATTAGCTCATGAGAACTATTTCATTTCAACTAGATAAGATTCAACCAATACTGGTTTAAATAAAAGGTCACCAAGCTGCCCTACCTCCATCAGTAACCAAATTAAAAGAATACCGGACTGGAACAGAAAAAAATAGCGACCTTTGTCCCCTTCCATGTAGTGCAGAGAAAATTCAAGGAATTCACAAGCTAAATCAAGAGAATGAATGAGGAAGTAAGTAAATATCAGCTGAAGAATTCAGACCACTAAGTATTATGTAAGCTAAAGGAATAATATCTTTAGCACCAGTTTATTAGCAAAAAATACTGTGTTACATCTCACTAATACAATGCAGTAGCTAGCAGCTTAACTAAAGGAATGGTCCATTAGTAAGAATTTAAACACGACCATATCCAAAAGGTCAGGTATGACCAGATTGCTGTATTTGAAAAGAAAGGCCGTAATATTCTCTAACAGAAAATTACCAAAATCTCATTCAAACAAATTACTGGCAAAAACAATTAAGCGAAGTAGCCAAGAAGTTTCTCTGGTTGCATGAATAGCAGGGCAGGTTAATGAATTCAAATATGGAAGTTTGATTCTTTAATGAAAAATTCTTAACACTATGAAATTAGTCCCTCCCCTCAAATGCGCAAATAACACACAAAAACAGCCAGAAAGTAAGAACAAAATACTGAATACAAGTAGGAAACCAAAAAGGGGGAAAGGGAATAAAAGACCTTGGGTAAGGCCTTGGAAAGGCACTAGTGTCAATTTGGACCCCGTATTGGGATGCCCATCCTCATCAGCCGTCTCCAAGGGGGCAAACAAGAAGTATCTAATTTTCTGCCAAGAAGAATCAACAAGAGGCAAGCTGGCTGTATGGTTTAGTCTTGGATTAATGAGATTTTTTCCCCCTCAGCTAGTGAAATAATTTTATGGACCAGGCATAAGATGACTCAAGATCAAGAAGCTGAGATCTCTCTTCTACAGTATGTACCACCCCATCCCACAACACTTTTCTGCTCACTCAAAAATGGAGAATTAAGTATATATTAACAGTTGAAGACTTGAAGCAGTATTCCTCAATTTGGCATCCCCCTGACCCCACCCCAGAAGTGTTGAAACCACACAGCCCTATACAGTCACACTTGCTGGGAATTTTAGCCCCTACACATCTAAAGAATAAGAGTGAGGAAGACTAATCCAAAGGAAAACATAGATAATATACTATCACCAAATAATGATCCAGAGTAGCCAAGTGATAGCTAAACAGACAGCTACCACAGACTCAACTCATTATGGCAAACAATCTAGCTCAGAGGTCTCCAACCTTGGCAACTTTAAGACTTGTGGACTTCAACTCCCAGAATCCCTCAGCCAGCAAAGCTTAAGAGGGAAGGTCTGTAAGGTAATTAACACCAGATTCATACAGTTAAGAGTGCTTGTGTAGATCTAAAATTGTGCTGGTTTTCCAATCATATATATTATTATAATTGGACTCAGTGTAACTATTTTCTAGATCTTGGCCTTCAAGACAAGGAGAACAGGTTGAAGAAGGCAGGCACAGAGAGCACAATTCTATCTCTTATCCACACCTGAGGAGTGCTTGAGCAGTCAACATCAGCACAAAGAGTTGCCAGCATACATCCAAGTGTATCCTGGTGCTAGAGAAGAGCTCTCTTCCCCCTTTCCCGTGTTATTAAAAAGACAGTAAATACTTAAACATTGCCTAGAATTCCTGGCCAAAATAACATGATGGCAATCCCTTGAGTCTCAGGGCTTGAAGGGCAACCCTGGGAAGAGAATGCAACAATCAACCTGGGTAGCCAAGACAATTCTTCTCCATTCTCAAGTAAGTAAGTTGCCTTGCTCCTGAGCCTGGGTTAAGCTGTCCTTCCGATGTAAATGATGAACCCCCATTCTCTTGGGGCTGCGATGTGGGCGCCCAGGAGGTGGCTTGCTCTTGCCATCCTTGCTCTGCTCAGAAACCCCCTCCTGGCTGTTCACCCTGCTTTCCTGGAGCAGCAATTCCTGTTCTTCAGCTGGGCTCCCAGATGAGTAGTCTATGTAATCTTTGGACTTCTCTGGTGAAGAAGTGACAGGCTCTGCCATTGCCTCAGTACCAGACCCTTGCAGCAATTTGCAGCTTTCGTCCTGGGAGAAATCTGTGCTGTAGTCAGAAGAGAAGTGGTTCCGGTGACTTCGAAACTCTGTGCTGTCGATGTCCACGCTTGAGTCTCTGCTTACAGTCCAGCTGTAGCTCTGCACGGATTCTTCACCATCTGAGTAGGCGGAAGCTACTCGACCTAACTCTTGCATGGAGCGGCTGAAACGTTTCTGAAGCTCCTGTGCTGTGTCACGGCTAAATGCAGTACGGTTTACTAGCACCTGCTCTGTGGTAGGAGGAGCCTTATCCACAAACATCCGCTGCCAGTTAGCTAGCAAATCCTCCTCGGAGCTGGCGGAACTGGCAAATGTGCTGGGAACCTGTGGGGGGCTGCTGAAAGGGCTGCTTTGAGATGATCCAGGAACCCGGTTCAACTTGGGGGAAGGTTGGTAGGAGCAGCTGGAGGCAGAGCGTTGACCTGAGGCTGGGCTGCTAAGAAGGGGGCGCTGCCTGTCACAGTTCTCATCCTCCCCCTGGACTAAACTCAACGAGATAGCTTGGCGGGTAGCATAAGTTCAATTGGGCAGTGGACTGTTCTTTGGAATCCGGAAGAGAGCAGCAAGGCGGCGATCAGCCCCCAGGCTGGCGACTCGAGCCCTGCGGATTGGAAGAAGCACCGGGGGGGGGGGGGGAGAAAGAGGGTTTCTTTGAAACTGGAGAAAACCCGGAAGATACTCGGCGGATCCTTCCCCGGCAGACTCCTGGTTCCCGCTTCTGCAGAAGCCAGAAAATCCGCCTTGCCCAGGTTTTCAAACCCTGGAAAGACTTTGGCTCGGATTTGGGTTTTGCATTTCTTATTCCTGAGATTTCTTCTTGCGCCGCCTAGCAGTCCGCTCATTTCCCACCCACCCTTAGAAATGGAGCGCGCTCCCTTTTTCCCCTGTCTAGACGGCAGGCGCTGTTAACCCTCCGAGCTTTTAACTCGGGATTTGCGCGGAATTTACTTCAGTGCAACCAAGGCGCGTGGATTGATGTGTCCAGTTCGTGCAACACGCCCAGCAGGATTTTTCCCCCCGAATTGCATATTGGTTTGATCAATGCATTCCTTTGATTTAAAATTCCACCCAAGCCTCCAATTTTACACCGGATTAAAAGACTGTCGGGTCTCTCCTTTTGGTGACGCGCTGCTTTTCTCTTTTTTAACTGGATCGCAGAGCGCTTCTGGTGCGCTAATCTTGGTGCCCTGTATTTTTTTAGTACAGCAATCCAGATTAACGTAGTTCAACTGCGGAAGGTGTTTTGCTGGTTTTCAGAGCGATGTTGCCAGGATCTATTCAGATCTCTGGGGAGACTTTATCCAGTGCGGAGATTCGGGATATCTGTGAGAGCTTGCGGGAGAACTCCATCAAACTGCTTTCCCTCCGTGGTTGCCAAATTTCCGATAGAGATTTCGGTCGCATCTGCAAGGGGGTGGCAGAGTCTCATTCCTTGGCTCAACTCAATCTTAATTTAGGGATTGTTTCCAATATCAATCGGGTCAAGCAATTGGCTGAAGCTCTGAAGACAAACCGCTCTGTCCAATCTTTATTGTGAGTAGCCCCCCCCCCTTACTACCAACTGAGAATGTTGCCTCTTACTCCAGTGATGCAAATCCTGCAGGGCAAATGCTGTGCTAGTTTCTTTAAAAGTTATGTTTCATTGACATAAACGGGATGTACTCAGGCCTGAGGGAAGGCTACTAGAATTCCTTAGCCTAGTTCACAGTGGTGGGATTCAGCCAGTTCGCACCACTTTGGGAGAATCAGTTGTTAACTTTCTGAGCAGTTTGGTGAACTGGTTGTTGGAAGAAATCATTAGGGCTGTTAAATTATTTGAATCCCACCACTGCTAGTTCAGTTATTCTTTCAATATTGTTAAATGGTTGTTGTTCCAAAGAAACATCTTCTTGTCCTGGGAAGTGGGATTTTAATGCATCTTAAAGAACCAGAGGTCATCCAATCCTAAATATTGATAATTACAGCAATTGAATTCTCCAGAGTAATAGGTAGTCTTTAGTAAATGCCACAAATTAGAATGTTTGCTATTTGGGGATGGAGCTGATAAGAAGTCAAAATCCAATAGATTTTAGTAGAAATGCAATTTTCCCACCTTTGGTTAAGAAAGCATGAAAACATAGACCCATATTTTGTCATTTTGTTGCATTATGTTGGTGGAACTGTTAAATGAGCTTCCAAATCTTGTATTCATTTTCAGAGGAGATCTGGGACAGTCCCCTTAAATTCATTATATTTTTTTCAAAAAGCTGCTTCAGTTCCTAAAATTGCAGGTTGTATGATTTTCATTTACCTGATCCAAATACAGTGGTACCTTGGTACTTGTCATTAATTGGTTCCGGGAGAGAACCAAAAACTATGAGTACCAAATACAATTTTTCCAGAAGGAATAATGTAAATAAATGTAATGCATTCCCAAACCAAGGACAATGCACATTTTAAGGCAATACGTAAAAAGATAGGGTTGTATATCATTACTTTTCATGAGAAATAAGCCTAAAAGCTAATCGATTAAATAAAATAAAAACTTCACCTTACCTGTACTAATGAGAAAAAATGCAAAAATTTACAAAATTACCACAGAAACTAAGACAAGACTGCAAGGGGACATGTAGAGGGCAAGAGCTGCCTGTGTGACTATCTGCCTGTGTGACTATCGGCTGGAAAAGGTAGCGAGTCACAAGGTAACCAACACCAACAAGGTCTAACTTGTTTGTTAAGTACCAAACAAAGGATAATTAGCAGGACAAAATTTTCTCAACAAAAAGCCTGGAGTAACAAATTTGATGCTACTGGGTACCAAGGTACCACTATAGTCAGAATAACTTCAACCAGTAATGGATATAGCTAATGCCAATTATGAATTTGAAGTTTTAAGAAGTGTACATTATTTCTTAAAATTTACCCTATTGGTTCTCAAATAATGACGGTTTTCACTCGTATTTTTTTAATGTATTTTTATCAGGAAAATAATACACAATCCTTTCTGATACTTATTGTGCCTTTAGAAAGGTAGGGAATGGCTGCCTCTGATTTGGAACTGGTTGACCTGAACTTAAATGTTTGTTAAAAAAAAAACAGCAGAATGTCTTACTCCTAAATTAACTTTCATGAACAAGAATCTACCTAAGAAAAGTCTCAAGGGGTATCCAGCCTTGGCAACTTTAAGATTTGTGGGCTTCAACTCCTAGAATTCCCATGCCACTGCTAGCTGGGGAATTCCGGGAGTTGAAGTCCACAAGTATTAAAGTGGCCAAGGCTGGACATCCCTGCTTTCCGAGATGACTTCCAACAAAAGAAATAGGCTCCGAAACAAGACAGTTGAGACAAAAATATGTATTAATGGGCTTTTAGAGAAGATGTTTTATTGAGCATTTTCTCTGCCTGTTTCAGAAGGCTCAAATCTTCCTATCCTCCATTTTAACCTTCCTGTGTTTTTCTACCAATGCCTAGTTTCAGTCTAATTCCTGAAAAACAAGTACATATGCAGCAAGTATGCCAACTGGTATTTCTCAACGTCAGCAACTTTGAGATGTGTGGATGCTGGCTGAGAATTGTGGGAGTTGAAATTCACACATCTCAAAGTTGCTGACATTGAGAAACACTGACCTAGGATTTGTTTATCATTTGCAAGTCAAAGAAAAGAGAGTGTATAATTCCTTTTTCTTTATGCAGCCTTCATGGAAGTCCTCTGACAGATGCTGGTCTGGCCATTCTCAACCCAGCTTTATCCATCCATCCCTCCCTCGTGGCCTTGGATTTGGGGGACTGCATGCTGGGGGATGAAGGCATCAACTTGATTTGTGGTCTTCTTCCTCCTGATGGGGCCAAGTCAGGTAAGGAAGAGAGGACATGTCATATTTTGCAGCTGTCTCTTTGGTCTTTTGCTCTATCAAAGCAAAGCAAAAGGGATTGTGGGAGTGACAAGAGTTCCTCATCCATAAGAAATTATGGCTTTGGTTTTTTAGTGCAGTGGGCTCAAACCAGAAATCATCTGGTAGGTGATGAGCCTTAAAGGCGATAAGAATAAATGAGTTTCAAGCAAAATGTTTTTAAATATTTAATAAAATTATATTAAAAAATGATTTTCAACTCCTCACAGACAATATTAAAAACAGAAGTGTACTTCTTTTCATGTGAAACTAGAATGGGCTCTTGAATATCTATATCTATATTTATATATCTATATACATATATCTATGGGATGCAGTGGCTCAGGGGCTAAGACGCTGAGCTTCGGCAGTTCAATGGTTCGAATCCCTAGTGCTGCCGCATAACGGGGGTGAGCTCCTGTTACTTGTCCCAGCTTCTGCCAACCTAGCAGTTCAAAAGCACATAAAAAATGCAAGTAGAAAAAATAGGGATCACCTTTGGTGGGAAGGTAACAGCGTTCCGTGCACCTTTGTCGTTGAGTCATGCCGGCCACGTGACCACGGAGACGTCTTTGGACAGCGCTGGTTCTTTGGCTTTGAAATGGAGATGAGCACCGCCCCCTAGAGTCGGCAACGACTAGCATGTATGTGCGAGGGGAACCTTTACCTTTATACATATATCTATATCTATCTATCTATACAGTATCTATCTATCTATCTATCTATCTATCTATCTATCTATCTATCTATCTATCTGTTAAGTTCGGGAAGTAACGAGGCTGGAGACCAGGGTAGTGACAACAGCTCTTTAATATAGGGTGAACCCAGCAACAGGCTGGGGCTAAAACCTCTCCTTTTATACAGTTCTGCTGGAGGCTTCGTCCAATCAGCAACGTGCTGATTTCCCGCTCAAATATTTAAAGGCACAACTGTTAATACATAACACTCCTCCCCTCCCAGAAAACACTTGGTCTTATTTACATATTTATTCACATGTTATTTTTCGACGTAGTCACGCAAATAACCTGGGCGTCTCCTAGTTCTTTCTGACCTGCGCGGTTCAGTTCTGGGTGGTGTTTTGAGCTGGTCGGAGGGGCTGTTTTCTCCTCCCAGCTCTTTCTCTAGGCCATCGGGCTCTGGATTATTGTCCGACTCTTTTTCTTGGCCATCCGGCCTTGGATTAATTTTGGAATTTTCCTTGCTGTTTCCCTCGGGGACCTGATGGCGTCGCTGGAACTCTGGAACCTCAGCTAAGTCTTGCGCCTCCCCCGGGTCATTGTCAGCTGTGGATTCAAAGTGGTATTGGTCATTACCTGTCTCTGTTGGTTTGGTTTGGTCAGTTATTCGTTTCCTTAACTGATCTATGTGGCGCCGCCACACTCGGTTGTCTGGTAGCTCTATCACGTATGATTTTGGCCCTGTTACTTTCGTTACTTGTCCGGCGACCCAACTCGGGCCGTCCCCATAGTTTCGGGCCCACACCCGGTCGCCTATGCTCATTTCTCTTGTTTTTTCTAGCTCCCCCTTGTAACCCTCGGGTGTGTAATGGGGGTTCAAACGGTCAAGTGGGCACCGGAGTTTTCGTCCCATTAGCAATTCGGCTGGGCTTTTTCCCGTGGCTGTGCTTGGGGTTCTGTGCTGGACGGCTAGGAAAAAGTCTATTTTCGTTTGCCAGTCACCTGGCTTGAGCCTGGACAATGCCTCCTTAGCGCTCCGGACGGAACGCCCTGCAAGGCCATTCGACGCAGGGTGGAAAGGTGCAGAGAGGGCATGTCGGATGCCTTCCTCTGCCAGGTACTCTTCAAACTGGGCTGCCGTGAATTGGGGCCCATTGTCGGACACCAGAGTGTCCGGCAACCCGTGAGTTGCGAATAGGTGGCGCAGGGTTGCGATTACTGCTTCGCTGTGGTGGACTTCATAAGTATGATCTCTAACCATTTGGAAAATGCGTCCACCACCACTAGGAACGTTTGGCCGTGAAAGGGGCCAGCAAAGTCAATGTGGATTCTTGACCAAGGCCCTTGGGGCTTTTCCCATTCTCTGACTGGGGCCGTTGGGGGTAGCGGTCTGGACTCTTGGCAAGCTTGGCATTTCCCTACCCTCTCGGCAATCTCTGCGTCCATGAGTGGCCACCATACATAGCTTCTAGCTAACCCCTTCATCCTTACGATGCCTGGGTGACCTCGTGGAGGAGGTCCAATACCTTGCCCTTAACTTAGCAGGAATTATCACACGATCACCCCATAACAGGCACCCCCCTTGAGCCGAGAGCTCATCACGTTTCTTAACAAATTCTTTGAACCGTTCGCCCGGCGCAGCGGGCCACCCTCTCTGTACCCAACCGAGTACAGTCCTTAACACAATGTCCCGGTATGATGCCCGAGCCACTTCCTTTGATGTGACTGGGCCAGAGTCCAACGAGTCAATAAGGAGGATGGGTGTCCCCGGAGTGGGGTCTTCGGTCGCCCCTGGCAGTGGGCATCGGCTCAATGCGTCTGCATGCCCCACTTCTTTCCCCGGTCGATGCTGCAGCTTGTATGAGTAAGCGGCTAAAAATATAGTCCATCGAGTCAAACGTGGCGAAAGTGCCACAGGCGTTGGCCGGTCGCCAGCCAGTAATCCCAGTAACGGTCTGTGGTCAGTCACGATTTCAAAATTCCGCCCAAAGACATACTCATGGAATTTTTTGACCCCTGATACAATGGCTAATGCTTCTTTGTCTAATTGGCTGTAGTTCCTCTCTGGGGAGGACATCGTTCTAGAGTAGAACGCTATAGGGGCTTCTGTGCCGTTTGGAAGCCTATGGCTGAGTACAGCCCCCACCCCATAAGGGGACGCATCGCAAACCAGCACTAGGGGTAGTGAGTCGTGATATTGGATAAGCAGGCTATCACTTGAGAGCAGGTTCTTGACTGCTTCAAAAGCCCTATTTTCTGACTTTCCCAAGACCAAACAGTATTTTTCCTAAGAGCCTATGCAGCGGTTCCATAGCGGTTGCTTTGTTCTTTAAAAGACCGCGTAAAATTAACCAATCCCAGGAATGCCTGCAGCTCTGCTTTGTTTTTGGGCGCTGGAGCCTTCCTAATTGCCTTAACTTTGCTCTCAGTAGGGTGAATTCCTTTCTTGTCTATCCGTAGCCCAAGAAATCGACCGATTCGACCCCTATCTGACATTTATTTGTCTTGACTTTTAATCCGGCTGTCCGGAAAATGCTCAAGACCTTTCTTAACCGCTCCCCCAATTCCTCCATGTTTTCCCCTGAAATTAGGACATCATCGAAGTAGGGGACTACCCCAGGGAGCCCTTGCAGTAGTCGTTCCATCAGGTTTTGGAACAACCCTGGTGCCACACTAACCCCAAATTGCAATCGGGTGCACTTGAATGCCCCCCTGTGCGTCACAATCGTTTGGGCTTCGGCTGTGCGGGCGTCTACTGGCAGTTGTTGGTAGGCTTGGGCCAAGTCTAACTTTGCAAAGACTTGCCCTTGCCCCAAGGAGTGCAATAAATGTTGCACTACGGGAACCGGGTACGCGCTTTTCTGTAAGGCTTTGTTAAGCGTCGCCTTGTAGTCAGCGCAAATTCTAATTGACCCGTCCGATTTGATGGGGGTGACGATTGGCGTCTCCCACTTTGCGTGATCGACTGGCACCAAGACCCCCTGATTTATGAGCTTGTCCAGCTCCTTATCAATTTTTGGTTTTAGGGCAAAAGGGACTCTCCTCGCCTTAAGCCTAATGGGGGCTACCTGGGGTCTAAGTTGAAGGAAATAGGGGTCCCCTTGTACTTGCCCAGGCAGTCCTTGAAGACATCTTCGAACTCGTTAAAGAGAATGTCTTTCAAATTGCAGTCACTTCTGTAGATGCCAGTCACTCCCATGCCCAGGGCACGAAACCAGTCTAGTCCCAACAGACTGGGCAGAGTTCCTTCGACGATCGTGATGGGCAGGGTCTTTTTATGAGGGCCGTACTCGACTCGGACGGAGGTGGTCCTCGAACAGGGATGCGATTCCCTGGTAGTCGTGCACTCGTAGCCGCTGTGCTTGCAGATGGCGCTCATGACGGACGGCAGCGACTTCGCCAGGTGTCCCAGGACATGATGGTGATCGCTGATCCCGTGTCCACTTCAAGCCTGCACCGTACTCCCTCGATCTTGGGCTTTGTGAAAATCTTCTTTCCACTTTGGTTGAGGCGCGGCCTATAATGACAGTCGTTTGGTTAGACTTCGCCTTTCTTGTTAGAACCAATCGCGGGCCGCCTTTCCGGTTCAGCGTTTGATTGGCCGATTTGAATTTTCGGCGGAAGGTTGGGCGCTCTGCAAACCTGAGCTAAGTGTCCTTTCTTCCCACACCGCCGGCATGTTGCGTCTTTAAACCTGCAGCGTTGGCGCTGATGCTGCCCTCCACAGCTTCCGTGACTCGCCACGGTCCTCCGTGTCGCGTTTCTCAGTCCGGTAGACCCCTTCCTCATCCTCGCCCTCACCTTCGGATTCGGACTGAATCTCCTCCTGGTGTACTGGCGTTGGCCTTGCGCTCGTCTTGGATTGAAGAGGCTTTTGCAGAGTCTCTGCTGCTTTAGTAGACATTTCGTGTGCTCTGGCCTCGTCCAGAGCGGTGGCTAGTGTCAGGTTGCTCCTGGCTAGCAGTCGTCGCCGGAGGCGGATGGCCTTGGCCCCTCCGATGGGGTGGTCAAGTAGCACTTCGTCTAAGGCTCGGTATCCGCCGTCCTTGGCCGGTCTTCTTAAAAGGGCCATGTAGTCACCGATGGACTCGCCCTCCATCTGTCTACGTTCTCCGAATTCAAACCGCTGCACGTATTTGGACGGCGTCGGTGCGAAATGGTTCTTCAGCAAAGTCTGCAGAGTCGGCCACGATACCGATTGTATCGGCGTTGGCTCTGCCAGGGCTTCCGCAATCTCGATTACCTCCGGCCCGCAATGGCTTAGGAAGTAAGCCCGCTTGCGGTTATCAGGGATCCCCTGTAGTTCGTTGGCTTCTAGAAAGCTTTCGAAACGGGTCATATATGTTCCCCATTTCTCCTTGCCCGGGTTGTACGGTGCGGGTGGCGTGTTTGCCATTTCCGCGTTTCTGCCCTGAGTTTGCTGGGTTCGGAACTAGCGTGCTTCAGCTCGGTTCTGGTTCTCCTTTAGCCTCGATATCCCACCTTCGTCGCCAATGTTAAGTTCGGGAAGTAACGAGGCTGGAGACCAGGGTAGTGACAACAGCTCTTTAATATAGGGTGAACCCAGCAACAGGCTGGGGCTAAAACCTCTCCTTTTATACAGTTCTGCTGGAGGCTTCGTCCAATCAGCAACGTGCTGATTTCCCGCTCAAATATTTAAAGGCACAACTGTTAATACATAACACTATCTATCTATCTTTATACACATACACACACGTACACACATCTTCAAGGAAAACTCGGTATCCTAGAAATGTGAAGCATTCTTCTATAACATAAAAGGTTTTCCGTAAATATCAGGCATTTGTTTTCAGCAAAAGAACTAAATATAGCAAATTTCAAATAAATCTAAAAAATAGTACCAGAGAATGCTTGACTGAGTAAAACACTCCTTTGCCTTTCTGAATTACAATCTCTGCCCCCACTCCCATTCTTCACTAATTTCTAACCCAGATTCCAGTAGGAATTCAAGAGTGGAAATGCTGAATTTATGTTCTGCTGAATATGGATCCTTGGTCTAATACAAAAATAAATGAATAGATCTGTGCTTATATACACATATAATCATACAAACACACATGGTTATATAACATACACACACATACACACATTGTAGAGGCTGTCCTCTGATTTGGGGCAATCATAATAGAATGATAACATCCAAGCATAAAGTTTTGGTCAGGGCATCCAAGACTCAGTAATTGGGAATAATACCACTTTGGGGAGTTTAGTAAAGCCTGTAGAGTTGTCTCAAAGAAAGATAGATGGCAAACAAATCTAATAAATAATATCACAATGACTAAGTTTGTTTTGTTTTGTTTTCTGTAAAAACTCAACTGAGCTAAATCCAGGACAAATTCATAATACTGGATGTTTTTATTTCCAAGATTATTTCTAAAGGGTTTAAAGCATTCCAGATAGATTAGGAAACTCAAACCAACACAGGAAAGATTAGTTTAAACTAAGCATTGTGTAAATACATTTGACCTGAAGCTTCAATTGTGACCAATCTAGACTGCTGATACAATAGTGTGTACAATACAAACACGGTTGTTAAGAATTTGGGTGCAACATTTCTACCTAGCCAAACCATTATAGGGGCAGATCTGGGTACCCCACAAAAACTGAGCAACCACTTTTGCAATGTTTATAGGCAGTTAGTTCTATTTACCTAAGGAAGAAAGATTGTTTTGGGCACTTTCAACCAATTTATGCCTGATAGGAAATTATTGTTGTATAGAAAGCAACCTACTGAGATCTATAAAACCTGATTTGCTCTGCATACGTATTTTCAATTTACCTGGTGTCTATATTTGGCTAGTTTTTTTAACAACCTGCCTCAGTTTTTCCATTAGGAAAATAGATAATTAAGAATTCCTCAATACACAATAGATTGCAAGAAGCTATAAAGCTCTCTTGTACTATTTGATGTCAAGGAAAGTACCACTATATTAGTATTCAAATATAAACAAGTTGGAAAGATGTCTGTTATATTGTTATTTTTTTCCTTTTCCAAGTTGGAATTAAATTAGACTATGACGATGATGATTACTTTTGACCTTCAGTTAAGGATAAAGTTTTTGAATAAGAAACAACCATTTGAGTTTGCTGTTAGCAATTGTACTTCTTTAAGTATTCATCCTTAAGAATCAAATCAAATGCTGATTTTAAATGGACAAAAATTACATAAGTGAACTTCCCGATATTATGGTATATTTTAAAAATTAAGTAATAAGTAATGCAATCTTGTTTTTCTGATTATCTAAAACCATAATAATCTTCCCCTGGAACATGTAACTATGATTTATATATTTATTTAATTGAATACTGTAACATCTTTGTCTAATTATAAAGTCTCTAATTATATAGCACAGTATGTTTGCATACATTATCAGTTCAGCTGATCAGACATATGCATTGATATGGAGAAGTGTAAAATAATAATCAGCTGAGGTGTGGAAATGTATCCTTAAGTCAAAGGGTAATGAATATATACATCATTTTAAGCACATATTCACAATATAGCTTAATAAACAATCTTCTATTTTGAAAGTATATTTTTGTTTATAGCATCCTGGGGTTGTAGACGAGACATATAAACTGTAATACAGGTCAGTCTGTTATATTTATCTTTTTTAAATTGATAGCTCTCAGTTCTCGACTTACAACTATAATTGACCACAAAGTTTCCGCTGCCAACAAGGCAGTTGTTAAGTAAGTTTTGCAATAGTTGTGAACCATAGCAGCTTTTCAGCAAAGTTGGCTTTCTCCGTTGTCCTTGCTTGTTGGAAGCCAGCTGGGAAGGTTACAAAAGGTGATCACATGACCTTGGAACAGTGCATAAATACATGTCAGTTGCCAAATACTGGAATTTTGATTAGTCATAAGTGTGAAAAATGTCACAAGTCACTTCTTTTAGTGCCGTTGTAACTTTGAATGGTCACTAAATGGAAGGGTTGTAAGTCAAGGGCTACCTGCAGCTATTGTTCGGATTGGAGAATCAGAGAGCAGAACTTCAAATATTCCTGAAGAAGTTTTCCCCAATCTTGTGCTCCAGAAATTGTGGGACTACAAATTGCAACATTGGGCCGTAGTGGTTAGGATTTCTGTTCTCATTTCAGCACATATGAACAGCATTAGTTGGGGAAAGGGAGAACATGATCAAATATTTAGCTTAGTTACATTATTGTGACAATTGGGATGGTAAGGTAACACTATTGGAGTTTGCCTCTCAGCCACTCAAGCAACTTGAGCTTCTTTTGTTCCTGAAAATGTTTTGCTCCACTTCTAGTTTCTCCATATCTAACGTAGGTTACCAAATAATTGTAGTGCTAGTTTGAACAATAGCGTGTTGAAAATATATGTTGAGGTTAATTGATCAGTTGGATAAATTTCACCTTCATTAATAATAAAGTGATATCAACCCTGAACAGAAGAGGCTTTGTAAAAGTTGCCATGAGGTCACCTGGCTTTTCTTTTATACCTAGGATTGAAGGAACTGACTCTCAGTGCAAATTCTGGCATCACCCCCAAAGGATGGGGACGTCTGGCGATTGCAGTGGCTCATAGTTCCCAGGTGCGAGTGTTGAACTTGGACTACAATCCCCTGGGTGAGAGGATTATTTGGATTTGGATACTTGGCAGTGTTTGTGTGTCCTTCCGGCTACTAGAGATCTTGTTAGGCTTATATAAGGTTATTATATTTAACCTTAACTGCATCTTAAAACAAATCCAGATAATACCCAACAGAGCTACTTAGAAGGCCATTATGTCTTCTCAGTTAGGAAACAGAGTCAAATTGCCTTACGCCACGTGTGCCCAGTTTTTGGATTTGGCTGGGCCTCATTGACTGAAGAGGAATTATCTTGGGCAGCACATGAAATATTTAATTACTGTATATAAATAACAAACTTCCTTTAATTTTTTAAAATAAATCTTGTAGGGCTTCATTACTCACTGTCCAGGGCCTGATGCGGCCTGTGGGTTTGTCATGCTTGCCTTATACCAATAATAATTTAAAAGTTGTTTATTTTGTTCTCTAATCAAGACGACCTAAGGACTATGAGAAGGCTACTTAGAAAAAAAGCAAATTTGGCAGCTGGTGAAGCTGCTTGCTACAAAATCAGCCCATTTGTGCCAGCTTATCCGGTGTTTTTTATCTCAACCTTCTATAGCCCATTATCTTCTGGATGTGTTGGGATTGTATCTCTCCCACTTGATCTTCAAAGGCTGGTAGGGACTTTGTAAATTTTCAGTCAGGTCTTCCCCCAATCTTGGTGGTTTTTTTTCTTCCTTGTCTGTAAGGCAGGAGCCATTTTGTCAGGAATAATCTTCCACACACGTGCTTAAAATAGAAGCAATAAAAGAAAGCTTAAGAAACCACTTCATAATTGAAAGCTGAAAGCACAAAACCAAACCTGCCATCATCATATACTCTATTCTGGAAAAGTAGGATGGAGGACTACCCCTCTACACAACGGAAGGGCAGCAGAGCTGTATTGGGCCATCTGGAACCAAGATTATGAGCTGCTCCTGCAGACTCCATGGCAGTACCACATTCGTGGGGTCATTGGCTGGATACTATCCCACATCCTGTAGATCTTAACCACTGGGCTTGGTGGGCATAAGTTATCCCTTTCCCAGCTGCCGCTTCAAAAAATAACAAGGCAAAGAGGAGTTCCAACAGTAGTTGCCATGGAAACTTCTTCTCTTCCCAGCTGCATTGCCGAGCTGATTTGGCAGCTGGTGAGCCAGGCTGCTCTGTATTACTCACCCCACTAAAGGAAATGGATGTGAACATCTTGGCCATACTTGTGTACACCCTACCTCACCTTGCCCTCTCAGGATTGATAGCCCCCCTTCCCCCCCCACATACCTCAGTTCCCAAGGAGCGGTGCATATCTTTTCATCCACTAACCAATCATAAGGTGCTAGAGCTAGAGGGCTACTCGGAGACAACAAGATTACTCAGAGATTTGCTCAGTGTCTGAGAATTATTATTATTATTATTATTATTTGCTATTGTTTGGCTATAGTTTGCCAAGGATGAAAAGCAGGAGGAAAAGGAGAATTTCCTTACCATTGCCTAGCATCTTGCATTGTAAACACACCAGAGGTGGGTTTCAGCAGGTTCTGACCAGTTCTGGAGAACCAGTAGTGAAAATTCTGACTGGCCCCACCCCTGTCTATTTTCTGCCTCCCAAGCCCCAGCTGATTGGGAGGAAATGGGGATTTTGCAGTAACCTTCCCCTGCCATGCCCACCAAGCCATGCCATGCCCACAGAATTGGTAGTAAAATTTTTTGAAATCCACCACTGCAACACACAGTAAAGTATTAATCCAGCATCTTCTTTATAAAGCTGCAACTATGGAATTCAGCATTAGGAGCCATAATCTGAGGGAAAGTGGAGAAACTTTCAGCATTCAGATGATTGCGGATGTCCCTCATGTTCTACTACTCTTGAAGTGGCTGTTTCTGGTAGAGCTGCACTATGCTTTTCTCACATCTCCTGGCTTTCTGTTCCATAGGTGACCAGATAGCAGCAATGCTGGCTGTTTCAGTGGCATCCAGCCGCACCTTAGAAGTTTTAGACTTAGAAGGGACAGGACTTACCAACCAGTCAGCTATGGTAAGGAAATCTCTCTTTTTGTTGCCCTTATTTCTGTTGCCAGTCATGAAAGTCAGTGTGACCAATTGCAAAGCTTGCACATAATTCCACCCACCCCCCATGTATTTTTCCTTTTCTCAAGGGGCACAAGAATTTACAATTACTTAAAACTTTTATGATGTGGAAGACATCCTACCTCCCCTTAGATTTTGGTTTGATGTGAAGGGAGTGGGGTGGTTGGTTTTGCTTTGTTTTTTGAATCAACAAAGGTGGACATAGTGACAAGTGTTAGATAGGGTGAATTAGTCATAAAAGTACTGATTCTCTTTAGCGATGCAGAACTTGCTGTATATAATTATTGGGAATAGGAAGAAATACAACTGTTTTAGATTAATTGGCTATTCAAGCCTTGTTGATCCCATGACGTAATAAATACGTTTTAGACCTTGCAGGACTTGGTCTGAGTTGGTCACCAGAACCAAAGGTTTATTCTTCCAAGCTTTCAGGCTCATGCTAAAGCCCATCCTCAGGGAACCTCTCTCTCTTCAGAATGCAAGCACGTGGCTGTTCTACAAGTTGTATTTATATGATACCTGATTGTGTGTGGCTTTTAGTTGTTAATTAGGGTGTTGATGGCTAGCTATTAAGTAGTTAGTTGTTTCCTTGCGCCACTACACACTTGGCTCCTAAATACATGGTAAACTGGTAGTGGTACATCAGCACTCCTATTGACTGGTCAGGGGCCCGTTTCCCAGGCTTCAATCATTTCTCTGGCTATTTTTGTCCCTGCTCAGCCAACAATCTTAATAGCTGCAATACTGAATGCATGTCCTTGTTCATTGCAATGAGTTTGGGTCCTCTCATCTAACCATTTGCTCTTGTTTTTGCAGTCTGGTGGTTAGCTTCCTCCCAATCTATCATAGGGGCAATCCATGCAGGGAATCTGGTAAACTACTTTAGAAGTTTCTCCCACCTCCCAATAGCAATAGCAATAGCACTTAAGACTTATATACCGCTTTCCAGTGCTTTCCAGCTCTCTCATAGCAGTTTACAGAGTCAGCATATTGACCCCAACAATCTGGGTCCTCATTTTACAGACCTTGGAAGGATGGAAGGGTGAGTCAACCTTGAGTCTGGTGAGATTCGAGCTGTCAGACTGCTGGCAGCCAGTGATCAGCAGATGTAGCCTGCAGTACTGCACTCTAACCACTGCACCACCACGGCTCATGATATTCGTTAGATCTTTTTCTTTCCTGGTGACTAGAGTGAGCTGTTTCTCATGCCTCTGTTCCGACTCAATTCAGATCCTATTGGACATGGTGGAAAACTATCCAACAGCTCTGAGGACATTGATCCTGGCAGAGAACAACATTAGTCCTGAACTACAACAGCAAATCTCAGACCTTCTTTCAGAGGGAGAGGAAGAAGATGAGACTGTAAACCATGAAGTGATGGCCAGAGAGAAGAATTCCTGGATCTGTCAAAGCAGTAAGAGTGGTTCCTTCTTGAGAATGGGAGGTGACATTAAATGGGAGATTTACACGCATGTGGAATTAGGATACTGCATTTTTTATCTTTTGATTTATTTGGAAAGAGAAGAATTTTTTTTTTACTAGAACACTGATCATTTATCTTTAGTACAGGGATCTCCAACCTTAAGACTTGTGGACTTCAATTCCCAGAGTTCTGGGAGTTGAAGTCCACAAGTCTTAAAGTTGCCAAGGTTGGAGACTCCTGCTTCAATATGTTTTTATCATACTGTAAAGCTAATTTGTATCTGTCAGTTTATTCGATTTTATAAAGGGGAAAAGTATATTAAGCCAGGTAGAACAGTTTAAACAGACCTGATACTTAAATAGCTTATTAGTTGAGACTCCTAGTGATGAGATGCTTTACAAATATAGAGGAATTCTATATTTCAGATCACCACATAAATTGATGGAGAAGGGATATGTTCTCCTCCTTGTAATTTCGAAGTTTTGATACTTGTCTCTCCAAATTGTATTGTTCTTTCATTCCAATATTTATTTGTATTAACATAATTGGCATAGTTTATCTAGAACTGAAATCCCTCTTTCAGGATGAAATCTTAATAGAAGCCGATGGATACTAAATTTAAATATAAACTAATAGTTAAGGCTTTCATGGAGATGGCAAGCCACTTCCAAAATCTTTTCAAGAAAACTGCAGGGAAGACTTCTGGGGAAGAAACAACAAGCTGAAGATGGCACCACGAAAAGTGAAGCTGACCATGACAAGAATGAAGACCCAGCAAGTAGACTGCCTCTCCACAATTTCTCTCCAGATAAGGAGAGGACTTGAGATCACCCACAAGTGTCCTCATGGGGAGATCACGAGACAGTGATCTCAGTAGCTTTAAAGCTCTGGGAGATTAGGGAATAGCCATCTTGTTCAAACTCCATTTGGCCCCTCAAAAAGACCTTGGTTTGCATACTCCCTTTCCTAACCACTTTTGGAAAAGACTTGTTAACTGCTTTTCAGCTATTAGGAACTTCCAAATCAACAAACTTTACAACACCCAGTGAGTCTCTTGCAATCCTTTGTGAAAGAAGTTTGAAATAGCAATAGCACTTATATATTGCTTCACAGTGCTTTACGGCCCTCTCTAAGCAGTTTACAGAGTCAGCATGCTGCCCCCAACAATCTGGGTCCTCATTTTACCGACCTGAGAAGAATGGAAGGCTGAGTCAACCTTGAGCCTGGTGAGATTCAAACTGCCAAACTGCAGTCAGCAGAAGTAGTCTGCAGTACTGCATTCTAACCACTGCACCACCACGGCTTATTTATTAAATAATTAATAATATTTTTTCCCCTAGAATAAACAGCAAGAAGCATGATTAAAGTTTTGATTTTATAACAGACTACGGGTTCAGATAAATTTCAAAAAAATATTTTGAAATTAATGATAAAGAATCCTTCTGGGAAAATGCTTTTGTTTTGAGTTCCTTTAAAAAATAATATAGTAAAACAAGAAAACTGCAGGGATTTGTCTAGACAGTCACCAGGTGACATTAAAGTGCAGATATACCCTAAATAAATGCTTTCACATTGAAAGCTATTTTCTTGAATCATTCCTATAAATGGTATGTGGAAGTAGTAATTAACAGAGTCACCTACCCTGCTTACAAACACACATCAGTCTGGTTTCCAATTTATTTATTTTTATATGCAGCAGTTCCATAATTAAAATCAGAAGATAGATACGGTTGCACCTTCAATATGAATATACAATTAATGCAGCAATATGTTGTTATCTTGGGGAGACAATGTAGTACTAATGAATATATTTTCTGTTTCTAATTTTAGAAAAGAAAGTGGCTAGTTTGCTGCATCTTTACTTAAACAATACCTCTAGTTTCCACATAGGTCCAAAACAATGTACTTGGAAAATAAAAATGGAAACAGCCTAGTTCTTCATTTGTCACTATAAACACCTATCCATTAAATAAATTAAGAGAGGAAAATACAATTCTGTGAAAAAGTATGTGCCAATTTTTAAAACATGCTGAATGTTTGCTTATCTTGGTATATCACCAATCCTAAAAGTCAACAGAGCTTCATACAGGCCATGGTGATATAAAAACAGAATCAGAACAAACATGTAATACCAAGACTTGCTGCTTCTTTCTTTTAAAAGGAACTTTTAAAAGGATTTAAAAAATACATTCCAAATATCAGCCCTAACCACCATTCAGTGCCATTGTAACTTCAAAGGGCTCCTGAATGAATGGTTGTAAACTGAGGATTACTTGTAATAAAAGATAACCCAAACTGAAATCAGGAAAAAAGTAAAAATGCAAAGAAAAAAGAAAAAGAGGGGATAAAAAACCAATAGTGACTTCCGAACTTCACAAGTACAAAGAAAATTTTCCCATCCTCTAAATTTCTAAATATTACAACTGGATCACTTCTTCCTATAAGCCATCACTTACCCATTGGCGAATCCATAAAACGTTGTTTTTGTCCAGATGCTGGCAAAAAGCTTGTAAAGGCTTTCCAATATTTCATAAAGGTATCTCATTTTAATCCTGATAAGATACATCAACTTTGCATTCCTTCCTTTTGCTTCTAATAATCCTTAATTCATTCTGATGCTCTTGTAGGATATGATCTCACTTCAGTTTTTGTTTTCCCATCTCAAAAGATTTACATACGTTTGTAAATCTGATAAAAAATCATTATGCAGGGTTATTTTGTCTTACCATTTGTAATTCCATTTTGTCTGTCATCTCTGACTTATAGTCCAGAATTTATTTCCAAGTATTTCTGCATTAATACTTGTGTATCCCTTTCATCTTGTCAGTCTTCCAAAATATTCCCTTTTAGTTATCATTTCTTCTTTAAAATCTTTTGGAAGTAATACATTCTTATACTGTAGGAAAACACTGTTGCTGACGTATTAGCTACCAGATGCTAACCCCATTCTTCAAAAATTTCCTCAAATGTCTCAAATGTCATAGCCTTGTTTGTCATTGGTAGGTTTCACAAGACTTTTTCCTTTCTTCTGCCTGAAGTCTTTAGTCCCCTCTACTGTTTTAATTTTAAAATTGCAAAATTTCAAATTTCTATTGCTTATTTTCTAATAGACTTAATTCCCATTCCCATGAAAATACTGGTTTTTTAAAAATTATTTCCCAAAGCTTTTAACAAAAGTCCTAATATTCCAAAACTGTCTGATCCCTTAATTTGTTTGTAACTTTTTAAGATTAAATTCTTATTAAGCTTTTTGCTGTTTTACCTCAATTTCTTTTAATTATGCAGGCTGTTAATTTATCTTTTGTATTGGAAGAAATGTTAACTCACTGGGTGGTTTTACAAACTTGTTGTTTTGAAGATTTCTTGCCACTTTACAGTCATTGCACTTCAAAGGTGTTTAGAAAGTGAGGCTCAATGAACCTGGTGTTCTTAAAAGGCTCTGCTGCAACTGAGGATGGCTTCCCTAGTCTTCTGGTGCTGAAACCTGCAGGAAACTGCTGTTATCACTAGATAAGAGATAGCTGGATTTTTGCTTTGTGTTTTTGAGACAGTCAAAAGAGAAGTTCACAAGGCTGAAAATTAACCATTTTGCTTTTGGATTTTGGCAGCAGTATCTACGGGGCCAAAAGGAAAATAAAAAATTGCCAGTGTCAATGCTAAAGAAACTTTTTTCCATTTCAGATTCTAGTTCCCAGATGGTCTTGGTAACATCAGGCCTTGGAGAAAGTCTATTAGCGGAAACAGAGATGTGAACAGAATGTCTGATGAGAAAAATATTTCCTTGTACTGAATTTGGAAAGATCGTATATTGATGGAAATGTGTATTTTCACACATCTTGTGTAATGTCTACTGTGCTTCTGAATTCATGTGTGCACAAAGCAAAGATAGGAAAGCTAATATGCCTGTATGCAAATACTGGGCTGTGTGACTGAAGATCCATATACTAGTCGCCTTTTCTTTCCTTCTCTGGAACCAGATCCTAATTAATCAGTCCTTATCATCTGCTTTCAATGATTCAGTTGCTGTATTTTTATACTTTGCCATACTTAACTGATCTTTGGGAGAAGCTGCATTTTTTCAGATGTATATATTTATGTATAAGAGATATTCTTTTTATTGCTTGTATTTATGCTTGGGTAAAATTTTATAAAATTCACAAAAATATGGCAGAGTTCTGATCTACGGATGGATGAAAAAGTTAGAAGGGAGGAGATGTACACTGAAAATAGTAACAGCTCACCTGAGCATGTCATTAGTAAAACACTTTGGCTGCTTGACTTCACGTATCTTATTGTCTTACGAAAAGCAGAATGCTAATAAGAGTTATGTTGCAAGAATCTTTTCAACCAACGCCTACACTGAACTCAATTTCATGTCTTTACTTTCTCAAGTCTATTTTGATATACTCTTGTTTCACAAAATGGCAACAGGCCATTAAAAATAAAAGCTACAGCAATCACATAATTGATTGTGGAAATAATATTGATAAATTAATTTAAAAAATAAAATGTGGATGCCACCAAATTCTCACATTTTGGGTGGCTCTTCCAAGTTGGGGCTGAAATGAAAGAGTTCATACATTGGTCACCAAAGACAACTTCTTGTCAGTGAACATGCTGCACTGCTCAGATAGCTAAAGCCAAGTAAGACGCCCATAGTAGCACATTATCCATTCTCACCTCCCTATCCCGCTTCAAGGGGGGAACACAGTCAACTACCAAAGCTGCAGGCCATCAACACATTCCATTTGCAACTCCAGAGGGTTCATCCCTATCCTAGAAGTATCACAGGGGACAGAAGCTGGCAATGCTAGATACCTAGCCCTCTCTGTCTTCCAGATGGAATACTGGTGTTGAACCACATCCTCCTCTCTGAAAGCCATGGCCAGAGATCTCTAGGATCAGGCAAGAATTCACCAAGTAGGCCCAGATTTCCTAGATTAAACCTTCTGATTCAGCCATGGAAGTGGAGAGAGAGAGAAAATACCACTATGGATGATTCACAGCCAGATTAATTTACAGAAGCAAATGAGAACCGTAGCACTGTTCTCCTCTTTTGTCCCCCTTTCTTCTTCCTCCCCAGACTTCTACTGCAATGGACAAGAATTATTGATTGCAAGGGGAAGAGATATGATACAGGTAAGTAAGTCACCTTGTCCTCCCACATGCAAATTTGGTTGAAGAGGAAGAGACAGTTCTCCTTAGCTGGAGCAGAAGATTAACATTCACGTGTCAAATCCATCAGAGTTTTCCAAAAGGCAGTTTTTCCACAACTAAGTGGGCAGAGGGAGTAGTCCATAAATCCCTAGACTAAAAGAATCAGAATTGTTTGCTTCTATGGATCCTCCGTTAGATCTGTTGGAACTTGGTCTAAGGTGAGGTACAACTTACACCCAATTGTATAATCCTATAATTTTCCAAAGGCATTCCTGGACCTGTTCCCGTGATACCTCTGATTTTGGAAGCTAAAAGTATATAATGATGAGAAAGATGCTTTTAGAATATCCAGAGTACAGAATGAAGATTATATAACACAGAACCCATTAGCTACTGCCTTAGTCTTATTACTAAGAGTCTTCCTTGCCTATTCCATTTTCCCTAGACTTTTGATCCCATGGCCAAGGGGGAGGCATAATCATAATAGCCAGCCTGGCTTTATGGCATATATTAACCTAAATTATACAGTTTTCAGTTGAAGGCATCACTTCTAATGTAGACACCAAGTGACAACTATGGATAGAATACAAGAAAGCAAAGTAATAAAATCAGTCCTCATATTGGGACTTTTCAAACATGGTAATCTATTTAGAAAGCCTCTAGAGATATGGATCTTACTGAGATTGAGAAAAAAAAAACTCCTAACCAACCAACCAACCAACCAGGAATGTATCAACAACTAATTCAGAACCAAAGTGATAACATTACAATAGACCATCACGCTGTTTTAGTATGATATGACAAAACATATTAAAGATGTCAGGTGTGATTACAGCTCATTATCTCTACTATTTTTTATATATTTCGTTTCTTCTGGCTTTCTTCCCCCAGCCTTTAGCCCATTAAGTTATTACCTACAGGGCTACCTGAATGCTTGGGCAGCATGTCAACAGACAGTTGACATGCCGCCAGTATTACCATCATTCTAGAAATCCAATTATATATCTCCTCCACAAATAAAATATAAAGACCTTGAAAACCAATAGGAGGCAGCAATGTCTGCATTTTCTAATTAGGATTTTTCCAGTAAGCCTTTGCATGGTTTATAGTGGACTTCCAACCAGGGATGTTTTGGATTTCAAACACAACCTTCAAAGTGATTGAAGGTGAGGTTGATGTGGATATTAGCAAAACATCTAGAAGGACTCATGTTGGGAAGGCTGATATACAAGTATATCAAGCATTTGAAGGGACTTTAAAACCTAAACACTGAAAATAAAAAAAAAGAATATATGATTCATGCTACACTAAGGTCTTCAGCATCCTGCTAAAGATCAACAGTGAATTGTTACCTAACTGATAATTCCAGGAAAAAAATCAATTTGAATATAATCATAAAGGAAAGTTAATCTTGGTGTAATTTACAGGTAGAGTTGTATCTCGGTGGTATAGCAATCTTTTGCATTAAGATGGTTCCAGATTAGACCCCTTGCATTTCTGGTTAAAATATCAATTATCAAGTTTTGAAAAATACCTGTGATTGCACCTTTAGAATTTTAGCAGAAGATTTCTATGGTCTGTTTCTGATTCAAGCCACAAAATAAACAACCGACCGCATAGACATATTTTTAAAATAGTTTTATTTCTGCCTTTAAAATATACATTATCAGTTTGAAAATCTCAAAACAAAACAAACCCACCCACCCCAAAAACCCCAAAACAAAATACACCATCACCAAAACATTTTAGTTGTAGATTAACAGTCTTGAGTTAGTGTGGGAACAGCTAAATGAGTCAATTCAAGTTCTCCAACAAAATACTGCCAGAGGTGAAGGGCTAAGGAGCCAGATTGCACAAGGACAGTAAATTCCCTTGATAAATTATACTATTCATTTATAATAATAATTTAAAAATATTTCGTTTCTTCTGGCTTTCTTCCCCCATTCTTTAGCCCATGAAGTTATTACCTCCAGGGCTACCTGAGTGCTTGGGCGCCATGTCAACAGCACTTCAAAGGTCACTTATAGAAGGGTTAAATGGTACCCATAACCTCTGCAGGGCTTTAAATTATCCATTTTTGGCCCTTAAACCACATCCAACTTTTTTTTTAAAAAAATGTAAAAAGTCCAAAAATTTAGATCCCACCAACTTGAAGGGCTGTGAGGGCCAAAAGAGGGATGGTAGCAACCCTGAGCTGAATTTTATGGGTCCCCACTTTAGCTCAATGTATCTAAAGAGAGAAGGAAAAAAATATTTAGATTATCGTTATCAGCTATACTTATGTCAGCTTCAGAATGTTTTATGTAGCCAAACACAGAAAGGAGAACTGGATCTGGATTTAACATATTGTAAACCGAAACTCGAATCGATTCCATTGACCCAATTAGCTCATGAGAACTATTTCATTTCAACTAGATAAGATTCAACCAATACTGGTTTAAATAAAAGGTCACCAAGCTGCCCTACCTCCATCAGTAACCAAATTAAAAGAATACCGGACTGGAACAGAAAAAAATAGCGACCTTTGTCCCCTTCCATGTAGTGCAGAGAAAATTCAAGGAATTCACAAGCTAAATCAAGAGAATGAATGAGGAAGTAAGTAAATATCAGCTGAAGAATTCAGACCACTAAGTATTATGTAAGCTAAAGGAATAATATCTTTAGCACCAGTTTATTAGCAAAAAATACTGTGTTACATCTCACTAATACAATGCAGTAGCTAGCAGCTTAACTAAAGGAATGGTCCATTAGTAAGAATTTAAACACGACCATATCCAAAAGGTCAGGTATGACCAGATTGCTGTATTTGAAAAGAAAGGCCGTAATATTCTCTAACAGAAAATTACCAAAATCTCATTCAAACAAATTACTGGCAAAAACAATTAAGCGAAGTAGCCAAGAAGTTTCTCTGGTTGCATGAATAGCAGGGCAGGTTAATGAATTCAAATATGGAAGTTTGATTCTTTAATGAAAAATTCTTAACACTATGAAATTAGTCCCTCCCCTCAAATGCGCAAATAACACACAAAACAGCCAGAAAGTAAGAACAAAATACTGAATACAAGTAGGAAACCAAAAGGGAAAGGGAATAAAAGACCTTGGGTAAGGCCTTGAAAGGCACTAGTGTCAATTTGGACCCCGTGTTGGGATGCCCATCCTCATCAGCCGTCTCCAAGGGGGCAAACAAGAAGTATCTAATTTTCTGCCAAGAAGAATCAACAAGAGGCAAGCTGGCTGTATGGTTTAGTCTTGGATTAATGGGATTTTTTCCCCCTCAGCTAGTGAAATAATTTTATGGACCAGGCATAAGATGACTCAAGATCAAGAAGCTGAGATCTCTCTTCTACAGTATGTACCACCCCATCCCACAACACTTTTCTGTTCACTCAAAAGTGGAGAATTAAGTATATATTAACAGTTGAAGACTTGAAGCAGCATTCCTCAATTTGGCATCCTGACCCCACCCCAGAAGTGTTGAAACCACACAGCCCTATACAGTCACACTTGCTGGGAATTTTAGCCCCTACACATCTAAAGAATAAGAGTGAGGAAGACTAATCCAAAGGAAAACATAGATAATATACTATCACCAAATCATGATCCAGAGTAGCCAAGTGATAGCTAAACAGACAGCTACCACAGACTCAGCTCATTATGGCAAACAATCTAGCTCAGAGGTCTCAACCTTGGCACTTTAAGACTTGTGGACTTCAACTCCCAAATCCTCAGCCAGCAAAGCTGGCTGAGGAATTCTGGGAGTTGAAGTCCACAAGTATTAAAGTTGCCAAGGTTGGAGACTCCTGCTTCAATATGTTTTTATCATACTGTAAAGCTAATTTGTATCTGTCAGTTTATCCGATTTTATAAAGGGGAAAAGTATATTAAGCCAGGTAGAACAGTTTAAACAGACCTGATACTTAAATAGCTTATTAGTTGAGACTCCTAGTGATGAGATGCTTTACAAATATAGAGGAATTCTATATTTCAGATCACCACATAAATTGATGGAGAAGGGATATGTTCTCCTCCTTGTAATTTCGAAGTTTTGATACTTGTCTCTCCAAATTGTATTGTTCTTTCATCCCAATATTTATTTGTATTAGCATAATTGGCATAGTTTATCTAGAACTGAAATCCCTCTTTCAGGATGAAATCTTAATAGAAGCCGATGGATACTAAATTTAAATATAAACTAATAGTTAAGGCTTTCATGGAGATGGCAAGCCACTTCCAAAATCTTTTCAAGAAAACTGCAGGGAAGACTTCTGGGGAAGAAACAACAAGCTGAAGATGGCACCACGAAAAGTGAAGCTGACCATGACAAGAATGAAGACCCAACAAGTAGACTGCCTCTCCACAATTTCTCTCCAGATAAGGAGAGGACTTGAGATCATCCACAAGTGTCCTCATGGGGAGATCACGAGACAGTGATCTCAGTAGCTTTAAAGCTCTGGGAGATTAGGGAATAGCCATCTTGTTCAAACTCCATTTGGCCCCTCAAAAAGACCTTGGTTTGCATACTCCTTTCCTAACCACTTTTGGAAAAGACTTGTTAACTGCTTTTCAGCTATTAGGAACTTCCAAATCAACAAACTTTACAACACCCAGTGAGTCTCTTGCAATCCTTTGTGAAAGAAGTTTGAAATAGCAATAGCACTTATATATTGCTTCACAGTGCTTTACAGCCCTCTCTAAGCAGTTTACAGAGTCAGCATGCTGCCCCCAACAATCTGGGTCCTCATTTTACCGACCTGAGAAGAATGGAAGGCTGAGTCAACCTTGAGCCTGGTGAGATTCAAACTGCAGTCAGCAGAAGTAGTCTGCAGTACTGCATTCTAACCACTGCACCACCACGGCTTATTTATTAAATAATTAATAATATTTTTATCCCTAGAATAAACAGCAAGAAGCATGATTAAAGTTTTGATTTTATAACAGACTACGGGTTCAGATAAATTTCAAAAAAATATTTTGAAATTAATTATAAAGAATCCTTCTGGGAAAATGCTTTTGTTTTGAGTTCCTTTAAAAAATAATATAGTAAAACAAGAAAACTGCAGGGATTTGTCTAGACAGTCACCAGGTGACATTAAAGTGCAGATATACCCTAAATAAATGCTTTCAAATTGAGAGCTATTTTCTTGAATCATTCCTATAAATGGTATGTGGAAGTAGTAATTAACAGAGTCACCTACCCTGCTTACAAACACACATCAGTCTGGTTTCCAATTTATTTATTTTTATATGCAGCAGTTCCATCATTAAAATCAGAAGATAGATACGGTTGCACCTTCAATATGAATATACAATTAATGCAGCAATATGTTATTATCTTGGGGAGACAATGTAGTACTAATGAATATATTTTCTGTTTCTAATTTTAGAAAAGAAAGTGGCTAGTTTGCTGCATCTTTACTTAAACAATACCTCTAGTTTCCACATAGGTCCAAAACAATGTACTTGGAAAATAAAAATGGAAACAGCCTAGTTCTTCATTTGTCACTATAAACACCTATCCATTAAATAATTAAGAGAGGAAAATACAATTCTGTGAAAAGTATGTGCCAATTTTTAAAACATGCTGAATGTTTGCTTATCTTGGTATATCACCAATCCTAAAAGTCAACAGAGCTTCATACAGGCCATGGTGATATAAAATCAGAACAAACATGTAATACCAAGACTTGCTGCTTCTTTCTTTTAAAAGGAACTTTTAAAAGGATTTAAAAAATACATTCCAAATATCAGCCCTAACCACCATTCAGTGCCATTGTAACTTCAAAGGGCTCCTGAATGAATGGTTGTAAACTGAGGATTACTTGTAATAAAAGATAACCCAAACTGAAATCAGGAAAAAAGTAAAAATGCAAAGAAAAACGAAAAAGAGGGGATAAAAAACCAATAGTGACTTCCAAACTTCACAAGTACAAAGAAAATTTTCCCATCCTCTAAATTTCTAAATATTACAACTGGATCACTTCTTCCTATAAGCCATCACTTATCCATTGGCGAATCCATAAAATGTTGTTTTTGTCCAGATGCTGGCAAAAAGCTTGTAAAGGCTTTCCAATATTTCATAAAGGTATCTCATTTTAATCCTGATCAGATACATCAACTTTGCATTCCTTCCTTTTGCTTCTAATAATCCTTAATTCATTCTGATGCTCTTGTAGGATATGATCTCACTTCAGTTTTTGTTTTCCCATCTCAAAAGATTTACATACGTTTGTAAATCTGATAAAAAATCATTATGCAGGGTTATTTTGTCTTACCATTTGTAATTCCATTTTGTCTGTCATCTCTGATTTATAGTCCAGAATTTATTTCCAAGTATTTCTGCATTAATACTTGTGTATCCCTTTCATCTTGTCAGTCTTCCAAAATATTCCCTTTTAGTTATCATTTCTTCTTTAAAATCTTTTGGAAGTAATACATTCTTATACTGTAGGAAAACACTGTTGCTGACGTATTAGCTACCAGATGCTAACCCCATTCTTCAAAAATTTCCTCAAATGTCTCAAATGTCATAGCCTTGTTTGTCATTGGTAGGTTTCACAAGACTTTTTCCTTTCTTCTGCCTGAAGTCTTTAGTCCCCTCTACTGTTTTAATTTTAAAATTGCAAAATTTCAAATTTCTATTGCTTATTTTCTAATAGACTTAATTCACATTCCCATGAAAATACTGGTTTTTTAAAAATTATTTCCCAAAGCTTTTAACAAAAGTCCTAATATTCCAAAACTGTCTGATCCCTTAATTTGTTTGTAACTTTTTAAGATTAAATTCTTATTAAGCTTTTTGCTGTTTTACCTCAATTTCTTTTAATTATGCAGGCTGTTAATTTATCTTTTGTATTGGAAGAAATGTTAACTCACCGGGTGGTTTTACAAACTTGTTGTTTTGAAGATTTCTTGCCACTTTACAGTCATTGCACTTCAAAGGTGTTTAGAAAGCGAGGCTCAATGAATCTGGTGTTCTTAAAAGGCTCTGCTGCAATTGAGGATGGCTTCCCTAGTCTTCTGGCGCTGAAACCTGCTTATCTGTTATCACTAGATAAGAGATAGCTGGATTTTTGCTTTGTGTTTTTGAGACAGTCAAAAGAGAAGTTCACAAGGCTGAAAATTAACCATTTTGCTTTTGGATTTTGACAGCAGTATCTACGGGGCCAAAAGGAAAATAAAAAATTGCCAGTGTCAATGCTAAAGAAACTTTTTTCCATTTCAGATTCTAGTTCCCAGATGGTCTTGGTAACATCAGGCCTTGGAGAAAGTCTATTAGCGGAAACAGAGATGTGAACAGAATGTCTGATGAGAAAAATATTTCCATGTACTGAATTTGGAAAGATCGTATATTGATGGAAATGTGTATTTTCACACATCTTGTGTAATGTCTACTGTGCTTCTGAATTCATGTGTGCACAAAGCAAAGATAGGAAAGCTAATATGCCTGTATGCAAATACTGGGCTGTGTGACTGAAGATCCATATACTAGTCGCCTTTTCTTTCCTTCTCTGAAACCAGATCCTAATTAATCAGTCCTTATCATCTGCTTTCAATGATTCAGTTGCTGTATTTTTATACTTTGCCATATTTAACTGATCTTTGGGAGAAGCTGCATTTTTTCAGATGTATATATTTATGTATAAGAGATATTCTTTTTATTGCTTGTATTTATGCTTGGGTAAAATTTTATAAAATTCACAAAAATATGGCAGAGTTCTGATCTACGTATGGATGAAAAAGTTAGAAGGGAGGAGATGTACACTGAAAATAGTAACAGCTCACCTGAGCATGTCATTAGTAAAACACTTTGGCTGTTTGACTTCACGTATCTTATTGTCTTCAAAAGCAGAATGCTAATAAGAGTTATGTTGCAAGAATCTTTTCAACCAACGCCTACACTGAACTCAATTTCATGTCTTTACTTTCTCAGGTCTATTTTGAAATACTCTTGTTTCACAAAATGGCAACAGGCCATTAAAAGTAAAAGCTACAGCAATCACATAATTGATTGTGGAAATAATATTGATAAATTAATTTAAAAAATAAAATGTGGATGCCACCAAATTCTCACATTTTGGGTGGCTCTTCCAAGTTGGGGCTGAAATGAGAGAGTTCATACATTGGTCACCAAAGACAACTTCTTGTCAGTGAACATGCTGCACTGCTCAGATAGCTAAAGCCAAGTAAGACGCCCATAGTAGCACATTATCCATTCTCACCTCCCTATCCCGCTTCAAGGGGGGAACACAGTCAACTACCAAAGCTGCAGGCCATCAACACATTCCATTTGCAACTCCAGAGGGTTCATCCCTATCCTAGAAGTATCACAGGGGACAGAAGCTGGCAATGCTAGATACCTAGCCCTCTCTGTCTTCCAGATGGAATACTGGTGTTGAACCACATCCTCCTCTCTGAAAGCCATGGCCAGAGATCTCTAGGATCAGGCAAGAATTCACCAAGTAGGCCCAGATTTCCTAGATTAAACCTTCCGATTCAGCCATGGAAGTGGAGAGAGAGAGAAAATACCACTATGGATGATTCACAGCCAGATTAATTTACAGAAGCAAATGAGAACCGTAGCACTGTTCTCCTCTTTTGTCCCCCTTTCTTCTTCCTCCCCAGACTTCTACTGCAATGGACAAGAATTAGGTTGATTGCAAGGGGAAGAGATATGATACAGGTAAGTAAGTCACCTTGTCCTCCCACATGCAAATTTGGTTGAAGAGGAAGAGACAGTTCTCCTTAGCTGGAGCAGAAGATTTAACATTCACGTGTCAAATCCATCAGACTTTTCCAAAAGGCAGTTTTTCCACAACTAAGTGGGCAGAGGGAGTAGTCCATAAATCCCTAGACTAAAAGAATCAGAATTGTTTGCTTCTATGGATCCTCCGTTAGATCTGTTGGAACTTGGTCTAAGGTGAGGTACAACTTACACCCAATTGTATAATCCTATAATTTTCCAAAGGCATTCCTGGACCTGTTCCCGTGATACCTCTGATTTTGGAAGCTAAAAGTATATAATGATGAGAAAGATGCTTTTAGAATATCCAGAGTACAGAATGAAGATTATATAACACAGAACCCATTAGCTACTGCCTTAGTCTTATTACTAAGAGTCTTCCTTGCCTATTCCATTTTCCCTAGACTTTTGATCCCATGGCCAAGGGGGAGGCATAATCATAATAGCCAGCCCGGCTTTATGGCATATATTAACCTAAATTATACAGTTTTCAGTTGAAGGCATCACTTCTAATGTAGACACCAAGTGACAACTATGGATAGAATACAAGAAAGTAAAGTAATAAAATCAGTCCTCATATTGGGACTTTTCAAACATGGTAATCTATTTAGAAAGCCTCTAGAGATATGGATCTTACTGAGATTGAGAAAAAAACTCTAACCAACCAACCAACCAACCAGGAATGTATCAACAACTAATTCAGAACCAAAGTGATAACATTACAATAGACCATCACGCTGTTTTAGTATGATATGACAAAACATATTAAAGATGTCAGGTGTGATTACAGCTCATTATCTCTACTATTTTTTATATATTTCGTTTCTTCTGGCTTTCTTCCCCCAGCCTTTAGCCCATTAAGTTATTACCTACAGGGCTACCTGAATGCTTGGGCAGCATGTCAACAGACAGTTGACATGCCGCCAGTATTACCATCATTCTAGAAATCCAATTATATATCTCCTCCACAAATAAAATATAAAGACCTTGAAAACCAATAGGAGGCAGCAATGTCTGCATTTTCTAATTAGGATTTTTCCAGTAAGCCTTTGCATGGTTTATAGTGGACTTCCAACCAGGGATGTTTTGGATTTCAAACACAACCTTCAAAGTGATTGAAGGTGAGGTTGATGTGGATATTAGCAAAACATCTAGAAGGACTCATGTTGGGAAGGCTGATATACAAGTATATCAAGCATTTGAAGGGACTTTAAAACCTAAACACTGAAAATAAAAAAAAAGAATATATGATTCATGCTACACTAAGGTCTTCAGCATCCTGCTAAAGATCAACAGTGAATTGTTACCTAACTGATAATTCCAGGAAAAAAATCAATTTGAATATAATCATAAAGGAAAGTTAATCTTGGTGTAATTTACAGGTAGAGTTGTATCTCGGTGGTATAGCAATCTTTTGCATTAAGATGGTTCCAGATTAGACCCCTTGCATTTCTGGTTAAAATATCAATTATCAAGTTTTGAAAAATACCTGTGATTGCACCTTTAGAATTTTAGCAGAAGATTTCTATGGTCTGTTTCTGATTCAAGCCACAAAATAAACAACCGACCGCATAGACATATTTTTAAAATAGTTTTATTTCTGCCTTTAAAATATACATTATCAGTTTGAAAATCTCAAAACAAAACAAACCCACCCACCCCCCAAAAAACCCCCAAAACAAAATACACCATCACCAAAACATTTTAGTTGTAGATTAACAGTCTTGAGTTAGTGTGGGAACAGCTAAATGAGTCAATTCAAGTTCTCCAACAAAATACTGCCAGAGGTGAAGGGCTAAGGAGCCAGATTGCACAAGGACAGTAAATTCCCTTGATAAATTATACTATTCATTTATAATAATAATTTAAAAATATTTCGTTTCTTCTGGCTTTCTTCCCCCATTCTTTAGCCCATGAAGTTATTACCTCCAGGGCTACCTGAGTGCTTGGGCGGCATGTCAACAGCACTTCAAAGGTCACTTATAGAAGGGGTTAAATGGGTACCCATAACCTCTGCAGGGCTTTAAATTATCCATTTTTGGCCCTTAAACCACATCCAACTTTTTTTTTAAAAAAATGTAAAAAGTCCAAAAATTTAGATCCCACCAACTTGAAGGGCTGTGAGGGCCAAAAGAGGGATGGTAGCAACCCTGAGCTGAATTTTATGGGTCCCCACTTTAGCTCAATGTATCTAAAGAGAGAAGGAAAAAAATATTTAGATTATCGTTATCAGCTATACTTATGTCAGCTTCAGAATGTTTTATGTAGCCAAACACAGAAAGGAGAACTGGATCTGGATTTAACATATTGTAAACCGAAACTCGAATCGATTCCATTGACCCAATTAGCTCATGAGAACTATTTCATTTCAACTAGATAAGATTCAACCAATACTGGTTTAAATAAAAGGTCACCAAGCTGCCCTACCTCCATCAGTAACCAAATTAAAAGAATACCGGACTGGAACAGAAAAAAATAGCGACCTTTGTCCCTTCCATGTAGTGCAGAGAAAATTCAAGGAATTCACAAGCTAAATCAAGAGAATGAATGAGGAAGTAAGTAAATATCAGCTGAAGAATTCAGACCACTAAGTATTATGTAAGCTAAAGGAATAATATCTTTAGCACCAGTTTATTAGCAAAAAATACTGTGTTACATCTCACTAATACAATGCAGTAGCTAGCAGCTTAACTAAAGGAATGGTCCATTAGTAAGAATTTAAACACGACCATATCCAAAAGGTCAGGTATGACCAGATTGCTGTATTTGAAAAGAAAGGCCGTAATATTCTCTAACAGAAAATTACCAAAATCTCATTCAAACAAATTACTGGCAAAAACAATTAAGCGAAGTAGCCAAGAAGTTTCTCTGGTTGCATGAATAGCAGGGCAGGTTAATGAATTCAAATATGGAAGTTTGATTCTTTAATGAAAAATTCTTAACACTATGAAATTAGTCCCTCCCCTCAAATGCGCAAATAACACACAAAAACAGCCAGAAAGTAAGAACAAAATACTGAATACAAGTAGGAAACCAAAAAGGGGGAAAGGGAATAAAAGACCTTGGGTAAGGCCTTGGAAAGGCACTAGTGTCAATTTGGACCCCGTATTGGGATGCCCATCCTCATCAGCCGTCTCCAAGGGGGCAAACAAGAAGTATCTAATTTTCTGCCAAGAAGAATCAACAAGAGGCAAGCTGGCTGTATGGTTTAGTCTTGGATTAATGGGATTTTTTCCCCCTCAGCTAGTGAAATAATTTTATGGACCAGGCATAAGATGACTCAAGATCAAGAAGCTGAGATCTCTCTTCTACAGTATGTACCACCCCATCCCACAACACTTTTCTGTTCACTCAAAAATGGAGAATTAAGTATATATTAACAGTTGAAGACTTGAAGCAGCATTCCTCAATTTGGCATCCCCCTGACCCCACCCCAGAAGTGTTGAAACCACACAGCCCTATACAGTCACACTTGCTGGGAATTTTAGCCCCTACACATCTAAAGAATAAGAGTGAGGAAGACTAATCCAAAGGAAAACATAGATAATATACTATCACCAAATCATGATCCAGAGTAGCCAAGTGATAGCTAAACAGACAGCTACCACAGACTCAGCTCATTATGGCAAACAATCTAGCTCAGAGGTCTCCAACCTTGGCAACTTTAAGACTTGTGGACTTCAACTCCCAAAATCCCTCAGCCAGCAAAGCTGGCTGAGGAATTCTGGGAGTTGAAGTCCACAAGTCTTAAAGTTGCCAAGGTTGGAGACCCCTGAGCTAGCTCAAGTTGGGAGACTATGGCAGGGAGTCTGAGGTCTAGTTTGGCAGACAACCCCAACTTCCAGAATATGGAGCCCCATTCCCCATATGCAACATGCAAAGAAACAGTAGAGGTGATTCCTGTGCCTCATCTGCATTGTTGACCTATGCATATAGCCACAGGAAAGCTTGGAGAGACAAACATGAACTCAACCAAAATGTTACAGAATTCACCAAATAGCTTACAGAACTGAGGATGTTCATTCACAGAAGGCTTCTCACTTCTTTACTCATCTTCTTCACCTGATGGCTTGGTGGGAGATAGAGGCAAGAAAATAGGGACTAAATATTCCTACCTCATGCAACAAGCCGAAAAAGTAGAAATATAGGCTTCAGGTGTCTCAGGACTTAATTTGAATCAATTGGAACTGATCAGTAAGTGTGAAGGCAGAATTTTTGAAGAAAAGAAATGAAGTCAGGTGGAACCCCTCACCAAGCGTTTTGAGGAAGGAGACATGGAGGGAAGATAGAAAGCGTGCCTTTGTTTCAACTGCTCCATTGTTCTTTACCTTAAGAGGGAAGGTCTGTAAGGTAATTAACACCAGATTCATACAGTTAAGAGTGCTTGTGTAGATCTAAAATTGTGCTGGTTTTCCAATCATATATATTATTATAATTGGACTCAGTGTAACTATTTTCTAGATCTTGGCCTTCAAGACAAGGAGAACAGGTTGAAGAAGGCAGGCACAGAGAGCACAATTCTATCTCTTATCCACACCTGAGGAGTGCTTGAGCAGTCAACATCAGCACAAAGAGTTGCCAGCATACATCCAAGTGTATCCTGGTGCTAGAGAAGAGCTCTCTTCCCCCTTTCCCGTGTTATTAAAAAGACAGTAAATACTTAAACATTGCCTAGAATTCCTGGCCAAAATAACATGATGGCAATCCCTTGAGTCTCAGGGCTTGAAGGGCAACCCTGGGAAGAGAATGCAACAATCAACCTGGGTAGCCAAGACAATTCTTCTCCATTCTCAAGTAAGTAAGTTGCCTTGCTCCTGAGCCTGGGTTAAGCTGTCCTTCCGATGTAAATGATGAACCCCCATTCTCTTGGGGCTGCGATGTGGGCGCCCAGGAGGTGGCTTGCTCTTGCCATCCTTGCTCTGCTCAGAAACCCCCTCCTGGCTGTTCACCCTGCTTTCCTGGAGCAGCAATTCCTGTTCTTCAGCTGGGCTCCCAGATGAGTAGTCTATGTAATCTTTGGACTTCTCTGGTGAAGAAGTGACAGGCTCTGCCATTGCCTCAGTACCAGACCCTTGCAGCAATTTGCAGCTTTCGTCCTGGGAGAAATCTGTGCTGTAGTCAGAAGAGAAGTGGTTCCGGTGACTTCGAAACTCTGTGCTGTCGATGTCCACGCTTGAGTCTCTGCTTACAGTCCAGCTGTAGCTCTGCACAGATTCTTCACCATCTGAGTAGGCGGAAGCTACTCGACCTAACTCTTGCATGGAGCGGCTGAAACGTTTCTGAAGCTCCTGTGCTGTGTCACGGCTAAATGCAGTACGGTTTACTAGCACCTGCTCTGTGGTAGGAGGAGCCTTATCCACAAACATCCGCTGCCAGTTAGCTAGTAAATCCTCCTCGGAGCTGGCGGAACTGGCAAATGTGCTGGGAACCTGTGGGGGGCTGCTGAAAGGGCTGCTTTGAGATGATCCAGGAACCCGGTTCAACTTGGGGGAAGGTTGGTAGGAGCAGCTGGAGGCAGAGCGTTGACCTGAGGCTGGGCTGCTAGGAAGGGGGCGCTGCCTGTCACAGTTCTCATCCTCCCCCTGGACTAAACTCAACGAGATAGCTTGGCGGGTAGCATAAGTACAATTGGGCAGTGGACTGTTCTTTGGAATCCGCACCTTGTCCTCAGAAAACTCAATGACTTTGCGCCCTGGATACATGGGGTGGGGAGGGGGAGGGGTGGGATATGGGCTTAATTTCTCAAAAGTAGGCACCTCCTTTGGCAGGCTCTCCAAGCAGTTCTGTGGTTTGCAGCTCCCATTTTGCTGTCTAGATCCCTCCTTCCCCTTGCTTTCTGCTTGCCCCGAACTCACACAAGTTTCAGGAAGGGTGCCACTCATATCTACATGCACAAAAACATCTTCAGCCATACAGCAACTTCCACTGCTGGATTTGGCTGAGTTCAGCACCAATGATTCTGGCTTCTCCAACACTCTAGCAATGACTGAGGTGGGCACAGCATCAGAGGGAGCCAAGGTGTGCAGTTCCTCCTGGCCAGGGCCTACAGAATCCTGAGTGTTTTGCAAGTGCTTGTTGACCATATCTTGCAGCTCGGATGGAAGCTAATAAGTAAAAGACAAGAGTAGTCTGGAATTAAAATAGCATATAGGAAACACGGTAAATGGGATGGACAGATACACCAAGGTGTCTGTAGAGGTTTCTGCAAAACCCATCTAAACTGCTTGTTCTAACTCAATGTAACTGAAGAGCTTTTCAAATAGGTAATACCTACATTCAAAATACTTCTTTTTCTATCCCAGAATCAAGGGAAATATTGTGCTTCCAATATACGTTTAGAACAAATAGAAATATTTGTAATATCTTGCAGTCCTTGCTCCAGTTAGGCCAACACAATACTATTGATCGGTGGGAAAAAAGTTGATTGCCATACTGAACTGAATGACCAATTCCCTCCTTGCCCTCGTTATAAGCTACGTTTATTACACAAATAGATTCCGTGCAGAACAACTTGCAGAACATCCTAGAGCTGAGCTTTTAGCAGAACATGGTCCTTCCTTGCTCTCTAAAATGCCTTCCTGCAGGACTCCGCTCTTATTCATTTCCCAATAAATACTGCAGCAATTCCTGTAAACCATGAAAAGAGGAATGACAGGGAACATGAAAGCCAGCACCCATGGCAAAGATTGAATAGGATGAATGCAGAGGTGATGTAGTCTTTGTCCCTGGCCAAATGCCCTGTGATGGGACAGATATGTTAGGACTGCGAAGACAAGCATTGAGCTAACATAAATATCCAGCAGTAGAAATGTGTAAACACTCATACCTGAATACATGTACCAGGCTTGCAAATATAAATGAACCCCCTCCCCCCTTTTAAAAGTAATATATGGTAGAGGACAGGAGGAACTTTGTCCACGGGGTCGCAATGGGTCAGACACAATTTCACAACTAATAAAAAAAAATTTTTTTGGGACTATAAAACGCTCTAGATCAGTGGTTCTCAACCTGTGGGTCGCGACCCCGTTGGGGGTCGAATGACAATTTGCCAGGGGTCACCTAAGACCATCGGAAATATGGGAAGTATACTTGCAAGTCGAAGAATTGAGCTCCAATGGTTGACTCCACAAGCCAGCTGCAGGCTCTTCAAATCGCTAGCCGAATTCAGCTTCAGGCACGATGAATTAAAAAAGAGAGAAATCTTTGCTCTGATGTCTCCCTCTCAAGCCAGCTGCAATCACTCCCAATCACTAGCCTAATCTGGCTTCAGGCGCGATAAACTTAACAGGGGAGGAGTCTCCGCTTTAATGCCTCTATCCTCAAGGCAATCGCAAGCAGTTCAGATCGTTAGCCAATACGGTTTCAGGCGCGATAAATTCAAAAAAACTGTTTGCCGCTTCCCCCCCCTTCTGCGGCTGCTGAGGCGCGCTGAGATCACTGCCTAAAAAAAATAATTTTACGGTTGGGGTCACCACATTGTGGGGAATTGTATTAAAGGGGTTGCAGCACAATAAAGGTTGAGAACCACTGCTCTAGATATTTAAATTTCCTAGTCTAACTAGCTTCCTTGTTTTCTGTCCTGCTACTAAATTACCTCTTCACTTTAGTTTGTTAAAAATCCCTGTAGTAAACAGATTCTGTAGTAAACAGATTCTGTAGTAAACAGATTCCTGTATTGGAGTAGTAATTCTCTTATAAGAACTCATTGTGCCGAGGACTCATATAGAAAAGAGGAAAGTTAGGATTAAGCAGGAGGCTTGGAATTCATGAAACTCTTTTCAGGAACCTACTGAATTCAAAGCCAATGAGGCAATGAAAGTGAGAAACATGAACAAGATGACTGGCATTAACTGTTTGTTTTCCCCTTTAGGAAACAGAAATCCCAGAAAAATAAGGACAGGCAGTTCAACCCAGGCCATTAAAGTCACCAGTCCTCAAACCCCTCCAGGTTTTTACTTACATCGGCAAATTTGTGGTTCCGAAAATGAGATTTGTTGCACTTCAGGAGCTGCACTGCTAAATTACAGTCTAGCCGGTATCGCTCCTGTCAAGACAACACATCGTAATTGAAGAGACATAGCTTGAAATGGTCCACAACCATGTGATGTCCCAGGAAAAAGTACAAAAGTATTTCGCAATGATGAAAACAAAATAACTGAGAACTTGCAACAGTTTACGGCAGGACTGTCAAACTCGCGTTGTCACGGCATTGTCACCTGACGTACTGGGACTTTTTCCCCCTTTGCTAAATCGGGAGGGGGCAGGGCCAGCACATGACACAACTGGCCTGCGAGTTTGACACCCCAAGTGGGAAGGCCCCTATTCCTAATTTTGTACATTTTAAAAACACCCAATTGGGAAAGGATGTTCTAAATAAAACACAGATTAAGTATCCCAATTTTCACAATCCATCTCCTTGAAAAAGTATATATGTGTCAATATGTTGCTTGGATAGGAATTGGGCTCCCTTATACAATCCCATGGTTTTTTTTTTAGAATGGTCTTTATTGATCTTCAGCAGGCTGTCATCTGCTGCTCTTCACAGAATTTTAAAAACTAATATACTTAAGTAAGGATAAGCCTATTAATTATTACACAAGATCAATGTTCTGAAAAAAACTTACATTAAGCTCTTCCAGTTTATTGATAGTTGTTTTGGCATCCAGAAGCTTATTAGTGAGCTCCACAATTTCCCAATCAAGAGTTTTCCGATCCATTTCAGCTTTTTTAATCTAGAGGATAGCAATATACAGGTGATGAGTCACATTAGTCAACAATTGGCAGTCTTCATCCTTGCCTTTTTCTCTTCCATATCCTACCCAACTCCAAAAGTCAAACTCCTTTTCTTCATTTAGCAAAAAAGAGGCTTAAGTAACCCATATAATTATTTTTGTGTGTCTTAGGAAGGGAATGATTTAGGAACACAAACTATGTTTGAGTGTTTCTTGACTTCTTCATACCTGTTTGCAAAAACACCATACAAACATGAAGAATGCCTTTTAAATCAGGAATTGGTAAATCTGAGCTTCTGCTATGTGCTCCAATTCATATCATTTTAAGCTGGCATTATCTATTGTCAGGCATTATAAGAATTATAAGAATTGAAATCCAAAAGCAAGCAAGATCAGACTTTAGTAATTTTGGATTGAATATACACATTTGAGCAGGGGAGAATTTATGCTTGGGGAAACTGTGAAAAGCTGTTTGTGTGTATTTATCTAAGGAAAAGATAAAAGGAGCACATAAAATATCCAAAGCAACTGTACTTATTATATCTTCTACTCATGTTTTCCACAACTCTACATATATCCAGGTTTTCTGTAACAATCATTTACGGTAATTGTCGGGCAGAGGAATAGTAACTTATTTGGCTTCGTCTGAATCTCACCGTTACACATGGCCTTTAATTTCATAATAATAATGTTAATTAACAAAAATCTCAATTTTCAAGTTTTAGTCTAGACATGGTGGGAGAATGGTAGGAGAAAATTTTGAAAGCAAGCAGATATTGTACTCTTTAAAAAACATAGCAAATCAATATCTAGAGCTTATCATTAGAAAGCAAAAGTTCCTGCACCATGAGATTTAAAATTCTACTCTCCTACACTTACCTAGCACTGCAGGCTAGTATATATATATTCTTTATAATAAAAGTGATGTGACCCACCAAAAATGAAATCCATCTTGGAATGAATTCAAACAAAAATGCATACTCTGAGCAAGGTGCATAGGACAAGTGCAATAAATAACAATGATTGAGGGGTTATTTATTTATTTATTTCTATTCCATCTTTATTATATTTATAAATAAGTCAAGGTGGCAAACATACCTAATACCTAATATTTCTTCTTCCTCCTATCTTCCCACAACAACCACCCTATGAGGTAGATTGGGTTGAGAGAGGTTGACTAGCCCAAAATCATGTATGCTGGCTTTCATGCTTAAAGCGGGATTAGAACTCGCAATCTCCTGATTTCTAACCTGGTGCCTGAATCACTAGACAAAACTAGATAGTGTTTTTTTAAGCAGGTAATTCAGAGACTGTCTGAGAGGCAAAAAGTAATGTTTAAATGCATGCCATTTTGATAAGAAATAGACTTAAACTGACTTGCACATCCTAACTATTTCTTGAGTCTCCAAGACCGTCCTTTTATTCCAACTTCTTCAAATAAGTGTACAACAGCCTTTAAATACCGGTACTACCGGTAAGTATAGGGTCTTTCAATGGGTGAGCAACCTTCCAGCAGCTGAGACCCACCCTTTGGAGCAAAATGAAGGCAATGGGTACATTGATGATGCAAGTAGTTGGGGCCGAGATCTTGCCCAAGTTTGAGGAATGAATGTTGAGATCTGTCTATTACTTTAAGCCTACTTTACTGCTCACGCTATATGTGTTTCCAGCCTCAGTGGCAATCCCACCCAGCAAAGCACTCATAGTAAAGGAGTATGATCAGGATGGGATTCAGGGATCAGGAAAATACACAACTTGTGCTTTCCACTTTGTCCACCTATGCTTTCCATGAAAATTGATTCTCAGAGTATTCATTTTGTATTTAAAGTAATACCTTATTGTTCTAAAGCCCACAGAGAAAAATTTTTGTTTCTTTTTCCTGCACAGTTATACAACTTGTGATATAAAGTGAGCAGGATCAGAAGCTTTCTGATATTTCACATGTTCACCCCATTTATTTTATTTTCAAATTTATTTGCCACCCATCTCTCAGTTCAGATGACAGATAATATAACTTTCATACTAACACCAAGATTACTGGCACCTTTGTGTCAGCAGCTGCTTCAGCAAAACATTTCATTTAATTTGAAAAACGCGAACTTGTTCCCACTCCGTTCTGTCTTGTGAAGCATGGGTGCTGATATTGGATTTAAATGATAATGATTTAATACTGTATTTGTACTACAATGAGAATTTTGGTATGGTGATTGAAGCTTCTGAGAACTGTACTACCCAACTCCTAGTTCTGCAATGATAAGAAAAAGCACTGTATTTCATGTCAGTTTGTGGATTAATTTTTTGGGTAGACAAATGGCATCCTCCACCCCTCCCCCAAAAAACAACAACCCTATGACATCCCATAAAATAGGATGGAGCAAATCATGCTAGGAAAGGATCGGCTATTTCATTCAAACCCAAGTTGCAGGCTGATTCAGATTCTGGATCCCATCAAAGACAGTGCAAGTGGGGCTGAGTAATGCATGGAGAACAATGAAACTGGAAAGGCTGAAACATGTGAAGAGGAAAAGAAAAACACACAAACGAAAAGACGCAACTGCAAAAATCCAGTTTTGACTGAGAGAGGCCTGAGAGGTGAGCACACCCAGCATGTGCCAGCAGCAGCGTAGGAAGGAAAGAAACAGAGACAGAGAGAGAGAGAGAAAGAGAGAGAGGAGAGAAAAAAAGCCATGAGTGTTATGAATGCACATAATATACAAATGTTGGCTCCACTCTGATACCCCACAATTCATGATAAAACCGTCCCACCCAGATTCTGCAATAAGCAGCATATAATGACTCTAAGACTCTTTTAAAGAACTGTGAGGCAAAACTACAAATAGCTGCGTTGCAGAAGAACCCAAAACACTGTTGCACAAAACACAAGACTTAGAAGCAATGCCCATTTTCATCAACTCTACACTGAAATTCTATTTCAAATCTTGATTCTTTGCATGTTGATATTACTATACAGTACTGGTACCCTTTAAAAACTTTAAAACAGTTAGCCCTGCCCATTCTACTCATTATAGGGCCATACAATCACTTACCAGGGCATGCAGCTTCTCCTCCAAATCCTGATTTGTTCTTTGTGAAGCTGTGTAACTATTTTGCAATCTAAGATATAGAAGAGTACCCATGTTACTGAATAGGCACAAAAGGTTCCCTGGGGTGAAAACCAGATATGACATATTATACAATGGACTGTGATATTGTGTTTACGGATGCCTTAAACTCTGCCATGTTTGGGTATTTCATCTCCTTCTGCATTAATCTGCAGGAAGCTTGAGAAAGGGGGTACAAAATTGAGGGGTGGGTGTGAGAATGTAGGTGGGGGGGAGAACAAGCTTGATAAGGGGAAATGATCAAAATTCACTCCAGCGAAAGATCAGAAATGTTGAAGGCTATGATAAAGCTTTCAGAGAAATCTCCCAATTCTGTATGGTAGAATACAGTTATCAGTAAAGGTCAATGGTGAAATTCAATTTTTTTACTGCCGGTTCTGTGGGTGTGGCTTGGTGGGCGTGGCGGGGGAAGGATATTGCAAAATCTCCATTCCCACCCCACTCTGGGGCCAGCCAGAGGTGGTATTTGCTAGTTCTCAGAACTACTCAAAATTTCTGCTACCGGTTTTCCAGAACCTGTCAGAACCTGCTGGATTTCACCCCTGGTATAAAGGTTAATCTCTGCCTCTCTCTTCATCATCTCATCTTCCTCCCACCTATGAAGCAGTTATATTAATGACTGCACATGTCAACCTCTGTCTATAATGCTTGCTTGCTATCGGTTGCCATTGTAACGGGAGGAAGGAGGTTTTGCTGATATTTGGGGGTGGCGAAGTGAGCTGGTGGAGGGAGGAAACTTCTCACAGTCTTCAAGCAGCTGTGGAAGGAGCTGATAGCTGTCAAGGTCAACCGTTCTGGCATACCAGATAGATGGGAGCCGTCTGAAGAAGAACCCCACATGATACCTTGGGGAGATGTGGATTGGACACTCAACCTGGGTCCTTGGGGGGAAGAGTTTTGGGATTGCTTTCAATATCTAATTTTCACACCTATTGCCTTAGACCTGGCTTTTCTTTCATTGCATTCAGTTCGTACTCAGTAAAAGTACCTTTCTCTACAAACATGGAGTTGGGTTTTTCTTGAGTTTTGAATGGAGGCACATCTGACATTAAGCAACGTCTAAGGAATTTGTCTCATTGCCCCAGTTTCTAAGCTGGTGGTCCATGATTTATCTGTGTTTTCTAAGACCTAGACTCTCAACTTGGTTTAAACTACTGTATCCAGGCCTAGTTATATTTAATAAACTATAAATATTGATAGGCAATGAGAAAGGACCCCTTCCCTCTGTAGCAGTAAAGCATCACTCATGTCAACAACTTTCCTAGGTGTAACAAAGCCCTAGATTAGTATTTCTCAACACTGGCAGTTTGAAGATGTGTGGACTTCACTCCTAAAATTCTGGTTGGGGAATTCTGGGAGTTGAAGTTCACACACCTTCAAGTTGCCAAGGTTGAGGTACAGTGACCTAGATGATGGAAATAAAATGTGATATATCTCAACAGGTATCACTTATTTCAAGATTCAGTGCCAATTAAGACAATGTAGCCATCATCTTGGGGAGTCATGGGGAGACATTTGGATTGGGCACATGTCTTTCACAATATTCAGTAACACTCATTTCCTTCTCTTTTTCCGGCTCCCTATGACTGTCTTCAGTTATTAACCAAAGTATTAAAAAGTCTGACCGAATAATCTCTATGTAGTAATTACAATATAGCTCTGTAAATCTACTTACATAACACTAAGCTAGCCAATAGCAAGCTAATTGATAAAGGGGAAAAAAATCCATCTTTTTAAGTAGTGTCTGCACACCTCAGGACACACATTTCATATAGAACAATTTCCCTGTACATAATAATAATAATAATAATAATGATAATATCAGAGTTGGAAGGGACCATGGAGGTCTTCTAGTCCAACCCCCTGCCCAGGCAGAAAACCCTACACCATTTCAGACAAACGGCTATCCAACATTTTCTTAAAAATTTCCAGTGTTGGAGCATGTACAACTTCTGCAGGCAAATTGTTCCGCTGATTAATTGTTCTAACTGTCAGGAAATTTCTCTTTAGTTCTAAGTTGCTTCTCTCCTTGATTAGTTTCCACCCATTGCTTCCTGTTCTACCCTAAGGTGCTTCCTGTTCTACCCTAAGGTGCTTTGAAGAATAGTTTGACTCCCTCTACTTTGTGGAAGCCCCTGAGATATTGGAACACTGCTATCATGTCTCCCCTAGTCCTTCTTTTCATTAAACTAGGCATACCGAGTTCCTGCAACCGTTCTTCATATGTTTTAGCCTCCAGTCCCCTAATCATTTTCGTTGCTCTTCTCTGCACTCTTTCTAGAGTCTCAACATCCTTTTTACATCGTGGCGACCAAAACTGAATGCAATATTCCAAGATAGATCAATATTCTCTTGTAGATCAATATTAATGATCTACAAGAGAATATATACTTTGGCTTTCCAGATGTTATCAAACAACTACTATGAAGAATAGCAGCCAGGAGCTATTAGGAGTTGTAAATGAACAACCTGGAAAGCCAAAGGTGTCCCTGACTTCATTTGCAATATTTCTATAAATGGCAGAGTATGGTAAAATATATTGCAGAATAAGCTAAACGCTACCAACTAAGAAACTGGACTGCTTTTCTCTCCTCTCCTCCTCCCCACCTGATGTTCTAAAAGTCACATACCTACGGAATTTGTCTTTAAATTTTTCTAGTTCTTCTCGATTTTGGCCCAATTCCATCTCCAGGTAGTCTTGCCCAGACTCCAACTCCCTCTCCATTGCTTCCATTTTGTTCGTGACATAGGCCAGACGTCGACGCAGCTCCTCATTGTCATGCTGCAACAACCTAAGGTAAAAAAAATCAGCATTTCCAATTAAACTACAGGGAACTTTGCTGCCGATATAGCAATGTGACTCTGAACAAAGTTCAATTTCATTCCTGGACTCTGGAAAGATGAAACAAGATAAATGCATAAAACATAGCTTCAATTGTCACCTAATTTAGCTGCAAAGTGAACAAATGAGCTTTATAAACTGAAAATTTGCTTAGAACAATTGGCTAATTATAACCCAAACACATAGACACCCAAATCACCGTCACTTTCTGCACAATATCCACAAGTTCTGTGGACAGAAAACTGATAGCTTCAAATTCAAATTTTCCTGTACAGGATTCTCAAAAACCATCATCTGATAAGCCAGGAAAGGAATCACAGAATCATGGAAGTGAAAAGCTCAAAGATCTTGTCCAATCATCTGCAAAATGCATGAAAAACAATTAAATTACCCTCAAGCAGCAGCATCCTCTTAAAAATCTAACCAGGGATAGAAAACCCACAACCTCCATACGAGAAATATTCCATTGCTGTTCAGATCTTTAAAAAGTTTATCCTTTTATTTAAGCAAATTTCAAGAGGCTGAAACTTGTAACCATTATTTTTGGTTTCCATTTCTGTGACTATAGAAAATAGTACCTGATTATCTTATCTATACTACCTTTTTAATATCTCACTTCAGTCTTTTTTCTTTCTGGTTGAACATCCAAGGTTCCTTCAGTCTGTGCTTTAGTCTTTCTATCATCTTTGTCACCCTCCACTGAACCTGTTCTAAATTATCAATCAATCAATCAGAATAAAGCTGGAAGGGACCTTGGAGGTCTTCTAGTCCAACCCCCCACTCAAGCAAGAGATCCTATACCATTTCACAAAGGTGGCTGTCCAGTCTTTTCTAAAACCTCCAGTGATGAAGCCCCTGCAACTTTCTAGAAATGTGGTCCCAAAATTATATATGTGGACTCACCAGTGTGTAATAGAGGGGAATAAGGGCTTTACATATCTTTGATACAATGTTCTTCTAACAATTATCTCACGCTAACTTATGTTAGCTTATTGACAATGAATACACACAGATCATTCTCCATTATGGCACTTTCAAGCCAAGAATACTCATCTTTTAGGTGTGCCATGTATTTTTCCTCCCTAAATATAACAACTTACATTTTTCCCTTTTGAAGAACAACTTGCTTCTTTTCAGTCCAGCCTTCTAATTTGTTCAAATTAGACTGCAATCTTGTTCTGTCACCTAGGATTTTAGCCAGGTCTTCCAATTTTGGGTCCTCTACAAATTTAGTAAGCGGCTCATCAATCTCGTTATCCAGATTTCTACAAAAATGCCAAATAATACTGGCTGTAAGACAGATTCCAGTAGTTACTGCTTTGTAACATGATGTAGAATTGTTTATGCTGATTGCCTGAGCACAGCTGGCTACCTGCTGTAGAACAATCTTACTGTGGTGCTATCCAAATTATACTTTAATACTTGTCAAGGAGAATGCCATGTGGAATCTTGTCAAAAGCTTTGCTGGAATCGAGGCAGGCTATATCCATAGCATGGATAACTAAAATAATTGACTTGCAAAGGAGATGAGGTCTGTCTCACATGACCTATTTTTATAAAAAGCTTGGCTTAGCAAGCGCAGTGTTTTCTTTAAAATGATTACAAATGCCCTGCTTTACTATCTGACCAAAAATTTCCCAGATACTGATATTAGGCATTAAATCTAAGAAAGTCAGAAGGCAAGTAGTCAGTGGAATACTATATTGACATGTCTGTTATGGTTAAAGATGTAGGGGTGTTTGTGTGTGTGAGAGAGAAAGGGGTGGGGGAGGGAATTCCTAAAATGTTACTTGTGAAATACAAAAGTATATGGTTTTCATTCATTGCTTTTCGAGTCAGATTTTTGTGACTGGTTTTATTTGCTACAGGAGCTCTTTGGGTAGTTTGACTCAGCTTTCCATCCTTCTGAGGTGTTGGTAAAATGAGGACCCATATTGTCGGGGGCAATATGCTGACTCTATAAATCTCTTAGAGAGGGCTGTAAAGCACTAAGGGGTAATATATAAGACTAAGCACTATTGTTATTGCTATTTGGGTAGTGCTGAAGATAGTTTTTTTCAAAATTCCTAGCATGTTATCAGACCAGAAAATACGATGAAAAGGAATTTGGGATAAATTTGGAATCAAAAAGAGCATGCAAGATCAGGTAAATCTAATGCACAGAATGAAGATGCCCACAAGATTGTTTTAAGGAGCAAGCCCATCTGGGCACCAACATCAGCAAATGTGAGCAACTTGCTTTCGTCAGGAAAGGAAAATTCCATGCTTGATCATTTCTCTACTACTCTACAGAGGGTTTAATTCTAAAAAGTAGGCCACCCATCTATGCAAGCAGCTCCTTCTTAGTTTACAGCCTTTAGATTAAGCACAGCAGCCAGATGGGGCTAAATAGCTCAGGTATCCACTGGAAGTTGAAACTCACTCAATAATTTATGTGTTCCCAGGGAAAACAAATAACATTGCAGGAAGGAAAATAACCATCCCATTTTTACCTTGACTTCAAAGTTCATATTAAGAGAACTATCCACTTTTAAGTCTCCAAATAAATTTCTAAACAAAGATTCATATATTGGCTTTGGAAATACTGATGCATAAGGATGATGTTGCCATGTCCATACATTTACATCTATGTAGATATTCTCTCAAAGATTCAATAATTCTTTTAGTGTTGTTCTTCACAGGCTTATCATCTGCAAATATTTTACCCATTCGATTTTCCAAAAACAACAGAAAATAATATTTTAAAGACATATAAATAAATAATCAAACTTAGAATGGATATTGTTCTTAAACTAACCTGTTACAGCAGCACTAAGACGAAGATAACACCGGAGTTTTCATTTAATAATTCTACAGCTGGGTTTCTGTGAAGAGCATCCTTGGCAGTTTAAGCTCAAGTCAGCCCTTATCAGCTCTACAATGATCACTTTTGCCGGACTTAAAAGTTATACATTAGTTCTTTTGAAGCATATTGAAAAGTTAACAGAGGAAAACACAATTCCACAACATCGGGAAATAAGCACAGATAATATAACCTGAAACCAGAAGTACTACAAACAACTATGGAACAAAAAAAGGCCAGGATACTTACTTTATCCTTTCCGCATCTGTCAAGGGCTCCTACAGAAAATAAAAGGAAACAGAGGTTTAATGAAAAGTACAAACTAGTTACCAGAACATCAAACTAAACCATACAAATGCTAAATGGAAAAAAATAAGGACCAGTTTGGATAATGGTTAAAGATATCAAGTCTTGAAACCAGGAGATTATGCATTCTACTCCTGCCTGAACTCAGTTGGCCCAATCACTCTCTCAGCCCTAGGAAACAGGCAATGGCAAACTACATTTGAAATCTTGCCAAGAAAATTACGGGGACTTGTGCAAGCAGACACCAGGGGACAAGACCAACCTGAAAATCAGATTTCTGGGGAAGCCACAAATATTTTTGAGAAACTGCCTATGTTAGGCCACAACTGTGGTTATGAAGGGAGGACAATTTGGATTAAGAACAGAGTATTCTGAACAGATCTCTCAGTCACAAGGCTTATTACACAAATAGTACCTTGGATTTGTTTTATGGCAAATGTATTCTTTCAGTCAAAACACCAGTTGACTTAAGCTTTTCCAGACATTTGTTTATTCCCTTCTATCATCACAAACTATTTGACATTCAAGGTACCAACCACTATGTTTTTTTTGAGATGTTAGCAAAATACTATATTGTGCCATAAATCAATGTTAAATCAATTATTTTAGCAATCCTATCAATAAAAACTTAAGATAAATGATATTGCTATCAAGGACCTAGAACATTCTTTACCGACTCCATTTTACAAAAAGGGTAGTCTCACAACAAACTAAGATATTTTAGGCCAATGAAATATTTTAGATATTTTAGAAATGAAACCATCTAAATTCATCATCTAAATGTTATGGTTTGATAGGAACTTGAATCCAGATATCCTCAATCGGTCAAGTGTCAAAACTTACTATTGCTTAGTATTTCTATTTAATTTTATTTCATAATTATCTTTTGAGGTTTGGGAAGCTTTGAATCAGAAACCCTCAGTGGTTCTTAAATATCGTAGTTTCCAATTGCTCCTTTTGTCTATGGAGATTCTCAGCCATCCAGGTGATGGTTGTCCCAAAGGTGCCTTTTCAAAAAGCAACTGGACTTTCTTTCTTTTTACTTAAAGAAGTTTCACTTCTCATCCAAGAAGCTTCTTCAATTCTGACTGAATGGTGGAGGATATAAATATAAATCCTTCCATCCTCCACCATTCATTCAGAACTGAAGAAGCATCTTGGATGAGAAGTGAAATGTCCTCAAGGAAAACCAAAGTCCAGTTGCTTTTGAAAAAGCACCTTTGGAATAATTGTTCCTTCTCTTCTTGCTCATTGCTACTTTCGGCATATTTGTCATATATATAGTTCAGTTGATGGGTTTCACTTATCTTTGCTACCGGTTCACTCGCGCACACCACTTCTGCACATGCGCATAAGCTTCTGCATATGCACAGAGCATATTTGATGACATCGTGGTGGGCGGGCAGAGCCTCCTACCGCCACTACTACCAGTTCGCCCGAACTGAGGCGAACTGGTAGCAACCCACCACTGATATAGTTGTCAAACAAGCTATTCCACACCTTTTATTCTTTGCTTTCACACAGCATTTGAATCAGAGGGAAAGGTGACTAATCAGATAGCAAGAAAGAGGAAGAGCACACATACAAAACCATGACAACAGAAGAAAAAACATCATTTAGAAGACCCCATATTTTCTTAAATCTGATATCAGAAATTGCAAAATCTTCTATTAAAGCATTTAACTTAAGAATTCTTTTCCTTGGAGAAAGCAATGGAAGATCTCAAGAACAATGCTTAGATGAAAATGTGCATTTATTAGCCTGTATGACCCAGTAAGTAAATTGCAACAGATGCATTTAGTCTTTTAAGCTACCATTTTGCAATCTTGCAATCAGATAACAAACAACAGCAGCAGGATTTATTGCGTTACTATTCAAATTAATGCACAAATGGTGCTCTAAACTGACCACAGCAATAAAGGTGTGGAAAAAATACCTTGAAGAAACAAACCAAAGCAATCTAAATTTCAATATAAAGGGATATAAATTAACTTAATACTCGAAAGGTTCCCATTTAAGTAAAAGGGCTGAGTTTCCTTATTGCATAATAATCTCTTTCCACAGAAGACAGGGCTAAAAAGCTTTGTATTAAATCCTCAACTGAGGAACAAGGGAGAAGTTCCCTTCCAATGCTTATTGCTACAACAGATATGTATGTTAAGTGCAAGATTGGTTACTTATCCCTTCTTTCTAAGCACCTACCTTGCTGATAGTTAAGCTGAAAGAGAGAGAAATTCTAAGTGATATACTACCATTCTCCTGTTTCCAACAGAAGGGAGGAGACGAGCTCTTTTTCTCCTCCAGGTAATCTCACACTAAAATGACATGTGGCCAGGTGGATTGGAAGTGCGTACCAAGTATTCATTTTGGTCCTGCCTTGTATCCTTCCCTCCCACCTGCTGAGATATTTTCTTTGAGGGTAGATGCTGTGCTGCTTAAAAGATACGTTGACAAACTCAATTCCACTGGGTACTGCAACTGATATTGACACAAATCCACCACCTGTTTCTCCATAGACCAAAGCTTCTCGGTGCTGACCTTCCTCACTAGAGCAAGCTTTCTCCTTTGTCTAGATGTCCTGTCCATTTCCTCCGTAGTCTTCCTATGGCAGAATATTATTTCAAGGCCCTCTCGCTTCCATTCTTCTCTCCTCTTAACGAGACGAAGGCTTTCCTTCGGCCCTTCTCGTGTGGAACATTTGGAAACTGTAATCGACTTCTGGATTCTTTCTTCTTCACTATCTTCACCCAAATAGACAGGACTCAGGACTCTGTGGGTGATCTCGTCCAGAAACTTTGAGAACTGGAGCTTCTCTTGTCTTTTTTTGTCTTTTCGTTGAACAAACTCTGAAGAGCTAATATTGTGACATTCTGATGCACGCCTGTCATGACTCTTGATGCAAAATTGAGGGTCATTATACTGTTGTGGTTGGTGGCTTTGGGTCAGGGTTTCTACTGAGTTGGATATTCCCAAGCTTTGAGGCTGCACATTCAGCATCTTTGTCTGCTTCAAGATGCCTTTGAGAGGTAGGTGAGTGGTTGGAATACGGAATTTCCTTGGTGCCAATACCTCAGCAGGTTCTTTGAACATAAGAGAACTTCTACTTTTGAAGGAGCAGATTGGCTTTTGGCCTTCATCTCCAGAAGCCATTAACGTCTCCACACTCTGGCTCATGAATTTACTGAGCCACCTTTGGCTAGGATACTGAGAGTACTTCATACTCTGTTTCTCTACTTTCCAGCTGGGAAGTACGGCAGAAGATAGATTCAGGTTTAGCTCTGCTTGGCATCCTGCTACTTTCTTGTCACTACTTGACTCCAAAGACAAGGAAGGAAAGTTAACATTGCAAACCTCATCATACCCATCCACCTGCTGTTTAAGGTTATCTGTCCTGATACAGCTGAACCCCTTCTGCAGATACACCAGATCCTTAAGTGCCTTGATTTCAGTTACCTGATTCTGCTCTGCCAAAATCACACCATCATATTCATCACACAGAATGGGCAGCTCATGATGAATCTCACGATGTTGCGGTGGAGCCTTACGGTAAGGCTTCTTGGAAGGTACTGTGCTTGTCATTGTCCTTCTTGCTTGATTTTCACCACAGGTCACCTGCCAACAGCAGAAATTACAAAAAAAAGAGTCATAGATGCTCCCAAAAACCAAGTCTGTTTTCACGAGACAATCAAAAATCTGCTGACTCACAATAGCCATATAATCCCAGAACAGAGGAAAGAAGCAGGCCAGAGTGTGGGAATAGTAACTGCAGTATAAAGAAAGAGCAGAAGAAAAAACACAGCGGTGTCAGCCCAGCTAGTGGGAGCAAAAGCAGGTTCATCCTCTCACTGTGTGTGATACACACACACACACACACACACACATATGGCATGTGTCCAGATTATATATAGCATATGAGAACAAACCTTGGAGCAAAATATTGATTGGGCTCTTTAGGAAAAGCCAAAAACGTTACAGGCAACAGTGACAAACTAGACAGGAGCTATTGATCTAATACTGTCAGAGCCAACAATGACAACAGAGAATAAACCGCAGATATGAAGTATAAGACAAGCTGGAATAATTGTGTGCTTGAATTAATTAAAGGCAAATTATATTTGAATGAGAGAAGGACACAAACAGCCCAAAGAAATATTTGCTGTTAATGCTTCCTCAAAAGCCAAGGGCAAAGCCAAAGACAGATCCTAAATGAAAAAAGCAAGCATTTCTAAAACTGAACTTGGCTATTCATACAATAGACATCAGAGTAGTGACCAACAACTATAATAAAAATAGTCCTGCATCCATAAAATGCACTAAAAATAAGTGTTGATTAGAGTTCTACGGAGGAATTATTGAGTCTGTCATCTGCACCTCCATAACTGTCTGGTTTGGCTCTGCAACCAAACAAGACAAACACAGAATTTAACGGATAATTAGAACTGCAGAAAAAACAATTGCTATGAACCTGCCTTCCATTGAGGATCTGTATACTGCATGAGTCAAAAAGAGGGCTGTGAAAATATCTACAGACCCCTCATATATCGAACATAAATTGTTTCAACTTCTACCCTCAAAAAGATGCTATAGGGCACTGCACTCCAAAACAACTAGACACAAGACTGTTATTTCCTGAATGCCATCACTCTGCTTAACAACTAATTCCCACAACACTGTCAAATAATTTACTAAGACTGTATTACTATTCTTCTTCTCTTCCTTACTAGTATCTATCTCTTCCCACTTATTACCCGAAAACAAGGCCCTGTCTTATATTTTTTGAACCCTGAAATAAGGGCTTGGCTTTATTATCGGGGAGTCTTTATTATTTTGGGGGTGCAAGAGCCAGCGAGTGTGGCCACCTCATGGCTGCTACTCGTCAGCTGTTCACTGGGGCAACCAAAGATGGAAATCTCCCCGGCGTTCTTGGCACTCGCCCGCCTCCCATCCATCCATCCATCCATCCATCCATCCATCCATCCATCCCCCTCGCCTGCAAACTCCTGCCCTACTTTGGCTGAAGAGGTTGTAAAAAAATGCTTTTAAAAGCCTCTGATGATCAGGCAACTCAGCTGGGATCGCCAGAGGAGCCTTTTAAAAGCATTTTTTCTACAACCTCTTTGGCCGAAGAGGTTGTTAAAAAAATGCTTTTAAAAGCCTCTGATGATCCCAGCTGAGCCATGTGATCATCAGAGGCTTTTTTTTTTAACTTTTAAAAGCATTTTTTTCGGCTGAAGAAAAAATGCTTTTAAAAGTAAAAAAAACCCCTCTGATGATCACGCGGCTCAGCTGGGCATGAGGGGGGGGCAGGGATTTTTGCTACCGGTTCTCTGAAACACCCACCGCCATCGCTACCAGATCAGGCAATCCAGTCCCAACCGGGAACATTTCACCCCGATTTAAAGGGTAAATAGTATGCTATTGTGTGTACTATCATCATCCAGGTTCAATACAGAATTGTCTATCGACAACAACTGCAAGCAGAACTCACTTATTTCAGTTCATACTAAGGTAGAAATTAATAGCACAAATGTGATTAATAAGATTGACATACCTATCTTGTAAAAACAATGCAAAGCATTGTAAGAAACTGACAAGGAATGCTCATAGCAAAGATCAGTAAGGTCAGAAGAAGCTAGAAAAAAAAAACCAAATATAGTAAATCAGACAACACTTTGCAGAAAGGAGCTTATCTCCTTTGCAAGCAAGCAGTTTCTTGTCTATTTCCTCCTGTACAAGGAATGCATGTCCTTGAGCCAACAATGCAATAAGATCTAGTACTCATAAGGGGCTTTGCAATCCTCAAGAACTAGCATGTTGCAATGCTTGGTTAAAGCAGACCAAGAGGTAAAGGAGGATATGGGGAGGAAATTTCACTCTATGTAGCACCCAGACTCTTCCAAATTAAACAGAAACGTGAATGAAGCCGTATTATTTCTTCTGTCCCTGATTCAATAAATATCCTACTATATAAATCAAGGTATGCTACTATATATTAGAAACAATATTTTACTGTAACCATATAACCATAGGAAAACTGGACTTAGTAGCAACCTCTGAGAGGAAACTAGTAAGCTGATGATCCATAAAAATTCCAGAAGAATGCAAAATCTTTGGGCTATTTCTCCCATCTTTTAATCCCACTATCTAAAAAACAAACATTTCATTTTATTCACCAGTTGTTAGAAATTTCATAGAATTAAAATGGTTATAAGTTCACACTTTAAAGTATCATTGAGAAAACTTGTCTCACACCTTTCATTTTTCTAAAATTTAGCAACAATTTGCATTATGGGAGTCACAAAAGTGATAACCCCTGGTATCTGAATCTTGTCTTGAGAAAGCCTTTCTCTGTCAATATTTTGCATAGTAGGAAGGATCCTGGTTCAGTAATAAGATCACATACGTTTAGTCTATGATGCACTCACCAGTTTAAAGGATCAGCCGCCCATGATAGGAAATACAGTACTGGAATAGCTGAAATTAGTACAGACAATACTGGAGACCTCTGAGTTAGCCAACAAATACTCTGATCTAGCATAACATAGCTTCTTTGGTTCATCTCCCACATATCAGGAACAACATGAAGCCTCCTTGAAGAAATAGTTGAAATGGAATCTTATGTAGAGAGGTGCAGTCCTCAGGCTACATGAGACTTATAGGCAATGCTCACAGCTATGTAATGGATATACTGAAATACCTACCAATCTGGGTTCTGATCTGAAGTCTGAAAAAGGCACTCAATCCAAGGATCTAAGAGTTGGGAGGGGGGAAAAAGACAACCAGCTTATGATGAATACCTCCTCTACCTCAAATGCTTCAGCTTGAGGAACCTGCAACTTCTGTCATTTTAAAGCACTCCCAACACTGAAGTTGCAGAAAAACCTTCTGATCTAAAGTACTTTATCCATAATTGGGAATATTCTTTGATCCAAATAGGACTCTAGGGGCTCTTTCAGTTTGCAAACGTTACTGTTTGTTACAAGTGGAAGATAAGGAAATATCTTAAAAAATTAAGCTGTGATTGAGACCAAATTATATCCAGTCATGAATATGACCAGTGGAAAATAAGCTTTTACATCCACAAGACGAAAAAGGAAAATTCTATTCTGAGATGCCTAAGTAAAATTTCATTTACAAACTTTTTTATTTATTTGGGGGGGGGTGTGTTATACAGTGTTCAAGCATTTTATTGTATAAAATATGGACCAAGTTTTAAAGGCTGGTTTCCCATCAAAGACCACTTGTGATGCCATTTTCTGTTTTTTTAAAAAATGAGGTTCTGAGGTACAATCCTCCCAGATTCCATGCTGAATATCTGAAGGCCTAGAAAGCAATTCGCACAAATAGTAGTTTAGAACTGCCATACTTTGTATTATAAAAAATGTTATTTAACATTTGCTCCAAATTTAAATATTGTTAATTTGCAAATGACACTGAAAAGATTAACTAGAAAGATCTAAAGCTTCAAAATTAATAGAACAGGAAGTCAGCAAGGCTTATATTAGGCTAGAAAGCTGCTGAAACAAGTCTTATAGATGCCCTGCTATTGGCCTTGCCCCAACAAGTTTGTTGGCCCCTTTCCTTACTACAGTGTTTTCTTTGGGCCTCAATGAGTACAGAATAAACAATCTTACAATAGCACAGCTGGGGAGAAAGCAGCTCAAAAAAGGACTCGCTATGTTTTGCAATTCCATACAAGTAAAGAAAAACTTTCTGAATATCTTTTTTTTTAAATGAAACAAGATATCTAACTTATGTATGAGGAGGAAAGCAAGTATAAGACCTGTCCTGGTTAATTCCTTCTCTAAATCTCCATTTATATCTGCCAGGATTTTTTGTACTCCATGCTGTGAATAGCCCCCAAGATTAATAGAATATAAATTATTCCTAATTATTTATTAGCACATTTTAAAAACACTGTGAAAAGCCATTTTATGATGATGATGGTGATTAAATCCTTGATTTATTATGGAAATGTCTGGAAACAAAGTAAATGCAACTGGTAGAGAAATCCCAAGCGAAAGCCAATGTGTTGAAGTTTATTATCAAACCTGTGCTCCACAAGATGATTTCCACTAGTATATTATTTATCACCATTATCTCTGCACTGCCCAGTGGGGCCTCTTCTAATAGTTGGTGGTTTTCCCAGCCTACCTACCATAGGGAAACAAGTAAACCTCCACTAAAGTTTCTTTTAAATATATACTAAAATAGGTTGATAGTAGGGCTAGTTGTATGGTTTTTATTGTACAAATAACAAAATGATTGGTCAATTAATGCATTTGGCATGGTATTTGGTTTTTCTTTTAACTTTAAATTTAATGCAATGGTTTTAATCCTACTTAAATTGTTTCTAGAAGAAAAGAAATACAATCTTGGCTATTCTGTTATCATATCGTGCAAGGTACCTTTACTAAATTTCATTCTTATCATTTAAACTAAGCAAAATATCAACACATAGCACCATTTTCACATTCTGCTAATTTAAATCAGATTGCTGAAGGACTACCTTATATTCTATAGTATGTAGAAGACAGGCAATTTATTTCACTGAGAAGTGATCTTTATTTTCTTTTAAATAAAGTGTATTTGTTTGCTTATCGTTTGTTCAGTATCTGCCAATCAAAATGCTGCCGATTAATTTTACACTCAGCAGAGATGTACCAAAAAGGCATCCCTGGTATAAATCCTATATATGTCAACTGTCTTATTAAACTAGAAAAAAAATAGTCTTGTTGAACTAAAATGGAAATGACTTTATAAGGCAAAGAGAATAATCACAAATTATATATAAAGGTCATGTCAGGATTTATCATATAATTTTTGCAAAAAGAACATTAAATACAATTTACTTTTGTAGTCAAAAGAAAATGTTTGTATTCTTGTTAGTACTGTACGCTTTCAAAGCTTTTGATTACTTAAGCTGGTGTTATTGCTATAAAAAGCTACGTTCTGAAAATCCTTTATGAGTGTACTTAATTCAAATATAAGCAGATCAAAAGCCATTGTTTAGGGAAATAACATGACATCAAAAAGTTTAGTCTGTTTAGGGGAATAAAGAAAGGGATTATATTCCTTCCAACTGAATCACTAGCTAGTTTAATAAAAGCAGCAGTCAAAATAAAAAGAAATAAGATAAAAAATAATCAACACAAAAACAAATTAACCATACATACAGGGTTCTGACGGATGCCCTAATAAATTGCTTTTCATATTTAAGGCTTTTAACCTCTCTAATTTTTTGAAAAATTATTTATTAAATTTATGCTACCCCTCTATCAGTAAATCTGAGAGCTGTTGGATGTTGGATACTTCCACGAGTAATTAGGTTTATATAAAAACCCAGAAAACTCAGGATATTTTAAATTAAATACTTGGCTGGAGAAACAGGAAAAAGTTAAAAATTTTGTTCCATTACACAGTTTAGACTTTTTAATCTTAAACATTTTAGATGTATTGATTTAAAAATAAATCCAAAATGCAGAAACATATTATCATTTAGTTCAAAGAATTAAAATAGTAAGAAACTAGGGAGGGCAATTAAGTCACTACTTCTTGATTAGACACTGTGCTCTAAATCATCACCTGTTTCTTATTTCAAATGCTGTCAAACACCCTAATTTAATAAAATGGAAAAAATCAAAAACTGTAGCCACAATAATAAAAAAAAATCTAGATTTAGAAAAATAAAAAGTAAAGTGACATTTATTTATTTATTTATTTATTCGATTTCTATACCGCCCTTCTCCCGAAGGACTCAGGGCGGTGTACAGGCAAAAATAAAACAGACAGTGCAATATACAATTTAAAATACAGTTAAAAAACTTATTATAAAATTGGCCTGAAAAGTAAAAATATGCAAGAAGCTAAAAAACCCCTTTAAAATTAATTAATAAAAGTTTAAAAATTTGATAAAATTCAATTTAAGCCAGCCCCGCGCGGATAAAAAGATGTGTCTTCAGTTCGCGACGAAATGTCTGAAGGTCAGGTATTTGACGTAAACCCGGGGGAAGTTCGTTCCAGAGTGCGGGAGCCCCCACAGAGAAGGACCTTCCCCTGGGGGCCGCCAGCCGACATTAATATTAAGCTATTAAGAGTAAGGAATTCAAAATCTCTAATTTGAGACTAGCTTCTTACAAAACAATTTGTTTCTATTAAATAAATAGGTCGTAATTCACAGTCCACTTTATATGGCTTTTCCATAGGCTTGGTGCCCATGGGCAAAAATATTTGTTCACCTTACTTATACATGACTGCATCTGTACAGCATCCTTTTCTGATGACTCAAATGACCTGATGGCCGTTTCCCCCGACATGGAGAATGAGTATCACAAATCTGTCAGTGGGGAAAAACTGAACGACGTACTACAAACAACTACACTGATTAAAAAGAAAGATGAACGTTTTTTCCCTAAAACTAATAATTCAAGACAAAACTTTGCATAAAATGCCAAATATCTTTGAGATTTGTTGTGTCTTTCTTTCAAAATGAGCCAAAGGCCAGGTATCTATAATATACAAGTGGAAACACAGTACAGAATAGTACCTAATCTAAAAGCATATGGGAAATAAATTAGGGCAGGGACATTTAAATTCACCTTCAAAAAATATATGGTTCTATACCCCCACTCCTTATAAATCCAAATTTTTAAAAAACAGGAAGAATTATGCAATCAAAAATATTAGTCAATGATACCGCCTCCACTATTACACTATACATTCTATTATGTCTCTCCTGCATTGGAAAGGGATTTATATTTACATATGTGGCTTAAATGTCCTGAAATATAGCAATCTGGGGATCAAGTACAGAATATAATCTCAGGCATTATAGGCCAGGATGTTCAGGGAATTGCAGCATTATCACCACCCCTTGATGTTTTAACAATTTCATAATGTGTATGAACCCAGTGTGTTTTATGCTAAGAGCAGCATATATAAAAACGGCTACGTGTTGGAAATACTATGAGGTGAATTGTTCCATTAAGGAATTGCACTGAGAGAATAGCATTAATGGAAAGAAAATTACTACTTTCGTCAACATGTAATTCAACAACCTCAAAGCAACATTTGGGGGGGGATTATAAAAAAACCCCTTCTAATGTATATCTTTAGTCAGACCTTCGATAAACAGAAAAGGAGCATCTTTGCATCAGTTCCCATAAGAAACATGGAAGTGTCCAAGTAAAACAGGGGTAGTCAACTTTTTTATACCTACCACCCACTTTTGTATCTCTGTTAGTAGTAAAATTTTCTAACCGCCCACCGGTTCCACAGTAATGTGCCATGTATTGTCGTCTGTGCATGCCTCTCACGTATTGTGGATTGGGTTTGGGGTGGGGGGGCGCCGGCTGCCAGCTCTGCTTGTCTGTTACAGCTGGGTGGTGGTGGGAAATGTGCGAGCTATTCTGGGACGAGGCTCTTTTGTTTGCGGTTGCACTATAGCGCCATTTAGTTTCATTTACGTAATGTGAACTAAACTTATGCGCGGGCGATACAAATAGTATATTTTCAGAAATTTAAATTGTCACGGGGAATTTTATGAAAACCTAATGAAAATGTTTTTAAATTATGCTATGAAAATTTTTTAAAAAGTCATTTAAATTAAAAAAAAAGGAAAGTGCTTCAGTATTGGACAAAACCCCTACCGCCCACCATGAAAGCTGGGACGCCCACTAGTGGGTGGTAGGGACCAGGTTGACTACTACTGATGTAGAACAATGTATCTTTTTTTTTTACTGTTACCGTAAGTACCGTATCAAAAAGAGGGTGAAAATCTGGGTGCATCTTATACGCCGAATGTAGCCCTGTCCAGCTTCTCAAACGGAGCTTTCAGAGGCTGAAAAAAGCATCAGAAAAGAAGCTTCCGAAAAGAAGCCCCCAAACAGAGGTGCAGAAAAAAAGCCCCCAAACAGAGCTGCAGAGGCTTTTTTTCTGAAGCTGTTTCGGAGGCTTTTAGAGGCAGAAAAAAGTTTTTTCTGAAACAGTTTCAGAAGTTTCAGAGCAAAAGTAAAAAGCAAAAAAAAGCAAGGCACCGAGCTCACAATCAAGGAACCTGTTGCTAAAATTCACCTCTGGGAACAGCTGATTGGGGGTATTCCAGGAGGCCAATCAGCTTTTTTCTTATTTTCCTCCCCAAAAACTAAGGTACGTCTTATACTCCGAAAAATACGGTACATATATATATAAAATTAAACATTTAAAAATATTTTAATCGGAGGCCCTTTGGGGGATGCTTTCCCCTTCTGGATTTAGGGAATAAGCAATCACAGAAAGAGCTTTCAGCTAGTGCTTCTCTGGTTTCATTTCTCATCTCAATGCCTGGCAGAGGACCTGCTATTTTCCCAAATAGTTCAAAACATTGAATTGTGTTAAGTTTCTTCGCTAGTGCTGGTGTTTCCCTGGAACACTGTTGCCTTATTTGTTTGCTGAATTTCTCTGCAATCAGTTTTAATGTGTTTGTAAATATCTTGCCTAGGATAGTGTTATTAAAGATAAGGGATGAAGTTTGGATTCCTGAAAACGATTCGTTGAAACCCAAGGGATGATGTTATTATTTCCAATGATCAAGCCCTGCATAACTCTTTTCCTTCTTTCTGGATTATATAGCAACAAATGCTGGAAGTTATGGATATATAAAATGTGTGTGATCTATCTATCTATCTATCTATCTATCTATCTATCTATCTATCTATCTATCTATCTATCTATCTATCTATCTATCATCTATAAAATTATAACAGTGAGAAAAAATATTTGTTAAGTAATACCAAATTTTTCTTACTTGGCAAAGGATTCTTAAATTACTGGATTTAAATCAACAATAGCAACAATAAAAAACTTCAAAAACCCTATTTACTAGCAACCTTTGATACTTATCTTTTTAAAAGTTTTATATTAATCCCTTTAAATTGCTCTACTGTACCACAAAGATCTGATCTATGTTTACTGAGAGCTGGAGTAATAAACCCTCATCAACTTCCTGGAATTTACTTATCTATCATTTGATTGAACTGATCTTGCTTGTTATACTAAACAATTTTTTGCTTTAGTTCTACTTCACCAATCCCATCCAAAATAAAGCTTTTGGGCTACAATTGTAAGATCAGTACAAAAAGTTATAAAATCCCTGAATAGGCCTCTCATAAAATAAAGATATTTACAGACCTAAAGTAATGTCCTGTCCAAACATGTTTGTCCACATGACTTCGAAAGTAGTCTCCTCACTGCATCCAACAGCATCTGGCTGAAGGCTCCTGAAACTTGAGAAATGAAATTTTGTATGAGTTACTAATCAGCCCGACACACAAAGAATAATAACTTGCAGGAATTAGAACTACTCTAATTCACATTTTCTGAGAGCTAAACAGAACCAGCAAGCTACAATTCAACAGGGTATTATTGGAACTCTGAAATTATCATCCAATTTTAAAAAAAAAATTCCAGGTAGACTTGAAACTTGATGACCATGCTACTGGCAAGAATCTTAGCTTCCTTTTATAGCCTGTTTTCCTTGAATAAATCTTAGCCATGGAACAAAAACCATCCAAATATCATTGTTTCCAGACCTGGGTTTGGTATGTTAGTGGAACTTTTTTATTTTTATTTTTTTTACTGTTAATAGCTGCTTGTGTCCAAGCTGTTATTTATTTTGTGGTTATGTTTTTAATTGTTTTAGGCTATATGTAGGATGTTATAAGCTGCCTAGAATCTTTTAGAGTGAGACATCTATAATAAATAAATAACAATTATGCAAATATTTTCATCAGTTTACTACCTCATGATTCTGGCAACAATCATGGCAGTTCAACTTGATTTGCAATAAAATGAGCAGACTTTCAGAATGGGGCTACTAATTCTTGCCACATTAATAATTTAAAGAGGGCTGCCTTCTCAAAATATAATGTAAACTTTAGTATATAGTTTAAACTTCAAATTAAAAATCAAATTTTAAGAACTACTTTAATTGCTTTTAGCTTTTTTCATACTCTTAGCTACATGCTGCAAATAGATAGATTAATATAGTTGTGCTGAGGTCTATTGTATATATTTTCCTCTCTTCTGGATTTAACTTCCATTAGACTGCTTTCTGGGAATTATGACAACATTTCAGAATATTTAATAATCATTACACAACATTTAAATAATTAGTTACCTAGGGGAGCCTAGCTAAAGAAATGAGACTATTAAAAAGAGAATAAACAAATAGAAACCTTTTTGAATAGTTATTAAATTTATCATTTAAAAGAAACTATACAAAGCTGCTTGCAAATGAAGATTCTTTTAAAAGCATTTCTGAACTGACTATGTTTATTTATTTGTTAAATTTATAGGCTGCCCATCTTCCTACTGAAAGTGACTCTGGGCAGCTCTTTTGTGTCCCATCTTTGGTTCTTCCAATTTCTAAGAAGCATTTTATTTCCCTAAGAATTATTGTTTTAAGATTTCTTTATCACTTTCCACGCTGCAGAACTATGAGGGAAAAACATGATACAGCTGGGTAACCGGTTACAAACAGAGGCAATCTTTACAGCAAAAGTTTATAAAAGATGTCACCCAATTTAATTATGGTCAGCTTGAGAAGCGAAAGTTCAGCTCATTTACAGTTTTTTTCAAAACATAAGATATTCCTATAAAGTAAGCTGGCAAGTATCAGTTGAAGTCCACATATCTTAAAGTTGCTAAAGTTTCGAAAAACTATAATAGAGCAAGGAACCCTCAAAAGTTCAATTCCAGTCTACAGAGCAAAAAACCACGCAATCCATGATTCCATTTTCTTTCATCTGACCGCATGCTGGCTGGGGAATTCTGGGAGTTGACATCCACATATCTTAACGTTGCCAAGATTGAGAAGCACTGTTCTATCAATAATAAATCCCCAGAATGGCTTAAATCCCAAATCTATCTCAAAGTTTTAATCATGCATTTGTTTTAATACAATTTGGCAAAACAAACCCTCTTTACGGTTATGTGAAAACTAGCTAAATGGTCCTCTACTCCTGAAAAATTTTCTTAAGAGACAATTTTGACAGTAATAATGCTGCATAACATAAAAAAACCACAATCAGATAAATTTAATATTCACTGAAATTGAGTAAGTAAATTAGCCTGTAATTTACCTAGGAGAAGGTAGCCTAGGAGAAGAAAAAAGTAGTAGATTACTTATATGTCGGCACAAAGTTGACATAAGGCAGTACAAGACAGTCCTGTGAACTCTGGTCATATTTTATAAGGCAAGATGCAATAATGGCACTTACCCTCTAATTCCAGTACCTACACTAGCTATAGAACCTGACTTTTACAATATAGCACATGACAAAAATCGAACTATGATTATAACTATTTTTTTTTTAGCTAGTGAAGATCAGCTGTGCTAAACATAATATGAAAATCCACTTAAATTGCAGGCAGCTGCCTGTCTATTTCCAACTATTCTCTAAACTTAAAAGTAGTATTTGAGACAGTACTAACAAATGGAACATAGTAAATGTCCTTAACAGGAAAAAAGATGAGTGTTTATTTATGATGATCTGGAGGGTGCTATATGGCCTGATGGCAGCTTCAATGGTTATTTTGCAGTTTTTAAAAAGACACAGAAGCACACAAAACTGCCCCTGATATGTAGTTTGATCCCATGTTAACCAATTTGTGCTGGCGATGAAATAGAGCTGTCATATTAATTTTTTCCCAGGAGAGGGTGCTTTAGTACCAGCAAAAAAGCAATGCTATTGTCACATGGATTCATACGTATAAAGGCAGTTTTATATAGATCAAGCCCCTAGCCACTCATTATTAATAAATCAACCTAAAAAGATGGTTTCGTTAATTTCTGCATGATTTATCATCATCCCAAGCAAGACAGAGTGTGTTAAGGAAAATAGAGAACACACAGATACCATTTTACTTTGTTATGCATTGAAACACAGAGTCTACAAGTATATCCAGAAATCTTACAACCCCAGTAGAAACCCTGGATCCACTCTTTCGGGTATTAACCAGCAGACATCCTACATACAGTTCTATATACAGCTTCAAAAATATTTCTTATATCAAATTACATTATAATTCTACGCAAACTATTTATATTGCACAATGATCCTAACTTCCATCACTTTAAATTCACCTGTGGCGCAATTAACACCGGTAGATGTTAGTAGAAATGATTAGGTTACAGTCTCTGTGAATCTTGACACAGATATTAATCTTGATCACAGTTATGTGGGCTACTATTCTATACCAAATACAAGAAGGCCCTTCTTAAGAGAAGAAAGTGGCTACCTTTTCAGAGAAAGCAAGCACTTCCAAAATGTTAAAATACATGTGTTTAATTTTAGATAACGTATTTGATTCTAAGTACAGTAAATCATGTTTGGTATATCAATCTATTAAAACAAAAATGTAATGAAAGAAACTTAGCTGAGAATAACATTTCAGGAAAAAACAACCCCCTCTCCCATTCCCCAAACAGCTACATGGGCTGTCATGATCTTCTTCTATTATGTAGCCTGAAAGGACCCAAACATCTGAAGCAAGGAATTATGTCATTCTCTTGATATGCAAAATATTCCTACTGCCAGAATACTTCCTATTTCAACATCATTTTGCACAGGGTACAGTTTGAGAAATGTAACAGATAATCCATCAGCAGGCACCTGACTAATAATATGACAGATGCATGGAAGAAAAGTCTCCTCAAATGATCTTAGTCTATTAAAGAAACACTATTTCTTTTTGCGCTAGAGGTAGTTAGGTGATACTGCTCATTGGGCTGGCCTTTAGAAAGACTGTTTCTTCCTGCCGAGTTTGACCTGGTTTGGTTGTTTTAACGTAAATTCAACTCCTCTGATTTCACAAGTATGGAGAAGCCCGAGTTTAAACATCGTAGTCTGCAATTGCATCTTTGAGCCCTCCTACTTGCATGCCTGCAGGCTACCAGGTGTGGCTAGGAATGGCACAAGCTACGCACTGAACACACCTTTGATGTGGAGCTGAAACCATGTAGCTGTAGGGCATGAACAGCACGCCGCCTGCCGCCATGCTGACTCTATACACAGGAATGCAGGCTTAAACCACAGGCCAAGAAAGGCAAACACACTGCATTCCACGAAAGGCACAGAACAAAAACAAGCAGCCAAGCCCACGTGTCCTCCATACCACCTTGAAATATACCAGCTACAGAGGTCCATCGCTTCCTCAGTCAGGCACTGGGGAAAGCACAGGAGCTACCAACATCTGCTTTGGCACAACATAAAGAGAATGAAAGGATAATTTAAAAGTAACCAAAAAAAAAAGATGTTGAAAAATATACCTAGGAATTTAACATTTTGAGCCAAGGACAGTTTTCTTTTGAGGAATATGAAGGAAGTTCTCTTCCTCCACCCAAACACAGGTTTTGTTCACAAGTTTTGTTATTGACTTAATTCACAAAGAGAATAAGCCATCAGCATATTTTTTTTTATTTTTGGGAATTCCACTCGTCCTTCTTCCACCATGTCTGATATCTACTCGCTTCTCTACTTCAACTACCTACTATATAAACAGATAACTTCAAGTCAATGTAGACTAATCCAATACCTCCTCTGCTGATAGCTCATCACCATCAGAAATGTTAAATACAAAGTCAAATACTTCAATACAGAATGAAGTCTATACTCTTCTTCAATCCACCCATATAAGACAGAGGCATAAGCTACAATGTATACACAGTGAAGATTAGAGTGTTGATGATGTGGAGGCTAGGATGTGGGTGACCATATACAATTATTAGCTTGAATACAGCTAATAATTGGCTATTTTAAAAAAACCCTATTTTCCCCCCTTTGCTGTGCCCCATTAACTATGAAGGGTAATTTTCAGTCTACATGGAAAAAAGGCAGCGGCAACTAAAATATCATCCTGGGCTTCTCTCCAGGTCTCTTACTCATCATAGGATATGATCAAGCCAAAACACTCATTAAACAGGACACAGAGAATACTAGATGGATCCAGCCAGGTCCCCAACATTTATTGACCGTGAACTCAAGCATTCTGTCTCCCGCATGGCATACTTAGCTAACCTCAAATACCTGACCACCGGAGAGCCTTTATTCTGGCACAATGTCATGCCCTCCCCTCAGCTGCCCTTAAAGGGTCAATACAGGAAGATTCCCTACCAGTAGAGACAATGCCCCTTTGACTATGGACACACAGAAACAGCAGACCATGTACTTCTTCAATGCTATATTACAAAGACATTTGTAGTCAGCTCCCCATTACGGTATATATATTACATGAGAGCCAATTTGGTCTATTGGTTAAGACATCGGGCTAGAGAGTGGGAGACCGTAAGTTCAAGTTCTGTCTTAACCATGGAAGCCAACTAGGTGACTTTGGTCCAGTCATTCTCTCTCAGCCAACCCACCTCACAGGGTTGTTGCTCAGGGAAAAATAGGAGGAAGATGGATATGTTTGTTGCCTTGAGTTATTTGTAAATATAACAAAGGCAGGAAATAAATAAATAAATACACAAATAAATAAATACATAAATAAATCCATCCATCCATCCATCCCAAGGCACACAGGACAATTCTATACTTCCTTGATGCTTGCAGATACTAATCTGGCTACAAGATATAATATTGCCAGGTTCTGAGCAGCAGTACTTAAAATCCTTCAGATGTTGACCTACCCTTGTCCATAAACTAGACTTAATATGCATTTAGTTCATTATTTAGAAGTGCTTTATGTTGTGATAGATTTAGTTTGTCATATGCTAACTTTTTTTTTACTCCACCCCCTCAATTTTTTTAGACTTTGTTTTAACGTATACTTTATCTTTTAGCTTTTTTAAAAAATTAAACTTTGATGTATTTTTATACTATTTAATCCTGTGTACCTCACTCTCCATATGATGATATATTTATTATTATACATACTTTTTATATCTGTTAGGTTTTTTTTTTTTTACTAATTGCCTGTATCCCATTCTCCTTATCCTGGCCTATGACAATAAATATTTGATTCATGTATTCATCATCAAGGCAGGTTTCAAGAGAAGTCTCTAATTCTGGGAATCATCACTAATGCCCTTCTATATATAATCATTCTAAATGTAAGTTCCAAACTCTAGTTGAATTATGAAGCTTTTTGTGTGGCTCTACTGCATCTCAGACTTGATTGATTTGACTTACAGGATTGCCCATATTTTAAAAGATGCCTCTGGGCAGCTCACAGCTCACACCAAAAATCAGGGAGGGGGGCAGATAAGAACACCAAGTGCCTAATGCACCATCAATCCATACAATCCTTGAGTTGCCACCTTACCTTATTCCTATGCCTGGGGGAGAAGTCAGCCATTTACAGCTTTCCAGAAGGCTAAAAAGGCTGGATCCCAGGGAGAAGAGAGCTCCACAGTCAAGGGCTGATACAGAAAAAGTTTCTGGGTCTCACTAGATGACAACACTTAAAGAACAAAATCCAGAATGTGCCCACCCTATCTAATGTAGCAGGCAGATAGTCTCAGAGAGTAGTGGTCCCACAAACACTCTAGTTCTTTGCCTAGTTATAAAATTGAACACTTTGATATCCTTCATTATTTTTTATGAGGACAAGTAGCTTTGACTGAAAAACCAACTGTATTACTTTGACACGAGTGCCCTCATATAATAATAGCAGTGGCTAGACAATGAACATGAAGCCATATAACTCCATTACAAATGAACGGTAACCATTTTTTTTTCAAGTACAAACAGGTGTCCACAATACACAGAATAATGTGAGTGGGCTGCACTAATAATACACAATAAAAGGGCATTACTGAAACAGGAAACGTTATTTCAGGAAGAGCTACTGTCTCTCTCTCTGATAAACTCAGATAAAGCTGAATAGCAAACCCCCCCCCCCAATTTTCCTCATACATGTTTTACTTTCAAGCATGTAGGTTTGAAATACTGATTGCGGGTTATTGTTTTTTCATCAAAGACCCTGTAGGAAATTAATGACACAACTCCTCTTATAGGTAAGAAACTTAAACTGGAATGCTATAAAGAGTAGGAGCAGGCTGGAACACATTGACAAGGTAAACACAATCAGTTCATGACTTTGCGGATTACAAGACAACTACTTTACATTCTTCACCAGCCACTCTGGAAAACACTTTCCCCACAATTTGGGGACTATCAAGGAAAGAGGTTTAGAACATGAACACAATGGCACTTGCATCTTACTTGTATTAAGGCAAGGAAAAAGAAGTTTGTAGGATGGTCAGTGACCCAGAAGCAACCTATGGTACCAAAACGCTTCTCCCCAATTACAAGCACACGGCAGAGGGGAAAATCCAGAAGAAAAGGGAGAAGCCCTTCTACCAGTAATCTACTTCCTGATTCACAAGCCCCGGCTGTCTTGTCTATGAAGGCTGCAATTCACCCGGAATTCAGGAAGGCAACAGACCCAGAGGAGGTGTTTCTGCAGCTCACCTGCTCCCACCCACATTTATTCTTTGTATGTTCTACAACATCTCAGGGCATGGCCCTCATCCTGCCACTGGTGGGCGGGCAGAGCTAGGGAAAGGGGCCCTTTATAATTGAAGTGTTGCAATCTGCCAGCCTGGCCAGGCAGCCTGTTCCTGCCTGCACATATTAAATACCTTATAACTGATTACACCCCCATGGGGCATGATTAGCAGTCTCCAGAGAACAAAGTCTACTTTCATAGGAATAAGAAGAGACACGTACTACTAACTTACTATATACAGCTGGGCAAAGAGTAAGACAAGAAGAACGTAACTCAATTGTATGTCCACTATTTCTTTCATTCCTCCTAACCCACTCACATCTTTCTTCATTGTTTACAGAGCCTCTGAATGTTTTTCAAGAAGAAATAGGCAGGGATAAGACTAAGAAGGGCTGCGCTTGAGAAAGCATTGTTTTCCATTAAAAAAAAAACCAGAAATGCTGCTGCTGCATGAATTATTATTAGTTAAAACAGGGAGATCACAGGCTAATATATGATTAATTTAATTCAGACAGATAACCAACATGATGCAACATTAAAAACTATATTTTAATGGGGGGGGGTGTCATCACTTTCAACAGCAGCAAACACCCAGAAGCAGGAAAGAGTGAGTTAGAAATCTATCTCATGTAAGCCATGCCTTGCCTGCTAAACAAATAGAGTAAAGGCTTGTCTGACTCAGTGGGTTAACCTGGGGGCAGGTAGCAAACAGCATGTAGGTTCTTGTTTCATTTCAGGGCATAATGTAGCTTTCCCCCCTTATTATGAAAGTTACTAGTCCTCATGGGTGTTTCACTAAAGAGTAAAACAACAACCTTAACAGTAAATAATTTATACAATATAAACTTGGAAACATTAAGTGGCTGGTATTAGTACAATAACATACACATGGTACCGTAATTACTCATTCAAATCAGTAAAGTGGCATTTCTCACTTGCCATCATAAAAACGGCAAATTTAACCCTCACACAACAGGATATTTTGTATAATGACACCACAGCTCTGAAATGGCTTGTAATTGCAAACTCTTTTGAAAATCTCTTTTTCTAGTCTCTGGGAGAAATTTATTGGATTGTTTTGAGTTTTCTCCATTTTAATTAGCTTAATTTGGCAGTTTTTTGTTTAATTACAGGCTTTCAGGGTTTGTTTACTAATCTGTGATCATTATGTTTTTAAACAGCTGTTGTTGCAGGACATTGACCCACAAAGCTAGACCAGAAATATTTGTAAAAAACTAATCAAATTTTTCAGAACATTGCTACATCCCAGCTTGTCCTCAATGAACATGAAGTTGCATTTAGGAGAAAACTTCATTGTTTCTGTCTTGTTATTCAGCTTTTGAAATTAGAATGAGGATAGATAAATCACAGTGAACATGAATAAAATGTTACATCTCTCAAATACATATCTGAATAAGGTACATATCCATCACTGTATTTCCTTTTAGTAAGCAATGTTATGTAGAACAAAAAGTAAAAAACAGAAAACTAATACAGTTAAAGATACTATGTAACAATACACACACATACCCCAACAGAATTTAATTTTATATATATATAAAATTATATAAAGGCGGGAGGTGTCGTCCCGTTTGTTCATATTGTGGGGCTGTTTCTCTATTTCAATGGCTTCCATTGAAATAATGGAACAAACGGGACAACACCTCCCGCCTACCAGACATCTGGAAACCAGCCTTGGTCAACAAACGAGTCCCAGCCACGAAAATTAACCCTGGACCCAGGACAACACACAACGCCACCACCAATCATCCGCACCAGATTCAAACCCAAACCCATCCCACAGACGAAACACAACCACCATCCAGAAGCCAGACCATGCTGACACGCATGCTGCGCCCCCCTCCAATCCCCACACAAAGCAGGCTGACACACACCAGGAGCACATGACAGGACCTCGGCCTCAGAGCCAAACCAAGGCTCAGGATGCTGCATCACAGCCATCTGCTCAAGACATCACATCACAGAACTTCAGAGGCCACAACACCAAAGCTCAGGAACAAAAAACCAGGACCACACCCACACAGGATGCTACGAAACAGCCGACCAATCTGCAAACACCCACTCCATCTACCAATCAGGATGCAACCACAGAGCCAACTAACCTGCTCACAGCAACACTCCCCACCTCGACCAATCTGCAAACACCCACTCCATCTACCAATCAAGATGCAACCACACAGCCAAGCAACCAGCTCACAGCAACATTCCCCACCTCCCCACCAGTATTTATAGAGAGACAGCAGCTCCGACCACTCTTTGCTAGAGAAGCACGAAGCCGAAGACACCAGCCTGAAGATGATGAGTGAGACCTCGTCGAAACGTCACCAAGATACTCTCAACCTTACCCGGGAAAAGACCCGAAAATGCCAAGACCTACATACCTATACCCATGAAAACCTACGAATATATATATAAAAATATATATATTCGTAGGTTTTCATGGGTATAGGTATATATATGTCTTTGGTTGTTCGGGTTTTCTCCCGCGTAAAATTGGAAGTATCTTGGCGACGTTTCGATGAAGTCTCATTCATCATCTTCAGGCTAGGTGTTTACAGTTTTATGCTTCTAGGAGCAAGAAGCATATATTCATATTCTATTTTTTTTATTTTTGGAAGTATCTCTTTCTTTTTAAAAATCTCATCAACTCCATTTAACAATGACTTTCTCAGTCATCCACTGTTCCTTCATATATCTGCTTTACTTCTTGATCTTCACTTATTCTTTCTACATAACCAAGCCATCTCAATGAAACTTTCTTAATGATATCCAGTCCACCTTCATTCAATCTATATTTTCTTCTTTTTTATTATGAACACTTATTAAGCATCCATTCCAACCCTGGTCAATTTTCTTTTGTTTCTCCTGACATACTCAACTCACACGTCAATATAACAAAGCAAACAGAAATATGGTTTTATAAAGTCATTTGCACCTCTTTCAACAAATATCCATTTCTCAAAATAGATCATACATCTCACAAGAGATCACTTCTCTTCTACCAGTATTCGCATGCCTTAAACTTTATCCATCCACATTCCTCTGTCTAATAAATAGCCTACCAAGATACCCAAATAATTTTCAGTATTTGCTTTAATAAGTCACTATTTAATATATAACGTATTTTATGGCATTTGTATGCCATCTAACTCAACAACTTGAGGCACCTTTAATTTAAAATTTTAATACAAGCTATAACATGAAAACACAAATGATACTGAAATTTACACTAAAAATTATGCAACAATTATGTTTTTTAAAAAAGTTTTTTAAAAGACCTAGTCATTTCAAGCATACATTAAACAGGATGAGAAATAATTCTTCCTGATGCAATCCACACTGGTATTCCCAATTACTTCATCCCTCCTTTCCCAACAACACAAAATGGCACCAGCCACTCAGGAAAGCGCAGAATCAGTTCAGAATGGTATCCCCAATTTCAAACCTTCATACATTCTATTAAAAGGCTATGAATGCTTCTGAGATAAGAAGAGTGCCCTTCTGTCTCGAGGTCCCTCTGCAGATAATCTCCAAGAACACCAATGTAGTCTCCATACCAGGCCTAGGCTTAAAACCCAACTAAAAGGACCCCACATAATCTCTCTTATTCAGAGCCCTTTTCTCCTGGATACCAACCACTTCCTCAAAAATGTTACAAAGAAGTGATAGAATCATCTGAATGTAAAAATAAAGCACATTGATGCCCCAAGCCAACATACCTGAAGTGTAATCATAAATATTCCTTATACATTCAGTTCTAAGTTCAAGAAATAACAAAGGTGTCATTGTGCATACCTCTCTTGCTCTATTCAATTTTGAACTTGCAGATTTTCCTCACTTCAGTTTCATCCCAAAATATTTCACCACTTTTAATTCCACTCACACTGCTAGACACATCTTCTTTAACCCCATTCACCTATTTATGTGCTGTGCTGCCTTATTGTAGCAGAATATGTGGGTGTTCCTGGGATGATGAGCAAAGAAAATGGGGATTGTGTGCTAACAGTATATATAATACAGTAGTATATATTCCCAGCAGGGTCACCGAAGATGTGAAGGTCATCCCAGCTGCCCAGCTAAACCAAGCCAGCATCTATATTGGGCAGCACCAATATAGAAAGATGCGGGAGGCAGACAATCATTTTAATGACAATGGCAAAGCTATTCATGCTGCATAGGAGAAGGCAATGATAAACAATTTCAGTATTTCTACCAAGAAAACCTCATGGATAGAAAAAATAAAATGATTCACAATATAATGCCCAATGATGGGTATCTCAAATCAGATGACACTCAACATGCTATTGAGGATCTTCCAGGATACTAAAGGTCTTTATAATGTGGATAAATTAAAGCCATTAGGATATCTATTTGCTAATATTCCCAGAAAGGGGGAAAAACTGTAGAAGCAAACATAATTACAGTAAAAAACATCTATTATTTGGTTTCTTTTGAATGCACCAATCACTTTTTCTATATACTTGTATTTCACCTATCTACCTTGTCATCTAGCAAGAATTATTTTTCCTTTGAATATTGTACAATTTTTTCAAAACTCATCTTTAGTTCATTCAGTGTAGGACATGCTATGCTGCAGTATAGCATGTCCTACACTGAATGAACTAAAGATGAGTTGCAGAATGGAATCTATAATACTTTTAAGTAATAGCCTTTACCAACAATTTATTCCTTCATGAAGCCTGTCCCAAAACCAAATTGGCATACAAACAGCAAATCAAGTGTTTTTGAAGTGAAATGATAAAATGAGGATCAATTTCCCATGCTATGAAATTCTACACTTTAGGTCAACTGAAATCCCCAATTTTTATTTCATTCGTTCATGGATTTCTTAAAGGAACAGGGAGACTAAAAACAAAACCAGACATTTAGAATCCAATTGACAAGTGTTTGCTGTTACCTGCCATAATGGCAAAGCTCCAAAACTGCAGTATTAACATCCAAATACAGATATAAATAGACACCACAAGAAAAAATGTGTTCTGAAATATCAGACCACAAAAATGAATAGTTTCTAGCAACCTGACTTCAATAAAAGTTAAAACAGGATCAGTCCAGATGCAGACTCCGTATAATCTTTGATTTAACTGTTTTCAGAAAGACACGCTTTGGAGCAGTCAGAATGCTATCAATTACAAATGTGTTGAATTTCTAAATGATTCTGAATCATCTAACAATACAATTATTAGCAATAATAATAGCACTTAGACTTATATACAGCTTCACAGTGCTTTACAGCGCTCTCTAAGTGGTTTACAGAGCCAGCGTATTGCCCACAACAATCTAGGTCCTCCTTTTACCGACCTTGCAAGGATTGAAGGCTGAGTCAACCTTGAGCTGGTGAGAATCAAACTGCCAGCAGCTAGCAGTCAGTAGAAGTAGCCTGCAGTACTCATTCTAACCACTCCGCCATCATGGCTCTTAAAGCAGTCAACATAAAAATACAATGGAAAACCAGAGAATAATACCCTGAAAATATTTACTGAAAATATTTTAAGAAATTTGCAAAATATTAAGCATCCTATGAAAAGATGTTCCACACCACAAATCTACAGCTTGATAAAGATGAAGATCAATAAATCCCTACATACAATGAAATCTGAAATCAGGACCTCTGCTGCTAAACATAGGGAACATCAAATGGGCATAGGTGCTCCATGAGTGTACTGTACTAAGTAATGTATTGAATATAGTTCCAATAACAATTGTACCACAGCGTTTTATGACATGAGATAAAAGTTTCCTCCCCAAAAATTAGAACATATGACAATATATTCATTGCTCACGAATACTAAACGTCACCGAAGAAATGTTGCCCTGTCACTCATTATTAGAAGGGAACGTTGGCTTACCTGAACGTCCCTTCTTGGAGAGGGGAAAACGGCCGTCAGGAATGGGTAATCTCTTCTCGTTGCTGATTGGACCGAGTCTTTTAAATTGTAGTTTGTGGTCCCCGCCTCCTCCTATTTCCCTCCAGCTTTTTCGGCGAGGATTGAACTGTAGGCCGGCATGGCTTGCTGAAATGATAGAGAATTAGTGCCCTCCCGCCCCTGACCCTCGAATAGACAGACGCCTTGGGTGGGGCTGATGGCCGTTTTCCCCTCTCCAAGAAGGGACGTTCAGGTAAGCCAACGTTCCCTTCTCTCAGTCGGGGAAAACGGCCGTCAGGAATGGGATATACCAAAGCCCCCATGTCCTACCGGGAGGGTTGATGGCGGCTTGTCATTGCTGGGAAAACACCGTCTGCAGAACCCGTCTGCCAAATGCAGCGTCAGCCGAGGCGTAGGAGTCCACCCGATAGTGTCGAATGAACGAAGAAGGGTTGGACCACGTCGCCGCTCTGCAGATCTCCTCGATGGAGGCTTGCGCACCCCAAGCAGCCGAAGATGCTGCACTTCTGGTAGAGTGTGCTGTAATCTTTCGCGGAACCGGTAGAGATTGGCTTTCATAAGCTGTGGCAATTGCGGCCCTAATCCATCTAGCCAGCACCGACTTGGTCACCTTCTGACCCAGAGACAGTGGTTGGAATGACACAAACAGGGCCTCTGTCTTACGGAAGGATGATGTCCGCTCAATGTATATTTTCAGTGCTCTCCGCACGTCCAGAGTGTGCCACACTCTCTCTAAGCGGTGCCTAGGAGTTGGACAGAAATTAGGCAGAACGACTTCCTGTGTCCTGTGAAATTGGCTGTTGACCTTCGGGAGGAATGTAGGGTCTAGACGTAGTACTACTCTATCGTTGAAAAACGTGCAGAGGTCCTGTCTAATTGATAAAGCCGATAATTCCGAAATTCTCCGGGCTGAGGTGATGGCTATCAGAAAGGCTACCTTCAGCGACAGGATACGTAGAGAGGAGTCCCTCAGCGGTTCAAACGGCGCCTTAGTAAGAGCATTGAGAACAGCATTTAATCGCCACGATGGAAAACGGTGAACAACGGGCGGGTTGACGTTATTAGCCCCCCGGAAGAATTGTTGAATTAGAGGCTCCTTGGAAAGGGATATCAGTGAACCACATCTCAAGACTGATGAAATTGCCGCTACTTGTCTCTTGAGAGTATTGGTCGCCAATCCTGAATCGAGACCCCGTTGCAGAAAAGCCAAAATATCTAAGACAGAAGCTGAAGAAGCCCCTACCCCTTGAGGTGCGCACCACCTTTCAAATGTGCGCCACGTGGCCTCGTAAATCCGCTTGGTAGAGTCTCTGCGGGATGCTAGCATGGTGGGAATGACCTGACCTGGAACTTTCGCCCTCATCAAGACGCTCCGCTCAATCTCCACACGGCTAGGCGTAGCCATTGCGGTTCGGGGTGTCGGATCGGTCCCTGGAAGAGAGACACTTGGCTGTCCGGGATTCTCCACGGTTCCCGGACTGACAGAGTCAATAGGTCCGCGAACCAGGGCCTCCTGGGCCAGAATGGGGCGACCAGAATCAATTCTGACTTCTCCAAGAGAAGCTTGCGTATTACTCTGGGAATTAGAGGTATTGGTGGAAAAGCGTAGAGAAGTCCCGGAGGCCAGCTGCTGCGGAGGGCGTCCACTGCCTCCGCTCCCCGAGATGGGAATCTCGAAAAAAATCGAGGCACCTGATTGTTGGTCTCTGAGGAGAATAAGTCCACCTGAGGGAGTCCGAAGCGGGAACACAGGTCGTGGAAATTCGCCGGCGACAATGTCCATTCCGACTGGTCGATAGTTTGGCGGCTGAGGGAGTCTGCTGTGCTGTTGTCCGTCCCCGCAATATGTTCTGCTTTCAAAGAGCTCAGGTGGGATTCGGCCCAATGACCGAGGGAAAGGGTTTCCGTCATCAGCGCCCGGGAGTGAGTGCCCCCCCACCTGTTTATGTGCGCCTTCGCCGTCACGTTGTCCGTGAGGATAAGGACATTCCTGTCCCGGATGAGATCCTCGAAGGCTAGAAGCGCCAGACGGATGGCACGCAGCTCTAGAAAGTTGATGCCGTGATGGACTTCTGAGGGGGACCACTTGCCTTGGGCCAGGTGTTGATTCAAATGTGCCCCCCAGCCCGAGAGACTGGCATCTGTGGTGATCACGTCCCTCACTGGTTCCCTGAAGACCGAACCTCTGGCCAGCACCTCCGGATCCCACCAAGCCAAAGAGTCGGTCACCTCCCGTGGAAGACTCACCCGTCGCTTGGACGAACTGCACCGTTTCCTCTGATATGGCAAGAGGAACCACTGAAGAGGCCGACTGTGGAGGCGAGACCATGGGATAATATCGTATGATGACACCATTTTCCCGAGGAGTTGGGAGAGTTGTTCCAAGGGAACCGACCGTGAAATTCTAGAGGCGCTAGCTAACTCGGCTAAACTAACCTGGCGTTCTAGTGACAGGAATACCATGGAACTTAATGAATCAATCTGAGCGCCCAAGTGTGTTATAGACGTGGAGGGGTTAAGATGGCTCTTTTCCCAGTTAATCGAGAACCCGTGTGATTGTAGCGCTTCAATAGTCAAAGAGATATCTCTATGGGCCGCATTTAAGGTAGATGACAAGATGAGAATGTCATCTAGGTAGGCCTGGAGCCTAACCGGGAACCTTCGGATGTGGGCCATGAGCACGGCCATGACTTTTGTAAAGACCCTAGGGGCCGAGGACAACCCGAAGGGTAGCGCCCGGTATTGATAGTGAGAACCCTTGAAGCAGAAACGCAAGTATTTACGGTGATCTCGTCTAATGGGGATATGTAAATAGGCTTCAGTTAAATCAATGGAGGCCATGTAATCTCCTTGTCTAACGCACTCCAATATGGAACGTAACGAGTGCATTTTAAAACGGTGGTACACGATGTATTTGTTAAGGGCCTTAAGGTCTAGAATAGCCCTCCAGCCCCCCGACGGTTTACTTACGACAAAGAGTCTGGAATAGAAGCCCTGTTTGAGTTGATCGATAGGAACCAATTGGATAGCTCGAATAGTCAAAAGGTGATGGACCGCAGACTGCACCAGGGAAGCACTAGAGCTGCGGGAGGAAACAGGGCAAGAAACGAAAACCGTCGGGGGGGTGGAAAGGAACTCTAGAGCTAGGCCGTGTCTAATAGTGTCTCTAACCCAACGGTCTGAAGTGGAAACCTCCCATTGGTCAGCAAATAGAGCCAACCGACCTCCAATGGGGAGGTTCGCTGCGGGGCTACTTGAAGCGATTGTACTGTTTGCCCCGCCCCCCTCGAAACGGCTTACGGGCCGAAAACTTGGCCCCTGTTCTGACCTGGTCGGCCCTCTGGGTGTTTCCTCTGTACGACGGGAATCTTCGCCTAAACCCCGACCCTCCGGAATCCTGGCTACGAAAGGAAGCTGTAGACGAAGCAGGTGAGGTCGAGGAGCGAAAATAAGGCTGATGCCGAAGTTCCCCCCGTCGAGAAAGAGAGGGCAAAATCTTCTTTTTGTCCTTGGTCTCTACTAGGATAGGGTCTAGTGATGCGCCGAATAAGTGTGTGCCCGCATAGGGCGAGGAGGCCAGGCGCCATTTATTTCTGGTGTCCGCTCGCCAGTGACGGAGCCATAAAAGTCTGCGGGATGTAACCGTAGACCCTATAGCTTTGGCGGCGGGCGCGTTCAGAGTCGAATCAGCGGAGAACTCTAGGGCTGCGATGACCTTGTTAAGGTCCTGATGAGCCCGTACGTCCGAGGATGGTAAACGTCCCTGAAGCTGCTTGAGCCACATAATAGAGGCTCTATTAAAAAATGAAGATGCCATGGAGGATCTGACTGACCAGGCTGAAGCCTGATGGGATTTGACCAAAGACTGGTCAGCCCTTTTATCCTCCGGACGGAGAGCTTCGTTTTCTGGACCAGTAACATGAGAGGTTGCTGTTAGAGCCACTACTGGGGCATCCACGGTGGGGACTTGCAGGATATTCTCCAGATCTGCTGCGCAGTTGTAAAACTTTTTGTCTGTGGCGTTGGGATTGGAGCCCGAACCCGGATTGGCCCACTGACGCTGGACCACGTCAACGAACATCTTAGGTGCGGGAATGGTCTCGGCAGCCACCGTGGGTTCCACAAACAGGTTAGATGGAGTGCTAGGTAGGGTCGGGGGATTAGCTGGAGAACCCGCAACCCCGCCTAAACCTGTAGTGGCTAGGGCTTTGAACAGGAGTGAGCGAAACAAGTGGGGTTTAAAAAGTCCCACAAAGGAAGGCTGGTCCGGCCCCAGACCCTCGTCTTCAGATAAGGCCTCCCCGGTATCCTCTTCTTCTTCGGATACCGATGCCTGACTGACCCCTTCAGGTGATTCTTCTCTTTGAGAATTGAACAAGGTAGGGGCCAAATTAGGGGACTCTCTCTTCTTTTTTCCTACCTTACCGGCTTTGGAAGCAGAAGAAGAAGGAGGAGGGGGCGTGGGTTGCCGTTGCAGGGCTTGAGCTACCTCCTGACGAATGGCCTGTTGAATCATTCGACTAAAGGAGTCAGGCAGCTGAAAAACTGGTATCTGGGGCAATCCAGTATCAGTATGGACCAGGGGCACCCCCACTCCCTGTGTCACCCCCGTTCCCTGCAATACACTAGCTGGTTGAGCCGGCAGGGAATCTGGGGAGATCCTAAGTTCCATCTCTGAAAGGGTGCGGAACAATGGGGTAGCAGCAGTTTGAGCTGAAGGTAAGGGGGAAATTCTGTCTGGGGACCATGATCCAGGTATTTGGCTAGGCTGGGAGAGGAAATCTGGGCCTTGCGGGTCAGGAAGGGCCCCAGTTTGATTTCCCTTTTCTTTGGAGAAGGAGACCGTGAGCCCTCTTGAGGCCTTGAGAAGACCCTTTCCAGAGCCCTATGGCGTCTCTCCTCAGCTTGAGCCCCTTTCTTGGTCTTGGCCCTGGCCATTTTTCGCCCCCTGACCGGAGAAACCTGAGGGGTTGTAGAGGGTCCCTCCCCTGGGTCATCCAGAGTCGCTTCCTCCTCAATGGAAGCTGGCAAGTCGGTCTGAAAATTACGGGCGTCCGCCATCTTGCAAAGGAACCTTTCCCGCCAATTTACGGCCGCTTGGGCCTACTCACGTTCCTTATAGGCCTGCCGCTTCTGTGGATGTCCAGCGGCAGCCTCGACGCTCTCCTCTCGCTTCTCCCTGTCTCTCTCTCTCTCTCTCTCTCTCTCTCTCTCCTCTTCTTGACCGCGGTCTTCTGCGGTCGCCGCCCCCTTGCTAGCCCGACAACCTAAAAGGCCGTCCACTGACCTCCCCCGTCTACCTGCAGCCTTTGATGAAGCGAAGGGAAAAAAAAAAAAAATTTAAAAATGGCGGCCCCGAACTTGCCGGGAAAAAAAAAAAAATTACCTGGGGCAAGGCTGGGTTTTGTCTGGTCCCGCGGCTTTCAAACTCTTTTCCGCGGCCGAGAGCACGACGGGGGAGCTGAGAGAGAGAGAGCCTGAAGAGTGCCGGTCACACAGAGCGCTTCTGGGGCGACCCCCGTGAGCCGCTTCTGTGTCCTTCGATCCTCCGGCAACTCTTCGAGCCACGGGAGCGAAACCCGTGAGCGCTGGGGTGGCTAGCTGGCGAAACGCCTGGGCGGCCCTGTGGGCTCGGGAGCAGATCCCTGCTCACCGCTCTCCACTGTTGACAAGTAAAGTCCAAAAGGAAAAAATAAAGAAATAAATAAATTAAATAGCACTTCCTAACTAAACACTAAACTAACCACAAACTCAATCCCTCAAACTAGAAACCAGTCTGAGGTAACTAATAACGCTCCGGTCCTAGCAAAACCGAGTCGAAAAAGCTGGAGGGAAATAGGAGGAGGCGGGGACCACAAACTACAATTTAAAAGACTCGGTCCAATCAGCAACGAGAAGAGATTACCCATTCCTGACGGCCGTTTTCCCCGACTGAGAGAATGTAACATTTACCTGAATACGGGCTTCCATATTTAAAATACTGATTACCAACTCAATTCAAGAGTAAGCAACATGATCATAAGCTACTCTCATAGCATGCAATAATATTACTCATTATCCTATATTTTGCAAATCCCCTATCTCGTAGCCTAAATTAACTGCTTTTTGGTGCAGAGAAAATACTTCTATTATTGCACTCTCTCCATTACCAGCATTTAGAACCAGAGCAGAAGGCCCTTATTTAGCTCATCAGAGGCCTTCTACAAACTGCTAATCCCAGGTGCAGCTGTTTCTCAAATGCACTGGCATGAGCAAACTGTAAACGATTTATGGCGCGTGGCAGAAGGACTGCTGGCTTCTCGCATGGGTGGAGTTTCACTTTAAGATCATGTTTGGACTAATGTTTATATTACAGGTTGTCAATCAAGCTGTAAATACTAGATGCAAAATACTCACTGTATCAGCTGGGGCCCTATGACTGCACTCAATGATATCAGAACTCTTTCAACAATAACTAAATATTGGGGGGGGGGGGCGGGAAGAAGATTTAGATTGTACTGTTTATCTATTAAACCTGCAAGTCTTTTAAAGCTATTAACAAAGTTTTGAATGTTGCTTGATAGACAGATTCATAACATTTATAAATTCCATAAAAATCATAAATGATGCATTCCGTTTTTTCATATGCAATTCAAAGTCATGTTCACATTTTTAAACTTACTCTTTCCAAAATTATTGGGAACATAACTTCCCAAAATAACTATAATTATGGTTATTAAACCAAAATAGAACAACAGCAGGGCAACTACTCACCAGGTGCATGAGCTCCCCCATCACTTTGTATTTCTAGCATAAATTGTTTATAGAGATGGTTGTTATGTTAAATAAATAAATGAACAATGAAACTGGCAATCAAACCTTGGAAAATGACTATAAACATAAACCAAACTGTGGAATCAAAAGATGTTTTAATTAAATATACTGACATTCCTTGATTTTAAATATTCCAAATTCCCCTTACAGTAATTTAAATGGTTTTAAAATCTGCAATTAGTTCAAATATTCAAATTCCTATTGGCCTACTAATTATTTTTACCTGCAATTCGCAGACTGGGATTATCCCAGTTGATCATAAGAGTTGAATTATACTTCTGTTCCAATAATCTCCAAATATGCCTTACAGAGGTTAATGTTTGAAATGAAGTAGAATTTTGACAAAACAGGAACCAAGCCCCTGCCATAAAGTAAGAAGGGTCTAATGATGATGTAATAACTTTTAATTATTCCCTTAATGGTTTTTGGACTTTATTACCAGAATCCCATGGAGAAATAGAAGTTGATATACATCAGGGGTGTGAAACTCATAGCCCACGGGTCAGATGCATCACACGTTAGCCACACCCACCTCTGGTTTAGCGAAGGGGAAAAATTGTGATATGTCACATGATAATGCCATGACGACACGAGTTTGACACCCCATGAAAGTCAAGAAAGTTAAAACACTCATCGTTTTTGATAACTATCATTTAGATAAAATAAAGTCTGCAGCATTGCCCTTCAGATAAAAAACTTCTTCACCATTTCTTAACCTACTTGAAATATCTCTGAAGTATTAACATGGGAATTCATTTTGAATATATTTTTCCCCTAATAAACTCAGTGGAATTTTACCATCTATTTCTATCAATAATAACATGAGATAAACTGTTTAAATATTTACATTACTGAATTCTTTTTTCTTTGAATACTTATTCCATTATATTTAAACGAGTTATCTGATATAAGGCTTTACAGTTAACTAATGCTAAGAATTTGTTGACATCCACTTTTTGTCTATACTTGTTTCTGAGATAAAATGAACAAATGAAAGCATTTCATCTTTTCTCTTTGCACTGAGGGAAAGGTTATCTGAAACCAAGGGTCATTGTTCAGGTATGATTATAGAGGGGCAGTTACAACTGCTGAAAAACTGCTAAAGCCAAAGTAAATATTTCTGAATCTCAGTAATTATGACACAAGTTTTTATATATGAAGTATTAGATTTATTTAGAGATGTGCAAAATTCATCAATCCAGGAACAAACTGTTCTGAATAATTTCAAAACATTCTGTTTCCATTCGGATCATGCCAAAATTTCTTCCAACCACACTGTTCCAGGAAGATGTCTAGTGGTTTCCAAAAGTAAATTTTCTGAACTGGAAGCAGTTTCAGTAGTCCCAGTACTGGTGTTGCTGCAAAATAAAATTATTTCACTGGAATCTTATGTCAAGAAAGTCTCAAAAGATTCACTTCCAAAACCCATCAAACCATTTTCCAGAATGACATGAAGATGCATGTCCTAAGATTAAGCAGACTGAAATCACTTGAAAATGGGGCACTTCAAACCCCAGATGGACTTTAAATAGGAAGTTTAGTAGTTTAATTTATGGTGTTTCAGATCCAGGACAACTCATAGGTCAAGATATCAAAGAAATTAAGACAGTCACAGTATTTCACTTTACACTGTACCATAAAAGAAAAATAAAACCAACAGACTTATATTACAAGAAAGTACATTTACCCTTTCCCCCTTTTAACAAAAGGGGCAATTTAGAGTGTTGTGAACAATATTTTAAAGCTTTTTAAAAAATTAAAAATAAAGAAAAGAAATAGAACAATAGAGATGTTTGGCATGTGATTTATTATCAATTGTGTTGTCAAAAAATTGTGATCTCAAATTGATAGCATTTAGCATAAAGGGTTAAAATAAATATGATCAGGGAAAGTAATTAATAAGTAACAAAACAAAATATATTTTGATAGTGTTCATTTTCAGGAACATATTAAAACAGGGCTCCCCAACCTGTGGGTTGCGGCCTATTGGCCACGGGGCCACATGGCTAGCTGACATCACGAGCGCTTGTTGCCCCACTCGCATGAGTGCTCGCAACCCCCTCGCTCTCGGAACGGGTGCTTGTGTACGCATGTGCTTGCCACTCCCACAAAACCATCTCCTCTTTCCCCCCCTCCCTCTACTCTGGGCCACCAACTCAGAAAGGTTGAAGAACTCTGTATTAAAGCTGCTGGGGCAAGCTGCTGTACATAAACAGAAAGTAAACCTCACACTCACTAGCACTGATGTTACCTAGTTGGGTAATGAAACATCTGCAAGCAAATAACTAATCTAGACAGCATAAAAGACTCCACAATTCAACTCTGAGCAACATATATTTTCTTCTATTGGAAACATCAGTTTAGTTATAGTAACTATTTAATGATATGTTATGTTCTAATGCTGTTGATAACTGAAAGATGTTAAAGCAACAACTGGAGGAATATGCAAACCAAATAAGTTCAATGCAATTGGAGCAAATACTGGTAAATCCTATTTAATATATGATAAGAATAAAATATTGTCTTTGCTAGAGGCAAAGTTCTGACCATTAATCTCAATTTGTTTAAAGTAATAATTAACAGTGTCTTAATTTACCATTTCAGTTAAATCAAAACAAAGTTGTAATCTAATACCTAAATAAAATACTGTAGTTATAGGTCATACCCCAGGACAATGACTGGTTCTGTACCCTTTCAACAAGCTTCTCTTTGATGTCACCTACTTAAGCCAATTCAGGGGAATGTATTTATTGCAAATATTTATCCCACTTTCCACTTAAAAGACACTTTATGAGGCCTGAAAATTAGATACTTAAACAATTTTTTATACTCTACAGAAAAGGATGAACTCTGTTTTGGTATATAAACAATTCCTAACAAAGTTCATTTTAATTTTGTTTTCCCAAGTCCTTTCTCATTTTTTAATGGTAAAGCTAGACTAAACTAAAACCAACAAATCTTTAATTGTTAAACATCTTCCTACTCTCTGGTCATTCTTCTTCAGTCTAATTTAAAAGAATCATCTGTAAAACATACTTAGGAGATTACATATCCCAAATATATATCAAGGAAAATAAGTGATTGCAAAAATGTCTGTTTGCAAACATAGAACTTCATTTATAATCTTTATATTAATATTTTAAAAAATACAAATTCTCATTCTGGATCAGACATGAAGGACTTAACTTTAAGCCTTTAAGAGTAAAACTTGATTTTTACACACAAAAAATGAAATAAACATAAAATGTTAAAATGCAAGGTAGAAAAAGATACCTTTTACAGAAAACAAGGAATGAGGAAACTTGCATTAGAATGGGTACAATGGCAGAATACTAGAATAACAGAATAACAGAGTTACCTTAGAGGACTTTTAGTCCAAAACACACAAACCCGCTAAGGCAGAAAATCCTATACCATTTCAGACAAATTGTTGTCCAATCTTTTCTTAAAAATCTCCAGTGTTGGAGCACCTACAAATTCTGCAGGCAAGTTGTTCCACTGATTAATTGTTCTGTCAGAAAATTTTGCCTTAATTCTAGGTTGCTTCTCTCCTTGATTAGTTTCATTCCATTGTTCCTTCTTACACCTTTAGGTGCTTTGGAGAATAGTTTGACCCCCCCCTCTTCTTTGTGGCAACCCCTTAGATATTGGAACACTGCTTTCATGTCACCCCTAGTGGTCCTTCTTTTCATTCAATTAGACATACTCAATTCCTGCAACCATTCTTCATATGTTTTATCCCCTAATCACCTTTGTTGCTCTTTTCTGTACTCTTTCTAGAGTCTCAACATCTTTTTTATATCATGGCGACCAAAACTAGATGTAGTGTTCCAAGTGTGGCCTTACCGAGGCATTATAAAGTGATATTAACAGTTCATTTGACTTTGATTCTATCCCTCTGTTAATGCAACCTAGGATTGCATTGGCTTTTTTGGCAGCTGCTGGCTTATATTTAAGTGATTGTCCACTAGGACTCCAAGATCCTTCTCAGTTACTACTATTGAGCAAGGTACCATCTTTACTGTATTTGTGCATTTGTTTTTTCTTGCCTAAATGTAGAAGCATACTTTTTTTACTAGTGAATTTCATTTTGTTAGATAGAGCCAGTATTCAAAACTGTAAAGCTCCTTCTGTACCTTAAGTCTTTCTTCTGTAGCATTGGCTATTTCTGTCAGCTTGAGGTCATTTGCAAATGTGATGAGTTTCCTGTTTATCCTCTCTTCTAAATAACTGATGAAGAGACTGAAGAGTACTGGGCCAAAGCACAGCCTTGCTGCATACTTCCTTCCATGTAGTTGCAATTCCATTAAGGACTACATGTTGAGTGTGGTTGGTCAACCAGTTACAAATTCATGTGTAATGTAACATAACAGTATTAAAACAGATGTGCTGTATGCCAATGAGGAGAGAGTCCAAGTTGAATTACAGAAAAGCCGGAGAATTATCCTTGCTTAGCAAGACAAAATTAAAGTACTGTATAAAAGAAACGTATGACTACTTATGAAAACATTCACACAAGACATTCCTGTACCCCAAAGTAGCGAAAACTCTTTAAAAATCAAGAATTGATTTTGGAATAAACCAAAACATTAAACAAAAATAAATAAGACTTCCTTCAATATTTTGTACTCTAGATTCATTAATATAAAACCCACTAATCTCCCAGCCAATTGTTTTAAAAAAAACAGACTTGGAAGTATCCTGGATTATTTGCTTGGATTATCTTTTGATAAAATAGGAAAGGCAGAGCTTTTAATCAGTTCTCATTAAAAATATAAAACTGTCTAATAGAACTGAGGTATACATCATTTAACTATCTGTTGTATTGTGATATTGCAGAAACATAAGCCAAATCTTTAAAACAGTTTTTAAAGAGATTAAGAACTATTTATACCTATTGCAACTGAAGCCAATAATAAAAGTAATTATAGATACATTTGCTGGGTTACTGAACTACAAAATTAGTTGTGTCCCTTTGACCCAGGTAAGCAAATGCAAGGCAAAGTAGGTTCCTACAAATTCAGTACCTTTCCATATTCATACACATACATAATCAAATACTCTCTAGCTGCCTTTGAAAATCTAAAAAAAATCAGAATGATAAAAAAAACCCTAGGTTATAGATGCATTTCTAGAAGATATTTTTTTGCTCAATTTCCCATGTCCGCCATCAAAGTTTTGGTGGCTGCAGAAAAATGGTGAAGTACCTTACCTATCTCTGCTTCAAGCTGTGATTTCAAGAACTTTAGTCACCCTGAACTCACTGCCTAAATATGTCCAGAAATATCTATAACAGGGGTGGGTTCTACTTACCTTTACTACCGGTTCGCAACAGAAGCGCGCATGCGCGCACTTCTACATATACACAGATGCTTCTGCGCATGCGCAGATTGTCCATGATGACATCCGGGTGGGTGGGTGGAGCTTCTACTACCGGTTCGCAAGAACCAGACCGAACTGGAAGCAACCCTTCACTGGTCCATAATGTTTTATTTATTTATGAAATAAAACATTGCTTTGTCAAGAAAATAAAAAAATAAAAAGTAAAAAATACCACACAAAAAAAGAAAGGTATATTAATATTATTTCAAAATAAATAGTTACAATTCTATATATAATTATCTAATTGAATTATTATTCAAGTACATATGTTTCTAATAATATATACATATAAAACCTTCATGCTTTTATGTGTTTTGATGTTTTTGGTCATTATTTAAAAAGCAGTAAAATAATAAATAAATAAAAATATGCATTTGTTACAAAGTCTAAGAACAAGAATATACATCCTTCAGGTCCTCAAACTTGACATGCAACAAAATGGTTGCAACCTTTCTACAACACTGAACATTTTCTGATTCAAAACAGCAATTTTTCCTTCTACTGTAAGGCTTATTTTATTCAATTGCATACTTACCAAAGTTCCTTCTTTATTATCTTTTTTTGTCCCAATGGCCCCACAACGTCTCCACAGTAAAAATCTAACAGCTTTCAAATCATAATTAGGGCATTTGTTTTAGTATAAATTAGACAAAGAAGGATTATGTCAAACTATTACACACTCCTGACTTTTTCAACCCCCAAGACAGCACAGTTTCAAGATAAATGCCAACTAAAGTTCATTCAAGCCTGCAACGTGGAAAGATGGATGGAAAGATCAAATTCCACATGCTTCTGTTCTTTGGGAGTAAGTAAAAGAATTTCCTTACTGCTTGAACCTGGACAGCCTCCAAGTAGAGAAATGAGCTTGATGGTTTCTTAAAGATGGAAAACTTGTTTGCTTTACTCAACGGAGGTAAAATCACTTCACCTCTGAAGAGTGAATTTACCACCTCATGGAGACCCATCTCCACAGCTTTTTGACAATGGCAGCCTTAACTCAAAAGGTAAAGTTTGACAAATCAACCCACAAATCTTTTCAAGTGGTGATTTTTGTCACTTCATACTGCCACAGTGGAACTTCAGCAAGCTGTGATTATTTGAGCTCTTGAATCTGATCAAGCACTGCACACAAAGAAAATGAACAATATGACAGCAAAATTCATTTCAGACAGGAAAAAAGCTGAGGTTCATGGCACTTCCTAAAGAACCTATCTAGACCAAGGGGCCTCAGTTGAGAAATCTCTCTCTAAATCTTACCACCACCTCAAGAGGAACACATTAAACAAGAGGATCTTGGGGCATCTGCTCCCTATTTGTCAACACCCTGAAACAGCACCTCTGCAACTGGCAGAATTTTCTGTCAACCAAACACCTTATGTTTTAATATCTATGCACCATTAAACAATTACAATCACTCAAAGTTGTCCTCTACTTTGCATGTAAAGTGTTTCCAGAGTATAATCTGCAAACCAGCCATAGAATACGTTATGTGAATGGGCACAGAACAAAAAACGGTTTGAGTCTTTTAAAAAAACAGGTGGAAAGAATAGGCAGTGACAAGTAATACAAGTCAAAAGGGAACATAAATGTGAGAGCATATGAATAGTGGGAGAAATATATATATATAATACAGAGGCGGCATAATAATGGAAGACAGATTTTTTTTTTATCGTATCATTCATGATTAAAGAGGTTAAAAGAAAACTGCTTGAAAGTATTATTTCCTCTTACTGGGCAAGTTGCAATACATTTCTATAGTTAATTTCTCTATAGATGACCTGTTTGTAGCTCAATTTTATAAGTATTTTCAAATTTTCTGTGATGGAAAAAATATTTTGTAAAGTTAAAATACAACGCACTGTAATGATCTCTTCCTTTCCAGAGGAAGAAAGGAAAAAAGCAATTAGATCTATGCTCTATACAGATTTCTTATTTGAATTACTTTATTAGGAGACCACATCAGCCTCTTTAAAAATGATCTATCTAGAAAACTGTCATTGCTTACTCTTGTTAACTATGAAGATCAAGTCATGTCAAGTTCTTCTTAAATAGAAGAAGCAAATTCAGGCTCTGAATTTGTACTACAAATTCCTACAGAAATACAAAGCATGAAACAAAAGGACTAGCATATCAATAGAATACAACCATTCTTGTAAAATGAGGAAATAAGCAATATTAAGTGCCATTGTCTAAATCCTGTATTGTGAAACTTGGTCACTCCAATAAAAGATAAAATTTAGAATTTTTTATGTAATAGGTTGTAACTTTTTTAAAAAATAAAACGTAACAAAAAAGTGATAGAAAAATAGAGATGTTATACATATAATTTATTCCAGTTCCAAAAGAAATATTGTCAAACATCAATTGCTATAGTCAAAAATTGTGATCTCAAATTGAACATAAACAGTTTGGACAAAATTATGAGTATGTAAAATAATAAATAACAAAACAAAATATAATTTATAGTGTTCATTTATTGGGTCATATTAAAGGATACTTGGGAAGAATTCCAATAATTCTGTTTTCAGTATTCTGTTCATTTGAATATATCTTTTTAAAAAAATTAAATAACAAGCCCTCAAAAAAACATCTTAAATAAACCAAAGACTCATAAGCCGAAAAAGAAAAAACAGGAATCATCTGCAACATATAGTGTAAAGGCTGTAACAGCCACCATGTAGGGCAAACAGGCAGAAGATTAGAAGAGTGCAACTACGAACAGCAACTAGTAGTCAGAAAACACAATAAAACACTCCATAATCTTACAACACATGGACAGATTCAACTACAGTTACAACTGGGAAACTGAGCATCTAGAGCAAGTAAAATCCAAGAACACTAGGGAAATCCCGTAAGCTCCGTAAGGGTCTCTTGTGGCTCAACAGGCTAATGCAGTCTGTTATTAACACAGCTGCCTGCAATTACAATTACTGCAGGTTCGAGTCGCACAAGGCCCAAGGTTGACTCAGCCTTTCATCCTTTATAAGGTAGGTAAAATGAGGACCCAGATTGTTGTGGGGGGCAATACAAGTTGACTTTGTATATAATATACAAATGGATGAGACTATTGCCATACACAATGTAAGCCGCCCTGAGTCTGCGGAGAAGGGCGGGATATAAATTCAAATAATAAATAAATAAATAAATAAATAAATAAATAAATAAGCTTGGCACTCAGACAAATAAAACAGCAACAGGCACATAGAAATGAACTTCATTTATACACCATTCAAAAAAAACCTTAAAAAGTTTAAAAAGGAAACAAATGAACACCTCCTCACCAACAATCAACATCCATATAAGCAGGGATGAATACCAGAATTCATACCAGACCAAGATGTAGTAAACGATAATCTAATCAAAGAACGACCAAGAGGAAAAAATAACCTCTTCAACACTGATAGGGCAAGCTAAGCTACTGTATATAAACAGAGAGTATACATACCCCACCTCTTCTAGCACTGAAGATGTTACTTACTCTTGGAGTAAGTAACTTATTAATGGAGAACCCCAAATACTCCATTATCTATGGAATTCTCACAGTTTTCTTAGCAGGTTGTTTGTCATTGCCTACTTCCTAGGGCTGAGAGACAAGGACTGGCACAAAGTCAACCAGCTAAGGTGGGACTGGAACTCAGTCTCTCAGTTTCTGGCCTGATGCCTTAACTGTTACACCAAGCTGGCTCTCACACAGAACCATATAAAATATTCAAATTAAGAAATTAATCTGGATTACATGGATTGTTTTCAAGCAAAGCAAAAATAACATTCAACTGAACATGAACAGCATCTCAATCACCACATCTAAGTTTACTTTACTATCATGAAAGGTGTATCTTTCATGTGCCCGTATTATCAGTATAACAATTTATCTCTCTCAAAAGATAAATATGCAGTATTGAAAACCACAGCACTAAATAAGCCTTTCTCATTTCCTCTCAGAAGTGAAACCGAGATTAGACTTTTTTGCCTATCAGTTAAACCTCATATGACTTTTTCCCCTTTCATATCTTCAATCAACAACTTCCCTTGCCAGCTATTTTATTCACAACATATTGGTTAAGACAGCATTCACATTTTCATCTTTTTATTTGGATTACATTAATCCCCACATAATTATATTCATAATTACTGTTACATATTTCTAAAGTCTATATATCTTTCATAGTATCTGATAGATGAAGAATCAAGCATCTCCTTATAATATATAATTAATGGGTGCTAAAATGTAGCAATTCACACTTCATAAAGCCACATGGAATTTCCAAAATGATGCAAGGTTCTGAGTTTCTGTATTTCTTCATTAAAAAATAGTTGAGGAAACAGGGAAGGAAAAGGGAGAAAAAAATGATTTCAGGGGATAATGTAATCCAGTATAGATATGGCTCTTATACTGATTACATTTTTTCCTGTCCTGTCCTCCTCTTTTTTCCTATTTTGTTCAATCTGGAAATTTACAAAGTAGCAATGGTTTTGTAACATTTCATTTGGCCTAAAATAAATTGGCCTCTATAGATTTAGCTTCTCATGGCCAACACAGCTAAAATTAATTTTTAACTCACACTGTGACTTTCAGTTAAAACTATGTAAAAACATTATTGTTTTTCACTCCATCAACATCAGGATTAAAATCCTGGTGTTTGTCTTTGGAAATAGATTATATTTCTGTTTAAGGAACTGATCCCTTAATTCTGCCTCAGAAATAAATCTATGCCCCATCTTTACAAATCCCTTATTCGTATTCCCAATCCACATTGCACTGCAGTTCATCTCCAAATACTATGCAATTTATAAACATGGAGTTGCTTCAGATTATTAGAGCCACTGTATCTTACATGCATAAACAGAAAAGCAGAAAGGCACTTTCTTATTTTCTACTATTTAGACACATCTGTTCTAGATTTGCAGAACCATACCTATTGCTGCCATCTTGGTTGAGAGTAGATTCTTTAATATTCCCAACTATTGGTGCTTTTTAATCTTGACAAAGAATAGACTGGTTCTGATTTAGTCCCTCTTCAGATTATTCGGACTATGTTAACTCCTACCTTTTCAAATAGTTCCAAATGACAGTTTGCTCATTAAGTGGCATTTCTTTGAAAATAGAAAGGATCTGAAAGTCTCTTTATGTGTTTATCATAAGAAAAAGTAATTTTTTTAAAATAATTAAAATAAAAATAATGCAAGTTTTATATAAAACTCCTTTCTGAATGTTTATATAGTATTTTCTTCAACTCTTACCTACAATTAATTACCTTTATTAATTGTATCTTATCTTGGCTCTTAGCTGTGACCAAGTTTTATATACTTTTTATACTATGTTTTATATACATAGGGGCCGGGATAGCTCAGGCAGTAGAGAAGCCTGTTATTAGAACACAGAGCCTGCAATTACTGCAGGTTCGAGCCCGGCCCAAGGTTGACTCAGCCTTCCACCCTTTATAAGGTAGGTAAAATGAGGACCCAGATTGTTGGGGGGGCAATAAGTTGACTTTGTAAAAAAAAATATATACAAATAGAATGAGACTATTGCCTTATACATTGTAAGCCGCCCTGAGTCTTCGGAGAAGGGCGAGGTATAAATGTAAACAAATATATATATATATATATATATATATATATATATATATATATATATATATATATATATATATATATATATATATATACATGTTATTACATTTGTTTATATTCCTTTACTAATTTTCATATTAATTATGTGTGGAAATGAATCTATTTCCTTTGTAATAATATGACTATGTTCATATTGCATAGTAAGCCATTGTTTGTTCAAGTATTATATCCATAGTGCCTGAATATACTCACAGATATCTTTTGATATGTGGTGTGAAAATTCAGATTCTAAGAGTACGTATAGGTGGTATACAGTGGTGGGATTCAGCCAGTGGAAGAAATCATTAGGGCAGAGAACCAGTTGTTAAATTATTTGAATCCCACCACTGGTGATAGATATTAAGTTTTTCTTTAAAAACAAGTAATTTAAATAAACAATGTATCACTTATAACAGAGGCTAAACATTTTCTTAACTTAAAATAGCAAGTCAAAGAGAATAACAGGATCAAAGTTTCCTAAGTCTTAATTTTCCAATAATTTACAGAAAACTATCCTGCAAAATAATAAAGCACGCATGACAAACTAAATATGATAATAATGTGCAGATAAATAGAAAAGCTGAATCTAAATGTCAAATTATAAACAAAGGAGTGCATTCAGAGGAACGGGCTATTTCCAGCATGTTGGCTGATAAGTTATTTTCTCAATTAAAAGGCCTTTCAGTTAATTCAGAAGAGTATTCCCAAATACAGTTATACCATTTTACTTCACACCACATTCCACACTATTTTAGATTCAATTTTATTCTGAGGTTTATTTATTTCCACAGTTGCACAATATGGAGCCGTGGTGGTACAGTGGTTAAAATGCAGTATTTCAGGCTAACTCTGCCCACTGTCAGGAGTTCAATCCTGACCGGCTCAAGGTTGACTCAGCCTTCCATCCTCCTGAGGTTAGTAAAATGAGGATCCAGACTATTGGGAGGCAATATGCTGACATTGTAAACCGCTTAGAGTGTTGTAAAGCATATGAAGGTATATATAAGTGCTATTGCTATGCTAATTGATATTAATGAAGTAAGCTCTGATTTATTGAACATGACACTCTGAATATAAACCCAGATTGTTGGGGGGGCAATAAGTTGACTTTGTAAATATACAAATAGAATGAGACTATTGCCTTACACACTGTAAGCCACCCTGAGTCTTCGGAGAAGGGCGGGATATAAATGTAAATTAAAAAAAAAAAACTTGACCAGGGCTCTGCAAACTTGGCTCTTTTAAGACTTGTGGACTTCCACAAGTCTTAAAAGAGCCAAGTTTGCAGACCCCTGCACTAGACTAAAATATAGCTAACTGGTTTGCATTTCAGTGCATAGTGTTGTTGGAACAAAGGTCCATGTGGGTTCAGTTCCAAGTGGGAAAAAAGACACTGGAACCATGGAGCCTGCTTGGAAAAATGGTATAATGGTGGACAGGACCACATAGTTTGAGGTCCTTGGCAAAAAAGAGCACATGGATGAGAGAGGGAGAGATTTATACCCTCTCTTGGGCCCTTCCTGTTCCTGTGTAAAGCTTTCTGCTCCTGTGTAAAGAACGTACTCTGATTGGTTGTCAGTCTCCCAGGCCTGGTTGAATGATGTAATGAAGGGGCTTTGGGCAATTCCTATTATTTATTATTTTTATTTATTTATTTTATTATTTGCATTTCTATACCGCCCTTCTCCGAAGACTCAGGGCGATTTACAGCCAAAATAAAACACATATACAAAAGTGAAAACACAATATTTCAATTAAAAATCTGATTCAATTGGCCGAAATATTAAAATAACGAGTAAAACTATAAAACCAAATTATCAATAGAACCACCCATTAAAATTGCCATTAGGCCAGCCCTGCTCGGTGAAACAAAAAGGTCTTGAGCTCGCGCTTAAAGGTCCGGAGGTCGGGGAGTAGGCGTAGCCCCAAAGGCAATTCATTCCAAAGGTCAGATGCCCCCACAGAGAAGGCTCTTCCCCTGGGGGCCGCCAGCCAACATTGTTTGGCTGACGGCACCCTGAGGAGGCCCTCTCTGTGAGAGCGCATAGGTCGATGGGAGGCTATTGGTGGCAGTAGGCAGTCCCATAAGTAACCTGGTCCCATGCCATGGAGCGCTTTAAAGGTGGCTTAATGGCTTTGTTCTGGTTTGTATCTTGAGTGAGGGCTAATCCTATCATGTCCTGAGGGCCATGTCTTTTGTGTTTTAGATAAACTGGCCCAGCCTTTGTCTTGTAGATAGGTTGGCACCAAAATATCTGCTGGGGGCGGTGGCAGGGAGCTAAGGCTCTGAGTTGGTCTTCAGAAACAGGTTTCTCCTTCAGAGATAATATAATATTCTGCCTTTTTAATATTTCCTACAATGTTTCATTTTCCTAGGAGAGGGGTGGGTGGCAACTTCCTATGGTGTAAACCTAGACAATATAACCCATGAATAGGCATGTTGGGCAAATACAGCTTTTATTCTGTCTGTTTCATTTCTTTTACTTCATGAAAGGGAATAAACAATTTTATTTTTGGTGAGACAAAACCTATGTATTCAGAACTCATGTTTAAATGAATCAGATTTTACTGAATAAACTCAATTGCATGATCCGTTCATGCACCAGAAAATTACTCCAGTTGAGTTTGCACAGCACACACACTGCAAGATAACAAATCATATTCCTGCATAGCACAAATACAAGAGAACTGGAAAGAGCCCAAAGGATCCAGAGATGAAAATATATTTAACCCAGATGTTCGAAGTATGCTTAAAGGCATGCATGTGAGCAGTCTTTCTACACACCACCAATGCAGTTTAATTATTAGCTTAATCCTGGGAAATCACAGCTCAAAATAATCTAAGCTACAAAGTTCCCCGAAGGATTTTGGATCAGTTGCTCTCCTTCTCCTTCCCAAATCTACCTTGAGGACTGCTACCAATAAACGATGGGAGAAAGGAGGCGGGCTATTTTAAGCGCCTTGGAAGTTTTGACAGAACGTAAATGCAATTTGTAAAAAAAATAAAAAAATCCTCTGCATGCAACATGTCGGCGTTAAGATAACCATGGGAGGATTTTCCAGTCAAATAAAATAATACTAATAACTGTGGCAGGACCTTTGCTCCTTTCTCTTTACCCGTTTCCAAAGCCTTCTCCATATTGAACCCGCATTGCAATACACCGCTCGTCCTCCTCACTGTACCTCACCCCAACTTGCCCTCGCTTATTCACAAAGCCAACCAATTCCCGCAGAAACCACCCTACCCTGCCCCGCCACTCTCGATCGCAGGAAAGGCACGGGAGCAAAGAAGGCTGGCGCCAAGTCTGAACGGGGTGGGCGGAATCGCACGAAGTCCACCCCAGTGATTGGGCTACACGTCAATTCTCCCCCCCACCGCCCCAACGCCTCCCACCAAAACCTCCGTGCGGGCTATATTTGAGTTCAGGCCGCTTCGGGGTTTTTGTACCTTGCTTGGGAGGGCGAACTTCAAGCTGCAGCCTTGCGGTTACAGCCACAAAGCCAGACCCGTCTCCGGGACCGGGAGGCAAAGGCGAGACGGCGCTTAGTTCCCGCCCCTTTCCACTCCCACCCGGGCGGTTCATTAGCAGGCAGCTCCGAGGGGGTACAGGTGATTATGATTATTACCTCCACGGGATCAGGGATCCTGAGCCGCCTCCGACCCCACGCAGTCCGTCTAACTCTGAGCAGAGTTTGTGGCTCGCTCGCTCGCTCTCTCGGTCGGCGACGGGGAGGCTGCTCCTGCCCGTTCAGTCGAGCCGGAGGATCGGATCCCTGCTTCGCCGCTCCGGCCTGAGCCGAATCATTTCAAATCTACGGCAAACTTTGCTTCCTTTTTTTTTCCCCCCTCCCACCCACCGCCCGCTGCCCCTCTCGGCCCGGACCCTCCCGCTCAGCTCAGGCCGCCATTTTGCCGCGGGGCACGCCGGATAATCCGGCGGAATCCCCACGTAGCGGCGTGGTTGCATCATCACCACCCCAAAAAAAAAAAAAAAAAAAAGCCGGAGGAAAGAGAAGAGGGGAGGGGGAGTCTGTTCTGCGTCGAAGGGTTGCCATGGCAATGAGGAAAATCGGGGGGGGGGGGAAGGTATGTGGAGCGCGAGGTGGTCCTCGCGCTTCTCTGCGGCGATTCTGCCGCGTTCATCCCGAAGGAAACTCTCGGGGAATGGAAAAGGGCTTCGTTTTGAACGCGAGTAAGCTTCTGGAGCCAGAAGCTGCAATGCCTTGTACTCCTGTTTGGAAGAAAACCTGGCCTATCTGGGTGAATGCTCGGATGCGCTATTCAACATTTTAAAGTAGTGAATTTCTCAGAGCCGCAGGCACTCGCTGCCTTGGATGAATGAATGAATGATGAAGGGAGTTTTCCCGCAGAAGGTGACAAACTTAGCTCTGTTTGTGTGTGTGTGTGTTGCTGTTACAAAATAAAGGGACTGGTGACTTTAAAAGATAAGTGTACTGCACTTTCAAACGAATAAAATATTGATTATGTGCCATCAGATTGGGGTCAGCTTTTAGCAACTGCATAAATTAACCCAGGGGTGAAATCCAGCAGGTTCTGACAGGTTCTGGAGAACCGGTAGTGGAAAATTTGAGCAGTTCAGAGAACTGGCAAATACCATCTCTGGCTGGCCCCAGAGTGGGGTGGAAATGGGGATTTTGCAGTATCCTTCCCCTGTCACACCCACCAAGCCACACCACGCCCACCAAGCCAAGCCCACAGAACCGGTAGTAAAAAGATTTCAATTCCACCACTGGATTAGCCCCAGGATACCTGTCCCAAAATTGCACTTCAAATCTATCACCCAGTGGCTTTGTTAACTGAATCCATCCATTCTGTTACTTATCTTGTTTACTTCCACCTTTTCCAACGACATAGATTTATCCAGAAAGCTGAGCCTTTGCATAATGTCCCCAAAATTTCAGCCTGCTCATTTATGCTTTGACTGAGAACTCTGGACTGATTTGTTAAATAATCTCTTTTCTTGATTATCTACGGATTTCCCCAATACCAACATTCAAAAGTGTGGATAAAATATTACCAGTTGGCAAAATACACACCCAGAAACTTATAAAGGCAAAATCATGGGGGGGGAGGAAATGATGAAATATGCATTGTAACATTATACTCAAACTATACCCCTTTTGGACTTGGGAACAAGATGACACAAATACAAAAGGATGGAATTTGTGGCAAGATAACATACTGTCATTTTGGCTTCATTCTGGTTAGGAACAAATGTCTCAGGGCTGGCTTCATAGGCCAGGAATTTCAAATTGAAATTGTCAAGAGTAATTCGTCCAAGGACAACAACACAGAAATCTTTCCATTAGATACAAAATATCATAGCAAGTCAAAAACTTTGATTACCCAAGTATGCTATTGTAGAAAGTTAGCACCCACCCCCAGGGGTGAAATCTACTTACCTTCCTTATGGGCTCGGAAGTTCATGTGACGCGCAGATCTGTGCATGCGCAAAACCTGCACATGCGCAGAAGGTAAAAAAAATTTCTTCCTGGTTAAAACCAGGAAGTAATGACATACAGGTGGGTGGAGCTTTGCTCTGCTGTCACTACCGGATCACTGAACTACCAGCCACGATCCTGTCCGATCTGGGAGCATTTCACCCCTGCCCACCCCTCTCTTAGAAGAATGAAATATTCTAGGAAATATTAAAAAGGCAGAATATTTCCCCTAAAAGATAAATAAAAATATTAAAGGAAACAGAAACTCATCCTCAGCTCCCTGCCCCCAGCAGATATTTTGGTGTCAGCCTATCTACAAGACAAAAGACCTTCACTTTCCGGACATAATAGGATTAGTCCTCTACCCATCTAGCAGCAGAGCTCACCACATGGGACCTGGGGATATTACATCAGCCCAAGGTTCAACCAAACTTGATTCAGACAAACATGACTTCACATGGGAGTCTTGACAACAACCAATAGAATACATTTCTTGCACAGGAACAGAAAGCTCAAGGGCAAGGCCCAAGAATACCTCTCTCTCTCTCTCAAACCCATGTGGTCCTGTCCATCAATAAGCAATCTTTCCAATCAGCTTCCATGTTTCCAGTGTCCTTATCCCCACTGGAACTGAACCCAGATGGATATTTCTTCCAACACTTCCTGTGGTCTTTCGGGTGCGCTTCAAGATTTTGGTAACTATCTTTAAAGCGCTCCATGGCTTAGGACCCGGGTACTTACGAGACCGCCTGCTGTTACCTTTTGCCTCCCACCGACCCGTACGCTCGCACAGAGAGGGTCTCCTCAGGGTGCCGTCCGCCAAACAGTGTCGGCTGGCGGCCCCCAGGAGTAGGGCCTTCTCTGTGGGGGCAGTGACACTCTGGAATGAACTTCCCCCCGGTCTGCGTCAAGTGCCCGATCTTCGGACCTTCCGTCGTGAGCTCAAAACATATTTATTCATTAAAGCGGGACTGGCATAATTAGTGATGTATTTTAATTGGGTTTTTAATATTTTTTAACTTTTTAATTTAAATTTTAATAATCGGCCTTTAAAATTTGCTCTTTTTAATTGTTGTTTTAAACTGTATATATCTTTGTTTTTACTTTGGCTGTACACCGCCCTGAGTCCTTCGGGAGAAGGGCGGTATAAAAATTTAATAAAATAATAATAATAATAATAATAATAATAATAATAATAATAATAATAATAATAATAATAATAATAATAAACATAGTGTATTATATTAAAATATTGTATTGTGAAAACAGAAATCCAAAACATAATTACAGAAAACCCATTTGATTTGTTAACAACAAAAGCAACAGCAATATTTGGTTTTATCAACGGGTTCATAGTATTGTTTCTTCAATATACTGTATCTAGGTGGGTATGAGCTAGGAGGCCTATCTCATTAAGAGCTAGCTGGCCAAATCTTGCTTTCTTCTCCTTGCTGAGCAGAGATCTCCTTTGGGGTTTTTCTGAGTCATTTCCCCTTCTCTTCCCTGCAAAGTTTATCCCTTTTTCACCCAGCAAAGCAACATTCAGACACAATCTTCCGCTTTGACCTCTTTCCTTTCCTCAAGTAGGCCCAACCTGTTTCTTCTAACCAAGCCTCACCTTTCCATTGCGTACAAAGCCAACACTGCCTCAGCAGCAACCCCCACCACTAAGAGCAATGTTGGATAGGTATGCTGCTAAGTGCGAAAGGCATTGAGATATTAAGTGTATGATCCAACTAATGAGGCCCTGTATTTCTCAGGCAACCTGCCATGTCAGCTTATATTATATCACGGTAGCCATACCATTCCTCTGGAATACCTCCTGCGGCCCAACCTTTTTGTCAATATAGTGAACAGTGCCCTAGTCTTGCTAGGAAGAAACTTTAGCACTTGCCAAGTATTGTTGTGAACCAAAGATAATTATTTGGAGGAATTTGAACTCTGTTCAAAACTATAATTTTTTTCATTTGGCTTAAGGTGTTGCACATTCTGTACCGAATTCTGGGTAGATTACAACCAAAGGTTAAACAATAAAAATATCAAAAACACAAATATTAATCTGGCACAATCATTAAATTTTCAAATGCAGTTCACCACTAAGTCCTCTATCAATTTCACCCTATCCCAGTGCTTGGGGCGGGCTGGGGGGGAAGCCAGGTCAAGTGTTTTTCGGAAGATTAAAAAGGTAGGGAAAGAATGGAACGGAAGGGAAAAAGAACACTTCCTAGGTCCCATAAGATGACAATGTTTAAGGGGAAGGATAAGGAGTGTGCTCACCCTATCTGATCTGGTAGGACCAGTAAAATGTGCTTAGGAAGAGTTGATTCCACAGATAGCCTGGTTCAGTGCCATATAGTGCTTTAAAAATAATAACCAGCACCTTGAATTTCACTTAGAAGGAAACTGGGAGCCACTAAGAGCTTACACAACTGGGTGTAACATGGATAAACCTGGGGCACCCATCACTGTACATCATTGCATTCTGGACCAGTTATAACTTGGTGGTCTTCAAGGCAGCCCCATGTAGAGGGTGTTTGAGTAGTCCAAACTGGAAGTGACCAAGGCATGAATCACCCTGAACAAGGCCTCCCAATACAGAAAGTTGATGCCTTTGCTTTAAAACAAGAAAAATAGCAAAAAAGCATATTTTAATATAATTATTTAAAATAAAAAGTATGTGTAAATTTATTTTAAAAAGAATTGCCATATTTTTCATAGGAATGCAAAAGTCTATTATACCATTTTTATGATAAAAGGTAAAATAAAACAAAATTAAATCTAAAAGGTTTAACTTTCTAAAAGGATTGTCCTATATAATAAGATCTATAATCACTGTAGTGTTGTATGAGTTTATCAATTGTGGCTTAGTTAATAAACCCTGGTTAAACAAAGTGTATGAACCTGGTGATCAGAGGTGAGTTTCAGCAGGTTCTGACCAGTTCTGGAGAACCCGTAGCAGAAATTTTGAGTAGTTCAGAGAACTGGTAATAAAAATTCTGATTGGCCCCGCCCCCATCTATTCTCTGCCTCCCAAGTCCCAGCTGATCGGGAGGAAATGGGGATTTTGCAGTACCCTTCCCATTCCACACCCATCAAGCCAAGCCCACCAAGCCATGCCACACCCACCAAGCCACGTGCATAGAACCGATAGTAAAAGTTCTTGAAACCCACCACTGCTGGTGATGTGTACAAAGATGATACAAGCGTTAAGAAAATGTTCACAAAAGGCAGTTAATTTTTGATTAAAATTAAAGAGACTTATTCCGAGATATATATTTTTCTAAAAACCCAGGCTGTGGACATCATGAATTCCTACCTGGCCAATTAGGAATCACTAGCAGAATTATTGGAAAGAAGTTGTGCCAGTTTGGGAGGATCTCTTAACTCAAACTCCAAGAAGCTCCATACTCCTTATAAAACCATAGTAAGACCACACCTGGAATACTGCATCTAGTTTTGGTCACCATGTTACAAAAAAAGGTGTTGAATCTTTGGTAAAAGTGCAGAGAAAAGGAAGATGATTAAAGACCTGGAGACTAAACTATCTGAAGAATGGTTGCAGGAATTGGGTATGGCTAGTCTAGAGAAAAGAAGGACTGAGGGTGACATGATAGCAGTATTCCAGTATTTGATGGGCAGGACAAAAAACAATGGATGGAAACTAATCAAGGAGAGAAGCAACCTGGAATTAAGGAGAAATTTCCTAACAGAACAATTAACTTGTGGAATAGCTTGCCTTTTAGAAGTTGCTTCTAAAATGCTTCATCGCTGGAGGTTTTTAAGAAGAGACTAGACAACCATTTGTCTGGAATGGTATAGGACAGAGGTGTCAAATTTGCAGCATCACGTGACATATCATGATTTTTTCCCCCTTCGCTAAACCGGGGGTGGGGGTGGCCAGTGTGTGACACATCCAGCCCATGGGCTGTGAGTTTGACATCCCTGGTATAGGGTCTCCCATTTGAACAGGAGGTTGGACTAGAAGACCTCCAAGGTCCCTCCAGCTCTATTCTGATTGATTGAAAATCCTGGCGTTCAGCATTAGACCAGCAGTTTGTCACAAATGGTGCAAATGTTCTCACTGTGATGAGGCCCCAGCATTTGGCATGTTTGTTCTTAACTTCAGGAGGCTGCGATGTCTGAGATTATTTAAAAAATATAAGGTTCTGTAATTCCTTTACAATAAAAAGTAAATATAAGATAATAAATGGAGAACACAGACTGCTAGAAACAAGTGGATTCATATGTCATGCTAAGCTATAATTTGGTTACCCATAGCTTATTGAATAAACCACAGTTGATGCAATTAAAATAACATTAGGGTAGCAAATGTATTTTGTTTAATTTTGACTTAGTGTACTGTACAGACACAGCTATTATTGGAAAAGTAACAACAGAAAGGGAGTTAAATTTTACAATGACAAATGCTTGTGCAGCAGACAATTATCTTCTGTTTCTGAATTGGTTGCTGTTACAACTTCACACCTCTTTAATGAGTTATAGGAAGGGAGGGCAAATTACCCCAACAACAGTCTTTTGAAACCTCTATTATGTTTTGTGCTATTCTGAGCATAATGGTGAATGTACAAAATGTTTTCAGGAACCCTATCATGTTTTGTTTCTTCTGTATTTCTTCTAGTGAACAAAAAAAAAAAGATGTAATTCTGGTAAATGTATTGAATTTTGAGGCTAACATAGATAGGCTTTTCCAAGGCTGAGGGAAAACTACAGCACTTCTAGTAACAGAAGTGTCCTTTTTCTGTTATGTTACCAAATACCGCAAAGTTCACCTCTGAGTGTCTATCAATTCTGCCTTATATCGACTTAGTACTTTCAAAAGACTTCGTAAAGCAACAAACTGCAGGGCATCAGGCTTTATGTTCTGGAAGCAATGTATAGCTAGTTACTATGGTAACAGATATATTACAATAAAAGACTTTTCTAATTTATTATGGTGCAAAAGCAGAAAAGAAATCTATTGGAAAAATACAAAGGAGTGCAGTAGAAAAAAACCTGAAAGGTTGTGTTTATAAAATAAGAGAAGAGAGGCCAACACACATGATTGGCATCAAGGTTTGTTGAAGGTTTTCTTGGCAATTCTGTGGATTATTCTCAATATAATACTACTGTTTGAATCTAGATCATCTTACAGAACATATTCCTAATTATTAGTTATTCCAGGTGGTGTTCAGACCTTTCTCCTTTGAACAACATAGAGTTATTTCACCAACCCCCTATTATAATTCAGAATGGTTTTGCATTACACTAATCATGGTTTGTTTTAACATGACATAGCACATTGTGAGGCTTTACATAAAGTATCATGACAACCCCTAATAAAGTATGCTGTAGTTCATTGCAGCATATAAATCCAGCCAATACAAACCAGGTTTGACTGAGATATAACTGGCTTTATGTCAATCACTAAGCTTCATGACCCAGGCAGGATTTGAACCAGCAATGCTGACACTAAACAGCCATCGGCTTTCTAAGTGTCACCAGTACAACTATATGTGTAACACATTGTTGGAAGAAATATCCATCTGGTTCAGTTCCAAGCTGGGAGAAAGGCACTGGAGACAAAATGGAGGCTGGAAGCTGATTAGAAACAGAGTCCATTTATTGATGAAACAGAACCATGATAGGCCGTGATAGCTCAGGCTGGTAAGAAGCCTGTTATTAGAACACAGCAGCCTGCAATTACTGCAGGTTCAAGCCTGGCCCAAAGTTGACTCAGCCTTCCATCCTTTATAAGGTAGGTAAAATGAGGACCCAGATTGTTGGGGGGGGGCAATAAGTTGACTTTGTAAATATACAAATAGAATGAGACTATTGCCTTATACACTGTAAGCCGCCCTGAGTCTTCGGAGAAGGGCGGGATATAAATGTAAATTTAAAAAAACAAACCACCAACCACTAGGCAGCTGACCACATGGCGTTGAGAGTGGGTGGCTTTTATACCTTCTCCTGGGCTTTGCATTTGAACTTTCTGTTCCTGTGCAAGAACATGTATTCTGTTGGCTGTTGTAGGGATCATAGCTGGCTCTGTAGGTTGTCTGAGCTCAGTTTGGTTGAAGTTTGGAAGGTGATGCAATGTCCTTAAGAGATTGTGCAATGTGGTGAGGTCTGCTGCTGGATGGTAGTGGGTAAATCTTATTATCTCCTGAAGGGTCATGTCTTAATCCCTTCACCCTAGAGCTGAAGGTCTTTTGTTTTGTAGATAGGCTGGCCCAATCTTTCTCAATCGGATACAAAATATCTTCTGGGTGGGGGAAAGCTGGGGCTCTGAGTTTTTGTCTCTCTTAAGATTTTTATTTTCTTTTAGGGGAAATATTTTATCTGCCTTTTTTAATGTTCCTCAAAATATTTCATTCTTCTAGGAGAGAGGTGGGTGCTAACTTCCAACAACATTAATTGTGGAAAACTAAGATAATACAGTGTGTGTGTATGTGTCTCTGTGTTATATATATTAGGATGGGGTTGATGGTCTACGTTGTAACACAAAAGTAGAGAATCATAAAAGTCATTTGGACAACACATAAAGTTCACTTTCTTTCAATATATGTTCCTGAAGATTCAAAACCCAGTAGCAAGTTGCGGTGTATGTACAATGGAAAGAAAAAAAAATCTTGTCAACAGCATCCTAGTGTATGGCCTTGGAATTGTGCAATAGAAGAAACACTAGGAAATGTATACTCTTGCTGGAAAACCAGCGCTGCATTGGATCATACATTAGCCGGAGATATTTCAAGAAAGGCCCTCAATACTTTGCCATCCATAAATTCTCTGAATCCTCTCTCTGTGCTGGAGTCAGATAACAAACAGAAAGACAATGACTCCAAGAATCCAGGCTGTCCATCTGCTCCGCACTTCCAGATTCTTGCTTCCCCAGCGCCAGCTGATGAAATTTTCATAGCTGTAGTGAGGTTTCTCATTTCCAGCAGGCTGTGTTGCCTTGAAGCTTCCACAGTTGTGCCCTGTTCAGGTTTCCATGGATGTCTGTCCTAGGTGACAATGATAGGAGCCATTTGCTCTCTTAACAGTCCTCTTAAAGCTCAGGATTTCAAAGCAAATGACACATTAACACATTATAAGAGATTAAGAGCCTCTTTTACAGACTTTCTGAGTTCTGCTTCATGTAGTTAGGGGTCACACCTTTTAAATTCAATCTTGTTATGTCCAAGGTCAAGTAGAAAATCTTTCCACAAAAACTTTGGGTACCACACATCTGATGTTTCTCTGTTGGTGACATGTATTTGGATTTTGTAATACTATGAAGGTAAATATGGCCTAATTAGGGATGGACAATTATTTGGTGTTCAAAATTCCCATATATTTTGGCAGAAGCAGTTAAAATTATGATCTATTGGACCATAATATTATGTTGTCACCAAAGGTGGTATGGAAAGAATTTTATAGTGCACTTTTTAAAAAAAATTGGTTAGGATTTTTAATGGATTTTTTATAAAGAAAACTTATTCAGCTTAAAAAAAAACCATTTAAAAATTGAATTATCTTTCTTGAAATTGGTCATTAAAATTTAGTGGCCCCATTTCAGCTTATTCATCTCCAGTCTACGATCTAGAATATGCCTTCCCCAGGCTTATGCCCTTCTAGATATATTGGATCTATACATCACTGTATTTCAGGATTGCTTGGCTATGCTATAGTTCACGTGCAATGCAGAGATTTAGACTAGGTGGCATTGTTATACTACTTAAGTCAAACAATCTCATGGCAAAGGAGTGTAAATTCTAGAACTCTTAATTCTAGAAGAATTTCAGTCCTTACCTCTGAGACAATTACTAGAAAACCCCTCCTATTTTCAAATGAAAATCCAACCCTACAATCTGCTAAAACAGGGGTCTCCAACCTTGGCAACTTTAAGACTTGTGGACTTCAGCTCCCAGAATTCCTCAGTCAGCTTTGCTGGCTGAGATATTCTAGGAGTTGAAGTCCACAAGTCTTAAAGTTGCCAAGGTTGGAGACCCCTGTGCTAGAACATCTATGAATTCCTTGTCTTTGATTTTCTTTAAATGTATACAGTAAAATACATTCATATTTTATATTATTTTTATATTATATAGAATTATATTATATATAATAAATACTATATAGAATACTATATTTTATTATATAATACTATAAAGAATATGTACTGGATGCTGACACTCATTATGCAACATATTTAATAAAAGGTAAATGTTCCCCTCGCACATATGTGCTAGTCATTCCCAACTCTAGGGGGTGGTGTTCATCTCCGTTTCAAAGCCAAAGAGCCAGCGCTGTCCGAAAACATCTCTGTAGTCATGTGGCCAGCATGACTAAACACCAAAGGCGCACGGAACTCTGTTACCGTCCCTATGGGTGGTCCCTATTTTTCTACTTGCATTTTTTATGTGCTTTTGAACTGCTGGGTTGGCAGAAGCTGGGACAAGTAACGGGAGCTCGCCTCATTATACGGCTCTAGGGATTCAAACTGCTGACTTTTCGATCGACAAGCTCAGTGTCTTAGCCACTGAACCATCATGTCCCTTTTAACGTATTTAATAATATAAGCAATATTAATATAGTGTTGCTTTTTGTTAGAATAAATTGCTAATTACATCTTCTCAGAATAACAGAATTGGAAGGGACCTCAGAGGTCTTCTAGTCCAATCCCCTGCTCAGGCAGGAAACTCTATACCGTTTCAGACAAATGGTTGTCCAATCTCTTCTTAAAAACCTCCAGTGTTGGAGCATCCACAATTTCTATAGGCAAGTCATTCCACTAATTAATTGTTCTAATTATCAAAAAAATTCTCCTTAGTCCGACCCTAGGTTGCTTCTCTCCTTGATTAGTTTCCATCCACTGCTTTTTGTCCTGCCTTCAGGTGCTTTGGAGACTAGATTGACCCCCTCTTCTTTGTGCCAGCCCCTTAAATATTGGAACACTGCTTTCATTTCTGTCACCCCTAATCTTCTTTTCATTAAACTAGACATGCCCAATTCCTGCAACTGTTTTCTGTATGTTTCAGCCTCCACACACACACCCAATCATCTTTGTTGCTCTTCTGTCCATTCTTTTTAGAGTCTTATATGTTGTGGCGACCAAAACCGGATGCAATATTCAAAGTGCATAATTAACACTTCATATAATTTTGATTCTTTCCCTCTGTTAATGCAGCCTAGGACCATGTTACCTTTTTTGCCATTGTAGCACACTGCTGCCTCATATTTAAATGGCTGTCCACTAGGAATCCAAGATCCTTCCTACAGTTACTACTACAGTATTGAGCCAGGTATCACCTATTCCGCATCTGTGCATTTGTTTTCTTCTGGCCCAAATGTAGACCTTTTCTTACCATTGAATTTCATTTTGTTAGATAGGGCCCAGTATGCAAGTCTGTCAAGATCACTCTTTATTAATAAGTATGAAGTAAATTAACACTTTTTAATAAACTATTTTAAAAAGACTCTGGTTGATCTTGAAATCTATGCCAAAGAAATCTGGATGTATAGGGTAGTTCAGTGACGGCTAACCTTTTCTGGGCTGAGTACCCAAAGCACCCAAGGCCTTCAAATTGCAATGCGTGTGCGGCCCCCGTGCATGTGCATGTGGGCCCCCCCACACGTCCCCCCATGCACGCGCGGTAAAGACCCGATGATTAACTGGTCGGTGAGAGGCGTGCGTGCATGCATGGCAGAGCTGAACCGGGGCAACGGCTCACGTGCCCACAGAGAGGGTGCTGATTGCTACCTGTGGCATGCATGCCATAGGGTCACCATCACAGGGGTAGATGCTGTTTAAAAGCTGAATTTAAAGTAGTTTAAATGTTTAAACTTAAATAGCTTAAATGAAAAGTGAGAAGATCATATTTTAAAAATAATTTTCAAGAAGCATCATTTTCTATAGAAGGTTCCACTGGAAGGTCATGTACAAAAACATTAGTCTTTTTGTTTCTACAATCCTGATTACTGACTGACTGGCTTCCCTTGACCCAGTGTTAATTGATGGGAAGAAACTTGGGACAGGTTGCCTTTTGATCAGGAAGCGTTATCAGAACTCTTGGCATCTCAAAGTCACAATCATGCCATTCCTAATTGGAAACTGGATCTACACACAAAGGACCAGGAAGATCAAACTGTTACCAGAGTGAGACAATCTATGTCAAAGGTTGCAGACTTTGGCCTCTACAGTATTATATTGCAACAAGTTGTTATTTATTTAATTAATTGTTATAAGTTTCCATTCAAGAGTGGGATGCCACTTACGTTTTTATGCCTTAGGCATAAAAAGTCTTGGTACAGACAATTATAGAGAACTGGTATACAAACTGAGAGTTAAGTCAAATTTCGAATTTGAGCTAGCATTGCCGGAAAATGAGAGTTGAAACATATTTTGGTCTCTTGGGGATGTTGGAAGAAATGTCCATCTGGGTTCAGTTCCAAGTGGGGAAAAAGGCACTGATGACACGGAGACTGCTTGGAAAGATGGTTTGATGTTGGACAGGATCACATGGTTTGAGTTCCTGAACAGAAAAGGGCCGAGATACTGAGCATGCTTGGTTTTATGCCCTCTCTGAGCTTTGAACTTCCTGGGGCACAGGAAGAGTACCCTGACTGGTTATCAGACTCCCAGGGGGTGGGGGTCTTAGCTAGCCTTGCTGGCTGATGTAATCTTCCCAGGTGCCATGTGGTGAGTTTCTGTTGCTAGATGGGTCCTGTTGTGTTGCAGATGATGGTCCATTGACAAAGGTGGGGAGAATGAGTTTCTGCCTCTGGCCCATTGACAAAGGTGGGGGGAGGCAGGAAGCTGCAGGGAGCTGCTTTGTCCATAAAACATGTTTCTCCATTTCTCATCCAGGGAAATATAATATTCTGCCCTTTTCAATCTTTTCTAAAATATTTCATTCTTCTAGGAGAGGGGTGGGTGCTAACTTCCTACAGGGAGAGCAGGAAAGTTTTTAAAAATCTTCAGGAAAATATAAATGGAATTGCAACTATTGGTGGATTGACACATACTTACCCTATATAGAATCTGCAAGGCTCTACTGAGAAGAGAGCCTGAAACAGCTAGTAAATGCAAAACCAAAATATTCACCATATGTTTTCCTGTCTCAGGAAGTAATGTTGCATTCAAAAATATGAAATCCTATGCTAAAAACACCCCCTCCTACACTACAATTTGAAAGCTTTGATAATTTAAATCAGGAATAGTCAATCTTTGATCCGCCGTGGCCATAATGATTTACGAAGCATTTCTAAGTAGCCCTCTAGCTCCCCACAATTTTGCCATTGAATTTGGAAGCAAAATTATTTTTTTTCTCAAAAACAAGATTGGAAATCAGTGTGGGAGGCAAATCATTTCAGCTAAAACAGCTTCTTCCTCAAACTGGCCCAAAATCAGGCCTGGAGAATTTCAGCTAGTGTGCTACCTAATTTCAAATGGCATGATTTTAAATCGCAGTTTTGGGGGGGGAAGGGGAATTAAAATCTTTTAAGGAATAGAAACTGCAGCAGTTTGTCTCACAGGTCCGGCATGCTTCTGTTTCCACTTCTTAATTACCCTAAAAAAAGTGTGTATCTCTGTGTGTGTGTGTGTGTGTGTCTCTGTGTGTGTGTCTCTGTGTGTGTGTGTGTGTGTGTGTGTGTCTCTGTGTGTGTGTCTCTGTGTGTGTGTGTGTGTGTGTGTGCGCTGTTATTTTGTAGTTTTCAGCTGGTCAGTAAAGTCAATTCTGTCTCCAAACTTTGGGAAAGTGTCTCACTTCTGATTTAAATTATTGTGCTAGAAAATGATAATGTTTACAAAATTGTCACCTCTTGGAACATGGTTCTGGTCTGATGGGGTTTTTCCCCCCAAAGTCTTTTATAGCAGAAATAAAGTCACAGCGAGAGTTGTAGTTGAGTGGCCATACCCTGTTTTCCTATCTTGGCAATGACACAGTGCAATAGGTAGAAAATAAAAGTGAATCACCCTCAAATTGTGACACCTGCTATACTGCTTGTTCAACATGTTGCATAAAGGGAGAGGGAAGGAATTTGTGAAAGGAATTGATTAAATTTATTTATTTATTTATTTATTTATTTATTTTGTCACACAGTATATATAAGCATAAGCATGAAATTACTATACAATATATAAGCATATATATAAGTATGAGTATGTAATAACTATATTAATTGGATATAACGAAAGGAAACAATAGGACAGGAACGGTAGGCACGTTTGTGCTCTTATGCATGCCCCTTACAGACCTCTTAGAAATGGGGTGAGGTCAATAGTAGACAGTTTTTGGTTGAAGCTTTGGGGATTTTGGGAAAAGACCACAAAGTCAGGTAGTTTATTCCAAGCATTAACAACTCTGTTACTGAAGTCATATTTTCTGCAATCAAGATTGGAGCAGTTAACATTAAGCTTAAATCTATTGTGTGCTCGTGTATTGTTGCAATTGAAGCTGAAGTTGTCTTCGACAGGAAGGACATTGTAATAGATGATTCTATGAGTTAAACTCAGGTCATGTCAAAGGCGGCGTAGTTCTAAATTTTCTAAGCCCAGGATTTCAAGTCTGGTGGCATAAGGTATTTTGTTGTATTCAGAGGAGTGGAGAACTCTTCTCCTAAAATATTTCTGGACACGTTCAATTGTATTGATGTCAGAAATGTGGTATGGGTTCCAGACAGCCTAGCTGTATTCAAGTATTCAAGAATTGGTCTAGCAAATGTTTTATATGCTCTGGTTATGGTGGGGGTCATCTGTAAGGTAATGTCCATTAAGCTTGTACTTAGTGTTTAGGTTCTTTTTTCCAATATGTAAGACTGAGCATTTGCTGGTTGAGATTTGGAGTTGCCAAGTTTTAGATCATTCAGATACAAAGTCAAGGTCTTTTTGAAGGGTAGTTGTATTGTTGGTGGTGTTAAATAGTTTGACGTCATCAGCAAAAAGAACACAATCACTTGTAATGTGGTCACAGAGATCATTAATGTATAATATGAAGAGTGTTGGTCCAAGAATGCTGCCTTGGGGAACGCCACTTTTGACAGGAACAGGATTTGATAGAGCATTGCCAATTTTGACTACTTGTTAAATAAATACAAGATAAATTTAATAAATATAAAATATTTATTTATAAATTTAAATAAATATAAGCTAAATATAAGATAAATAAAAATTAAGATAAATCCCTTTATCTTAAATAAAGATTGGTTAAAACAAAGAAACAGAACCTATAAAGATACAATTTTACAAACCTAAGGTAGTTCTGTCTGAAACAGATATTTTTAATTTTTTTCCAAACTATAACAGCAAATCCAGTGAACTTTCCATGGCAGATGGTTTTGCAGCAATGGATCCCTTCAGAAATGTCCCTGTCCTTTGTACCATCTAATCAGAAAACAAGGTTTCTGTAAGTGATCTAAACAGCCAAGCTTTGATCCTGCTCCAAGTTGATGTACAGTTTTAAATGTAATGAACAATAGCAATCTTTGCAGTTGGGAAGGAAACATTTGTGTTATTGTGACCCAGTTGTTCACTCCTCTTTCCTACATGTGTACAGACAGCTGTATTCTCTGCCAGCTGAAGCTTCCAATACCTCCTTTGCCAGGGAATTGACTATATATTTCTGCAGAAAATGTAGTAACTCGGTGTATATGCAAGTAGTTGCACAAACTGTTATATTTGGTTCTCTGGCCAAATGTGAGGTGATTGTCCCTCTATCTTGCATGCATGAAGGAAATGACTTATCTGCGTATGGTAAAGTGAGAGCCAATTCCTCCATAAATGAATGGGAGTAAATTTGTCACTGTGTGTGTTTACCTAGTCAATTTCAATAACTATGCTAAGTAGTAATCCAGTGCCAGCTATCACTGTTTTATTACTCATCCATTTAAGTGTTTGCCTGTCAGAGAAAGAATTCTGCTGCATAGATTTTGCTAGAGCAATGAGCTCTTGGAGGATTATTGCTTCAGCTGAAGATATTTCTGTAGCATTAAGGAGAAATCTTGTGAAATCTGTAATACTGTTTTCCCTGTGGAAGCTTAGTTGTTTATAGGACAGGTTTGGGCAGGCAGAGAAAGAATTACTTTACCTTAGGACACCGTTGGTGCTTAGGTGAGTAGCTAAGTTGTATTACTGCTGGGTCACAAGGTAACTCCATGGCCAAGGAGCCTGGTAGTCTGAAAACATAGTTCTTTGAATCAGGCAGGCCATTCACCTCTGGCTAGGAAGATTCTACTCAGATAGGACCACTTAGAGTCCTTCAGCAACAAAGCTATTGTTGCCATGTGCTATCAAGACTCATTTTTGTCAGCTTCATGATCGTTTGGGTCTTTTTTATACTTATTCACTTTAACTAAAATGTGCTGCCTCCATGGGTCCTTTTCATGCTCCATGTGAAATGCTTTAATAATCTCTTTCTTTCTTTCTTTCTTTCTTTCTTTCTTTCTTTCTTTCTTTCTTTCTTTCTTTCTTTCTTTTCTTCTCCTTCCTTCCTTAAAAAAATGGCAGTCAAAACATAAACAAAAGTTCCAGGAGGACATAAATTAGTTTAACTTCAGCTCTCAGAACAAGAAGAAAGATTTCTGTGTTGTTACAAGAGTTAAACATTACAATAAATGTGTGACATCACAACTTTGCTTAAATTTGGTATTTCGGTGTACTGACATTCTTAGGAAGTTAGATTCCACAATACATTCCAAAATGGATCAATATATAACATCTTACACCATCTTAAAAGAGAGAGTAAAAAGGAAAAAAAATAACAGCAGGCAGACAAATTAATTGCCACTTTCTGATTTATTTTGTTCCTTTGGAAAACCTGGCATGTGAAATTAAAGTAATCATGTGTAACATGTGAAATCATGTGTTACATAATCTTCTAGAGACTCAGATGTACCTCCCTATAAAAATCAGGATTTATGGCTAACATGGATTTCTTTTTATTGCTATAGAGCTTCATTACAGAAAATACTTTGCCTCAACTTTTCGTGAGATTTCTTGCAGCCTGTTCAATCCATTTAAAGGGGGCAGGGCATGCTTCCAAGGGCAGGAGGGAGGGGCAAACTGTATTTCATATTACAGAAAAGCCACCTTTGTAAAAAGGGAAGGTTGGTAGATTCCTAATTGGGTTGTTCTGGAACTAGTCCATCTGTCCGCCTTGAAGGCTAGGGTATAAAACAGAGCTGCAAGCCCAGTGGTGAAATTCAACAGGTTCTGATAGGTTCGGGAGAACCTGTAGTGGAAATTTTGAGTAGTTCAGAGAACCGGCAAATACCACCTCTGACTGGCCCCAAAGTGGGGTGGGAATGAGGATTTTGTAGTATCTTTTCCCTGGAGTGGGGTGGGAATGGAGATTTTGCAGTATCCTTCCCCCTGCAGTGGGGAGGGAATGGGGATTTTGCAATATCCTTTCCCTGGAGTGGGGTGGGAATGGAGATTTTGCATTATCCTTCCCCTGCCACGCCCACCAAGCCACACGACACCCACCAAGCCACGCCTACAGAACCGGTAGTAAAAAAAATTGAATTCCACCACTGTGCAAACCCATCTTTCTGATACTACAGAAAAACCATATACCACTATGCCCAATGTCAGGCACTGACTTTATTTGCACAGACGATAAAATTGAATCCTGAAAGAATCAGGATTTACAGAAAGATTTGTGTTGCTGTTGTTGCACAACAAATACTTAAAACTTTGGAATTTAGTACTAGATCGTGTTAGCTTCAAAAAAACGTGTTGGACCAATTCATAGAAGTCCTGGAAATCAATGGCTAGTAACCTTGATTGCAGTGTGAAAGCCACCTGCAATTTTATCTTTATTCTTTCATATTCCTTCCCCCTTAATTTATGTAAATTATTAATGCATTCAGAAAGATTATTCCACCACATGTGCTTTGAGTCCCTAACAATTATAAAGTTAAGGAGGGAGGGAAATCATACCTTTTGGAGCTAACGGTTAAACACTCTGATGCATTTTCAAATCATGACTTGAAGTTGATCCACTAAAAGAGCTGGGTCATTAACTTTAACCTGTTAGTAAATGATTCTGTGGACCTGTCCCAATTTGATAGTTTTATCATTTACCTTCAATTACTGTAGTTTGATATTTAAGGGTTTAAAAGTGGGAATGGAAGCTTCTTAGAATTATTACCCATGACCTACACTTAATTCACTAATAAAAGCAGGGCTGAGTAGTGTGGATGCAGGACATTAATGACTCAAAAGCAAAGGTCAGAGGAGATGGCCAGCTCCTTCCTTTGCTGGATTACTGATACAAACGACATTTCCTAGAGAGAACGTGCTATTGGAATGGTTCTCTCTGCTCAAATGATGCGTTTTCAATTTTCAAAGTCAGTGAACATTTAATCATGCAACCTTTTCTATCAAAGGATTATTCCTGGATTTGTTTGTTTGCATGGTGGTGAAAATAGCATATACATTACTGATTAGATGTATACCCCACCTTTCCTTCAGGAACTTAAAGCAAGCATCCTTAGCACACTCTACTATTTTCCTCTCAACAGCCACCCTGTGAGGGTGGACTGTGAGTGGCTTTTGACCCAAAGTCACTAATTAAATTCTGTGGCTGAGGGTGGACTTGAACTCTAGATCTCTGTACTTCTAATCCAAAATCTTAACCACTACCCCCCACTCCAGAGGTGGGTTTCAGCAGGTTCTGACCAGTTCCGGAGAACCGGTAGCAGAAATTTTGAGTAGAGAACCGGAGAACCGGTAGTAAACATTCTGACTGGGCCCTCCCCTATCTGTTATCTGCCTCCGAAGTCCCAGCTGATTGGGAGGAAATGGAGATTTTGCAGTATCCTTCCCCTACCATGCCCACCAAGCCATGACATGCCAACCAAGCCACACCCCAGGACCGGTTGTAAAAAATTTTGAAACCCAACACTGCCCCACTCCCTGTCTACTTTTAAATTAAGCAAATGCCTGCTTAATTAATTAATTAGGTCTTGCTGGCAAGTTAGTCTGCTTAGGAATTCCAAATAAATACACTCCAGTGGAAAAGTTTGTAAAGAGGCAATGACATATTCTGATACAATATAATTTGTTCCAGGGTACCCAGGCTCATTCGTGGAAGCAATTCAAGCTTCTCGGCTTGCATTGGACATCACCAAGCCAGCTATATTTGTTTTGCCTTAAGGATTGTTATAAACGTAACTATTGACTAGGGCAGGGGTCTGCAAACTTGGCTCTTTTAAGACTTGTGGACTTCAACTCCCAGAGAGTTGAAGTGGAAGTTGAAGTCCACAAGTCTTAAAAGAGCCAAGTTTGCAGACTTCTGGACTAGGGCATTCCGGGAATTGAAGTCCATACATCTTAATGTTGCCAAGATTGAAAAATGCTATTATAAATCGTGGTTTCAGAGTTAGCATTGGTTGTGTACACAGTCGCTGTGACTTATTCACAAACCAGAATCATAAGACATGTCTTGGCATTATCAATGAACCCAGTCATTGACTGTATAGGATGATTTGGCACTGACTTCTGGCACTGTAATTCTGACCAACGTTCATTCTGCACTCTGAATGGGATTGATCTAAATTTTACCATTTAATTTGCAGCTAAGGGCTGAGTCTATTCTAACCATACTGAGTCAGCACACTAATTACAATATTTCTCTTCATTTGTAATAAAAGCACTATGAAATCCACCAGCAACAAGCCTCTAAACCTTAATAGCCTTAGGGTACATTTCTTTTAAGTAAGCTGGCAAAACTTCTTTGTTGCTTCCTGGAAACAGTTCAGAAATCAGGAGCTGCTACTACTGATGTTGCACAGGCAAATTTCTCTCCCTTGATTTACAATTTTCGTTTCCGCCAGCAAGTTCCGTGTTATATTGTGGCAGCTGTTGCCAGCCTGATGCCCTCCAGTTGGAAAGAGATGGTTGAGAATCCTGGAAACGGCAGGCCAAATAGATCAGGCAGCACCGGGCTTGGAAGACTGACAATAAATTGAAGTATGCTTAATAGAATGAACAAAACTTTGGGACCTTGGCCATGTATTTTGTATTTTGGGAGCATCCATCCTTCAGGGCATATATGTTTTTTGATTTGGAGCAACATCACCAGAAACCTCGCAATATGGAAAACATTTAACTGGAATGCTGTTAATTCAGGAACACTTACTCAATGATTGGGCGCTCAATCATACTTATGTCCACATAAAGCAGCATAAACATGTACTTTTTAAATAGTTTCAAAAGTTAACATAGGTGTCTGTAAAATGCGGTCAAAAATATCGAGCCCATAAAAACCAGAATTTTGACCACATCTTTGCAGTTGCCATCTTGATTTTTTTTAATCAAACCCTGAATATATTTCTACATGGAGACTGATGTGAGGCTCAGGAAGAATGGAGAAGTGAGTTTGACTGCTATTAAATATATGGACACAGCTACACAGATTTCTTGTTAGCAATATGGAAGATGTTTTATTTCCTAGTCTCGGTTTCCATCCATAGCTTTCCTTATGGTCTCCCATCCATGTCTTTGGGTTGTTGGGGTGTTTTTTTTTAATCTGCCAAGATCAGCTCGATACTGCCACCTGCTGTGGCATTTTTAGGAAATTGAATGTATAGTATATTTATTTGGAATGTAAATACAGGTAGTTCTTGATTTACGACCACAATTTACCCCAAAATTTATGTTGCTAAGTGAGAAATTTGTTAAGTGATCTTTGATCCTTCCCAAGTAAGTATCAGAGGATAAACTCTTGCACCGCGGCTCACTTTGGATTATAACACAATCCATCCCACTCCAATCTAATGACAGATTATAAAGACCCTGACCTCTTCCCCCTGCCGGGATTAGCCTCAATAACTCTTGTCCACCCCATTGGACAGAGGACAAGTGCCTCTATACAGCAGCAACCCCCTCTTCCTGTTTCAGAGGAAGCAGGTGGAAGCTTTTAGCAAGCAACCTTTATGTCCAGGGGTATGTGCTGATGAGCAGCAATTTGAGAGGGTGGCTACCTCTCCGTGCCACAACTTGCACAGATCTACATTTCAACAAAGCCAGCTTCCATGGGCAGATGAATAGGCTAAATAATAAATGATGAGCCACAGACTGTTTCGCTCTTGCCCCATCAGCTCTCCCTCTCTTTCTTCCGTCTTCCTAACACACACATATACATTCACACGCGCACACACACACACACACACACAGACATATACACAGCTCCCTTCTGCCCATGGAAGCTATTTGTAAGCAATCCTGGGCATTTAGAGAATGAGGTGCTGAATACCAAAGCATATGCCTGCACACGCATACACGCACAAAGACACACACACGCACACACATACACACTGCACACATTGTGGCTGCAGAGTCAAATATAGATGTTGGGGACGGGGAAACAATGGTAAGGCATTGGGTTACACTATTGCAGGGTGAACAGGCTGCTAACGGTGAGCCTGGCTGGGACGGGACAAGAAAGAGGAAGGACACAGTATATAGGAGAAAATTCGGCTCATAAAGTCTGATTTAGCACTGACTTCTGCACGGGCATTTGTTTGCAATGGACCTTGTATGAGTGCCCACTTATGAGTTATTAATTTAATCTGGCATTGTAGTGAAGTCTACTCAGTGGTGGGATTCAAGTAATTTAACAACCAGTTCTCTGCACTAATGATTTATTCCAACAACCAGTTTGCCAAACTGCTCAGAAAGTTAACAACTGGTTCTCCCGAAGTGGTGCGAACTGGCTGAATCCCACCACTGGGTCTACTGTTCTTCTGCAGTTGGTTTTCATAGCTGATGACTGCCTGCAACTAGAGGAGGAGGGGAGGGGATTTGGCCCAGGTCCTTGAACACCACTTTATTCTTCCCTCCACACTGCACCTTTGTTGTGTTCCAAGAAGCAGGTTGCAAACTGCAAACTGCAAAAAGAAAATAGCACCACTGGTTGATTTTAGCAAGTGAACCTTCTGTGATTCAGGGAAGACAGTTTGGGAAGATAACCTGCTAAGGATGCCCAAACACTTTTCCATCTCAAGTCATCAGACCTATAAAGTTGTGTGAATGTGTGTATACGCATATGTGTTTTTTTGGTCTAGCAGGGTCAAAAAACAAAACAAAGTTCTTCCTAACTCTGATCCAGCAGCTGATTAATTCAAGCCTCTGGGACTGTATGATAATACGCAATGCAAGATATGAAATGCCAGAGGATTTTATGCAAGCTCTCCTAAGGTTTCCTTTCCCCAAAGGAAAAATGAATAATTCGCCTAATAACATTGCACTGAACAAGGCCAGGCATTAGCATAGCAAAGCCGTCTGGTAAAAGTCTTCTTAAAGGAGGTACAGTATATTTTGGTTGCTATGCCCATCCTTTTATTGCTCTCGGGGCTTCATTTAAAGCTAGGATGTCTCTTTTCAATATTGCTTCTGCAGCTGGCCTTCTCTGAACTAAATTTCTCTAATCCTTCTGTTTGCAATGAAAGATGAATTTTAGGCTCTGAACAATGCTTGGGAAGATGTACAATGATTTAAAAAATCCCATGGAGCCATTCTTTATAAAACTTAGTAAGGGGTAGAAATATTATTACTCCTGCGGTGTCTGAACTCCACTTTGAGGGAGATGGCAGCTACATACATTTGATAAATAAACTAAAATGCCCGATAATTTATCTCTATAATTGCAAACAAAATCACTATTATGAACAAAACGTAGACCTGTGAATACATTGATAAAAGAGGTGTGTGTGGGGTGGCAACATCACTGAAGCCAACAGTAGTGCAGTATGAGTAGGGCCACAATGTACTTTTATTAACCAGGAGACAGTTGTAGGCCTCCCATAGGGATGAAAACCAGCTGAATGACTTTAGGCCAATAATTGTCTCTTAGCCCAACCCACCTTACAGGATAGGGGTTTTTTTGTGGGGGGGGGGAAATAGGTGGCAGTACAAGCAGTCCTCAACTTATAACAGTTCATTTAATGATCATTCGAAGTTACATCATTGAAAAAAGTGACTTATGACCATTTTTCAGAGTTAAGAATGTTGCAGCATCCCCATAATCCCATGATTTGCATTCAGATGTTTGATTCATATTTATGACGGATGCAGCATCCTGGGCTTACGCGATCACCTTTTGCAAACTTCTGACAAGCAACGTCAATGGGGAAGCCAGATTCATTTAACAACTGTGTTACCAACTTAACAGTGCAGTGAGTCACTTAACAAATGTGGCAGGAAAAGTCGTAGAATGGGGCAAAACTCATTTAACCAATTTCTCACTTAGCAATATAAATTTTGGGCTCAATTGCAGTTGTAAGTCAAGGACCACCTGCACTAGGTAAGCTCACTGCCTTGAAATTTAATAAATAAATTCCCTTCTTATCCCTATGGATGGCGTATATGTCTTCCTCAATCTCGGGTCCTCTACTAGAGACCTGGAAATTTGAGGGATCTGTGGAGTATCTTAGCTGTTCCTAGCACTGCACTCTTTTGGACAGAGAGCTCTGAGGTTGATCTTGGGTTCTCTTGAAGCCACTCTCCCAGCTTAGGAGTCACTGTCCTAAATGCTCCTACCCTCATCGGGATCACTTTGGTGTTTACTTTCATCTCTTTTTAAATTCGTCTTTCAGGTACTTTCCCAGATTTTCATACTCCTTCTCCCTTATGTTGCTGTCATTTGGCACTACTAAGTCTAACGCCACTGCTGTCTTCTGGTCCTTGTCTATTACCAAAACGCTTGGTTGATTGGCTAGTACCTACCTGCCTGTCTCGAGCAGGAAGTCTCACAGCATCTTAGCCCTGTTATTCTCCTTGAACTGAACCACCTGCATAGGGAGAGTCTATCCCATACATTGTGTCTTTCGTTGGCTCATTGGTTGTGTTGTTCAGCATATGCTGTTCCTGCCTGCACCTTACACCTGCCACTATGTGTTGAGACTGTCTCTGAGGCTTTTCTGCATAGTCTGCACCTTGGGTCCTGTCTAATATGATGGACTCTTCCTTCTATGGAACTGGTATTTAAAGCCTGTCCTTGTACTGCTATGATCAGCTAATCATCTATTAGTTCAGCTACTTCCAAATACTGGTAGCAGTGGTGAAATCTGAACCGGTTTGCCACTGGTTTGCTAGCCACGCATGCGCACCATGCACCAAATGCGTGCAGTGAATGTGCATGCACAGTGCACACCAAACACATGCTACGTGCAATTGCATGCGAACACGCACATACACAGTATGCGCCAAAAGGAGGCCTGGGAAGGTAAGTAGAGCAGCAAGGGGCGGAAAATCAGCTGTGCCGCACGAATTAGATTTTATTTTAAATTGCAATTTTAAATTGCGCGGCACAGCTGATCATTGGAAATACTGGTTCAGAGGAATCAGTAGTTTTTTTAAACTACCGGTTCACCCGAACCGGTAGTTTTTATCATTACCGGTTTGCCTGAACCAGTGTGAACCAGTGGCATCTCACCACTGACTGGTAGAACTTCCCAATGTCTGCCACCTCAGATATCTATCTCATGCAGGTTCTTCCTCTGGTTGATGTTCTTCCCAGGCATGCTCTCAGCAGCTCATCTTTGGGAACTGTTTTATTGATATACTCCTAGATACTCTAGGTTTTGTTCAAGATAGCTTTGATACTCCACTAGCCCCTGCCAGCCCTCCTTCTGGCTGGGGCAGTCTCTGGGTGTTGGATTTGGAATGGAAACCTCCATACATTGTGAGGAGCTTCCGGGTCTCCACAATGGCAGCTTCCATGTTCTCTTTTAGCCAACTCACTGTACCGGCATGGTATCTGATGACTGGAAGAGAATACATATTGATGGTGTGGATCTTGTTATTCCAATTGAACTAGCTCTTCAGGACCTGTCTTACCCTTTGGTGGCATTGGATATTGCTGTCTTCCTTGCCACCTCACTGTGGTTCGCAAGTGACTGTGGGATATCAAAGTACTCATAGCTAGTCTGTATATCTGCTATATGTGGCTCATTGGTAGTTCTACCCCATCAGTCTTAACTACCTTTCTCTCTTATTACCATCCAGCCACATTTCTCCAGTTCAAAGGACATTCCAGTGTCTACACTGTAGATCCAAGTCAAGTGGATCAGCAAGTTGAAGTCTTGTTCACCCTTAGCATAAAGCTTGATGTCATCCATTGAGAGGAGGTGGCTGATGGTATACATATTTAGTCTTTCCGATTATCTGGCTGAGTGGGGTGCAAACCTACAAAGAACAGCAGCAGGCACAGTACATCACCTAGATATATGCCACACCTGATGGCCATTTGTGTGAGTTGTCTTGGGTTGAGTTCCAGTGTTGTCTTTCACATTCCTCCCATTGAGTTCCTAAGAAAGGTCCTTAGTATCCTGTTGACTCTGCATGGTGCCAGGCATTCACAGTTCCATGGAATTCAAGCTGGGCTCAGATTGGCCTGTCTAGATCCTGGATCCTGGGTTACTGTTCTGTCTATGAGCAACAGGTGCTTTGAGCCTCTGAAGTTGTTCCCAATGCCCTTCTGAGCTGTCCATAGCCATATGGTCCAATAGCTTGGTGGCTATGATGCCTAATAGGAGTTTCCATGTTATGAGGAGTTATTGCTTTGGTGTTACTGTATTGTTACACTGCACTTGGTAGTATACCTTGGATGGTTAGGTTTTTGTTTTTGTTTTTAGAACAGAGCATTTATCTTCTTGGCCTCTGCTTCTCTAGTGTATCTCCTTAGCCTGGTAGCCAGTGCTGTAAACGTCTATTTAACAGTTTGTGTGGCTTCAGATGGTGTCAGGCCCTTGTATTTCTTCAGTAGCTGAGCATTATCCTTAAACTTTTCAACTTTTTAAAATTCTGCCAGTTGATAATCTCTTTCTGAGTTATCTTGATCTTAGCATATAACCTCATTTTCCTTTTTTGGGGTGGGTATATACCGGTGTTCTTCCTGACCTTGTAGCCAAGCACCGCCTGGATTACAAACCCCTTCATTGGTTTGAGTTATAGTGGTAGTAGGGATTGTGTGTGTTTCTGCATAAATAAATGTGAGATATAATCATTTTATTTACTATAGTTTGTTTATTCAGGCCTTCTCATTTTTTTCTCTTTTTGGATCTGTGTTGTAAGGGCAACAGCATAGTTTTTATATATTTCCTGCTCAAAATGATAGAAAGATGTGACTTCGATTTTTAATAATTATGATATAGAGCAGGAGTCTCCAACCTTGGTCCCTTTAAGACTTGTGGACTTCAACTCCCAGAGTCCCTCAGCCAGCAAAGGGACCAAGGTTGGAGACCCGATATAGAGGGAGGGCCACTCATCACCAAAGGCACCTAATGAGGCTACCCGCAGTCTTGAGAAGGAGGGCTGTCCATGTGTTTTTAGCTTGAAAAAATTAGCAATATATTTTTCTGTTGATCACTGCTCCGTTTTAATAGCTTATCCTGCTGGTGTTGGTCAGAATGTGTTTTTCTCCTTGGAAGTTCTTCAATTAGGGTATTATTTACTGCTTCATAGTTTGTCTGGAGTTCATCCCTGGAGCAAATCCCACACTCACTAGCATTGATAATATTACCTAGTCAGATAATGAAATATCTAGAAGCAAACAGCCAAGCTCAGAGAGTACCACGGAGTCTACAGTTCAACTCTGAGCTACATACATTCTCTTCTATTGGAATATTGGATTCAGACGAGGCTTCTGACACACGGTCAGACCAAGAATTAGAATTAGAATTTAGATCTTTGAGCTCTTTTTAATTCTACCTGAAAGAATTTGCAACATAACTAGAGCAAATGATGTACCTGATCCCAATTCATAGAAAGAAGTGCAAAGACTGCTGGCAGCTGAGGTGCTAAAATGGAACAAGATGGTAAGCAATAAGCAGTATAAGATAGCTGTGGAATAGCTGCTACTACTACATGCAATGCAATTGTGAGTAGGCTTGACATAGCTAATACAGTTGGGCTGCTAAATAGAAAGGTCAGTAAATTAACAGAAGAGGACTGGACAGGTGTAAAATGATTAGGCAGATAGTTAACAGGGACTATGGACTTAAACTGACTGTAACTAATCATCCAAAACATTTTGGATACACTATATCAGGGGTGTCAAACTGGCAGCCTATGGGCTGGATGCATAACACACAGGCCACGCCCACTCCAGCTCCACGAATGGGAAAAACATCACGTGACGGCAATGTGATGTGGTGAGGTTGACACCCATGCATTATATGATGAAAAATTAGGTGCAAAATATTGTACAGTTTATTTTATTTATTTATTTGTTTATTTTTATTTGTCACAACAATATACATAAGCATCACACAAAAGATTATACAGTATATAAACATATATATGAGGAAATATAAGGAGGTATAAGCATATATATATATATATAAGAAGAAAAAAGAGAAACAATAGGACAGGAACGGTAGGCACGTTTGTGCTCTTATGCACGCCCCTTATGGTCCTCTTAGGAATGGGGTGAGGTCAATAGTACAAAGTTTTTGGTTAAAGCTTTTGGGATTATGGGAAGAGACCACAGAGTCAGGTAAAGTGTTCCAAGCACTGATGATTCTGTTACAGAAGTCACATTTTCTGCAATCTAGATTAAAGCAGTTAACATTGAGTTTAAATCTATTGGTTGCTCTTGTATTATTGCAATTAAAGCTGAAGTAGTCTTTAACAGGAAGGACATTACAGTAGATGATTCTATGAGTTAAACTTAGGTCTTGTCGAAGGCGACGGAGTTCTAAGTTTTCTAAGCCTAGGATTTCAAGTCTGGTGGCATAAGGTATTTTGTTGTTTTCAGAGGAGTGGAGAACTCTTCTTGTAAAATATTTCTGGACACGTTCAATTGTATTGATGTCAGAAATGTGGTATGGGTTCCAGACAGGTGAGCTGTATTCAAGGATTGGCCTAGCAAATGTTTTATATGCTCTGGTTAGTAATATAGAGTTTTTGGAAAAGAAGCTACGCAAGATTAGGTTTACATCTCTTAGAGCCTTTTTTGCTATGTAGTTGCAATGGGCTTTGGCACTTAGATCATTTGATATGAAAACTCCAAGGTCTTTAACAGGGTGGGGGTCATCTGTAAGGTAATGTCCATCAAGCATGTACTTAGTGTTTGGGTTCTTTTTTCCAATATGTAAGACTGAGCATTTGCTGATTGAGATTTGGAGTTGCCAAGTTTTAGACCAAGCGGTTAGATGATCAAGGTCTTTTTGAATGGTAGATGTATTGTCGGTGGTGTTAAATAGTTTGACATCGTCAGCAAAGAGAACACAATTACTTGAGATATGGTCACTAAGATCATTTATGTATAGTATGAAGAGTGTTGGTCCAAGAACGCTGCCTTGAGGAACGCCACTCTTGACAGGAACAGGATTTGATAGAGCATTGCCAATTTTGACCACTTGTTGTCTGTTGGACAGAAAAGCAGATATCCATCTGTGAAGGGGTCCTGAAATGCCATAGGATTTTAGTTTTAGAAGTTTATCATGTACTACTGAGTCAAAAGCTTTGCAGAAGTCTATGTAGATTGCATCTATTGTTTTGCCTTGATCAAGATTTGTAGTCCATATATTTTTACAGTGAAGAAGTTGTAAGTTACATGATAATTTTTTCCTGAAACCAAATTATTTATTAGAGAGTTCCACCCATTGCCTAGTTAGTATGGTAAGAAACAAAGCATGGTCGTCTTATCATCTACAAAGGCTAAATATTGCTTGGTGGAACCAGCATGCAGGGAGCTATTATTAAAATCTAAATAAAAGATTCAACCACATTATTGAAAGACAACATGGCATATTTAAGAACTGCAGACACAAAGCAGTCCAGAACCAATATGAAGCCTTCAGATGTTAATCTGCACTATGAGAAGGACACACATGAAAAGGGGCAAGAAAAATGGATAGATTGCTCAATGGACAATATGGTGGAGATGCGCTTACCAAGGTACTGCCCAGGGACCAATTTCTCAGGTTCTGATAGTCAGAAGCAGCAACACTCAGTGCCCGAAACAATGGTGGATGGTGCACAATTTGGGCACAGAGCTGATGAGAAGAGGAATGTTGGATCAGGGTGAAATCTACTTAATTTCCTTACTGGTTCGGAAGTGCACGTGCCACGTCACATGCACGCGCACACCCTCTGTGCATGCGCAAAACCTTTCTGCACATGCATAGAGGGTACAAAACACATTACTTCATTGTAAAAACCAGGAAGTAATGACAGCTGAGCCAGTGGACAGAGCCTCGCACAGCGATTGCTACCGGTTCTCCGAACCACCAGCCAAGATTGCTACCGGATCAGGTGATCCGGTCGAAACTGGGAGCATTTCATCCCTGCGTTGGATACATTATCCCGGTCCACCAAATTCATGGCGCAGAACAGAGGCAGGATCACCTAGAATCCTATTTTCTATCTCTAATCTGTTCCACTGGGTACATAAAATGGAATAACCAAAGGACTTTAGGCCTGTCCACAATAATGACCCACAGTATTGTTTTCCATGGCTCTGAAAAGCTCTGGACCTTTTGATATTATACATATGTGGCTAGGTGGCTAAGATACTCAGAAAGGTTGGCAGTTTGGCAGTTCAAATCCCTCATATAAGTCTCCTGCGTGAGCAGGGGGTTGGACTAGATGACCTCCAAGGTCCCTTCCAACTCTGTGACTGTTACATATACATAACATAGATTCTTGATTTTAAGCTATCCTTTTATCTCTGTTCATGTCTCTTACTCCCTAGTGTTTGTTTGGCTTTTGACCCTTTCTGCCAGGGTTTTTGATGTTTGCTGAAGTTTAATAAACATCAAGCTATATATATATTTTTGCTAGCAGAACTGAATGACATATAACTTGCTCTGGAGTGGATGACTGAGAGTGTGTGCAGGATGCAATCTGCAAATGGCCCATGAAAAGTTCCCAACAAATATTGCATGGTCAGCTTTCCTGCATCCCAACCTATCTTCCTTAGGATTTATATACCCTACCTGCACATGTGGTTAAAAACGGGCTGCGAGCCACAAAGGCTTAAGCCAAAAGCAACCTAAAATACACGAAGGCTTTAGAAAGGCCCAAGATTAATGGTCGGGGCGGTGGAGTCGCGGGTCAATCCTGGAAGCCCTGAATTCGAATCGCTGAAGTTTGAGGCACTCAGCGGGCGTTGGAGCGACGGGGCCAATTTACACGCTGAGACGAGAACGCGGGAGAAGAACTCACTGCTGGTCTGGCCGGGAGGGAAGAAGGAGAAGGAGGAGGAGGAGGCGGCGCCAATCCTACTCCGGTTTGGAGAAAGGCGTCTCTCCTCCGCTCCCTCTTCCCCCCCCCCCCGTCCCCCAGCATAGGCTAAAGGAGTCGCAGGTGAGAGGTGATCGGGCTGGGCGGGAGAGGAACGTCCGCCTGCGGTTTGGGGGCTCTGGGTTTCCTGGCTCCCTCCTCTCGCAATCGTCAAGCTGCGGGAGGCGGCATGTCCCAGGGAGGGAGCAGGGATGTGTAGCCACACGCAGCCCCTGGCAGCCGGCCTGAGCGCGCACGGCGGCGGCGGCGGCAGCAGCAGCAGCAGCACCAACAGCGGCGGCGGCTGCCGCAGCAGCAACAGCAGCAGCAGCAGCAGCAGGAGGAGCAACGATCGGAGGAGCGGGGAGGCTCGCAGGCAGCTTCGTCGAACCCTCTGTGCCCGGGCAGGGCAGGGCATGGCAGCCCCCCTTCGCCGATCCCCGCGCTAGTCCCGAAGCACAAGGAGGGAGGCCAACAGGCACGCCCCGGGCCGGGGGGGGGCGCGGGGGGGGGGGGAAAGCAAGGAGCCGCCGCGATCGCCGAGGTGAGGAAAAGGGGAAGTTGTTTGTCTGCTTTTGGTGCGGGGTGGGGGCACCCGAGAAGGGAGGGATGCGCGCAACGGAGAAGGGGTGGGGGGAGCCAGGGTGGCCTGGAAGGGATCCGGGGAAATTGGGGGAAAAGAGCTGCCGGGAAAAGAAAGGTAGGTCTGGCACGGGAGGGAGGATCCCCACGGCGCACGAGGAGGCAGGCGGCAAAGGCAGCGGAGATGATGACTTGGGGGACGCTGCCAGGGCGAGCTGGCACACACCAGGGTCTGCCCTGCAAAGGGAGGCAGGCGCGGTCGGAGAGGGCTCTTTTCGGGTCGGGGGGGGGGAGGGATGTTTGGATGGCGCCTGGCGGCCAGAGTCTTCGGCATGTGTGCTGCGGCGGCTGGGCGAGAGCGCTCCTCCCCTCCGCACCTGGAAGGAGCGGAGGTGACTGTGGCTTTGGGAAGGGTCTGCCTGCCGCCCTACCTCGGGGTGGGGCTCTCGGGGAAGAAGGCTGTCAAGAGAGGCTCGTCTGCCAGGCGGCGGCAGGAGCACGTGGGGCTGGCTGGGGAGGGGTGCTCCGCGGTGGTTCCGGCTGCCCTCCGTAGAGGCGCTCCTTTTTGGGCCGGCGGGAACCCGTAGGGCGGAGAAGAGACCAGACGATGCGGGGCCGCTGGAAGAGAGCGGAGGCATCAGGCAGAGGATGGGGCCGGCACAGGCAGAAGGCCTTTTTTTGGGGTGGGGGGGCCCCCTTTCTGAATCCGTCTCTGAATGAGGTTGTGTATTCATCTCTCTCGCTGTACTAAGGCAGGGGTCTCCAAGCTTGGGAACTTTTAAGCCTGGCGGACTTCAACTCCCAGAATTCCCCAGTCTGCTTTGCAGGCTGGGGAATTCTGGGAGTTGAAGTCCCCCAGGCTTAAAGTTCCCAAGCTTGGAGACCCCTGTACTAAGGGGTTGAGACCGAAGAGCTGTATATTACAATCCGCCCTGCGAAGAAACCGCAATTATGAAGAGAAGTACCCTCAAATGGAGGCGAGGTCAATTCTGCATATGCTGTCGGGATGGGGAGAACCAGAGGCAGAGTGTGTGTGTGTGGCGGGGGTGGGGGTGGGGGCAGAGTCTTTGTCGAGTTGCCTTTTTGTCCAGTTAAGATGGAAGCTGTCTTATGGACATGGGCAGCATAAAAAATTAATAAATAAATAAAAATTGCAGTCCAGGTAGACAAAGCCATGTTGCTTTTTAGCAGTAGGCTTTAAACATCAGAAGCCTGCTATGCATACAATGTATAGAAGGATCACCAAATTCTACCTAACAGGGCTTTCCACCTAGATTTGTTACTTGGCCAATCTTGCCTTTGTAAAATTTGAATAATGCTTGTTCCTTTCCTGGGGCATGGAATTAGAAACTCAGATCTAAGAGCCCCGTTCTAAAGCAGCAGAAATTGCTTTCGTATTTTAGGATAACATATAGATCTCTGGTTTTTTTAAATACACTTAACTCAATGCTAATTTCTCTGATCTATCCTCTGTAGGTTGTCAGTCCATCAACCAGTTGAAAATATTGGAAGCAGAGAAATCGGCATCTTACCTAGTTTCTTACTGAATTCTTGATTCAGTAATTCTGCTGTACATAGTGATGAGCGATCCCACCATATTATTTCAAATAGTATTGCATAACCTATAACCTAGAAATGTACCCAAGTATTTTTTCCCCACCCTCCTAGGGGACTCCAATTCAGCTAATTCAGGGAAGCCACCTAGTTCAGGGGTCTCCAACCTCGGCAACTTTAAGACTTGTGGACTTCAACTCCCAGAGTTCCTCAGCCAGTTTCGCTTTCACTTCGCTGGCTGAGGAACTCTGGGAGTTGAAGTCCACAAGTCTTAAAAAGTTGCCAAGGTTGGAGGCCCCTGAATTAGTTATAAATGAAAAGATTCCTTTGGAATCTTATTTGCTGCCTGTAAAAGGAATAGCATCTTCCCAAATCTTTAAACAGAGAGATTGAAGTGGCAATATTGAGAACATGATTTAAGTGATACTGAGAAAACTTCAACATTTTATTACTTAGAAAAGATGCTACCAGATTCCTTATGGTTTTTGGTGACTGTGAACTAACACAGGTCTCCTACAATGTGAGTTGTGAAGAACCTTCAAAGTGATTCAGGATACTGAGCTTCTAATACATTTATGGGGGAAAACAATTAGAAAAAAATAATTGATTTATGATTGCTGGTGACTTAGGTCATATCTCTGCTTTGAAGACTTTATTGGGAGTGGAGGGGAGAAATGACCTTTTCAATGACATGTGGCATTCAGCTGGGGTCCTAATAGCTCAAGAGGAATTGGTTACCAACTGTTCATCCTTAATCCATAAATTATTTTATAAGATTCACAGGAATCATTTTGCCCTTCCCTGATATGCAGCAGCTGTTCAGCAGCACAAAACACTACACCACGACATAATACTTCAGGATAAGAAATGAAAGCCAATCTGCTAGCCAATTGGAACAACAATAGGATTTTAGGGAAATGGTAGAGTTCGGTTACCCACAGCAGAACGTGACCAGAATTCTATGTAGGCTCATAAAAATAACATCCTTTAATAATCAAACATGCATGGAATCTTTATTGTAAACTCACCCAGAATATCTTTTCAACAAGAATACATCCAGCTTCATGAAACAATTCCGAAATGGGCGCAATACACTTGTAATTATATTCTTGTTTTTTTATATTGCCTTAAGCTCTATCACCACTACAAAGCAACAAAAGTTTTACTTACTGTAACTATGCTACAGTGACTTTTGGGATTGTAGTTTGGGGAAAGTGCTGAGAGAAATGGGTGGGGGACTTTGTTTTCTACCCAAAACAAAGGAGCAGCTGGTGCTTCCTCTGTTCTGTACACAAAAATTAACTGGATTTGCTGTTGCATTTAGTTAATAGCAACAATGGTTCAGCATCTTTAATTCAAATGTGAGGTGATTATTTTAGGAATCACAGGTTGGCACATCCTACTCTCCACTTTTCTTCCTTGTCCTCAGCATCTATTTCACACCTTTAGTGAATAAGGCTATCGCTGTAGCCAGGGTAAATGACATAGCTGCAAGACCCCAGCGCCCCCCCTTCTTAGTGCCCTAAAAACTTATATATTACTTCTTATATCTATTTCCTAAAACAAGGACTAAAATTGGTTCACTAAATTTACACTGGGCTTAAAACTCTTGCCCTTGGTTCCCCCAATGCAGAAAAATGAAGCCCAAAATTCTACTTCTGCAATTCTAATTATAGTAATATATCCTTGCTATTCTATCTGCAATTCTTAGCCGCCAGCCCCCCTCCCTTTTTTTTTCAAAAAAAATGAACCCTCTGGCTGGAAAAGATTTGTCTGGCCCTGCTAAAAGGGGGAATAAATGTTAAACCAATATGTCTGTAAGTGGGTGCGTGCAGGCACATATGCATTATGCATGTGTAAGTGGGCGTGTGTGTACATATGCAATCTATGAGGTTATCCTAGAATTTGAAGAAAGGTTAAAATGTTACAGCAGGCTATGTTTTGTTCCAAGATTGAAGAGAAGAGGTTGTGTCTCAGTGATTCAGTCCAATCTTACTGTATTTTGGGGATGATGAGGGAGAAGAAGAAGAGGGGCAGCCATGATGTAAAAAAGGTGTATCTGTCATATGTAGGATGAGCTGTGCTTTTGGTGGGAAGGGAACGGAGGAAGTTGTCCATAGTTGTCTGCTTTTTTTTTTTTTTAAAACTGGGCTGGGAGTCTTTTGGAAGTTATTTGTACAGCTTTGGAGTCTTTCTTGATGCAGCGAATCATGACTTTTCACCTGGTGTGTGATCAGTGAGGATTCACAGGTGTCAAAGAGTAACTCAGGTTGCTGGATCTTCAAATTTCTCACACCTGCTGACATGAATAATGCTATAGAATAGCCACAAGTATGTTGATTGGAGGTATTTGTAAGAACGGGAAAAGCTGCCATTTAGCAGGAACATACGCGCTTCCTTAAAAGGAAAACCTTGGGCTCAATTCCTGCCTCTCCACATAGTGTATTGAAAGACTTATGCTTTAATACTCTGAAGGTTTGCAAGTTGGAGCAGGCTAACACTGATCGTATGGACCAATATCCCCTAACATGAGAGATTTCCAATTTTTCACTATAAAAGGGGTGCACGTGAAGTCAGTAAATCTAACCATTAAAAAAAGAATCCAGAAGGGTAGGCAGCAATTGAAAATAACCATTGGGCTTTTCTGCCATGAAGCAGTAGGAATAGCCGTGACTAAACAGCAACATGGTTAAATTCATTGTCCAGTTTTAAACTGTACTCCCATTAAGTGTTCTTGTTGTACTGCCGGGAGATGAAGAAATTGTCAGAATTGCTCAGAAAACAGTGGGAATTATTTCTAAGCAGGGAGGCAGAGGATTGCACTTTTAATTAGCCAAATAATCACATGACCTTTTCTGTGCTTCAACTTTAAATTTAAATAAAGCTCTAAATGGAGTTATCTGTTCAGTATAGTTGGCATTTCACTTTGGAACACATATAGTGAACGACGCCTTCAGAAGAATCGCTCTCTGATCTATGCCCTTGAGTTTAAAGAAGGGCTTAGTTTTTCATAGATATAGCAGTGGTGGGATTCAGCCAGTTCTCTCCGGATTGCACAAGCCAGTAGGGGCAACTGCGGGAGGCTCCGCCCACCCGCCCAGACTTGATGCGCAGAAGGCTGTGCGCATGCGCAGAGATGGCGTGTGCACGCGCACTCACATTTGCAAACCGGTAGGGAAGGTAAGTGAATCCCACCTCTGGATATAGGGTTGTTAATCCCTTCCCAAGTAAATGGGGAGAAAAGCTTGAAAGGGTGGGAGGGATGTGTTCTATTGCTTATGGAGCACAATATGCAAGCTGATTCTTAAAGGTTTCTCATCTTAACACGTTTAACTTTGTGTCCCTCCAAGTGTTTGGAATAGAAAATATCCTGTTAGTGCTGCAAGAGAGGCCAGCGGAGCAGGATTCTGATCTTATCTTTGTTTCTTGTAGGTGACTATCTCGGTGGGGGCCACACTGATCATGCTCAGGAGTTTCTGTCTTCAGTTCATGTCCTTGCTTTGGATCCTTGCGGCCCATCACCACTTTATCCAAGGTGAGGATTAACTAAACATTCACTTGAATTGTCTAAAGGGCTGCGGAAGAGAAGAGAATGTTTTGACACTGTACACATGATGACCTTCCTTTTGTATAACTCTGTGAGTGGTGAGTCTCAGTTGAAGAGGGTTGTTCTTCAATTGCCAAATAAGCAACTTTTACAAAATTAGCGTCCAGATTTGGTTGAGGTTGGGATTCCTTCCCAAAACAAAGAAGGCAACCAAAGAAGAATTTGGACCAAGGGTGGGCTGCTGGGGGTTCAGGAGAACCTCTAGCTATGATTCTGTGCAGTTCGGAGAACCCCCAAATCCCATTCCTGGCTGACCCCTCTCCGCCCCTCCCAGGAGTCCCCATGCAGCCCATTTTGGATGCGAGATAAGTGCAAGGCACGCCCGGAGGCTCAGGGAGGGTGAAAAACAGGCCTACTGGGCTCATTTCCAACCTCCAGAGGGCTCATTTCCAGCCTCCAGAGGACATTTTCGCCCTCCCAGAGGCTCAAGAAAAGCCTCTGGAGCCCTGGGTGGGCAAAAATGCCGCCCCCTATGGTGAAGGAGGCCAACTAGGCCATGCCCATCATGGCCACACCCACCCAGCAACGGGGCAGAGAACCGCTTGCTAAAAATTTTGAAGCCCACCCCTGGTTTGGACCATAAGGCAAAAGAGTTTTGAGGACAAGGTGATGACAAAGAAAGCATTATGTCTGTGGAGCTATTCAGATTTGTTTCCCAAATGATAGTATAATACAAAGCTATACAGGGCATGAAGGTAGCAAGGCAAGAGATCCTTATCTGATATTGGGGCATGAGTGGTGTTTGGGTACACGCAGACCCCAGTATGAGTTAAAGAAGGAGCATATAACTATAATTCATCATAAAAATAATATAAATGTAAAGTAATCCATGATAAAATAAAATCATTGAAAGATTTTAGATGGGCTGCAGGTGAAAATTTCCTTGTTTCTCATAGTAAGTCATAGTAATATCAATAACAGACTGATATGACTCCTTGCCAATGGTAAGAAATGTTCACTGCAGAAAAATGAAAAGGGCATTGGGGGGGAAAATGTTATTCCTGGGAAATGGTGGCACAGGATTACCTTGGATTTTCCCAAGACCCATATGAGATGTTGTTTTCCCTTTGAACAAATCCAATACAGCCTTAACACAGAGTAGGAAAGTGTTCCCCTCCCCTCCAAAATTATCCACCTGAATCTTTTCACATAAAGGGAGAAAATAGCTGGAGGATGTTTTAGAATGGAAACACTTACTTTAGCTTCCACTGTGACGTATCTCTGCTTGCATCTGGAATGAGTTTGGATTTGAAAACATGGATGTCATGTTTAAATTGAATTGGCTGACATTCAGGATGTCTGTTCTGTTCTGTATTGTGCCGGCTGTCCTGCATCTGAACTGTGCCTCACTGCATTTTGAATTTTAGTGTAGGCAGTGACACCTACTGGATGCTCTGCAGATGGCCTTACAATATTCCCGAGGAACAGAAATAATAAAGAATGGAAAACAGTGGTTACATTATTATTTATTTAGTAAATATACGGGCTGCTCATCTCATACACATGATTCTGGGTGGCTCACGATTAAAATAAAATAGAAGTAAAAAGGCCAGCAGAGATAAAAACAACAAAAATAACATAAAATGAACTCTGCGATAAGACCAGAAAAAGAGAACTCTGATTATTTGTTAGATAATATATATATATATTTGTAGATTTTCACGGGTATAGGTATGTAGGTCTTGGCGTATTCGAGTCTTTTCCCGTGTAAGGTTGAGAGTATTTTGGCAATGTTTCGGCGAGGTCGCACTCGTCATCTTCAGGCTGGTGCTTATAGCTTCATGCTTGTGCAAGCAAAGCCTCGCCAAAACGTCGCCAAGATACTCTCAACCTTACATGGGAAAAGACCTGAATACGCCAAGACATACCTATCTCTATCTCTATCTATCTATCTATCTATCTATCTATCTATCTATCTATCTATCTATCTATCTATCTATCTATCTATCTATCTATCTATCTAATAAAACTATAAAACCCTACCTGGGCTGTGAGAATCTAATCTGAATAGATTCTTTTTGTTACTGTTTACCTTGTCCCCTGCAATATTTTCATACCGTAACTTATTCTTATTAAAGTTACACTTTGATCTGGAAAGGAAGTTGCTATTTGTAGTTATTACTATCTTCATTCTGGAGAAAACCTCAGCTTTGGGCAGATATTTTGATGCAGGAAATGACAATCAGAGGAAGAATTAATTAACCCTTTTCCTACATCACAATCTACTACCCCCCTGAACAGAATTAGATTTCCATTTTAAGGTACACTATTGTTATCTGTACATCATACCTGATTTAGTTTTCTCTGCATTTATCTTAGCTTTCTCCCGATGGAAACTTTAGCATATCCTAGAAGTACCTAACAATAAATGATTCCCCCCCCCCACAAATGAAAGAGAAGCCAGAGTAGCTTTGTACACAAGAAACTAGGATAGAGACAAAGGACAGAAAGAAGTAATGGTCGGAAATTGAAAGGTGGGACCGGAGGATGGCTCAATTACAGCCTTGGAGATACTTAGATAATTAAAAAGAAATCTACACCTTGGAACACTTCTAATTCTTGTCTCAAGTGATGGGGCAAAGAACTGGAAATATTAGTGGCCTGAGCACTGAAGGTGGAGGAATCTAGTCTAGTTTCTAGACTATTCCTCAGTTTTAGTTGGTGTGGTTATAGTGAGCAATAGCCATTCTTGCTAGATAGTGTTTCTTTTCTTTCTCTGTGTTACACTTCTCCATGACGGCTGATGGGAATCCAGGTTTTGAAACCTGATGCATACTTTACATTGAGCCATAATGTGGTTTTCGTTTGGTATGGGAATCCAAACTGATGGAGATATGGGAAACTGATTGAAGCTATTCTGCAAATCATGGTTAAACAGTGTGGAAACTCAGATAAGGTTTCACCATCACTATCTTTTAAACAAATATTGTAATCAGTCTTGTGCCATCTCTTGTAACATTGCAACTCCAAGACAGGTATCACCTCAACCACCAGCAGCTGGTATTGTGCACACTAAATCCCCATTTGGGTTACTAGCTGTTTGTGGGTGACTATTCTTATATTGCTACAGTCATTCTGATTTTAACCAAAAATTGGTTGGGCAAAATTATAACAGAATAACAGAACTGGGGGTCTGCAATATAAGAAATTAAAAGATGCTTGTTCCCAAGGAGGAAAGTTATGGCAAATCTAGACAACATATTAAAAAGCAGAGACATTACCCTGCCCACAAAAGCATGCATAGTCAAGGCTATGGTTTTCCCAGTTGCAAAGTATGGCTGTGAAAGTTAGACTATAGTTATGGGGAACAGCTGAGATTGCTGCTTATCTGCCTTTCTCTCTATAGTGTATCAACATTCTTTCCAAAAGTCCTAGATTCTGTGGCCAAATTGGCAATGGAATTCCCAGAATTATGATTCTGGGAAACTACATTTTGCCTTCATTAGACCTGGAGTCTTAGATAGTTCAGGAGTCATGGTCACCATGACAACCAAGGGCCTGGTCCAACTTATTCAGGACTTGACTCACATTGGATTTGTTTTTTTCTTTTAAGGCAGTGGAATTGTGATTTGGGAGTTGGGGGATGCTAATATCAGTCCCTTACCTTGGCCCTAGAGTTGTTCACAGTGACCTCTTCATGAAGAGAGCTAGGGCCTCTTGATCAGTCCACCTTAAGCAACTGATAGACCCAATGCAATTTCAGAAGCTGACTGAATTCAGAGAAACTCCACCATGGAAAACCTCTGGAGGTCTTGAGATGAAGATAGCAGAACTGTGTTGGCCCACTTGGATATTTTGGCAACACTGACTATGGTATCTTTCTAGACCAGCTTTGGGGAATGGGAGGTATTGATTTGCAGTGATTTTTCTCATTCCTATGCAGCTGGTTCCAGTCGCTATTGGGGATCGGGGAACAGAGGCTTAGTTCTAGGTTTCTGAAACATGAAACTTGATCAAGTCTTTCATTGATCTTCTTTGACATTTGCATAAAACCAGTGAGTGAGGTCATTTGAAAGCATGAGGTATATCCAGAGGTGGGTTTGAGCAGGTTCTGACCAGTTCTGGAGAACTGGTAGCGGAAATTTTGAGTAGTTTGAAATTTTGAGAGAACCATTAAATACCACCTCTGACTGGCCCCGCCCCATCTATTCTCTGCCTCCCGAGTCCCAGCTGATCGGGAGGAAATGGGGATTTTGCAGTAACCTTCCCCTGGAGTTGGGAGGGAATGGAGTTTTTACGGTATCCTTCCCCTGCCACACCCACCAAGCCATGCCATGCCCACAAAGCCACACCCACCAAGCCATGCCCACAGAACCGGTAGTAAAAATTTTTGAAACCCACCACTAGATATGGCATTATTGGTGTTGATGATAACCAGTTATATATTTCTATCCTGGCCCAGAAAGGTGATGCTGTTGGAGTGTAGTCCAGTCCTTGGAGACTCTGAATATCTGGATGGGGAGAAACGTCCAGATTTGTTCTCTGTGACTCAGAATGCAGGATATAGAATAAGGAACAGAAGTGACAGAAAGGCAGGTTCGCCCAAACGATAGGAAAATACTTTATACTGCAAGAACAGTTCAATGGTGGAGCCAATTATCAAATTGGTAGTGGGCTCCCCCTCATTAGTTGAACAGGCTGGGCAAGCTGAATAATTTTTATTTGGATACCTAAATGTCCTTTCATGAATATGATTCTGAAGACTTGAACTTTCAGGAAAAATGTTTAGACTGGAATGATAAATGCACAAGACCTACACAGTAAAAGAATAGGTGAAGATGGTCTGATACAGAGAGATACAAAAGCAGGAGTAAAATGCTCCCGGTTTGGACCGGATCAGCTGATCTGGTAGTGATGGCGGCAGGTACTTTGGAGAACCGGTATCAAAAATCCCTGCCCCCCCTTGCCCATGCCCCCCCAATTGCCCGGTCGCCCGCTTGCTGGTTCTTTTAAAAAATGCTTTTACAAGGTAAAATAAAAGATTTTACCACAGCTCACAGCAGAGCCGTGCGATTGTCAGAGCCTTTTTTTTTTACTTTTAAAAGCATTTTGTTTTACAACCTATTTAGCCAAGTATATTGTAAAAAAATGCTTTTAAAAGGTAAAAAAAAGGCTCTGACGATCACAGCTTATTCAAAATAAGTATCAGATAAAAAAATATCAAATAGCATATGAGTAAATTTAGAAAATATTTTGTATTAGATATATTTCTGAAGGAGAAGGGAATTGAGAGTGTGATTATGTGTGGAGTGACTAGAGATTATAATTTAAGATTTATTTTGGATTATGATTGTTAGTTTTGATACCCTGCATTTTGTTCTGGGAAGTCGGGGTGGGGAGTGGGGGGTTGAGGGTAGTGGATGGAGTGATGGTTAATGTACAGGGATTATTGAAGATGTATAAATATAATTAATGTAGGGTCGGGTCTGCCCAGTTACCATTTTAGAACGGTGGGGAGGGAGAAAAGAGGAGAGAGTAGGATATAGGAAAGAGGAGAAGAGGAGTAGAAGAGGGAGAAGAGGAAGGAAGAGGGGTAGAAGAGGGAGAAGGAAGGTGTAGGGTGGAGTGAGGAGAGGATGTAGATAAGAGAAGGAGAGGAAGGTCTGGAAAGTAGAAGAAAGTAGAAGAGGGAAGAGAGTTAAAAGGGGGGGGGTGACTGGGCAAGCCCGACTAATTGTATATAACTGTACATTGGATGAGCTGTTGGATATGATTATAAAAATAAAACTTTTTTATAAAAAAAAAAAATTAAAAAAAGATTGCCCACCACAGCTGATCAACCCCCATCCCCCCCGCAAGCTGTTCTACTTACCCCATGCCTCCTTTTGGCTTGCACTGCGTGTGTGCACCTTGCATTTGGTGCGTGGTGCGCACTGTGTGCGCACAGTATGGTTACACAGCGAACCAGTAGTAAACGGGTTCAGATTTCACCACTATACAAAAGTGTATGTCTGAAATGAAAAGGAATTTTCTGTATCTTGGTTCCAGTGTGGTATTTTCAGGGAGAATAGAATTTTGACAAAGTTCTGTCTTTTAATGCTTTTCCATTTGTGTGAGAAAGAGAAGACTGTATACAAAAGAATAAACGTGCAGGTATTCCAATGAAGCGAGTGGTGAACCTGAAGTAAACTGATACTACTTTCATGGATTGTAATATTTTATTTTATTTATATTTTATATTTTATTTTAATATTAACTTTTATGCCACCCATCTTGCTATGGTGACTCTAGGTGTCATAGAAGTTTAAAATCCATTCAGAATCTTGATCTAAGTTTTTTTCTTATTTGACCAGTCTGTATTAAGAGGAATCCTTATTATGTCAGTCTTATATTTATTTATTTTATTTTTATTTTATTTTTTTCATCAAGCATGTATTTTATGACAGATACAAGTGTAAACGTAATTATAAACACACGTAAATGAATAAAAGAAAACATTAGGACAGGGATGGTAGGCACGCTGGTGCGCTTATGCATGCCCCTTACAGACCTCTTAGGAATGGGGTGAGATCTACAGTAGATGGTCTAAGGTTAAAGTTTTGGGGATTTGGGGAAGAAACCACGGAGTCAGGTAGTGCATTCCAGGCGTTGACAACTCTGTTACTGAAGTCGTATTTTCTGCAGTCTAGTTTGGATCGGTTTACCTTGAGTTTGTATCTATTGTGTGCTCTTGTATTGTTTTGGTTGAAGCTGAAGTATTCATTGGCTGGTAAGACATTGTAGCAGGTGATTTTCTGTACAATGCTTAGGTCAGACAGAAGATGGCAAAGTTCAAAGTTGTCTAAGCCCAAAATTTCGAGTCTGGTGGCATAAGGTATTTTGTTGCAAACAAAGGAGTGGAGGACTCTTCTTATGAAATATCTCTGGACTTTCATCCTAATGTTGATGTAAATAACAATTGCATTCTTGGCTCTATTGTGCATAAAGTTCCATGCTCTGTTCTAAGTTGCAGGTGATGACTGCAGTGACCATTGTAATTTGGCCCACGGCAGCTGTGAAAAGGATGGCAAATGCAGGTAAACAATTTTTTTTAATGCAAGTATAGCTTTTTCTTTGTGTAGCCTTCCATTCTCTCTGCCATTGCTTCCTCTTCAATGTCATATGTTGTAACAATGCATGTAACAGTCACAAAAAGGCTTGTCTTTCTGGGATTCTGTCACAGAAGCCAAAGAGGCTAAGCCACCCAAAGAAACACTTGGTTTCAGTAAAGTTGATAAACAGAAGCTGAGAGAAGGATTTAGCTTAATTACTCATAGCAAGATATTCCCATAAGAGAAGGAGGGTCTATGGAGCTGACATCAGCTGTGGGTTCTGGACATAAGAAGAGTACATTTATTTAAATTTGTATTCTATATTGTTTTGTACTGCTTTAATAATTCTGTTTTTTTATGTGTTACGACATGGACTGCCAAGGGTCACTTGTTGAGATGGGCAGCTATAGAAATCAAATAAATAAATAAATAAATAAATAAATAAATAAATAAATAAATAAATAAATAAATAAATAAATAAATAAAATTTTAAATGAAGGTGTAATGATTAGCAACTAAAACTGAATTAGACAGCAGTGGCTGTTGAAGATTTATTGGCTGGGTGATCCTGAGATGGACCACCAGACAATTTGATATACTACTAATGGGATATTGGTTTGAAAGGCATTTGAACACTCTTCAAATGGAATTGGGCATATTCTATAGAAGTAGGTTGAAGGCAAAGAGGAAGAGCACTGGGAAACCTTTTTTTTTTGACTGAAAACAGATTGCTTCTCTAAGGCAGGAGTTAGATGGAAGATGAAAAGTTCCACTAACCAAAGCCAGAGGGAAAATCTGTATCAGAGACAGAATTCCAGATCAGTATCTTTAACTTTTTGTTTATCTCAAAGTAGATAGTAAGGTGTTAGGAATACGTATCAGACACACATTATGGATTGCACATAGAATTGGGAAAGATTTAGCTTGCAATATTTATTATGGAGTGGTGGTGGGGGAAAATCCCTTGACGACATATGTTATACTGGAATTTTCTCTGCTCATCCAGATCTTGCATTCTTTTGCAGATGTGATCCCGGTTGGGAGGGAAAATATTGTGAACACTGTGTGAGAATGCCTGGCTGTGGCCATGGGACATGCCACCAGCCCTGGCAATGCATTTGCCAAACTGGCTGGGCTGGCAAGTTCTGTGACAAAGGTAGGTTACACCAATTGAAGGAGGATGGAAAAGTCTTAAATAATAACAATAATAATAATAACAGAGTTGGAAGGGACCTTGGAGGTCTTCTAGTCCAACCCCCTGCCCAGGCAGGAAACCGTACACCCTACAAATAAAATCTGGACAATGGAGACACACTGTTCTGTCCTCCCTCGCCTCCGTCCGAATGATGGCTTAATTAGCCATCACTAGCAGCTCTGGCAGCAGAATAGCCAGCGTCTGCCAAGAGCCTCCATTATCTTCCACACCGCTAGTGAGTCACCTAGAAACAAACTTCAGCTCTTAAATCAGTGGATTTGCCTGTTACAAAGAGACACAGCAGCTCTGGCTGCCTTTTATATCCTGTGGGGTGTGGCTCCCAGACTCAGCACTTCCTAGGCCTGCCCCACCCTTGCTTCTGTTGTTCCCTCCTCTCCTGCCTACGAAACCAAGCCTGATTGCCGTCAGCTAGGTCTGCAGGCATGGCCTGGGGGGGGGAAGAGTCAGGGGATGGAGGCCTCGTTATCTCTTCCACCTGGCCTGTTTCTGGCTCCTGGAGCTGAGCCAGGCAAGCTGGTGCTCCCGAGTAAGTCCTGACAGCCCTTTCCCCTCACTGTCCAAGTCAGTTTCTGGCAGCAGGCCCGGCTCGGGGGGCGCAGACACAACACACATGTATTGGAAGTGGATACTCTTACATAATGCTGCTTTACACTGAATATTTATGTGAGTGTGTGTGTGAACACAGAAGCTTGACCCCATACTTGGTAGCCAAACTACAAAAAAAATTCATGGACATGGCACAGCAAGATATGTAGCTTTTAGTGTAGATACAAAAGAAGAGAAGAGAAGAACAGAGTTGAATTCCATATACAACTTACAACAGTTCATTTAGTGACCATTCAAAGCTATAGTGGCACTGAAAAAAAGTGACTTATGACCATTTTTCATATATATGACTTGCAGCATCCTCATGGTCATGTGATTTACATTCACATACTTGACAACTGGTTCATATTTATGACGGTTGTTATGTCCCGGGGTCATGTGATCATCATTTGGGATCTTATGACAAGCAAAGTCAATGGGGAAGCCAGACTCATTTAACTGTGTTACTAGTTCAACAGCTGCAGAAACGTGGCAAGAAAAGTTGTAAAATGGGGCAAAACTCACTTTAGAAATTTCTTAGCTAGCAACATAAAAATCCTGGGCTCAATTGTGGTCGTAAGTTGAGGACTACCTCTGCATGTGTGTCAGACCCAAGGTTTAAGCCCTAGGCGTTTTCTCTTATATTTTAAACTTCAGGTTAGGATTTGTAAGCCATTTAGTTCCCAGCTTTAAAAACTGACATCTGTATTGGTCTGACCTTAGTTCCTTATCCCATCTTTAGCTTTAAAACAGTAGTAGTCAACCTGGTCCCTACCGCCCACTAGTGGGCGTTCCAGCTTTCATGGTGGGCGGTAGGGGTTTTGTCCGATACTGAAGCACTTTCCTTTTTTTTTAATTTAATTGACTTTTTAAAAAATTTTCATAGCATTATTTAAAAACATTTTCATTAGGTTTTCATAAAATTCCCCGTGACAATTTAAATTTCTGAAAATATACTATTTGTATCGCCTGCGCATAAGTTTAGTTCACGTTACGTAAGTGAAACTAAATGGTAAGTAATTATTATTAAATGCTTTAACTTGCTGTAACTCTGCTTTATAAATTTTATAAAGTAAAGTTACTTCCCTACTTTATAAATCACCATTACTGTGGAACCGGTGGGCGGTTAGAAAATTTTACTACTAACAGAGATACAAAAGTGAGTGGTAGGTATAAAAAGGTTGACTACCCCTGCTTTAAAACAACAGTAGCAGTTCAGCCTAATCTTAGTAATCATATAGCCTTGTTAGCAGTATCTTCTTGTCTTTGGAAGGGTGTCTTTTAAGAAGACAAGTTTATTTATTATTTATTTATTTATTTATTTTTGTCACAACAATATATGTAAGTATCATACAAAAAGATTATATAGTTTATAGATTATATAAACATATATATGAGTACATATTAGGAGGTTATTAGTATATATATATATAGGAAGAAGAAAAGAAAAACAATAGGACAGGAACGGTAGGCACGTTTGTGCGCTTATGCACGCCCCTTATGGTCCTCTTAGGAATGGGGTGAGGTCAATAGTAGAAAGTTTTTGGTTAAAGCTTTTAGGATTATGGGAAGAGACCACAGAGTCAGGTAAAGTATTCCAAGCACTGATGATTCTGTTACAGAAGTCATATTTTCTGCAATCTAGATTAAAGCGGTTGACATTAAGTTTAAATCTATTGGTTGCTCTTGTATTATTGCAGTTAAAGCTGAAGTAGTCTTTAACAGGAAGGACATTACAATAGATGATTCTATGAGTTAATATTAGGTCTTGTCGAAGGCGACGGAGTTCCAAGTTTTCTAAGCCTAGGATTTCAAGTCTGGTGGGATAAGGTATTTTGTTGTTTTCAGAGGAATGGAGAACTCTTCTTGTAAAGCTAGAGTTCTTGGTCCTCTTCCTTTCAGATTAGATGTACAGTATCTATACAAGCCTCAGTAGGAATAGGTGCCTTCTTGTCAGGCACGGTAAAGACAATGATAATGTACTTCTGAAAAAAAGCCACTTTTAATTTTAGCAGTTTCAGTATAAGTGGGGATGTTCAACAAAAGTGGCTTTTGTTGACTATTGCTACCACTTCATTCCATCCCTTGCAAGGTTCTCCTTTTAACACACTGTTGGGTCAACGATCTTCATCCTTTGAACATTTCATCCTGTTTGGGAGGGACATTCTTACATTCAGAGAATGTGTAAAGCATGGATAAAGCATGTATCCAAACTCAGCTATATTAACATGTTAGGTTGGTTAGTTGTTGTGTGAGCGGGTTTCAGGTTTTTTGAGAGGAAAATTAAAAAGTAGCTTTTGGGTATGAAGAAGGAAGGAATGAATCCAGACAATAAATTATTTTAGGAAAATGTTTTTCCTTTAGATCTAACTACTCAGTTCTATACTTTCCTCCTCCTGGATTGTCATTGTGTTTGTTTCAGACTCTTAAGTATGTTATGCTACTCAGTTATGATGAAGTTGCTTTTCATCATTACTTTATGGCTGAATTTACCATCTTTTCTTGAGATCAAGTTCATTAAAAGAAAACTTCCACCCACTGGATGCTGTTTTTCACATGTATGACCATTACATGTGACACCCCATGGTCACGTGATCAGAATTTGGCTGCTTGGCAACTGGCTCATATTTATGACAGTTGCAGTGTCCTGGGATCATGTGATTCCCTTTCGCGACCTTCTGACAAGCAAAGTCAATGGGGAAGCCAGATTCCCTTAACAACTAAGTTAATAACTGCAGTGATTCACTTAACAATTTTGGCAAGGAAGATCCTAAAAGGGGGCAAAATTCATTTAACAACTGTCTCACAAGCATAAATTTTGGGTTCAAATATGGTCAAGGCCTGCCTAAAGATGAATCTTGGGAAGATGGCAAAATAACTTTTATGAAGCACCTCCCTATAGACTTTTATGGGTTCCTCATCCTTTTTTGTGTATTTTTCAAAATTCTACTTCATGATTGTAGTATAAAAATAATTTTTTTAAAAAAAAGTGGGACTTAAAACTGGCATGAGACAATCAAGCCCAAATATGTTTTAAACCCATATTTTATTTTAATTTTTTTGATTATTTCAGATGTTCATGTCTGCGAGCATCAGTTGCCATGCAAAAACGGAGCTGAGTGTGTATATGATCGTGATGGAGAATATTCCTGTCTGTGCCTTGAAGGATTCCATGGAAAGGACTGTGAGCTGAAGACAGGGCCATGTGAGAAAGCAGGGTGAGCAGTCCTCGTAAAAAAAAGATGGCGAGAGCAGAAGATAATCTGAGACCAGAGCTCCTCTGCTTTGGTCAGAATGAATTTTACATCTTAAAGAAAATGCCATGTAAATGAAAACAAGTTTATTGTAACCTGTGGTCAACTAAAGTTTTACTTTTACAAAGAGAAAATTGAAACTTCCAACTTTACAATGGACGATATGGGGTTGTGATAATCTAATAAAAAAAGCATGATGGGTCTTAATTTTTCCCTGATTTTGTCCTTTCAGATTTCCATGCAAAAATGGTGCATTGTGCCACGATAATAATGGCTTTGCTTCCAATTACACCTGCAAGTGCCTGGCTGGATTCACTGGTGCACATTGCGAGATTGATGTCGACGACTGCCTCATGCGTCCCTGTGCCAACGGCGCCACTTGCCTTGATGGCATTAATCGCTTCTCCTGTCAGTGCCAGGTTGGCTTTGAAGGACGTTTCTGCACCATCAACATTGATGATTGTACCAGCCAACCATGCAGGAATGGGGCTAAGTGTTATGATCGCATCAACGATTTTGATTGCTTGTGTCCCGAGGGCTTTGCTGGGAAAACATGTGAGCTTCTAGCTCCAGAGGCAACCTGGATCACTGAGTCTCAGCCTGATGCCAAGGACCACAATAGGGCTCTGGGAAGCACAACCAGCAGTTACTCTTGGATGACCCAGTCTGAGCCAGCCAAGGTTATAGTTACTGGAAAGCGAATCACTAACTACAGTGAGAAATCAAATGATGGCGGGCTGTTAATCTCTGTAAAAGAGGTGGTAACTCAGCAAGACTCGGGACTGAGTCAGTCACAGCTCATTTTAGTGCTTGTATTTGGGGGGATCACTATTGTGTTGATCTTAGTGACTGTGTTGCTGCTGCTGAAGAATTGGCAGAAGGGGCGCCAGAGAAGTCAGAGCCCCTCCCAAACTGCAAGGAAGCTTCAGGACCAAGAATGTCAAGTGGGAATGTTAAGTACAATCTTGATAGAACCCAGGAAAACCACGGAGCTGTAAGAAGCCAGAATCAGGGCCTGGTTGATCTAGAAACGCCCACTGGCGACTCAGAGAATCCTTCCAGCTGTGTCTGGGGTCAGTTCTGGCTGCTTATCTCCAAAGTGTTGAGGGCTCTGATGGAACTGAAGGCTGTGAATTGGCATGAAGGAAAGTATCCACAAGGCAGTAATTCCTGCTTTGAGAAAATAATTCTTGAATGTGTGCAGTAAATCCATTGGCATGTTGACTTCAACTCATCAAGGCAGCCAAGGAAACACTGGGCTAGGATAACCTTCCTTTTGAAAAGAGCAAGTGGATCAGAAGGTGGTTATCCGACGTACATTCTACATTGCATAATGGTGTCAAAGGTGCCGGTAGAGTTTGTAGGAGCTGAAACTTTGTTAGGCCTTCAGGCATCTGATAACTCTTGGTTAGAGTCTTTGCAGAGTTCATATGGCCTATTTACTTCTGAGAGTTTAGAAATTGCTGTGGATATGCCCTGACTTTAGAATTCTGGTCCAAACAATATTGAATTTTTTTACCATTTTCTACCATTATGTGTTTCCAATGACATTATCTCCTCATAATGCCATGAGACAGTTTGCTGACCATTTTTATTACTTCTCCCTTCTCTTCTATCTCATTTTCTTTTTTGTTTGTTTGTTTGTTTGTTTAGTTGCAAATGAAAGAGATTCTGTATTATACCAAATCATCTCAGGAGGTTTGTTAATACTTTAATTTTATATCATGTTCGTTCACCAATCCAGCAACACATTTCCTCAGCTATGGTGTCAAACGGGAGCAGAAACAAAGCAATGTCCACTCTTTGCCTTGGATATCTCGTTTGAGCCTTCACACTTGTCAGGAAGAAGATGGAAGTCTATGAAATTGGAAGTAGAGCTCTGTTCTAGTTCCCATTGCAAGGAGCAAGTTCTTGAGAGAAAGAATTTAGGAGTGACATCAAAACAATTATATTGTTGGAGGATTCCACATAGTGTGCATGTATGTGGGAGAGAGGAAAAGAGATACATGCTACATTTGGAGAGAAGAGTGCCTCAAGATCTATGTTGGATTCTATTAAAAAAGGGGTGGTAGAACTGCTGACATTTTGAAACAAAAGTTTTAGGGTTCCAGATACCCACTTTTTAGAATGGTTGTCTTTGTTCTGAGTTTTGCCTGTTTTCAGCAACAGGTGTTCCTCTCCCATCTGCTGTTCCTTTTCTAAGGGAACATTGGAAGTTGCCTTACAGCAAGTCACTTCACTGGTACATTTAGCTCAGAAACTGCCATATTGATTGGTGATACTTCCCCAGGAATTTAGGTAGGAGAGTATCTAATCCTTACCTGGCAATGGCAGGATTTAAAAAGTATACAATCAATTACTTTACCCTCTCTATATGGTAGTGAAGGTAATGATGCAGTTAAACAGAAAATATTGCATAATGCTCTTTGGGTTGAGTGATAAAATCTGTTCCATTCAGTAGTACTTTCTATATTCCATCAAGATAAGATGCTGAGCTTGTAGAATATTCATGTTGGCCTTGGCTGCCCAGGTCCCTCATCTCACACCAGAAATACGTCAACACTTTAGGATTGTGGCTAAGTTCCTAGGTTGTGTACATGGAAATACCTAAGTTAAGCAAAAAACAAACAAACAAACCTGAAGGAAATATTATTTTTGTAATACACAATTGATAAATATGTATTACTGCTCAACTCCCCTCATCTCACACCAGAAATATGTCAACGCTTTAAGATTGTGACTAAGTTCCTAGGTTGTGTACATGAAAATACCTAAGTTAAGCAAAAAAAAAAAAAAACTGAAGGAAAGATTATTTTTGTAATACACAATTGATAAATGTGTAACTTTATAAAATAAATACAGTAATTAAAATACCAACAACCAGTGCCTTCCTGCCCTCTCCACAAATTATCAGATTGCATCATCGCAGCTCTGTCACATTTAACAAAACATCTTTTTTTTTGCTGAGGAGTGCCTGGAAAGGATGAAGTAATAATAATGTTTCCCCAAGTATTGATGCTCTTAATGTTACTTTTCATCTTTTTAGGGATATTAATTTTGATGGAGGCAGTGATCCATATGGCTAGTAATCAGTGGCATATAGAACAAGATGCAGGCAAACGACGTGTAGTGGCATCACACAACTGCTGCTATTAGATACTTGTATTTTATGTTTGACATAAATATATAAATGACATGTGATTACACGTATTTGTCTCCCTTTGCATAATGTGTGTGTCAACATAACTGCACAAGTGCTGTAATTTATGTACTTAGGACAGACACCAGCACAAAAGTACACAAAGGCATTGTGTAATGATGCACATGTCATTTTGATGTCATTATGGCTTACTGGTGAAATCAACAGCAATATACATGCCCACATGTTTACCAATTAAAATGGATAAATATATTGGCAGATAGGGTTGTTGTTGGAAACATACATATGTAAAAAGGGCAAAGGATATCAGTCTGGGGGGGAATGGGGATGATATTCTGAAATACAATTTTAAAAATACAAGTGATGCAATTTTTTTTATTAGGATCAACCAAAATTCCCAAGATAACAGCTTTTGGCTTGATTTATTCCATGCATATAATACAGAATTCATTTTTTTCATATCTGCATTTTGTATTGAATTTCTGAATCTAGCTACCATGACTTACTTATAAACCACAATTTACACTGTACAGCTTTGAGCCTATATGAAAGCATCAATTACATTGCTTGGAGTAATGTATGGATCAAGCCCTTAAGTGATCCAGAAGTTTATATTTTATAGCTGGTACAAAAATCAGGAAAATGACCTGCAGTTGTCAAAAAAACCAACCCAGTCCTAGGCTGCATTAACCGAGGGATGGAATCAACGTCACATGAAGTGTTCATGCCGCGGTAAGACCACATTTGGAAATTTTATCCAGTTTTGGTCACCATGTTATTAAAAAGATGTTGAGACTCTAGAAAAAGTGCAGAGAAGAACAACAAAGATGATTAGGGAACTGCAGGCTAAAACATGAGGAACAGTTGCAGGAATTGAGTATTCTTATATTTATTTTATTTATTGGTTTAATGAAAAAAAGGACTAGAGGGTGACATCATAGCAGTATTCCAAAATCTAAGGGTATGGCACAAAGAAGAGGGAATCAACCTATTTTCCAAGCACCAGAAGGCAGGACAAGAAGCAATGGATAGAAACTAATCAAGGAGAGATGCTACCTAGAACTTCCTGACAAATTTCATGACAGAACAATTTATCATGGAACGACTTGCCTCCAGAAGTTGTGGGTGCTCCGACATTGGAGGTTTTTAAGAAGAGATTGGACAACCATTTGCCTGAAATGGTATAGAATTTTCTGCTTGAGAGCAGGAGGTTGGATTAAAAGTCTTCCAAGGTCCCTTCCAACTCTGTTATTCCGCTATTCTGTTAAATGAAGGGGAAAATTGAAGAAGGACAGAAATCATGCCAGAAGTTATTGCATGTAAAAAACTTTTTTATTCCAAGTCTCTAGACAGAATCACAAACTAAAGTAATTGATGGCAGAATCGGGTGCGATTGAGCCCAAAGGCTAGTCAGGATACTATAAATGTGCTTTTGAGAAACAAAATCTAGGGAGGAACATATAATTTTCTTCTATACTTTTTATACAATATATTAAACTTTTATATGCATATGTTTTTAAAAATTATTGTATGGTACTCTTAACTGTTTCATGAGGAAGTGAGATAAAAATGGGTGGCTTCCAAGTTTATGTTGTAAAAATCATGTTTGAATAAAGGATAGTGGGTACAAAGCTGTTTCCCACTTCGGGCAAATCCAATATAACTACTCTGAACTTGCACATATTTTTAGAACCTCATCTGGTTATAATTTAAAAGAAAAGGATGGAATTTAAAATGAAAAATAATTTCCAAATATTCAGGAGCTTAGCCTTAAAATATTAAATATAAGTAATCCAAAATCCTTTACATCTGGTAGCTCCCCCCCAAAAAAAATTTAAGCCTTTTGAGTAACTATGCCTAAACATAGTAACTAACTAAACATAGCTTAGTTAGTTCTCAATACAATTCTCTGGATTTTGCAATGCAATCTGCCCCAGAACACGTATACTACAAAAGCCAGTAAAAAATGTGTGTATTTGTGAAGCTAATATATAAAACTATATTACTTTAATCTGTGTAAGTACAGATACATACATTTGGCAAAACGTGTCCCAAAATGCATATAAATCTTAGTGAATATTTTTGATGAATCAAGTTCAATACATTCTACAAATTGAGAAACTGAAAATAAAATAAACTTGATATATTTTCAGGGGAAAAAAAGAAAACTGGGAGAAATCAAAATGGGAAGATTTATTATCTCTATTAACTTTTGAACAGGGATTTAAGTTTCTTTCCATTTCTTCTGTATCTCCTGGACTACAAACTCCTAATTATGGTATGATAGCATTGGAGTTGAATAGAGATATTTCTATCATATGGAGGACTCCACCGTGTCTGTACTTGAAAATTTATCTTTTAAGTTTCATGAAGAAGATTCTATTAGTATGCAATACTCATACCGTTTTACTCACTTATATTGAAACTTGTGTCATGCCTAGAGAAACTGAAGCAAGCTTTTTGGTGGAATTTTGACACATTTATTTAGGGTAGCAGTTCTCAACCTGTGGATCGTGACCCCATTGGGGGTCGAATGACGATTTGCCAGGGGTCGCCTAAGACCATTGGAAATATGGGAAGTATACTTGCGAGTCGAAGAATCGCGCTCCAATGGTTGACTCCACAAGCCAGCTGCAGGCTCTTCAAATCGCTAGCCGAATTCAGCTTCAGGCACAATGAATTAAAAAAGAGAGAAATCTTTGCTCTGATGTCTCCCTCTCAAGCCAGCTGCAATCACTCCCAATCGCTAGCCTAATCTGGCTTCAGGCGCGATAAACTTAATAGGGGAGGAGTCTCTTCTTTAATGCCTCCGTCCTCAAGGCAATTGCAAGCAGTTCAGATTGCAAGCTAATATGGCTTCAGGCGCGATAAATTCAAAACGAAAATAATTTTACGGTTGGGGTCGCCACATTGTGGGGAATTGTATTAAAGGGGTCGCAGCACTATAAAGGTTGAGAACCACTGATTTAGGGTATTCTGATGGTACAATTAGCCAAGAGACTACAATGTTAATACATAGTATTATGTATACATACATAATACATAATACATAGTATGTATGTTAATACATACATCCACACAAAATTCTGCCATGTTTCCCAGCTATTTATCTACTCGCATGTATAGCATGCTTTCGAACTGCTAGGTGCAGAAGCTGAGGCAAGTGACAGGTGCTCATTCTGCCACATGGTGCTAGGACTCGAATCACCAGAGGAGAGACCACCTCCAGCATCTTTAAGTTACTGAGCCTCTGTAGTTTTGACACAAAACATACACAGAGATGAAAAGCTGTTTCATCTGTTAACAAGTGGCATCACAAAACGGAGAAGAGAAAGCAGCCATATGTTTATTGCTTCTGTATTATAAGTTTAAGACACATATGTCAGCTTGGTATATCGTGCTATTGTGGTATTTTTAAAGAGCACAGTGGCTCGCATGGCTAGGACACTAGGTTGGAGGTTAGTTAGCCTGCATTTGAGACCCAAGTGCTGCTGTGTAGTGAAGTGAGCTCCTGTCCTTCACTCCAACTCCAGCCAGGGGACATGAAAAGAGCCCCCAACTGGGCATCCCCTGGGTAACAGTGATGTCACTGGCTAATCTTTTCAACCTGGAAGCATCTCAATGCTTCTGTCACAAGTATAATGTGATGGTATTTTTAGAATCAAATGCTTTAAGGTGATACCTTTCATTAATACTGATACAATGAATTTCATTATAGAGAGCAAAGCAATTTGATTGTTCTTAGAAAGGAAAAAAATTCTTTATTTGGGAATCGAAGTTCGTAAAGCAAAACTATTCAAAGAAGGAGCTCCTAAAAGTTCTTAGAGAAGATATAAAAGGAATAATGTGAAATAGGGATAGGGGCAGGGCAATTTTAAATGTAATTTTGCATTGTGTATTTATATACTACTAAAAATCTAAATGTGTTTAGCTCAGTGGTGGGATTCAGCCAGTTCGCACCACTTCGGGAGAACCGGTTGTTAACTTTCTGAGCAGTTTGGTGAACTGGTGGTTGGAAGAAATCATCAGGGCAGAGAACCGGTTGTTAAATTATTTGAATCCCACCACTGGTTTAGCTGTTTGTCTGTTTACACCCTCATATTAGCGCAAATAGTGCATTGTATCACAACAATTTTTGAATTGCTACCTGAAAATCTTTAACTTAAAAAAATGCGTAAAAAATCTCAGGACCCATCACTCCTGTGGAATTTAAATTTCCATGATATTCAGACCAGTTTTAGTCACAAAATTTACAAAGTTGAAGGATCCTTGTCGTACGATTGATTTCTGATACGCCCTGCCAGCTTCCCATAAACAAAATCAATGGGGAAGCCAGCAGGAAGTTGGAATTCCTGCTCTCATGCAAAAAAGCTCATGAAATACTGTATATGGTCAACCTAAAATTTAATGTTCGCTTTGGTCACATCAGACTGCACTACCCTTCTCAAAGGATGATCCAATGGGTCACAAGTTGCCTAGTATTTTCTCTAAATTATGAAATGCACAAAAGGCAGTCAAAACTGAAATCCAGCATTTGCAATGATTCACTGAGAAGGTGAGCAAAAAGAAGAGAGGCTGGGAACAAGAAATGATGGACAATTATCCCATTTACTGGTTTTGATAGCTGTTTGCTTCCTCCAAAATGATGGCACACCTCAACTTAAGAAGAATGCCTCTTTTCATGTCCCTGAATTTTTTAACATAGGCATGGCATTTATATCCTCTTGGTTCCCCTCAGAGTCTGCTGGAAAATATTATTATTTGTTCTGAAGTCATAAGATGGATGTTCAAGGCTGATAAAGAGGCTCCATTCTGGTGCACAGAAAGGACACTAAGCCTTTCCTTGCTGCAGAACTAAGTGTTATTAATCCATCCTACAGCTGGCAGGAAAATATGTCAATATAGCATTTGCTGTCCTCATTATCAATCCTTATTCTGGTACTACTGCCTCTGTTTCAAGTCACAGTGACTGCATGATTTAACCTGCAAATAATGGTATAACCATTTCTAGTCCCTGTCCTTGAAGGGTGTCAGAAAAAGGAGGCAAATTATTGCTCTAATGTGGATGCAGCTAAATACAACTTAAATCTCCCTCATGAACAAGGGGCAGGATGAAGGCAACATCCTGATTTAGCAGTGTTGGAAGAAATATCCATCTCGGTTCAGTTCCAAGTGGGGACAAAGACACTGGACACATGGAGACTGCTTGGAAAGATGGTTTAATGGTGGTCAGGATCACATGGCTTGAGTTCCTGAACAGAAAAGGGGATGAGATCCTGTGCGCTCCCTGGCTTTATGCTTTTTCTGAGCTTTGAACTTTCTGGGGCACAGGAAGAGTATCCTGATTGGTTGTCAGACTCCCAGGGGGTGGGGGTCTTAGCTAGCCTTGCTGGCTGATTTAATCTTCCCAGGTGTCATGTGGTGAGTTTCTGTTGCTAGATGGGTCCTATTGTGTTGCAGATGATGGTCCATTGACAAAGGTGGGGAGAATGAGTTTCTACCTCTGACCTATTGACAAAGGTGGGGGAAATGAGTGAGCTTGGTTGAGGCTTTAATGGCCCATTGACAAAGGTGGGGGGTGGTGGCAGGAAGTTGCAGGGAGCTGCTTTGTCCTTAAAACATGTCTCTCCATTTCTCATCCAGGGAAATACATTCTGCCTTTTAAATATTTTCTAAAATATTTCATTCTTGTAGGAGGGGTGTGGGTGCTAACTTCCTACAGCAGAAAAAAATAATTGGGCTGATGGTTAGATGCAAGCATACTAATTTGCATACATTGGTCTATAGGAAGTTAGCACCCACCCCTCTCCTAGAAGAATGAAATATTTTAGAAAATATTAAAAAGGCAGAATAGTATATTTCCCTGGATGAGAGAAATGGAGAAACATGTTTTAAGGACAAAGCAGCTCCCTGCAGCTCCCTGCCTCCCCCCCCACCTTTGTCAATGGGCCATTAAGGCCTCAGTCAAGCTCATTCATTCCCCCCACCTTTGTCAATGGGCCATCATCTGCAACACAATAGGACCCATCTAGCAACAGAAACTCACCACATGACACCTGGGAAGATTACATCAGCCAGCAAGGCTAGCTAAGACCCCCACCCCTGGGAGTCTGACAACCAATCAGGACACTCTTCCTGTGCCCTGGGAAGTTCAAAGCTTAGAGAGAGCATAAAGCTCCTCGCCCTTTTCTGGAACTCAAGCCATGTGATCCTGACCACCATTAAACCATCTTTCCAAGCAGTCTCAATGTTTCCAGTGTCTTTGTCCTCACTTGAAACTGAACCCAGATGGACGTTTTCTTCCAACAGGCCGATAGATGGGAAATCTCAGAGGCATTTAAATATGGAATCCATGGCACCCTCTGATGGCTGGTTGCTTTCTTGCAGATGTTTATCCAATGAAACATCTGCAAGAACCCACCAAGCTCAGAGAGCACCAAAAACTACACAGTTCAAGCCTGAGCTATACGTTTTATAATTGGCATTTAAATGTGCACTGGATGAAGTTACAGCATTATGATCGCTTTAAAAAGATGTCTACATCTGGTGGGCATCGTAAAATTTAATAAACATAATTGGGGCGGAACATACCAGCTCACGAACGCCCACGGTTCCTGGGACAACAATTTCATGAGACCAAATTAGGGCAGACCTTTTCTCCTACTATGCGCAAGCCAGGTCATATATATTTGTCGTAAGAAAAACCCTTAATAGTTCATTTGCACTAAAATGAACAGGTAGACGTTTTGATTGTTCCTCCCCTTCTGGCTGTAACTACAGCAAGCGATCATTTGGAATCTACGACGCAGGACAGAATCATTTACACAACATGGCTCTCCTCCTTTTAGGTTTTGATTGGGGTTCTTAACATCGACGCGCAATAGATGCGTATAAAAGCAGCGGTTTGATCATTGCCGGATTGATAACCGAAGGACAATCATCGATCCTCTCCATAGAATAATAGACACCTACGCTTCGAACCCCGCCCCCTCCTCCAGCGCCGTTTTTCCCAGCGGTGTCTTTCAACCACGCCCCTTCCCACCACGTGATTCTAATTCTGTCTCCGCCATTTTGTAAGGGCGAAGCCGCTGTCAAGCTTCAACGGCACATCCGGCCTTTGAGCCCGGTGCGCATGCGTACGCGTCTCGGTGAGGTGGGGGAAATGGCCCGGAGACGCTTAAACAGGAGCGAGGAGGAGTGAGTGCGGGAGGCCTGTGTGGACGCTTCAAGCCGTTAAGGCTACCCGCCATGTCTCGTCCCGAGAGCAACCATCCGGCCATGAGATTTCAACGGTCCCGGTTCGGCTCCATCGACTCTTCTCGCGAGGGTGGGCAACGCTCCCGCTCGCCCTCTCCGTGGGGTTACCGCCACCGCCACCACTACGACCACCGCTCCCTGCCTAGCCGTCGCTCCTCGCATCGCTCGCCTTCCCCGCGCCGTTTCAGCAGGGTACGCTCGGTTGGAGCTTCCTCCTTTCGTCTACCTTCCGTCTCCAGTCCCATGTGTCTGTGCTTTCGCTGTTGGCGAAGCGGGGCGGGGGGGGAGGGGACCCCCCCCCCCCCCCCCCCCCGCAGCCGCCGTTCGGTGTCTTCCCCCATTTTGTGCGAGGGCGGAACAGTCTCTGACATCCCCCAAGCTACATAATTACATTTACAAATCGTTTTCTCCGGCCGACGGTATCGGAGAACCCGTTGGTTTTTTGTTTTTTTTTAAGTGGAAGGTTCTGACTGGACGGCAATGGGAAAGGAAAAGAAAAAGTTGCAAAGTAAACACTTAATATGACTTCTACTCTAGGCATGCTCTGCCACCTCGAACTAAGTTCTGGTTAAGTAGGAGCGGCTTCCGAGTATGCATTAATGTATGGAAAGTTCTTAAAGGAACATAAAGGGGTCACTGTAGGGTTTGGTTCTGCTTTTGCTTTCAGTTATGCCCAGACCTCGGAAAGACTCAATACTTTGTAGAGCTTGTGAATGAGGTTGCTTCTTTTGCAGCAGATTAGTAAGCAGTTGAATGAGCTGGATGAGTAATAAGATTCAAATGTGAAGCATACTGAATTATTTACTGAATTTATTTATGGTTATTTACTGAATTTATTTATTTATTGAATTTTTTTAAAAAAAATCTTAAGCTTTTTAAAAAAGAAGCTGCATGTACCATGTTGTTAAAGTCAATTCCATGATCATGTATGGGAAGTCCTTGACTTATGACTACAATTGAGCTCAAAACTTTTGTTAGGAGACATTTGTTCAGTGAGTTTTGCCCCATTTTACGACCTTTTTTGCCACAGTTGTTAAGTGAATCACTGCAGTTGATAAGTTAATAACTCAGTTGTTAAGTGGATCTGGATTCCCCATTGACTTTGCTTGTCAAAAGGTTGTGAAAGGTGATCACATGATCTTGGGACACTGCAATAAGTATGAACCAATTGCAAAGTATATGAATTTTGATCACATGATCATGGGGAATGCTACAAAAGTTGTAACTGAAAAATGGTCATAAGTCACTTTTTTCATTGCTGCTGTAACTCTGAACAGTTACTGAATGAATTGTAAGGTGAAAACTACCTGTATTCCTCTGAAATGATAGTCCTATTTTTGTTTACATATTTGGCACTATGGACTTAGTTGGATTTATTTTGTAGAAATGATTTGCATAAATTCATCTCTGAAATTTCAGAACTAGGGCTATACTTTTTTCAGTGTGTGATCTACATTACTTTGGTTTCCAGTTTCTTTAGTAGAACTATTTTTATTCTTCATGTATCCCCATGAAGAATCGTACATTTTCTTTGTCATTTTTTCCATCTTGGAAATCAAAGATATTTTGAAAATGGAACAATTACTCAATCTCATTGTTTTGTCAGTAAGGTTCTTTCACTATAGTATGTGAAAGGAACAAAGCTATATTTTCTCTGTCATACAATTGCTGTATCATATATCAACAGAATACTAATTTGTGAATATAAATTTTCTAGAAAAAATATGTTAGGGCTTTTTTGGACTTATCTTTTGGATCTAGTCTTGGAGTGATATAATCCAGAAAATAGATCCAATTCAAAAATTAAATTGGATTAAATTAATGTTTAATTAGGACACAGTGTTCCCTGAACAGGAAAGATTGAAGATGGGATAAACCATGTTGGATCCTGCAATGACTTCTTGAGGAGGAAGCAGACCACCAATTTATAGCCCTTCTAAATGACTTTATTTCCTTGCTTATCCAAACATTTATTTTCATATCTTAATTCAGATAACAGAAATAGATATGAGCTATGTGTTTCAGATTAACAGTCACTTGCTATAATGCTACATTGTATAACCCAAGAGATGTCTATAACATGAATATCACCAGATGGTCAACACAGAAATCAGATTGACTATGTGCTGTCTAGCCAAAGATGGAGAAGCGCTATACAGTCAGTAAAAACAAGACCAGGAGCTGACTGTGGCTCAGATCATGAGCTTCTCATGGCAAATTTAGGCTTAAATTGAAGAAAGTAGGGAAAAGCACTAGGCCATTAAGGTATGAACTAAATCATATTCCTGATGAATATACAGTAGAGGTAACAAATAGATTTAAGGAATTAGATCTGATAGAGTGCCTGAAGAACTATGGATGAGGTTCGCAACATTGTATAAGAGGTAGCAACTAAAACCATCCCAAAGAAAAAGAAAGACAAGAAAGCAAAATGGTTGTCTGAGGAAGCTTTACAAATAGTTGAGGAAAGAAGGGAAGCAAAAGGCAAGGGAGAAAGATGAAGATACACCCAATTAAATGCAGAATTTCAGAGAATAGCTAGAAGAGAAGAATGCCTTCTTAAACGAACACTGCAAAGAATCCCTTCTTAAATGAACAGTGCAAAGAAATAGAAGAAAACAATAGAATAGGGAGCACCAGAGATCTTTTCAAGAAAATTGAAGATATGAAGGCATGATAAAGGTGGGCATGATAAAGGACCAAAATGGCAGGGACGTAACAGAGGCAGAAGAGATTAAGAAGAGGTGGCAAAATTACACAGAAGAACTATACAAGAAGGGGTTTAGCGTCCCTGATAACTACGATAGGGTGGCCACTGGCCTCGAGGCAGACATCCTGGAATGCAAAGTCAAATGGCCCTTAGGAAGTCTAAGCAACAACAAAGCTAGTGAAGGTGACAGTATTCCAGCTGAGCTATTCAAAATCTTAAAAGACGATGCAGTAAAAGTGCTACACTCAATATGCCAGCAAATTTGGAAAACTCAACAATGGCCATAGGATTGGAAGAGATCAGTTTACATTCCAATTCCAAAGAAGGGAAATGCCAAAGAATGTTCAAACTATCGCATCATTACACTCATTTCACCTGCTAGTAAAGTTATGCTTAAAATCCTACAAGCTAGGCTCCAGCAGTATGTAGATCGAGAACTACCAGAAGTACAGGCAGGATTTCGAAGAGGCAGAGGAACTAGAGAGCAAATCGCCAACATACACTGAATCATGGAGAAAGCTAGGGCTAAAGCCTTTGTGTGGATCACAACAAATTGTGGCAAGTTCTCAAAGAGATGGGAGTACCAGACCATCTTATTTGTCTCTTGAGAAACCTATATGCGGGTTAAGAAGCAACAGTGAGAACTGGACAGAGAACCACTGATTGGTTCAAAATTGGAAAAGAAGTCTGGCAAGGCTATATACTGTCAACCTGCCTATTTAACTTATATGCAGAGCACATCATGAAAAAGGCAGGGCTAGATGAATCACAAGTTAGAATTAAGATTGCCGGGAGAAATATCAACAACCTCAGCTATGCAGATGGTACTACTCCAATGGCAGAAAGTGAAGAAAGAACTAAATAGCCTTCTGATGCAGGTGAAGGAGCAGATCAACCCTGACTGCTTTTTAAAAGGCCAGATCCTGAAGATGAAACTGAAATACTTTGGCCACTTAATGAGAAGGAAGGGCTCACTGGAGAAAAGCGTAATGCTGGGAACAATTGACTGCAAAAAAAAGAAGATTTAACTTTTGTTAAATCATTGGACATGACTAGATCGACTTTCAACAGCCCATGTTTAACTACATGACTTTGTCAAATAGGTTGCAGCATGATTTTTGCTTCATGTTGTACTTTTGTTTAATAGAGCACAAAAATTTGTACAAAATAGCCAAGTTTTATTTCTCTCAACGAAATATTGCCAGAGATATTATGTCTCAAAGTTGCTGGAACCTTAGTGTCATACTGTAGAAGGCTGCGGTATGGGGTCACACAAATGCCTATATCTCTGCAAGTATTGCATCGGCACACGTAACACTTTACCGATGTTCATTGGGGACATGTGTGCATGTTCACACAAAATTTCATTGAAATCCGTGATGGTCGAGCAGGGACCCCCAGACCACTTTAACATGGAATATATCCAGTGTTAAGGTATTTTGCAACAATGGAAGATAGGAAACCTGCTTGTTTTATCAAACAGATAACATATAATAACTTTTGCCTGTCCCTTCCCCCATTGTAGAGATATTCGCCGTCATATTCTCCAAGGCAACGCTCACGTTCTCCAGGCCGACGTTCTGAATCTTCAGTGGAAAAATACTTGCGGGACGTAGTTGAAAATGACATTGGCACAAGCTTACCAGCTGATAGTCTGAGGAATGTGAACAGGTATGGCTCTTTGAAAGCTAGCTTCACAGAATTGTGATTTTTTTTTTGGTATCCTATTGTATCAAATAAAATGATGACTTGCTATGAGACAGTTTGGAAAATATATATTAGATGGATTACATTCGATGTCCCTCATCTTAGGACACATTCATATATATTTTTTTTAATGAGGTTTATAGGCCACCTCAATCTTTTGCAACCCAGGGTAACTTAAAAAATACAATAAAACATTGTAAAAACAAAGAATTATGTCATTAAAATTGCAAGTGGAATAATATATGAAAGATTCCAAGTAATGTCTAAAACTTGGGAGGAGGGTAAAATAATCTTTAAATGTTTGGGGTTGTTAGTTATGTTCAAATCTCTTTAACAGTTGCAGCAGTAATTCTGAATATTAAATGAATCTAATGTGGCAAAATTCTCTAATTTAACAGCTTGATTTATATACTGTGACTTGTCTTGTTTCAGGTAGTTCTAGATCTTCTTTTTATATGTCAGTTTCTGTTCATTTCTACCTAAATCTGTAGTGCATTTCAGTGCATGTTTAAGAAGCAAAGTCCAGAAGATACAAATACAATTTAATCTTAAAAACATTTAAGTTTACACATCAGGATAAAAATAGATATTTTTCTTTATAGAATTTTATAAATCTTTATCTTATTTCTTCCTTTGTAATTAGTGGTAAAGTTGGTGCATTTTGATGACAAAGTATGCAGTTTACTTACAAATATAATGCACTCTCTCCTGTTCTTAAGAAATGCGCTTAGTAGTAAATCTGTTTTTCGTTTCTACAATAACCACTTAAGAGGGTATTTTTCATGACTTAAAAGTTTGTATTCCTTAAGTTTAACTCCTTGATAGAAGGCAGTGAAATAATACCATGTTTCCCTGAAAATACGACCTACCCTAAAAACCAGCCCTAGCCGATTTTCATGCCTGCGCCTAAAATAAACCCTACCGAAAAAATAAGGCCTAGTTAACCTCTGCCCACCATCTGGTTGTATGAGGTGGGGCAAGGTGCAGTCATAAAGACCCTGTGTGGCCACTGGCTTGGCGCTGAAATGGAGTAGAAGTTTGAGTGATGCGCGTCAGGTCCTTAACGGGACTACTGGAGCTGTCACAAGACGAGGCAGTTGTTGTGTCTACGCCCCCGAGTCGGGCCTCCTGCCAGAAAGTGACTTGGAAAGTGAGGGGGAAGGGCCGTCAGGACTTACCTTGGGAGCACCGGCTTCCCTGGCTCAGTTCCAGGAGCCAGAGGCAGGCCAGGTGGAAGAGATAACGAGGCCTCCATCCCCTGACTCCTCCCCCCCCAGGCCACACCTCCAGACCCAGCTGATGGCAATCAGGCCTGGCTGGACCCTAGGTTTCGTAGGCAGGAGAGGCGGGAACAACAGAAGCAGGGATGGGGCAGACCTAGGAAGTGCTGAGTCATGGAGCCACACCCCACAGGATATAAAGGCAGCAAGAGCTGCTGTGCCGCTTCATAGCAGGCAAATTAACTGCTTAACTAAGAGCTGAAGTACTGTTTGTTCCTGGGTGACTCATCGCGTCGAGGAAGATAACAGAGACACTTGGCAGCTATTTTGCTGCCAGAGCTGAAAGTGCCAGCTAATTAAGCCATCGCTTGGATGGAGGCGAGGGGGGACAGACGATATTGATGGCTGTGCCATGCCCCCATTGGAGTCTGAATCTGCAGGGGAAGATGAGCTGGAACAAGAGCCTTGAGAGGGCGGTTCCCTTGGCCTTGGAGGAAAGTGGGGAAGGGCAGAGTCAGTCTGGACAAGGCTTTTCTGAATTAGAAAGGCTTGCAGACAGGGAGGAGCAGGAAAGACTGGGCTCAGGTGAAGAGCAAGGACTACCCCCTCCTGATCCTAGAGCACAGAGAGAAGGTGAGACCAATGCAGACTGAGCCAGCTATGAGGGAGGAGAATGCCCTGCCCCACTTCAAAAGCACACCTGAGGACTGAGATGTAAGAAAGTGCCACTGGGAGGGGCATTTGTTCGGAACAAGTGCTGAATCTGCAGAGCCTCATGTGTATGCTGATGCCTGGAGATTACTGTGCTCTGTCTTGTGGGGCTTGTCTGGTTGCCTGCTTCGCTGAATTTCTTGCTCTGGTTATTGTTTGGCTAATCTTTTGGCTAACCTGGCTTACTGGACTGCTGACCCAGGTTACTATTTGGCTAATTTTGCTTACTGGACTACTTGCAGCCAGAGGCTGCTGAAGATCTGTGTGAGAGCTTTGCTCCAGGACTTGTAATAAATGTCGGGATGTTTTGGGGCAAAGTTATAGCAATAAAGAGGAGTTAGACCTGTTCTCTGGCTGTGTTGCTTTCATGCCACACTCCAGGTCATTATAGCCTGGCTGCGGGGAAGCCAGTGCAGGGTATGGGGGGCAGCTCTGCACCCCCAGCCTTGCTTCATTCTCCACCCAATCACCACCTTGTTTGTTGCCATCACACCAGTGAATTGCTCAGCCTCCTGCTCTGTTACATTGGCAAACAAGGAGAAGTGGCGAAGTACAAAGAAGAATGAAGTGAGGTGGGAGATGGGTGAAGGACAAAGCAAGGCAGGAGGTGTGCCCCATGTGCTCTACACCAGCTTACCTGAGGACCCTTCAACCAGGCTACCCATGCCAAACCCTCGCCATACCACCTCACACCTCCACCTGGGCAGCCACATCCCTTCACTAACCGGCTTTCTCTGCCGCCGCGGGCAGGGCAAGAAAAGTAGTCTGTGGCAGTACGGTAAAAAAAAAAAAAGTTCAGACCTTTCAACTTCTCACAAAAAAAAAGAATCTTGTGAAGTTGGGAAACTGAGTGGCGCCGAAAGCAGCTGAAAGTGTGGTGTTCAAGCCCTTCAGCTGCTTTTGGCACCCCTCGGTTTCCCACTCCCCCTTGCCAGGCTGGTCTGGTGGGGGGGATTGCCTTCCGCCTTCTCTGCTGAGCCATGAACAGAGATTGACCATCCCCCAAACCCCGCTGCTGTCAAAGTAAATCCTGGGCACTGCACTGCAATGGATAAGACAAAAAGCGCAGCTTTTGTCTGAAGGAGGAGAAGGAGCCGGGAGAAGAAAGAGGGAAAGCAGCCAAGTGGGAAGTGCCCCACCGGCCAGGCACTGAAACATCACCACTTCCACTGCACGGAGAAAGAGAGCAAGAGAGCGATCCGATCCAACTTTTGTGTGTGCCTGTGTGTATATGACGCACGCGATTCGATCCAACCTCGGAAACATATACCGGTGGTGGTGTGTGCTCTCTCTCTCTCTTCCTTCCTTCCCTTTCTCTCTCCCTCTCTCTCTCTCAGAGAGAGAGAGAAAGGTTTGATCAGATCGTTCTCTCACTCTACCTCATGGTGGCGGCACCAGCCAGGCTCTCCATGGCGGCCTGCAGCTGATCTGAGGCACGCAGGCCAATGCCCTTTGGCTGCCTGTGTCCCTCTACCTCCTGTTGCAGCCAGCCTTATTGCAGTTGCTGCCTCCTGTGTGTGTTTGTGGGGGTGGGGGATGTCGCCTGGCCAGGCCAGACCTTGTGATAAAAAAAAGACCTCCCCGAAAATAAGCCCAAATGCTTATTTTGGGGCCCAAAAGAAAATAAGGCCAAATGCTTATTTTCGGGGAAACACGGGCAATAAAAGCAAATGTATTCATCTCCTTTTCCTAAAAGTAAAAACAAATGTTTGAAGGCCTGCTGGATCTCTGGGAAAAGGGTGTTACTCTGGGAAGGGCCGACTATAGAGAAGGTGCACTATTCTTGGTCCTGCTAGATGACAACATTTAAAAGAAAGAATACAGCTCCTACTGAATCTGATCTAGCGGAATGGCCAAATCCTCAGAGAGAAGCAGTCCTGTAAGCAGCCTTGTTAGAAACTCTGTAAGGCTGGAGTAGGAACCATTGTTATGTATGCTAATGCTGCTTAATTAAAAGGTTATGGTAACAGAAGTTGTCTGAATTCACTTACCCCTTTCCTCCCTTTATCTTTGAAAGAACTAGTGAGGACCAAGCGTGAGATTCTTCAGACTAAAATTTCTTTTTTCTGATCAATGTCTTGGTTGCGGCTCTGCCTCCTATTCCTCAAGATTATTCTTATAGCTGATTATATTCCATCAGCAGTGCAATATGGGAAAACTGTAGGGCAGTCAAACTGTGCATGCTGCCACATTCTGAACCAGTTGTAATTTTTAGTTAGTCTACAAGGGAAGCCCCATCTAGAATGTGTTGCACTAACCCAACCAGAAAATGGTGGGATTAGAGAATGTGACAAGACCTCCCAATCCCGGAATGGCTGCATTTGGCAAACAAGATGTCTGTGTGGAGTTGCTGCAAAGTACAAGATTCCTGAAGTTCTCACGCGGGGCTCCTTGGGAGAAAAAGCGGGAACAACTTATATGAGGAACTTGCAACCGTCCCTGCCAGCTTCCCCATTGACTTGATTCCAGCTGGGAAGGTCACAAATGGTGATTCCATGGTTTCAGCTCATTGCAATATCTTAATTATGAGATGGGCACCCAGGCACCCAAATTAGAATAATGTGATGTTGTGATTACCACAACTTTGTGGACAGGTCATAAGTCTCCCATGTTCAGAGCTGTTATAATCTTGAATGGATGCTAAAAGAGTGGTCATAACTTGAGGACTATCTGTATCCTAATGTAATTGCTTTACCGCTCAAGGCTATGCATATGTGTTGCCATTGAGATTCTCCTATCTGAGGTATGAGAAGTTTCTGTGATGCATACAGGTAGTCCTCGACTTATGGCCACAATTGAGCCCAAAATTTCTGTTTGTTAAGTGGGACATTTGTTAAATGAGTTTTGGGCCATTTTATGGCCATTCTTGCCACAGTTGTTAAATGAATCACTGCAATTGATAAGTTAGTAATACAGTTGTTAAGTGAATCTGGCTTCCCCTTTGACTTTGCTTGTTCCAGAAAGTGACAAAAAGTGATTACATGACCTTGGGACATTGTAACGGTCATAAATATGAACCAGTTGCTGAGCAACTGAATTTTGATCATGTGATATGGGTACGTTGCAACGGTTGTGAGTATGAAAAACGGTCCTAAGTCATATTTTTCAGTGCCTTTGTAACTTTGAATGATCACTAAATGAACTGTTGTAAGTTGAGGATTACCTGTATTCTGTGCTTATTGCACCATAATAAATCAGTATAATTTGTAATTGTGAATTGTATACTTTAAACAGAAGTTCATTGTATTTTGAAAGATGTACTTTGAAATGATAACAGTTCTTATGTGGATAAATTAAACTATCCAAAAGTTAACTATTTTGAAGTACCACAAAAATTAGTTTAAAAAACCAGGTACATAGAGCAAGAATCACCAGGGTTAGGGTTAGAGTTAGGCCTTATTAGAAAAACGTTCATGATAGTTATTTTTAGTAGCAAGTTGCACATGTTTCCTCATTGATTTAATATAGAAAAATAAAATAGAAAGAATTTTTTAAAAAAATATGTAGGACAAATACTGTTGTTGCTGTTAATCAGTTAAAATGTTAGAATATTGCTTCTACTTTAAAAATGGACTAAAATGTTTTATTATCCAAATTTGCTATAGACGTGTTGTTGAGGTTGTGTGTACACTTCACACAAAACTTTTTATTTATTTATCAATCAAATTCTATAGCTGCTATCTCACAAAAAAAAATACCCTGGGCAGCTTACAATAATAAATTAAAACAATAAATACACAAAAACTCTCATTGTAAAAAAATTAACACAAACATAATTTAAAAAATAAAAACTGTATGGTTGATATGCATTGTTAAGACCAACTTTGTCCTTTGAAAGCAATTTAATACAAGATAAATTATATATATTTTGTTCACATCTGGAGCTGGAGCACGTTTCCATTTCTGTAACAGTGCACTCTTGCCTGTTTTTGTTTCATCTCCCATATGCTAACTTGAGTTTCCAGAGATTTATATGATGTTGATGTTGTAATTGATGTGCCTCTCTCATCAGGGATGACTTGGCTGATGGTCCAATATTTAGCAGAGCCCTTTCACATCCTTGGAACCTTGAAAGAGGTTTTTTTCGTGAGGAGAATTTTTCAAGACCATTCAGCATGAGACATGATGAGGACTCTTACAATAGGGATATTTTCATAGCTCAACTGGACCGAAGCATAAACAGTGAATTTCTACAGCATCAATCAAGAGAAAATAAGAGGGGTGGGGAGCAAGAATCAAAATACTTTCAATATGACAGAGAACATAGACTCTTTGATGAGAGCATAAAATCTCGGGCTTTATTGACAGAATCAGAGAAATATTGTAAACAAAGCCTTAATAAAAGCCCAAGCCTAATATACATGGATGAAGATATTCGTAAACTTGAAAGAATTAGGAGAAAAAGAGAAGAGGATTTGCGAAGCAGAAACATTAGTACTGTCCTGCCTGATTCAGCTAATCAAGAACAGTCTTCTGAATCTCAACACCATTATAGATCTGAGAAAACCCCAGCAGTGCCCTTAAAATCTATACTGAAGAAACGTTCAGATGATTCTTCTATACAGGTTTGAACTGAATTCTTCACTCTCTTTGTTAATCTGTCCCTTTTACTTTTCCCCCCCTAATTTAAATATAAGTATTTAATTGTCTATATGTACATCTTTGGAATAAATGCTTCAAACAATGTCACACTTTTTTCCCTGTCATGGAGTTGATTTAGTATTGACAGCATCTTGGGTCTCATTTGGATCAGAAAGTCTGCATTTTATTTGTTTTAAATTTAAAACAAGTAACTTTCTTTCTCTTAAGGTGTGTTGTTACACATTTTATTTTAGTATTTTGAAATCTCTATGAAATTAACATAAGATGCATTTGATAAAGTTATTTTAGGTCACTTATGGGAATTTTTGTTTTTCAACCTTGAAGCCCCATCAGTAATATTTTTCCTCATGCAAGATGAAGTAAGGAGCAATTGCTCCTTATTTTGCTCTGCAAGGAGCCTGAGATGGCTTGTCGTACAGGGAGGAGTCTGTTCTGAAAGGTGGGATTATGGGGGGATGGGAGGGTGCTTGCTGAAGATTTTCATGGTTTAGATGAAAACTTTTAGCATTAGGTATGTAGGTTGGAAGTTTTCTAAATCGTTTCTAGAAAACCAAGTGCAGAATTTTTCAGTGTTTGAAACGGAAGAAATCTCTACAATTATTAAATTTTAAAAACGATTTGAAACTGAATTATCAATTCACCTCATTTTCCTAACTTAGTTTCAAAACAGAGATAAACTCATTTCTGAAAGAAGCACCATGCTTTTGTGAATTTGCATCATGCAGCAGTCATAAGTAATGTTGCCTGTTGACTTAGGAGCATTTGGCTACTTTTTTGGATTTGTAAGATGCTTTCTTCAGAAAGGCACCTTTCGAATTCTGTTATTCTGTTATTGACGTGCTGTTTTCCTTCTTGATCAGTGATTCAAAGTAATCACAGATCATGGCATGATTATGTTGATGCTGCATAGCAACTTAAAACTGGACTTTATGAGCATATCATGGAGGGAGAATAAAGCCATTTCACTGAATGGTTAACTCTGAACAAAGCTGGGTGGTGACATGATATGTGCAGTTTATAGAAGATAGCTAGAATGATGATGTGTTACTGTATTGGCAATTTTATTGCTGATTAGTACAATATAGTGAGATCATCTTGTATCAGTGTGGCCTGCTGAGGAAGAGAAGCATGTTATTTGTTTTCCTCTGGTAACTTTTTTGTAGCACCTTTGCACCCTGCCTCAGCACTAATGAAATACCCACAATATGTCAAATTAAATGATATTTTAGAATTCATGTCTCTGCCTCAGTTTCATTTTTCTTCTCTTACAGTTTTCCAAGTTATTAGCTGTGATCTGTTTATATGAAAGAATGACTTGTTTTATGAATTGAAATATTGATTAATCTTATAAACTAACATCACAAGATCTTTTTAAAGCCTGGATTCTTTTCTAACAGTTCTTTATCTATAAATGAACCCCTTTCTTTCAGATATTTTTTATTTATAACAGTTTAACACAATCACTTCTTTTCATCAGTTTTTCTTCTTCAGAATTTCTTTAGTTCAGCAATAACTTTTTTGTAGTAAGGCATCTCAGTGCAAAAGACATGACAAGGAACAAATGCTTTTCCTTTTGAACAGGACTCCAGGAATTTTTCAAAGGAGAAGAAGCCTCCCGAGTCAACATCAGAATCTGTCAGCCAACATAGTGACTTCCTGCTGCCTCATGAAAGAGACAGTCAGGATGGAAGTGGCTTTTCGTGCATTCTAGGTACGACGACTGATTCTCCTTGTGTTCCAGAAAAAGGACTGGATCCCTTCCCTGATAATATAGAAGATGAAGAGAAATTTCTTTATGGTGATGATGATGGTGATTCAAACAATTGTCTCTACTCTCAAAAGATAATGATGAGTGAAAAGAAAGAACCTGTGACTAAGAAAGTAAAATCTCCACCTACTGCAAAACCAAAGAATTTGAAGCAGTCTGTAAAACGAGAGAATTTTGAACATTCTGTAAAACGAGAGAATTTGGAACATTCTATAAAACGAGAGAATTTGGAACATTCTGTAAAATGTGAGAATTTGGAACAGTCTGTAAAACGAGAGAATTTGGAACAGTTTGTAAAACCAGAGAATTTGGAACAGTCTGTAAATCCAGAGAATTTGGAACAGTCCAGTGTGGAATATGACAAGATCCGTGACTTGCTTAAAACTATTGGTTTAGACATTGGAATAGCTGAAATAGATAAGCTTGCTGCTCGCACAGAAGAAAGACTCCACGGGAAAAAAACATCTTATTCTTCTAATCATCATTCAGTGGCAAATCATAAAGCAAAGTTGTGGGAGAGGAAGAAACTTTCTCTATCGCCATCTGATTCTTTTCCATCACCTGAAGCTGTGTCTCCTGTTTTAAAATCTGACTACAATAACATCGCTATTTCAGGGCAAAATAAAGCCATTGACATGTGCGAGCAATCTGGTGTTCCAGGATTTTTAATCCCATCAGCTCCACCTTCTTTTCTTGATATTCCTACTGGGCCCATCTCTGGTTCCTGTCAATATGTTCCATATGTCCCTACATATACTCCATCTCAGTTCTTCCCAAACCCTGCTTCTCTCCCAGTAGCCTTACCTAACTACGATGTATACCAGCGCCACATGGGTTATGCAACTTCTGACTGGTGTGCTCAGCAAGTGGACTCTGTATGTCCAAATAAACCTGAGGTTGCCAACCATGCCAATCTAAAAAACAAATGTAGAACTCGCAACCTCAGAATCATTAATACAATTACCATCAGCGATTTCAAGCAATTTCAAGATGCTTCTACCACTGCTCCTTACTTCAATCAGCGATCCAAGTCTTCTAAAAAAAGGGCCAGGCGAAAAAAATCTTCTGAAACAAGACAAACTTTTCTGAAGAGCAATGTGAGTATCTTCTTAATTTCATAATTACCGTAGTATCATAGAAATTGATTTAGAATGGACTTTAGAAATTGACTAGTCCAAACAGTTGCCCAATGCAGGTCTCCGTTTATCATTTATAATGTATAATTTAAAAACATAAAAACACTTTATTTCTTTCTTAAAGTTAACAAGCTTTAACTTTTCCTTCTTTTCAGCATAGAAATGTGGAATATATTGTAGACTGTATATTCTAGAACTTAAAATATATAAGCAGTCCTCTGCAAAATTCTAAGGTAGAGGAATAGATACATAAATATGTCTGTATCTACATAGTTTATTTTAATTTCATATATGCAATTTCTAAACTGCCTAACTCCAAAGTGACTAGTCAGCTTCACAATGTTAAAAAGCAACAAAAACGTAACAAGATCTACAAAAAGAACACAGTAGTCCTGGAGAAACAGGTTAGAAAAACCCACTTTCCATCACCCCAAAAGTGGAGGGGATCAACTAAATACCCTAACCCAGGGGGCTCCAACCAGTGGGCTGTGGCCTATTGGCCAGTGGGCTGTGTCAGTAGCTGGATGGAGTGTGTGCACAGCCCCCATTTGTGTGTCCGTTGCTAGTGTCACGGATGCTCACAGCCCCATTTGTGCAGGCACTCACGGCCCCACTCGCATGAGTATTCTGGACGCTCGTGATCCCACTCGCGCAGGCACTTGTGCCTCCACTCCGGGCCGCCAACCTAGAAAGATTGGGGAACTCTGCCCTAACCAAAGATCTGGGGAAAGAACTGAATTTTAGGGCTCTTTTGAAGAGAGATAGAGTGGCTGCTGAATGAATCTCCAAGCAAATGCTGTTCTAAAGTGCAGGTGCTGCAACAGAGAAATCCTGCTTTCTGGATTCTGCTAAATGATGCTGCTTCCTCAATGAAACCCAAAGTAAGTTGACCCGGATTACTTGGGATAGGCCAGGGGTCTGCAACCTTAAACACTCAAAAAGCCATTTGGACCCATTTCCCAAAGAAAAGAAAACACTGGGAGCCACAAAACCTGGGTGGGCTTGGCCAACTCAACAACACTCCCACCCAGTCACATGAACCCCCCCGCCACGCCTACCTGGGTTTTGTGGCTGTTTTCTGTGGGAAATGGGTTTCTCTCTCTCTCGTTTTTCTCTTTTTCCTCTCTCTCTCTCTCATCTTTCTTTCTTTCCTTCCTTCCTTCCTTCCTTCCTTCCTTCCTTCCTTCCTTCCTTCCTTCCTTCCTTCTTTCCTTCTTTTTCTCTCCTCTATGTCATTTCCCTCTTTTCCCTCTCTCATTCTCTCCCTCCAGCTTTCTCATTTCTGTGCCCCTTTCTCTCCCCCTTCTCTCTCATTTGTTTCTCTTTTTCCTCTCTTTATCATTCTCTCCATTGTTTTCTCATTTCTCTCTCTTTTTCTCCCCTTTTTTCTCATCTCTCTCTTTTCCTCCCTCTCTCTCTCTCTTCCCTCCCTCTCTCCCCACCTCTCTCTTGTGTGTGTGTGTGTGTTCCCTCTTGAACCATTTCTAAAAACAGGCGAGGGTTGGGTAGTTGTTTTTTTTTGCTGCTGATCTTCTTTTGATGCTTTTTACCAAATGATTTAAATCAAAAGTCATTTCAGGTTCCCAGATAAATGAAGCTCTTTCGTTCCCCTGCTATGGCTCCCTGTCGGCTGGCTGGCCCTGCCCCTCGCCCACCCCTCTCAGTCACTTCTCACATGACCTGAGAAGGTAAGGGCGACAGTGGGGGTGGAGACTCTCTCCATATTCCAGAGTGTGAGGGAAGCACCTCTGTACTTGCCTCTCATCTCACGGGCGCTTCTTCCAGCGCTTCTTGCTGCTGTGCATGCACCTCAATCGCTCGGGGAAACACGCAACTTTACCTCCACTAAGAGACACTGGCCTGGCTGTGCCTGATGTGCCATGTCATAATGGATTTCATAATGCTGTCTCCCCCATTGTGAAGCACGCTAAATTTAAGCGTGCTGCGCAAGGTGCTGCAAGAACAGTGAACAGGCCATGGAGGCGGTGAGAGCAGCGGCGTCAGCACAGCTGGGGGGCCTGCTGTTGCCACTTCTCTCACTGCCTCCATGGTCTGCTTGTTGCTCTCGCAGTATCTTACGCAGTATCCTCCTCCTGGAGCCCATTACGACATGGCGCATCTGGCACAGCCGGGTCAGGCCAGTGTCTCTTAGCAGCGATCAAGTCGCGCATCTCCCCGAGTGACCAAGATGTGTGCGTAGCACCAAGAAGCACCGGAAGAAGTGCCTGCGAGATGAGAGGCAAGTACAGGGGCGCTTCCCTCCCGCTCTAGAATATGGAGTGAGTCTCCATCCCCCACCGTTGCCCTTACCTTCTCAGGCCATGTGAGGAGTAAGTGGGAGGGGAGGGTGAGTGGCGGGACCAGCTAGCTGACAGGGAGCCACAGCAGGGGGACGAAAGAGCCGGGGTAGTCAGATATTACAAGAAATACATAGTCCTTCAGACAGCTAGTTACTATGCGGTATAGGACTTTGTAGATAATAAACAGCACTTTGAATTGCATTCAGAAATATATTGGTAACTAATACAGCTCTTGAGGCAGAGGTGTTACTGCTACATTCTGAACCAGCTATAGCTTTCAAGTGGTCTTCAAGGGCAACCCCATGAAGACCATGCTGCCATAGTTCACCGCTAAGATATGAATGACTGTAACGAGGGCTTCTTGGTCCAGAAATATGCAACTGGCATACATATTGGATTGTGCAAAACCCTAGCTACCTGGATCATTGAGAAAGAGTTGGGAATCTAGGAAGACTTCCCCTAGTGTGACCCCCTTCAGGACTAAGTTTGGGAATCTGCCGAACAAGGAGGTCCAAGCCACTTGACTTGGCAGAATTTAACTTAAACCTGTTTCTCCCCATCCAGACTCCAGCTGCTTCCAAGCATTGGGAGGAAACCTTGACAACATTGTTTTTTTATTCATGGATTGAGATTCACAGTTGAATGACATCTATGTATTCATGATACCTGATGCTGAACTGAGGTCAACTGATTGATGACCTCTCCCTAATGCAACATCATATTAAGGAGGAGCAAGAGCATCAAACTTGTGCCACTCCACAAATCAAAGGATTTGAATTTGAGTCTACTTCCCCCCACCCCCACTCCACCCCACCCAAAATATTGCCTTGAACTGGCTGAGGAGGGTGTTCTCCAGTTGTATTCTCAACTGGTCTATACGGATGTAAAGATCAATCATATCAAAAATTGCTGAGAAATAAAGCAGGGCCAAGTTGGTTGCAACCAGCTGCATCTTGGCATCATCAGAGATCATCAATGAGCATGATCAGTGCCATCTCCATAACCCAGCTAAAATGGAACCAGACAATTTATTTCTTTAATGGCTCTCTGAAACGGCAACTGACCTCTTCTCAACAATTTTTAGTAGAAAGGGGAAGACTGGACAAAAGTTGGCCAGGACATTTAGGTCCAGTGACAGCTTCTTCACATTTAAAAAAAAAACATTCCAAAGTTAAAATAAAGAAAAAAGAAGAAACTTAACAACCATCAAACACTAATAATAAAAATAACAAAAATATAACAAATGACATACCAATTTTTTTGCATCATTAGTATCTTTTTAGTTATAAGCTGATGGAGACATGACTATTAAAACTCTTTAAGGTTTGATGATACTGCAACATAAAGGATGGACAGTTTAGCACCACCTATCATAAGATCTAACACTTATTTCTGCCTGAATTGATTTCTTTATCCAAGTAATTAAAAAATGCAGGCTATTAAGTCTCTTAATATATACCAAATAAAATAATGTTTTGCAGGAGTCTTTGGCAACAGAAGCCAGGGGCTTGTGCAGAATTGATAGATAGATGTAGAATGTTGCTATTGTTCTCCAATTTAAAATAATTTTAATGAGTTTACCGAACTTTGCATGTGATGTTGTATAGTCTGTTGAAGTCTCATTATAGTCTCAGGGTTTTTAACTCTTTCAGTTCCATTTTTTGGACATTAAATCTATCAATTTTGTGAAATAAACTATAAGTTTGAGGTGAAAATCTGCATATTTACTCTGAAATTTGGTTCCTTTTTTGGCATGAATGTCTATTTGCAAATGAAACTAAACATTTGAAACAGAAATGTTACTAGAAAAAACAGGGAAAGAATTACCATTTAAAAAAAATAGTAGGAAGGATATCCTTGCCATTCCACTATAGTGTCCTGATAATCCCATTTGTGAGCAGAAGTATTTGCTACCCTGTCCATAATATTTTTTGGCATTGTGAAATAATGAATTTAGATCTCCTCTTGAGTCAGCCTAAATGTTGCAAGTACTTGAAGCATGACAAAGGTTTATGCCAATGTTTATTGATTTGAAAAGAGTTGGATTCTTCAGATACCTAGCTCCTCCCATCATCTTAGTTTAATTTAGTTTACTTTATTGTCATTGCACCTCGTATAACGAAATTAAATGCCATCTTCAGTGTACATTATACATAAAAAATAAAACAAAAGCATCCTTCACATTCTATACAATTAAATTAAAAACCCCTGATATTGCATTAATATTGCATTATGACTATACAGTACAATTCAATATAATTATTGCTCTGGAATAGAAGCTGTTTTTCAGCCTATTTGGCCTTGTTTTATTATCCTGTACCATCTACCAGATGGTACTAGTTCAAAAAAAGGGTGCCCAGGAAGAGATGAATCTTTAAGAATGTTTTGAAATTTCTTAAGAAAGGGAGAGGGCAACCAATGATCTGGGCAATGACGTTAACTCTCTGGATCGCTGTCCTATCTGCCACTGTGCAATTGGCAAACCATACACAGGTGTAGTAAATTAAAATACTCTATGGTGTAGCAGTAGAAGGTCACCAGCAGTTTTTCATTCAGTTGTTTCCTGAGAAGTCTCAGGTACTATAATATCTGCTGGGCCCTTTTGACCAATGCTGCAATATGAGCACCCCAGGTAGGGTCCTCTTTTATGATAACACCCAGAAACTTAAAACTAGCCACTTGCTGCACTTGGTCTCCATTGATAACCAAGGGCTGGATGTCTTATCTATTTCTTTTATAGTCCACTATAAGCTCCTTGGTCTTATTTGTGTTAAGGACCAAGTTATTATCCCCACATCATGAAAGCAACTGGTCATCTCATCTCGATAGGCAGACTCAACTTCCCTGGAGATGAGTCTCATCACTGTTGTATCATCTGCAAATTTAATAATAGCATTGTTGGTGTGAATGGGAAGGCAGTCATGTACATAAAGAATATAGAGTAAGGGACTCAACATGCAATCCTGTGGTGTACCAGTGTTAAGAATAAGAGCTGAGGAGATATGATTACCTAATCTAACCTCTGAAAGCAGCCAGATAGGAAATCCATAATCCAAAGGCAAATCTTCCTGTACAACCTCTGCCTTGCCCTTTTGTTGATGTCAAGGATTTGCAACACATAAATTCAACAACACAGATTTGTCATCTAGTGGTGGATTTCAGCCTATAGCTTCCAAACAAAAATTTACTGTCTTGGGTGTCCTAAAGAAGTTATTTCCTTACAAATTAAGAATATATTCCAGGCTTGTTACACGTGCTTTGGTACAATTATGTACACTTCTGTTTTGTTAAGTCATGGCTTGTTTGTCCCCTCCTCCCTTGTTATGAATTACAGAACTTCAGCCAATTCCCAAAGTTAATAATCATATCAGGTAGATTTTATAAAGTAAGAAGGCATGCTATTTTAATGGAAAAATGAACATACTGTATAAGAAGCTCTTGTGAGTAAGCGATAAATTGCATTAAATATCATCTGAAATATATTTAATAATGTAAAAAGACTGTGAATTCAGGGAGACGTTGGAAATTTGCCATAATGATCCTTGTAGGGTTGCATTTACTTTGGTCAATGAAATGGCATATTTTAATGTGCTAATCCCTTTTCAAATTTTCCAGGTAATAGAGGAAAGAGTAAAGTTGAAGCTTGAACAAGAAACACAACATAAGAAACTCTTTTATCAGAGGATTGAATTAGATAGGCTTTCAAAACAGCAAGGTATCACTTCCTCTTATTTTGTAATTATTTTTTTGTCCTGAAGTATTCAGTAGTGGTGCTGAATACTACACAATCCCCTGGAAAGTGTGTAATTGTATTTTATCTCATTCTGAAGACATCTCAGAATACTACAGAAAGTCTCCAGATTACAATAGCAGTTAGGACCAAGAACTCCATCGCAAGCAACACGGTTGTAGAGTGCAATGGCACATGACTGCATAACTTAGCAATGGCAATTTCAGTAGTTTGGGTTGCCATCAGTTATACAAGGACTATGTGTGTCATCATGTGTTTGCAATTTTATCATTCGTTTCACTTGTAGGAAGCTGGCAGGGAATGGGGGAAATCACAGTCACATGAATGTGGCTTGCTGTGATGTTGTAATTGTGAGCTGGGTGCTAAGCACCCTGACTGCAATCACATGGCCATGGAAATCCTGTGACAGCCAGAACTCTAAGGACCATTGTAACTTTGAACAGCTGCTGAACAACCGTCGTAAATTTAGGACTATATGATCCTAAAGACTGGATTATATATGCTGTATCACTGTAGCCAACATTACTTTTAATACATGCCAAACATCTTGGATCTAAGAAAATTAAAATTTATAATTTTAATTACCTTAATAATGCATGTATTAAAATAATTTTCTTTTATACCTTGCTCACCACTTCAATTTAGTGGAGATGCTGCAGAAGAAACGAAAAGAGGAAGACCCTTTGCTTGTGGAACTGAGCAGATTGAAAGAAAGCATTGCAAACAATGTTGCTCAACTGGAATTGGATATTAAAGTTTTAAAGGAGAAACAGGGCGAACTTGATAAAGTAATTCATAGCCTGGAGATGAATAGTTTTGAAAAATCCCAGAAATTATCTTCAGAATGTAAAGATTCTTCAGAAAACAAGCTACAAAAAAATCCCCAAAGTGAAGAGGGAACGTTTAACTCAATCCAGGTATGTTTCTAGATGTTGATACAATTACCAGTCTTAGAGTAAAAGCTTTGATATGATAATCTTGGTTTAGTAAATCGAAATATAAAAAAGATATTTCCTTCCAAATGCAATCCTTTTATCCTCCCTTTACACATTTCTGCAAATAAATTAGCATGCCTGTAATTGCCAGTAACTTTCATTATGTCTCAGTTAGCTCACAACTTCAAAATAAGCAAAACCTTAAACCATAATTCGTAATTTCAGATTCTTTTGATATCTGTGCTTATTATGAAAGATTGAAATTGAATTTTACTTGGGAATGATGCTCACAGTGGAAATGGTGACCCCTTACACACTTGCCAAAATTTCCTCTGTATGGCTGGAGGAATTCAGTGAACTATAGAAGAAGGAAGTATCCTATAGAGATAAGCCCCAAATAGAATTATTAGATAGCAGTTCTAGGCTATTCGTCTTCTCTCCTAGTCTTGTTAAAAGTGGTCTCATAAGGTCAGTTTTGATCAGAATGTCACTGATATCAAAAGAAGGAACAGTGCTTTAGATAAGATGATTTTTTTAAAATAATGGCCTTATTCTAGAAAAAAACAATGATGCAAATAGGGGTGAACAAAACAACAAATCCTTAGAAAATTACTGATGAAAACAAAAAGTTACTTTTGTGATCATTAATTTTTGATACATAACTGTTAAGATATTTTATAATAAAATTCTATAGAGGACTTTCTCTTATATAAATATCTTTTTGTTTAGTCATAAGGAAGTGATTGTTTACCTGGAGTAAGGACAGAAACCAGCAGAAGGAAAAACCTAAAAGACTATCTCATACCTGACCTGACTCTAGAGATTAGAAGCTGTGGTAAGATTTTGAGATGAAGACTACAATTCTAGAGAATATTTTTATTCTGTCATGATTTGAAGCACTATTTTTTATTCAGATTTATTTTGTTTCAAGGAAAGTAAAAAAAAGTTAATAAATTTTGTCTCTTAGCTCATTAAATATCAGTATAATGTATTTTATCAATGGCATCTCCTCAAAGAAGATAATAAGTTCTACATTTTCTGAATAGCTGAAAGTTTCCTTAAATTGAAGATAAACTGAAAGGTTACTGCAACCTAATTTTCAGGTTGCAGCTGTGAGAACATTTGATTAATTTTTGTTGATGGATTGTCATAGCTCTCAAAATTTATCAGAAGAGTGTTTATGATATGATAACAGGAAGCTTAATGTGTTTTTATTCTCATGAGAAAGTAACAGCATCTCTCAACTGTTTCCCCTGGATAAGTCACCCTGTGATGCTTGTTGTTATCCATATTATTCTATTTTAAAAGAATGGATCTTTTAAGAACATTTTAAAAGAATGCCACATTATTCTATGAGTACATTGTATGGCATTATACTCTAAAAAAGAAGTCATAGTGCCATATTTATTTCCCTCTGGTCAGAAAAAAGTGTTTTTAGAAAAAAACTTTTCTTTCTGACATCTACAAACATAAATCTTCAGAAAACTTTAGTAAGTAAAACTTATCTTCTCTGTTTTTTTAGTGTTCTATTAGTTTTTGCTGAAAAGTTCTTCACAATTTTAAGCTCAGCTCTAACTAAATATTTAATCTTCCAATAGGCTTTGGAGCATTTGGAAAACAAAACATGTCATAGAATTTTGTTTTTACACTACTTCCTTGAATGTAATGTAAAGACAAACATGGAAGTTTTAAGAATTTTTTAAAACAGATAAAGAAGATGGTTATTTTGAAAGAGTTTTTTTTTTGCAAAATTGCTTTTAAATAAATTATAATTAAATTAGCCAAAAAGAACTAGACCTTTGTGGGAATGTTTTTTGTTTATTATTAAAGAATGCATACAATTGACGGATTGCCGAAAAGAAAAAATAACAGTAAGATAATGACCCAGACTATGAAACTGACTGTAATTATAGTTGTTGATTGTGATGTTGAATATAATTAGTGCTATTAGGGATAAAAGCACAAAAGACAAAAGATGTGGGAAGCTTGCCTTTAATTTTCTGTTGTTTGAGATACTTTCATTTTTGGATTATAATATAATGACAACCACCAGAAAAACAGCAAGAATGGAGGAGAGGAGAGGAGATCTCTAGAGCAACCTGCAGAAAAAGGAATTATACCAGATTTGCTTCAAAAATAATGTTAGCAAATGGGCAAATAAGATAGATTCACTTGATATTAAATTAACAGCACTTCAAGAAAAAAATGGATGAAATACTTGTAAAGAGGAAAGAGGAGATGAAAGTAGAAGCCAGGATGATGGAAAGTGCTGTAACAAATATCTGGATACAAAACAATTTGACAACGAAATAGAAATTTTAGAGAGGACAGAAGTTCCTGACAGGGAGTTGGAAAGAGAACTAGATAATCTGGCTATATTTGAATAAGAGGATAAGAATTTGTTTTAGGACTTAGAGCAAGGCCATAGGATTCTAGTGAAGATATTAAAGAGAAGATTATTAAAGTCCTGGCAATTTTTTTGGATTGGGCAGAGGAGTATATAGAGGCATAAATTGATAAAAATGTATAGAATAAATTCAAGATTTGCAAGAACAAGAAATGTTCTAAGGGATGCTTTTGTGTACTTTGTCAGGAAGAAAAAAGGATTAAGTTTTGCATTATGTATTGGCAATATAGATATAATTGCTATTAAATTACTATCGTAACTTTGCGTAAGAGAAAGGAGGGTTTTTTTTTTGACTGAGAGATTAGAACAGAAAAGGATCCCATTTTGATGGAACAAATTGGAAGATACGAATTTTACTTTTAAATAGCAGAGGTTTCAGTTGAATTCTATCCAGGAGGTGTGGAAATTTCTAGAAAAATTCAAAGAAGAATTGGAAGAGATTTAAATGAAAGTGTCAAAGAAGACACAAAAACTCCAACTGGTACAAGAGGAAACTGAAAGGGATATACTGGATTATGTGCTATAAGTATTGGTTCTTCTATTTTTTTAATGTGATTATGGATTACAAGTGATTAATGTAAAATATAAATGTAGCAAATGCTCCCCGAAAGTGAAAAAAAGTCATTATTTGAAAAAATTAAAATGATATAATTTGCCTGCAAAAGACACATATCGGAAAAAGATATGGAGTTTTCCTTCTCCCTTCTCACAGTTTTTGAGACCTGTGTATATGCACACACTTTTGAAAGAAGCATCTCTTGCTGTTTGGTTTGGATGAAAGAGTAAGTGTTCTTGAGAAATAGAAGGCTTTTGAGTTAAAAAGACATGACATGAGATTAAGATGGCAGGGATATTTGTGATACATTAAAGTTGAAGTTAATTAGATTTCAAAAATAATTATGCTTTTTTGTACTATATTGAGAATGGAAGGGATACAAATCCAGGTTGTGCTCAAAACATTTTTCTGGCTCTTAGCATAACAAGCATTTTATAGACAAGAAATAATAGGCAAACAAATTTGGCTAACTTATTGTGAGATACTAATATTGTGTTAGGAAGAATGTAAAATAAAGAAGAACTAGTGACAGAGGGACAATGGTTTTCTTACATACAATTACTAGAAAGGTTTAAAGTAGATAAAAGAATATCCTAAGGCTGAATTTGAAATAGAATTGTGTACAAATGATGAACATGTAATTGCTAAAATGTATAAACTTTTATTGAAATGTGAAATAGAAGAACAATTTGTGGAGTGTTTGATAAAATGGACTAACATTTTACTTATAATAAACAGATGAAACAATGGGAAATCGTGTGGTTGAAACGATAGACGTTTACACTATGTTATAATCTTAAAGGGATTTTTTATACAATGATGTATATGTCACTGGAGAAATTGTTTGGAATGTACAAAACCACTTCATTCATATTGGACATGTGAACAAGAAGAGACATTGTATCATGCTTGGTGAATATGTAAAAGAGCTAGAAAATTAAGACTTTATTTTGGAATTGATAGTCAAACAATTGGAAAAAATCTTAGAAATTTGTTTCTGTACTTGATAAATGCAGCAAGGTTATTGTATGTACAAAAATAGAAAGATTCAGCATTACCCACAATGGAAGAATATTTGATAAAGGTGATGGAACTTGTTGAGATGGCAAAATTGTTTAGCAAAAAGACAATATCTATGTTTACTGTGGACAAGAAACCCCTTATGGACTTTTTGTGCAAAACAGAAAAATAAACATTATTTGTGGTTTTTAATTATTCGATAAGATACATTATAGAAAGAATAGAATTAAATTGTAACTATAGAATGAGAAGTAAATTTATCAATGTATCTATTACAGTAGTCCTCAACTTATGATCACAATTGGGACCAGAATTTCTGGTGCAGTCATAAGTCATCAAGTGACTAGACCAGATTTTATGACCATTTTTATGATGGTCATGAAACAAATCATTGTGGTCATTAAGCAGAATCACACGATTGTTAAACAAATTCAGCTTCCATAATTGTGTTTTGTCAAACCAACTGGGAAGGTTGGAAACCACAATCACATGATCATAGGATGCTGCACTTGATCGTAAATGTGACCCAGTTGCTAAGTGGCTGAATTGTGGTCACATGATCACGGAGGTGGTACAATGATCACAAGTGTAGGGACAGGCGGTAAATAATTTTTTCAAGGCTGTCATAACTTTGAATTGTTGTTAAATGAATGTCATAAGTCATGGACTATCTATAACTGCTATAAAGAAGATCAGAAGCTACTTTGTATCTTTTTTCTTTCTTTTCTATTTTTCCTTTTTTCTCCTTTCTTGCACTTCTACCTTTCTCTTTGATTTCTTTCTCTTTTCTTCTTTTTTTACATTTACATTTGTTTTATTTTCCTTCTTAATTTTTTAAATAAAATTACTCAAAAAATCTTGATTAAATTATGTTTTTAAAAATACAGATGTAATTCATTAAAAAATGTTAAAAATGATCAGACTCTTAATCAGTTGGAAACAGAAAAAAGTTAATTATCTGACTTAATGAAGTATGTTTTACAGCTGGATAAACCTCCTACCATCTTTCAAAAACATAAAGTTGGAACCCTGTATTTGAAACTGGTAACATTTTTTCTTACCAACTGAATGACACTGTTTTTAATACACACACACACACAACGTGGTGGCTCAGTGGCTAAGACGCTGAGCTTGTCGATTGAAAGGTCGGCAGTTTAGCGGTTCAAATCTCTAGTGTCATGTAATGAGGTGAGCTCCCGTTACTTGTCCCAGCTTCTGCCAACCTAGCAGTTCAAAAGCACGTAAAAAATGCAAATAGAAAAATAGGGACCCCCTTTGGTGGGAATGTAACAGCATTCTCTGCGCCTTTGGCATTTAGTCATGCTGGCCACATGACCACAGAGATGTCTTTGGACAGCGCTGGCTCTTTGGCTTTGAAATGGAGATGAGCACTGCCCCCTAGAGTCGGGAATAATTAGCACATATGTGTGAGGGGAACCTCTCTTGCTATATATATATATATATATATATATATATATATATATATATATGTATGTATGTATGTATGTATGTATGTATGTATGTATATGTATGTTTATATGCATGCATCTATGTATGTGTGTATAACATTTTTAAATATATATCAACATCAATGCATGAACAGTGTAGTATCTGGGTATCGTTCATTTTGATACAAATAATATTTGTTATTTTTATGTTAATCAAACTTTTGTATTCTTAGTATTGGTACACATTTATATTAGGATGTAATCCTTCAATATTTAATTATTCAGTGTTTCAGTATGCCATTGTAATGCCAATCATAATATTAGTTGAACATATATAATAATACTGTATTTCAACCTCTGGTCTACTCCTCTAGTTATTATTTTTATTCTATTATATAGAAATCTGTATACCAATAACCCCCCCTATTTCTTCTTTCTAAGACAGTTCCTTATTATCTATCATCTCTTGCCCATTTTAATACTTCAATTCTTATTTGTTTTTTGACTTGCCTCCCATATGCCTCTCTTGGATCTTTATCTCTGTCTAGTTTAGATATTTCTCCTATCTGTACCATCTTATACTGCCAGTCCTCCAATGTATCTACCCAAACCCCTACCTCCCTTTCAAAGGTATATTTCTGCTTATCTGATTTCATTTTTAAATCTCTTAAAATATTTTTTCTTTGATTTATTTCATTAGTCATTGTTATATTTATTGTCCTTTCCTTCTTCTCGTTTTATTTGTTGATTTTTCTGTTCTATCTTTTCCTCCATTCTTTCTGTTGCCTTCTCCTTTCCCTGGACATTTTGATTGTCTCTTATGAAAAATTTAATTTTTCCATCTATACCATGTATTAGGTTCCTTATCTTCCTGTGGTTTTTTGTTATAGTATCATTAATATTCTGGAATATCAATGCCATTTCTTGTAAAAGTCCATTCATTTCCCCCTGAAGAAGCATCTTGTCTTATTTTAATAATTCCCACTCTTGTTCAATAATCTAAGAACCATATATTCAGTCCTAACGTTGCTCCTCAAAGGGTACAATAATTATAGTTCTTTATATTCCAGGATTTATCAGTCAGTTCCTTTTAGGTAGTCCAGGATCTTTGTTCTCATAGTTAAACCTCCAGTAGTTATAAGGTAGATAAAAATATAACAGTAGATATCACCACAATCCTCCAGATGTTATTTAATTCTCTTATCAAATTTTCCCCAGACTTGTACAGGTATGGTACATTTTCCATTCATCAGTAGATGGCACTCTCTGCTTAAGTTTCAGTGTCTCCAGTCTGACATGTATTTAACCAAATTTAATTCAAGCCGTTCAAATCAGTTATTTAAGTATTTCCAGCATTTTAAAATGCCTTTCCCAATCCAGCGCCTATCTAGTTTAAAAGTCCAATTTTCTGTGTTTTAAAAGTTTTTTACTTTTCTCCCCTTAGTTCCTTTCTTCCGGGTCAGGGATTTTTTTCTAGGTAGTATTCGCCATTTTAACAAATAGATCTAAGAGTCTCTTTTCCTGGATTCTTTTTTCCCTTTTAAGGTTAGGCTCTGTGTAAAAAAAGGATCATCTCACCCACTATTCATTTACACCACTCCTGTACTTTCTTTGTTGCCTCGGCTATCCCAGCTTCATGGCAGCAATAATGGCTGCCTCTTCTCGTCGTGGATAAGAGGGAAAAAGAAGTCCTGGGTCAGGCAGGAGAGTTGCAGCTCTCCGCGACCTACAGGGTGGCTTTGGCTCCTTTTGAAGCCCTCCAATGGTGAGAATTTGGTGCAAGAGCACAGAGACTCGTTCTTCGCTTCCAATCTTGCCACGACATCAGCTGGAACCTTCCAACTGAATGACACTTTTTTCACACTGAAAGGTCATGTAACACATTTTGCAGTTAAAGTGAAAAATCTGTACATTTATAGCTGGATGAAAAGTATTAGTAAAATTAGTATTAATTAGTATTAGTATTAGTAAAAACAACCTTGATCCTTTTTTAACATGAAATAAATACCACCACCAGGCCATGCTGTAAGCCGGTCTGCAAGCCTCAAGCAACATCTGATCAAGTGCCATCATTCTCTACAGAGAAGGATCTTTGGATGGAAATGGAAGTCATGCAGCATTGTTATGACCCAGATCGCTAGGCGGAGACAGGCATCATTAGAGTCCTTTATTGCTCTGTTAACCTACAATGGCTGGTAAGGCTCCACCCTTCTCTGATGGGAGCCATCCTTAGTCCCAGAAACACAAGTCAGTAAACAACCAAAACCAATTCGCAAAGGAAATCCAAAGAGAAGGTGCAAGCTGAAGGGGCAAGGCCAGAGTCAAGGTCCAAAGGGCAAGGCTAATTCCACAGGGTCAGGCAAGTCCATGACGCAAAGGCAAGGCAGAGGCAAAAATGAGTCAAGGCAGAGTTGAATTTTTCCAAAGCTGGGGGGAATGTAAGCCAACGCAAACAATTGTTCCTGACAAAGACAAGGTCCCCCAGCTTCTAGTGAGGCTCCTGAGGGCTAAGGTAGTAAATTGGCTGTGGTTACCAAAGCTACAGAATATCTGGTGGATCTCTGTGGACCATAGTTTGTGAATCATGGCTGGTAACCTCTGCAGGAGCTAGTATTGCTAGAAAATGAATTGTGAAAAGAATTATTTACAGATTTTGTATCTCGTATGTCTTCTCTTTGGATTCCTGAGATTAAATGTCAGCTGATTCAGACGGCTGTATATCTAAGCCTTAAATATATAAATGATGGCTATCTACTTCAGTTGTCTAATTACATTTCTTTGAACTTTAAAGATAAAAGATCTGATGGGAAATAATATCTACTAATGAATGTGAGCACACCTAAAATAATCAGAGGTAGATTATGGTTTTCTTGGTGTTCCCAAAATTTACACGGAGATTCAATCCACATTTAGTTGAAAAGAAACCAAAATTATTTTAGCAAATATTCTATTTGCTTATATTACAGTGTTTCCCCAAAAATAAAACCCTGCCTTATATTTTTTTGAACCCTGAAGTAAGCACTTGGCCTTATTACCATGTGCTCAAAAGCCCAATTGGGCTTATTATCAGGGGATGTCTTATTTTGGGGGAAAGGGTATAGATATTAGCAGATTCCGGTAATATATTTTGTAGCATTACCAATTCTTCTATGAAAATAGTTCAAATTCTGCCTTTTTAAAAAAAACTTCTATGAGTTTAGTTGTACTTTTAACCCTAGCATGAGTTACTTCATCAACTGAAGAAGCTTCTTGGACAAGAAGCAAAACATCTTCAAGGAAGAAACCAAGAAACTCCGGTTGCTCTTTGAAAACACCTTTGGGACAACCATGACCTGGATGATTAAGAATCTCCACAGACATTCTTCAACTGAATGCTTCATTGGACCTGAGAAGTTTTACATAGCAATTTGTGTTGATTGCTGCATCCGATAAAGAGCAAACAGACTAGATCTGTTTGGCTGTGCATGTAAACATGGACCAATTGTTAAGGTTCCTGTAATTTATTTTCTGAGGCAGGTATGCAAAGAATAGCAACTTTGAACATTAGTCAAATCTTAATGTAATAGTATTTTAATATCTCTGGCTATCACTGCAAAACTGTTAAGTATTGAGTATGAGCTGTGCTATAAAGCTCTGATAAGCATGTCCAGAAATGACAATTTCCAAACTTCAGTTTGCAAGTGTAAAGATTTCTAAAATTGGTTCAGTGAACTACATACTAATATTGATTTTTTTAAAGCTTTACACTAAACAATTTGGTTTAAACAGGAACTGTTCCTTTGCTTTCATGTACTGTAGATGGTTGAGATGGACAATTAAAACTGCAATAAAATCTTGGATTTATCTAACAATTTTTGTGGCTAGCTTTATGACCCTGGGAATATGTAAAATTGATTCTTAACCTGCAAGTGACATATCAAAACAAGAGATTATATTTCATCTCCCTGCTTTATCTCATTTTAGTAAGATAAAGTAGCAATTTCAGTAGCAATAAATCAGCATTCCGTGACTCACAGCAACCTCAGTCTATATTGGGCTGTATTTAAATATGTCTCTCTTTATTTTACTTATAAATAAAAAATAAAATTGTATTAATTGATAAAAATGTTGACAAAAACAGGAATGTATCTTTTCTAGAAGTTGTGAACTAGTGATTTGACGGCAGTGCAAACAAATGTTTCTTGATCTTAACATGATATGATGGAGTTGGTAGTCTCAATTGTACTTGGCAAGTGAGGACTACCTGTAGTTACTAGGTGCTAAACCTGACCTTAAATTTTTGTTATTCTGCCAACAAAACTCACAATGGATAATTTTTAAATTTATCAGTCTAAAGGTTAAAGAAACCAATCATGAACAATATTGTTCAGGCCACAATCATAAAAGCTATCAAATGATACATGGACCATCAGATTGCTTAAAGTTTCTGTCATGAGTCAAGCATAAATGTCAGTTTTGTTTTATTTTGTGAAAGAATGAACCATCTGATCATCTAAATTGTTTAATCTTTCTCCAGAAAGAAAAAAATAAACCTAGTACAAAGGACTAGGGATGCGGTGGCTCACGAGCTAGGATGTTGAGCTTGTTGATCGAAAGGTTGGCAGCTCAGCGGTTCGAATCCCTAGTGCTGCCATGTAACGGGGTGAGCTCCTGTTACTTGTCCCAGCTTCTGCCAACTTAGCAGTTTCGAAAGCACGTAAAAATGCAAGTAGAAAAAATAGGGACCACCTTTGGTGGGAAGGTTACAGCATTCCGTGCGCCTTTGGCGTTGAGTCATGCCGGCCACATGACCACGGAGACGTCTTCGGACAGCGCTGGCTCTTCGGCTTTGAAACGGAGATGAGCACCGCCCCCTAGAGTCGGCAATGACTAGCAGGTATGTGCGAGGGGAACCTTTACCTTTTTTAGTACAAAGGAAGTTAGTTTTAATTTTGTAGTTTAGGTTACCCACACTTTTCTTCTACTTTTACTAGGCTGCAACAGTGACATCCTTGATTCCAATTATTCTTATCTGTATCTCAGTGGGTATTTCCAGAGACCAAGGCCCCTTTCTCTTAAAAGACAAATATACAGGATAATAGTGCCCATTCCATTATCTGGATCCCACTAGATTCCTGGAAAAAGAATCTGTCTTCTAGAGATTGTCTGAATCACAGTATATCTGTTATGTGAATGTCTTGAGAATCTTAGTATAAACATATGTTGTGTGCTATTAGTGAAATTTAAAAATAAAAGCAAGCTTTACTAGTAAAAAAATGAGAATTGTTTAATTTCTATTTATAAGAAAAGATACATATCTATATTCCCATAGCGGTGAAATGCAGGATAGCAGAAGAGAAGATGTAAAGGTTGTGTATCTGACCTAACTTGAGCAGCATACAGTACCTGGGATTAAGAATTTTAATTTAAATGTCTTTGAATCATTTTTGCTGATTGCATTATGATAGATTGATAATACCCAACTTTTTTTAAAAAAACTTGCTGAATGGGATTTACTTTCAATAAGTGGAAGTGAAATTAGCAAAACGAAAATAGAGTTTTGCAGGCTACTAAGAAAATGTCTGCCCTGTGTTCTTTTTGAAACTCTAAAGTCAAGGGTGACTCTGAAGGATATGAGAGTGACCTGTGGATGAGGCCCCTACTGTAGATGGGAAAGCTTGCAGTCATGAGGTACAATCAACTCAAGTCTGAGAATGTCCACAGGAAGGTTATTGCTATCCACACTGTAGAAGGTGCTGGAACAAAGAGTCCTGTTTCTGGCTGAGTACAGCAGGTGAATCGAGCTCTGCCACCCGCCCAGCATTCATCACCAACACTCGGTCTGAGTCCAGTATAGTGTTCAACCTGGTAGAAATAAACACAATAATATAGGCAGAGTGCCAGAATACTCCACATATGCATTTGATGCTCCTCTTAATATAATCCAAGATTTTGCAGAGAGTGGATGAGATGGCCACATTTACGTGAAGGGTGAGATGGAATGCAGAGGCTCCAGACTTCAACCGTGAGAGTCAAGGACATTTCTGCAGGTGGCAGCCAAGACGTGAACTGTTAACAAAACAACGTGACCTGTTCCATGGGAGGAGCAGTGAAACCTATTTCTTAACTATGCAAGCTTGTGCGGGAGTTGTTTTTGCTTTCCTCAGTATCAAAATGTTGTATTCAATAAAGTTTTTCTTATGGGATTTTAAAGTTCCTGAAAGTGCCTGCTTTTCTTGGGTTTGTTAGTTGGACGGCTCTATTCCCATATAGGCACCAGTTCTGTATAAAAGCATTACAAAATTGACAGTAACTCCAGACATTTCACTAGAAGGCAAAATCACAAAACTGACTCACTTAACTTTGGCTATGTCATGAGTTCATTGGAGAAAACATTATGTTTCTCCAATTATGTTTGGAAGAGATAGTGGTAAAAGGAAACCCGTCCGTCAAAAGAACATGGTGGCTGGACATCATCAAAGCTAACATCAGCCAGAGCATTAAAAAACTTAAAAGTAGTTCAAGATCAGAAGATTGGAGAGACCTGGCCCATAAAATTGCCACGAGTCGGACTTGAGTGAATGGAATACATCATCATCATCGGCAGTAAAATGATCCTCAGTGTGAAATCTTTTTCACACATTTATTCTGGAGCAGGATCTGCAGTGGCACCATTTTCAGGTATGAGACAGGATAGAGGTAATATTTATTTAAAATACAATTGCTGCTCATTGGGCATATGCTATAAATTGCACTGTTCATCTGTTTTTCAAACGTGAACATGAGGCAGAAATCAATAGAATAATTGATGGGGAAAAATGAGGTGGTTTTAGGGAGGTCACGTGTTTAAAAAAACATAATAGCACTGTAACTGATGGTCACAACTATTGCTGTGTGTATTGGTTGGAGTCTTATCCGCAGATACAGATATGCGAAGACCCAGTTTAAAATGTTTGAAAAATGTGAAAATGTTCCCATGTGCCAATTTCAAACAGCTTTAAAAATAGAAAACTAAATTTCTCTTGGTATCTATGGCTGCCCAAATCCACTCTAAGACAAGCTTTAGTGCAGCCTAATCTGGAAATCACTTCCCCCAATCAAGAGATATTAGGATCAAGCAGAAGCACTCAAAAGAAATGCTTGAATTTTGAGGGAAAGCAGCATTAAGCAGTTGACCTGTGTGTCAGTGTCATGGTGAAAAGCTGAAATGTTGGTGTAGAAACATCCTTCAAGATATTCAGCATAACATGATTTTTGGCCAGTCACTACCAGAAATATATAAGAAATTAGATTTTTTTTTTTCAATTACACAGACTGAAGAGCAGAGGCTAAAGAAGTAGTAAAACATTACCTGTGTGCAATAGTTAAAACAGTTTTATCTGCAAATCGCTGGCGAATGGTCTGCTGGATGAGTCTGTCTGTTTTCTGATCAATACTTGCTGTGGCTTCATCAATGCACAAAATCTACGATTGAGACAAAGTAGAAAGCATTCTTCCAATACAAGAAGAAACTGACAGATGCCATTTGTGTGAATAAAAACTTTTTGGCATACAAAGCAAGGATCCACTAAATCCAAATGTGGACAGCAAGATGCTTCTGGAAAATCTCAAATCATGAAGACAATAGTCCTTTTGGTTTTGCTCTTGATTTCAACCCCAGCAACTTCTCTCCTGTGGAAATTCCATTTAGATATCATGGATCTGTTACTCATGAACAGGAACTACATTTTGCAGCAAGAAATTACATTAATTACAGAGTGATGAAAGTTACATTTTTTTTCTTGAATCTTGTAGGTAGCCAATCTTGAGTTACAAGAGAACAATATCTTCTTTCTACCCAGTTCTCCATATATATATAGTTTTGTAAACCTACATAATGCCCTTAATTACTTTTTTTCCTAATTAAAAGTCCAAAACAACCTAGCCTCCTGTGTAAGACAGATGCTCCAATATTGCTTCAACTTTTCCAGTCCAAGATAATGGTTTTGACACCTTTTAAGTATAACAGGATATATAAAGAAAAAAAAATGACCACCACTCACTTTGGCCTGAGTCAAGAGGGCCCTTGCTAAACAAACCAGCTGCCTCTGTCCTACTGAGAGACTCTTTCCTCTCTCTCTCAGCTCACAATCCAGCCCACCTGCATGAAACAAATGTGAGATTAAAATTTTGGTGCTAGTTCATTTCCACCTGAAGCTCAAGAGAGAGAAAACTGAGTTGCAGCAACTAAGCGCTGACAATACGTGCTCGGTGAAAATTCCCTTTACTATAACCTCCCTTTAGAACAGGGATCACCAACCTTTTGGACCTCAGGGACCACTAAATTCATAATTTTAAATCCCGAGGACCACTAATATGAATTTTTTAAAAAGATAAATAGTATTTAGTGCAATATAAAAAATGCAGATAATTTTTCTGCGGACCACCAAAATTTTCTCGCGGACCACCAGTGGTCCACAGGCCACTGGTTGGTGACCACTGCTTTAGAACGTGTATTCTGAACTGGAGTTGTGATGCCAGTCACTCTTCTATCTACCCATCTGTTATCCCCATAGCTCCCTAATATAAATGAATGAAGCTCAATTATTTCATGGATGGAAAGCTGAATTCTCCCCAAATTTATAAGGAAAACCAAGAAAATACATAAAAATAGGAAAAACTATAGTAACCAGAGAAGGTGCATGCATGTTCGCTAAGCAAACACAAGCTTACAGAGAGGCCCCCCCCCCCCGCACAAATGCAAATAAAGCATATATACAAAGGGAAAAATATTAAAGAGTATTAAATATAATAACACAAAAAGCATCCAGACATTTTGCAATCAGCCATATCTTATATCTGTCATGTTGGGTTTTTAAATACTACACTTTTAAACATTTCAAAAATAACAGTTCTCCCCCCCTCCCCCCAAAGTAGGAGTCTCCTATGAAGATTCTTGGCATCTTTTCTTAAAGATTTTACTAGCAGACTGAAGCACCAAGTATTTTATGCAAAAGTGAGAGAGACCCAGAAAGCAAAAAAAACGCCAAAACAGAAAGTGGAAAAAGTTGAACAAGTAACTCTTCCTCAATGATTAGATTTCTGGACATAAGAGGCAAAAGAAAATAGTCCATACTTAAGACATGATAACAAATTTGTGAAGAACAATCTGTTCCTCTGCTTGTCTATTATAGAAAGTGAGGGAGTGAGAGGAAAAGAGGGAAGGGTGAAGAAGTAGGAAAAAGACCTGGCTTCAGATTTTGTTTTTGAGTTTGGTTCCATCCAACACCATCCTGATACATTTTTCTGAGTAAAGCTAACCTCCTTAAGCTCAAAATGTATCATTGCAGCCTGAGAATGTACAACCCTGTGGGTATTATTTATTTTCTTTTTTTACTACTATGATCAGTTTTCCAACACCTCATAATCTGAAGGATGGTTTATTAGGCTTTTGATGCCCTTTGCTCCAGCAGCTGCTTTTTCTACCCCAAGCAAAAGACTCACCCATCTCTGTAATTAATGTGTGCAAGTGGCATTGTTCCAAAACTTGGTGCAAGTCATCATCCGTGTGTTGCTGCTGGGGATCTAGATTCTCACGGAGTGTCCCACTGAACAGAAAAGGGTCCTGGGGAATTATGGCCAATCTAGACCTAAAAATAAGACAGCAGGAAATACTAGCAAGCACACAACTGATACATTAAACGACTCTTTTGCTATCTCCTTAAATTGACTTCTTAAATGGATGCAAAGGTGTTTGAGGAACATTGGCATCACCATTGACAAACTGAGGCACACTTAAGTGATTTAATCTGTCACAGTAAATTAAATTGATTAAGTAAATTGATTGAAATAAACTGTAAATTGAAATAAACTGTAAATTGAAATAAACACAGTAAATTGATTAAGCTTGAGAATCATGGTACCAACAGCTGAAGGATTAATAACCCCTGGAACCTCGAGTGACTGTTGTTGAAAATGACTCACCTTAGCTCCTTCAAGCTTACAGAGCAGTGGTCAATACTGTCTAGGAGGATGTGTCCGCCTCTCAGTTCCACCATACGGAAAAGGGCCAGGAAGAGAGTGGATTTGCCAGACCCTGTACGTCCAACTATTCCTATTTTTTCCCCAGGATAGACAGTGAAGGTAACACCGTCCAGGGCATTGGGTAATTCTGGCCGATAGGCTAATATTACTTGTTGGAATTCCATTTGCCCTCTAACTGGCCAGTTTGAGGAAACCTTCAAGGAAGAAAAAATCTATGTTAGAAATGAGCAGAGATAGCTATCACTTAATTCAGTTTTTTCTGATCTATTACTTAGTATCACCAGTAGCAATATAGCAAATCAAATCATGGGGTACCATGTAGTAATGATTACTGAAAATGTTATTTTGAGTTCTTCCCACTCTAGATGTAATAGTCTGGTGGAAGATGACTGGGCTCCCCTGCCCTCTTGGCACCAATTACTCTTCTACTGAACTTCTGCCCTTGTTTCAGTCTTCAAGATGATAGCATGGGCTTCATTCCTAACATGAACTTCATTCCAAAGAATGGAACCCTACTTTTCTGTGCTCTTCAGCAATTTACCAAGACTCATCTTTCATGCAACATAGTCTACAGCAGTGGTTCCCAACCTTTTCTTGTTTGAGGCACAACCTTTTCTTGTTTGAGGCACCCTTGGAAAGCCTTTCAAAAGTTCCCGGCACCCTTATAAGGAAATAGATATTTAAAATCTCCGTAGCTCAAAAGTTCCCGGCACCCTCAAAAGATCTCACGGCACCCCTTAGTGCCGCGGCACACTGGTTGGGAACCACTGGTCTACAGAATCTAGGAAATCTGTATCAAGAAATTAATTGAAATCGTTTCCTCTTCAGGTGTTTTTACCCTCCTTTCCCCCCTCCTCTGACTCCAAATTTTGCTAATTAAAACAAAGTGAGTTTGGAAGAATAGAAAAAATAATTGTAGATTTGAGTTCACCTTCACCTTGTCTTTACAAGGTGAAGACCAACTGCTTTTTCAAGGACCCCATAAAAGCAAAGACAGCCCAAAGCAATCACCACATTTGCATTATATGAAAATGAATACTCTACATCTAGATAATTTTAGAGCTGCAAAACAAGGCAGCCTTACCGGAAGCAGTTCCTCCTGAGGTTCTATGGGAATTTCTGTTGCATATTCTTCAGTTCGTTCCACGCTCACCATCATGGTCTCTGTCTGAGTGAAGCTGGTGATGAGTCCTGACAGCAAGTTTGTAACAGATAGAGCATAGGAAAGAGCCAAACCCACAAGACCTGGAAGGGCAAAAGAAGGCAAAATAAAACAAAACAGAAAGCTACCGTCTGAGATAAAGAAGCAAATGGTAAGAGATAGTAATCCATCTCCAAAGGCGAAGGACAGAAAGGTGCCAACATATGAAGAAAAGTTTTCCTTGGAACTGCTGAAGTGATTCTGATACTAGTATCACAACTTTTTTTTTTTGAAATAGTGATCCAGAATCTGATCTTTCCTCTTTTAGACACATGCTCACTGCTTGAAAAAAAACATCCTAGTTCATCTACCTTAAATGCAGTGGTGAAATTCAATTTTTTTTACTACCGGTTCTGTGGGTGTGGCTTGGTGGGTGAGGCAGGGGAAGGATACTGCAAAATCTCTATTCCCACCCCACTCCAAGGGAAGGATACTACAAAATCCCCATTCCATTCCCCATTCCTGGGGGAAGGATATTGCAAAATCTCCATTCCCAACCCATTCTGGGGCCAGCCAGAGGCGGTATTTGCCAGTTCTCCGCACTACTCAAAATTTCTGCTACCGGTTCTCCAGAACCTGCTGGATTTTACCCTTGCTTAAATGCCTTTAAGTATATTCAGAGAGGAGTATTTCCAGACAAGGTTCCTAATATTCCAGATCAAAAGCACTGATAATTATTCTATTCATAAAGTTATAAAAATGGGTCCGGTCATATGGTGACCCACTTTCTGACTGTTGTTGTGGTCCACCAGCAGTCTGCGGAGCTGGCAGCGGAGTTGGACAGTGAGGAGGCTGGGGAGGACAATGGGTCAGTCCTGGAGTCAGGGGAAGGCCCAGACGAGGGCTCTGCATTGGAGGCAGAGATGGGGCCAGGGCTATCTGGGAGCGATGCACGGACTCCGGAGCCTCCAGAGGCGGATAGCAGAGAGGCAGAGGAATAGGAGGAGCCTGTTCCTAGTGCACGCATGCGAAGAGCAGCCAAAAGGCAAAAACAGCTAAAGCAAAAAGGACGACTTGGGAGTAATGCCAGGAGAAGATTGGCCCCTCCCATAAGGCTTAAAAGAGCAGCTACGGCTCTTGGGTTCTTTGTAGGAAAGCAATGTTGCTACAATTGTTTCTTGTCGCTGTGGGGTTCTTGCCAAGAAAAGCCTTTGGCAGGGTACCAAATAAGACAAAGGTTTGTGATAAGGTCGAAGGACTTTTTCTGAAGGACTTTGTTTTGGACTTAATTTGGACTAAGAATAAATTACTTCATTCTCAGCTGTTCTAATAAAATATGTTTGTTTAGGACTGATTGTGTCTGGTAATAACTACTTGGGCCTTGGTCACAACAACTGTCATGACTTATGGCTCCATTACGGTTGTAAGATAGGAACTGCTTGGAGACCACACATCTGAAGAATATCCTCGGTTTAAGACAGTCGGTTTAACTTTATAGAGATGATTAGAAAGAGAAGCCTGCCATGCTGGAAAAAAAAGGTTCCAGTAGTTCACTTTACCTGCTCTCACATGGACTTCATTTAGTTACATTATTTTTCTCTTCTTTTAAGGGAAAGATAAAGGAACAGAAAAATCACCTGCCTGCCTTCACATAAAATGCATGCTGATTGTATGAGCAAAAAATACTTTTCATTTCTTTTTCAGCATTCTTGGTACTATTATCCTTTCTTCGGAAAAGGGAGAAAAATCCAAAATCCATATCTAATATCAATGATGAAAGGAACAATATTGTGAGTGAAATAAAGAAGACTCAGTAGGCAAGGATGGCATAGATCAGTGATGGCTAACCTTTTTGTTGTCGTGTGCCCAAAGCGCTCACGCCCATGTGCAACAGCACGCACGTGTCCACACCCATAATGCAATGCGTGTGTGACCCTCCGACCCGTGCACCCCACGTATCCATGCATGCCTCCCGCATGTGCCCCCCCCATGCATGCATGGCAGAGACCCAAAAATCAGCTAGCTGGCGGGAGGTGCGCGTGCATGCATGGTGGAGCTGAGCTGGGGCAATGGCTCACGTGCCCACAGAAAAGGCTCTGCCTGCTACCTGTGGCACGCATGCCATAGGTTTGCCATCACGGCCATAGATGATGGTGCATTGGTGCATCTTTGCAGAGTTCATAATTCCATAGCTCACCTGGATCACCCAATTTCCGTTGGTGTTGGATGATGGCAATTCCTGCAATGGCAGTAACCACAGCAACTCCAATCATCTGCAACCGAATATCTAGCCATTGCATTGCCGTATTGCTGGCAAAACGGCAACGCTGGTTCAGTTCCACCCGTTCTTGATTCTCTGTCTCAAACCTAGACTGGGTTCAGCCCAAAGATTAACATTAGGAAGAATTTCTCATGCAATTCTTATCAACTTTTGAAACAGCTCTCAGCCACTTTTCAGGTCAATTTACACTTCCACCAGCTGAAGAGAAAAACTCACCTCCCAGTCATCCTGGTTGCCCGGATAGTACTGAGACCTGTCAAGGTCTCTGAAAAGTGAGTATAAATAGGCGACAAGGTGAGACTGTAGAGACGCTTGAGTTCACGAGAGGTACGTCGATAATAAAGCTGGATGGAGTAGTAGATGGCCACCAAGGGCAGTAAGACTAGCCCAATCCAAGGCAATCCATAGGTTATCATCACCAGGGTACCCAGCAGTCCAAAGATGTTGGCCAGGAAGATGTTGAGAAGAAAAGGAAGACTATCATCCACACAGTACAGATCTGAAGAGAAGCGATTAAGAATACGACCTGTTGGCGTGGTATCAAAGAAGGTCATGGTAGCCTGGCAATAGAAAAGAAAAAAATACTAAGAAGGCTATAGGCTTTTGGAATATTAGAATGTACTGGAAATATCCTAGTGTATTGCAATGCTATTTTCTTCTTTTTAGTCTCTCTGCGTCCCACACAGGACTATCGTATTTTGTTTTTTAAAAAAGCAACAACATTCTCATGAAATAGGACTGTAAGGTCCCATTGATACTTCATGATGTTTTTATTAAACAATGTTTGTTGTCCAATGATCAAAGTCTGTGGGATCATATAAAAGCAGACTCTGATTCAAAGGGGGATCATGTGACTAAATTCATCTAAAAACAAGATAGCTATGTCCACTTATAAAAGTCTTGCTGGCTACCAAAATCAATTATTTCGATTATTTATTTCTTACATAGCACAAGGAGCTGCAGGGAGCACTGACAACATTCTGCAACAAGCAAGCATTCAGAAAATCCCAAAAGGGCCAATAATTTTTCTCGGAACTGTAGAGCCAATGAAATATAATTATAATACAATGATCCTATTATTTAATGTTTTCCTACCATATGTAAAATAACAGGACAATTAATTTTCAAAAATGTAAATGTTTGAAAAAAATCAATTTTTCTAAGTCTCAATTTTTATCTTCCCCCCCCACCCCTTGTTCCTCCTTTTCCCAAACAGGGCTCCCAGGTCATTACCTTCATCACCCGTCTAAGCAGTCGATTGTGAATGACAGTCGCAGCGTGAATGGTGCCACAAGCAAAAAGAAAGGCCCGCAGGATGGTGAAGACTGAATTTACCCCAGCAATGCAGCCGTACACAGTCAGATAAAAATTCACATTCAAAGTGCTATTTGAAGAGATGGAGCTCAAGACTGGAGAACTGAAAAGACAGGTAAAATCAGTTTGGAAGTGCAATACTCCTCCAAGCCAGCTTCTCTCCCTGTTATGACCAAATGCAATAACTCTCCCAGAAGGGCAGGAAGGGAACTTCCTCCCACCAACAGCACTAAGCACCTCCTACTTTTAGTGAGAAGGAAGAGTTGCTCCACCTGTGCCTTCTTATCAGTCTGGCATTCAGATTCAGGACTAGGAGTTTTTGGAAATTCTACGTTCACTGGAATCTACTCACTTCAGGGATTGAGGTCAAGCTCAAGTTATGGCCAGCCATATTATCTAATATTTTCTACTTTTGAAGACATCTGAAAGATTCAGTCATCTGTTTATAGAGGAACTTGCAACAAATGGAAAAAGTCACTGGAAACATGATTACTCGAATCCTGTACAGTAACTGGTCATTCCAATCCTCTCCACTGAAAACATGTTGATTCCCATCAGGTTTCAGGAAATATTGTGCATCTACCCTATTCCTTGCTCCCTCCCCCTGCAAGTTGCTCTGCCTATGCACAGTCAGCACAGTGGTGGGTTTCAAATTTTTTTACTACCGGTTCTGTGGGTGTGGCTTGGTGGGTGTGGCAGGGGAAGGATACTGTAAAATCTCCACTCCTACCGTACTCCAGGGGAAGGTTACTGCAAAATCACCATTCCCTCTCGATCAGCTGGGAGGTGGGAGGCAGAGAATAGATGGGGGCGTGGCCAGTCAGGGTTTTTACTACCGGTTCTCCAAACTACTCAAAATTTCTGCTACCGGTTCTCCACAACTGGTCAGAACCTGCTGAAACCCACCTCTGAGTCAGCAGCTGTTTAACTAACGTTCAGCTTCTTAATCATAGCAAGAAAAGCCCTGTGACCAAGGTTTTCCCTTCTGCATTCCCAATTCACTCTTACTTTCTAGAGGCAGTTTGGGAGGAGGACAGGAAAAAAAAAAAGCCAAGAAGAGGAAGAATCTGATTCAATAGCATGTACTGCAGGGGTGTCCAAACTTGGTCCCTTTAAGACTTGTGGACTTCAACTCCCAGAGTTCCTCAGCCAGCTTTGCTGGCTGAGGGACTCTGGGAGTTGAAGTCCACAAGTCTTAAAGGGACCAAGTTTGGACACCCCTGATGTACTGTATGTTTGGGCAACGAGCAGATGCAAATAAAACATGGCCAAGCTCTTTGATTGACGTACACGAGTCCCTCATGGGAGAAAAGCAGCAGAGATGAAGAAGGAAGGGCTGCCAAACTGCTGATGGAGTTATTTTCAGTATGAGGTAGGCTGGATATCCAGTTTGAGAGCCACCAATCGGAAATATTCCTAGAAGCTGCAGAAATGGGTAAGTATCAGTGACTGAGGCTTTAATAAAAGTTAAGCCTATCTGAATGACTTTGAGGTAGGGAACTCACCACAAAGCAAATCCTCCTGCCAATTTTAATACAATAAAGAGGGCCTATGAAAGCACTTTTAATGTGCCTCTACGAACTTTTTGAATAAATTTCGAATAGACCATATTGGAAAATGATTACTGTTATTTTTTAGTTGTATTATAACACTGTAAGTGGCTTTGAGTTTGCTATTTGATTAAACAGCACAGAAGCCACTAATAAACAAATAAATTACCTTATGTGAAAATTGAATTTTAGCAACAACCTTTTCCTGAATTATGTGGAACTTTGTGGAAACCGGTGGCTGATTCAGACTTGCTCACATAATAGGAAATCATTTATTCCTGGTATCTCTGAACCAATCCACACAGTGGGTTCCCTGGAAAGAGGCTGGAGAATCAAAATTTTCTTATACTGTAGATCAGGAGTCTCCAACCTTGGCAATTTTAAGCCTGGAGGACTTCAACTCCCAGAATTCCCCAGCCAGCAATTCTGGGAGTTGAAGTCCACCAGGCTTAAAGTTGCCAAGGTTGGAGACCCTGCTGTAGATTATAAAGCTGTTACCACAAAGACTTAATATTTATTATTGATCTTTAAAAGAAGAAATTTCAAACTTGAGAATTGCAAGTTTTGTCTATTTTATAGGTGGCTTATATGTTTGTTACATTTAATTTATAGTCTACCCAATTCCCAAACAATTAGGTGGTTTTGACAATTAAAAACTAATTCCTCAAAAAAAAAATTACAACAGACTAGAAAAGCAAAGTACAAAAAACCAAAAATAAAGAAAAACCAAGGAAAATACATGCTCCCTCAAAAAAAAAAAAGGGCAGGGGACAGGGGGAATTCCACAATCATTCTGTCCACAATGCCTGGAGTAACTATGACGTCTTCAACAATTCTCATAATTGATGCAAAATGCCCAAGTTTCTATAAAGGTGTCAATTTTTTTGAACCAAAGATTCCAAATTGCTGAGAAATTGCCAGTAATCAAGAGCAGAGAGAAACCTGAACAGGGAAAGAGCAATGTTATAAGCTTACCCTGCATGAGCAGCAGTGAAAGGAGTATGGACAATGCTAGGCAGCTGCCAACAGCCAGCCAGTATGCCCTGTAGACTTTGAAAGCCACTGCCCCTTCTTTTTTTTCTTCCTCCTGCTTAGGAAAACAGCTTAATTGTGCCGGCCCTTCTTCCTCGTGCTCCACTTCCTCCACTTCATCGCATTCAGCGTCTACTTTGGAAACAGGAAAAATAATACCAAGAAACAGGAATAAGGATAATATGACACTGCAGGTTCTCGACTGGAAACACCCACTCCCAAAACCCAAGGACTTCTTATGATTTCTGCAATGCTTTAATCCTATTTTATTACTCAGAAGCAAACTACATCCACCCTTTAATGTAGACAACAAGTAAGATATTCAGGTGGGTGTACCTGGATACAAATACCTGAATTCTACTTCTTTGTCATTTTTTTCTTGAAATATATGGCCTATCTTTCCCTAAGGGCAATCATAACTAGTTATTCCTAAACTTGTAACCAAAAGGCTTTGCGGATAATGGTTAACTCAATATCTGTTATTATTACACAGGATCCAGATGTCTTTGGTGTTCTGTTGTGCTACTCGGGAAGACATATTGCATTTCCCTAGTTTATAATCCATTATGCTTTCTTCCGGAGACTTTCCTCAAATGCACATCAATTCAATCCCAAAGGTACTTTTTTTTTCAAGAGGCAACTGGACTTTCTGGTTTTTCTTTGAAGATGTTTCGCTTCTCATCAAAGAAGCTTCTTCAGCTCTGAAGAATTGAACTATGTCAAAATTGAATAGTCCTCCCTCAACTGGGTTGGGGGATACAACATCATCTATCTCCCATCTACAACAGTCCTTTCAACAGTTCCAAGAACGCTCCACACCACTTTGCACCACTCAGGTGACCCTGATGACACAGATAAACCTCCAGGTGACCTTAATGACCAGTTAAAGGAATGCAAATGACCAGCTGTTTTCAAGGAATATAAATCTTTCCATTCCCCACCATTCAGTCAGAGCTGAAGAAACTTCTTGGATGACAAGCCAAAATGTCTTCAAAGAAAAACCAGAAAATCCAGTTGCCTCTTGAAAAAAAAAAGCACCTTTGAGATATCTCCGTAGATACATTAATTCAACAATAAGCACTAATGGAATATGGCTGTTGCAGGATCATTAGCATCTACTGGCATTACTAATTGCATTTCCCCCCTAAAACCTGAAGCATTTTTGTAATATATTTTCATCTAATTTAAAAAATAACAAAACATATAGGGTACAGGATTCTATTTTCATCAGTGATATTGCTTCAATTTGTGAAACTAAATGTTTCTGAAAGTTTTTAGTTCTTGGGAGGCCATTCATACTTACTTCCTATCCATCACATATTTTTCTTAAATTTGAAGAGTGTAGGCTGTACACTACAGTGGGCTGTAGGAATTTAGCACCCACCCCCCTCCTAGAAGAATGAAATATTTTAGAAAATATTTAAAAAGGCAGAATATATTTCCCTGGATGAGAAATGGAGAAACATGTTTTAAAGACAAAGCAGCTCCCTGCAACTTCCTGCCACCCCCCACCTTTGTCAATGGGCCATCATCTGCATCATAATAGAACCCATCTAGCAACTGAAACTCACCACATGGCACCTGGGAAGATTACAGCCAATCAGGGTACTCTTCTTGTGCCCCAGAAAGTTCAAAGCTCAGAAAAAGCATAAAGCCTTTATGCACACAGGATCTCAGCCCTTTTCTGTTCAGGGACTCAAGCCATGTGATCCTGACCACCATTAAACCATCTTTCCAAGCAGTCTCCATGTTTCCAGTGTCTTTGTCCCCACTTGGAACTGAACCCAGATGGATATTTCTTCCAACAGGGCTTCAGCTTCCTGTCTACAGCTTCCTGTCTCCACTATTTCGTTTGAAAGAAAACAATAAATAAGCCCTGTATGTATAGATATCTTATGGGCTCAATTGAGGTCCATTTTTAAAGATTTTCTAAACTAGCTTTATTCTCTATTCCATTACCTCAGACTTATATTGTTTTGACCGATTTCAGCAAACCCATTCCTGTACAATGATGAAAATACCTAGTACTTACTTGTGTCCTTCCTTCTCTTGGTCATTGCTCCAAGTTTAGGGACAGCTTCTACCAATGGAAGAATGATTGTTGGAGTATCTAGAAAAATAGTAAGAGTTTGCTATGTTTACATTTCTGTTTACAGTCCTCCACTATGCTTCTTTCTTAACAGCATTTCATTACCCTTCATCTGAAAGAACTGGATTTCTATTGAAAAACCAAACTCACTGGATTATGGTCTGTTTTAATTTTTATAAAATAATTATTATTTTTCTTTTTGAGAAACATTTGCTCCATTTGCTTCCACATTAAGCATTTTTAATTCTTAATCCTTTCTAATTAAAAATATATATAGAGTGAGTTTTATTTTGAGGTAAGCTGCTCAGATTCACCTTGCAGTGAGATGGGCAGCAAACAAATTTAATAAATAAATCAACAAATATAAACAAACATCCATTTCATTTTCCTGTTGTAACTCTTAAGTCTTTTGTGTGGTCTTTTACTAGCTTTTTGGACTAATTTCCTCATCCTTAATTTTATTGGCTCACCAGCATATTTTTGTCCCTTTTTCTATTATACTGGGTATGTTTGCTATGAATATGAAAACAAATTCTCTATTATGTAGAGCAATTAATTCAGTATTTTCTCTTAAGCCAATATTTTTACTAAATACCTGTGCATTTTGTTGATAATGAGCTTTTTTTTGGAACTTACAATGCAGCAAAATTTGAAAAGGTCTTCAGGCAATTTTAAAAGCCATTGAAATTAAGAAAGAACCATTGATCCTTCTTTATAAGCATGCAAGAGCTGATAAAAAGCTCCCAACAAAAAACAGGAGTCTGGTTCGCATTATGAATTCCTTTTCTGAGGTAAGTATTTCAAGCCCTAGGCAAAGAGAACAATAGAAGGCATCAGGCTTTACCTGCCCTGAGAATTCTGCCATTATCCATTAGTACTATCATGTCAGCCTTTTCCAAAACCTCAATTCTGTGGGTGCAAAGAATCCGAGTTTTGTGTCTGAGAATTCCTAGGATACACTTCTGCATAAGGTGATTGGCTACATCTGCATCAACAGCTGCTAGTGGATCATCCAGAAGGTATAATTCTTTCTCCTGTAGAAAAGAGTGATAACATCTGAGCTCTTTCCCACCCAGAATTGCAAAGTCTCTACCCATCTAATTTGATCCAACAAACTGGGTATAATTCAGATCCTGTTAGCCAAAAAATGTTGACCGTTGGGAACTAGAAGACAGGGCTTCTCTATTGTAGCTCCTTCTTTGTGGAATACTCTTCTTGGCAGATTAGAATTGCCCCAACTCTATTGGCCTTTTGTAAGGCTTTAAAAACATGGCAGGTACAGAGTCTGGGGCTCTGAATGTGTTTCTTGGCTTTACTGTTAGTAGGTTATTTTGGTTGCTGTATGTATTAATTAAAATAATAAAACATCCAAATAATAGTTTCTTTTAACTGTTCTATAATTGTAAGCCTCCAGAGTTACTTTGCTGAGATGGCTAAAGAAATTGAATAAATACACAAATAAAAACCACCTAGGACAATAGCATTCATCCAGTCCTTTATATACCTGGTAAACAGCTCTAGCAAGTGCAATACGAGCTTTCTGTCCCCCACTGAGGGTGACTCCATTCTCACCCACCTCTGTCTGATCACCTTCTGGGAAAATCTAGAAGTTAAATAGATAAATTATAATTAACAGAACAGTTGCTAAATAGATGCCCTGAAATAAAGTCAATTATTCAAAACTGCTGGACGCTTAATTCATAACTCCATTATATCAATAGGCAAAATGTAGGCCAAAGGTCACATATGTCATGAATACCTCTTTCGTCAACTCCAACAGTACATCAATGAAAATTCAGCAGCAAACTGCCATATGCTAATGCCACAATTTTTTGTCATTACAGGGTAGGCAGGGGGAACACAGGAAATAAGTTAAAACTTGGAGATACTTAACATAGCAACTCCTGCCCTTTGGAACAATCTTTTCCCAGATATAGGGTTGTTCCTGAGCACTGTTCCCTCTAATTTCTGACGTGCCATATATGAGAAAAAAATATTTTGTGCAACTTTTACCAAGCCAAGTACAAATTTGTGCACTACGGTATGAATATATAAGCAAACTGAAAATACCTATGCTGTAATAGTGACACACTAAAATGTTTACATACTTTTTTGGAGGGAGGGAGGTGCTCTGGGGCCCAGAGAAAGTTGTGGCGGCGCTAAGTAATACTTGTTTAATTAATTAATTAATTAATTTCCTTGAAGAACCTATAGGAGTTATTTTGTACATTATGGAGTACTCACATTCAAGTCGTCAGAGAGAGCACAGGCATCTATTACTTGCTGGTAAAATTGAGCATTGTATTCCTTCCCAAAGAGGATGTTTTCACGGATGCTGGTGAACTGGATCCAGGGCTCTTGAGTAGCCAACCCAAATCCTTTCTCCAAATCCCAAACATAGACCTGTTCACCTTGACTACAAACATATCAGCAGTGAGGAAAGGGCATACAAAATGACTAGCCAAATGATTATGAGCAATGGGGCCGGTTAATCTTTACATTCTGCAATATATGCAGAAGTCAATTGCCTGGATCAAAATAAATTCAATTATGGAAACACTGGATATCATCATGTCAAGTCAGATGGTTTTGATAAAGACGCTCTACCAGAGGCCTATTGTGATTACCCAGACCAAGGGCAAATTTGATCAGTTGCTAATGATAAACCACTGGGAAAGAAAGCAACAATTCAATTAGAGCAGGGCTGTCAAACTCCTGCCCTGGAGGCAGGATGCATCACACACTGGCCATGCCCACACCTGGTTTAGCGAAGGGGAAAAAAAAGTGGATAGGTCACATGACGCCGCCGTAACAATATGAGTTTGACATTCCTGAATTAGAGCAATTAAGGTACTAGCCTAGAAAGCAGTAGAGTATGAGTTCTAGGCTTTCCTTAGTCATGAATGCCAGCTGGGAATCTTTGGGCAATCATTTTCTCTCAGCCCAACCCACCTTACAGTTTGTTTTTTGTGAGGAAAAATAGGCAGGTTTACTAGGTATATTCACACCCTTGTGTGAATATACCTATGCATATAAATATATATATAGGGATAGAAAGATGATATGAGAGAGAGAGAGAGAGAGAGAGAGAGAGAGAGAGAGAGAGAGAGACCCCTTGGAGATTAAATGACAATGTGGTAATGGGTACAACTAGAAGCAATTCCAAACTATTCCTGCATTATTCTTAGACAGCACAGTTGTGTATCACAATAATTTAACAAGCTGACTCTTTAAGGCAGTGGCGTCTTTTAAAGCGTAATGTGAACAGCTACATCCTTTTTTGGGCTTCTTCAATTCTGAAAACAGAAATAATTCTGAAAACAGATGCTAATGCTTTAAGGAGTCTGCCCATTAAAGTGATTCTTAAAACAGCAGCATCTTTTTTTCAGGCTCTCAGTTTTAAAAATGACTGCCATTATGTCTGCAAAAAGAAGCGGCTGCTTTAATGAATTGTAGAGAGATGCTGGGGTTTTGAGATCCAAACTGGAGACATCTACAGAATCAGAAGATCATAAATCACTTTTTTTTTCAGTGCAGCTGCAACTTTGGTCCCTAAATGAACTATTGTAAATCAAGAACTACCTGCACTAGATTGTAACAAATTAAATAATGTAATGAGTTCAAATAATGTAATTTACATTAACAAATTAAATAATGTAATGAGTTACAAGAAGCAGGGTATGACTGACTACTTACCAACTAAGTTCTCCAGTGATAGCTGCAAGCAGTGTGCTCTTCCCACATCCAACCTTCCCAATGACCCCCACTAATGCACCCTAGAAAGAAACATCAAGATTTTCACAGATTAGCCTGCAATCTTCCTCTGTTATATTGCAAACTTTCATTCATTCATTCAGAGCATGTCCTTTCCATACAATGAAAGAGCAAGAGCACCCCTCTTAAGTGGTCTATGTGGTGCTGTTTGCCTTTATAATTCCCCCTAATTACTTACTTTTGTCACCAACAGATTCTGTATGAAAAGTTGGCCTCTTGGTACATGAGATTCAGAGGTTTCTTTGCTTTCTGGGGACCATGAAAAGGTAGAATTGTGCATTTCCAAGGCAGAAGATAAATTCGAAGGACAAACTGAAACAGAACAGTACAGCTGTTATAAAATCTGTAGCTAACAGTACACTTACAGATATAATAATACTGTATATATGGATATATATGTAGATACAATTTATTTCACACATAGGTGCACATACGTTACCCAAGTTTAAGACTTTTTTCAGAGCTACCCATGGAATCTCCCTGCCTTTAATAAGAAACATGCATGTTCAATCATAGAATGCAAAATAGGTTCAGCTCACATATTTAATTTTGTTTGTCGTGATTAGTAGATTTCCCATATAAGAGATTTTTTCAGAAAAAATGGGCTCTGGTTTTTTAAAACATGGGTTAAAGGAAAAGAGAAAAAAGAGAAAAGAGGGGAAACCTGGATTTTTGGAGTATTGGTAGGCATGAGTGATTTTAGAAAACTGCATTGGGCCACCAAGTTGCTAATCACACTAATATTTTTTCCAGCAAACAATCTTCAAGCGTCAAGTATCTTATTCTGTTTTTTCACATTTATTTCACATGAACCAGAACTGCTATTGTCACTCTGCTGTCTCATCCCACCATTTCTTTATTTTTCTTTATTGCTGTACCTCTGCTATAGTAAGCATGCAGATCTTGGTCTGTGAGCTCTAGGAAGTGCTGGATTCGATCTAGAGATACTTTAGCTTCCAAGATCCCATTCAGCACCCAAGGGAAATTATTGAGGGGAAGAATGAGCATCCCGACAAGGGCCAAAGCTGTGAAAACCTATGATGGAGAGAAAAAAATAAATGAGAGGTAATCCTAGGATTTGACCAAATGAATACAATACTACCTTGACACAGCAGAAAATGAAGCAGTGGAAGCAAATGCAAATATCTTTCTATCTAGACCATGACAGAATTCTTGTCCTTGAATGACAAGAATGTGGAAATTAAATTAAGAAGAAAATATTATATTGTTGCCAAATGGAACCACAACAGCAATTGCAAGGGTGGGGTGCTGGGGGTTCTCAGGGGTTCCAAGAACCTCTAGCTAAGATTCTCTGCAATTTGGAGAATCTCCAAAATCCCATTCCTGGCTGGTCCCCCCTGCCCCTCCCCCCCCAGGAGTCCCCACACGGCTCGTTTTGGATGCAGGTAATTGCATGATGCACGTGGAGGCTCAGGGAGGGCCAAAAACTGGACTACTGGAAGTTCTGGCCCATTTCTGGCCTCCAGAGGGCCTCTGGAGCCTGGGGAGGCCATTTTCGCTCTCCCGGAGGCTCTCTCGAAGAAAGTCTCCAGAGCCCAGGGAGGGCAAAAATGCATCCCCCCCCCCCCGTGGTGCAGGAGGCTGACTAGGCCACGCCCACCATTGCCACACCCACCCAGCAACCGGGCATAGACCCCCTTGCTAAAAATTTTGAAGCCCACCCCTGAGCAATTGTAACTGACCAGCTACAGTACATAAAGCACTAAATATAAGTCTGGAAGTTGTGACTGTGCTTTTTACACGTACATATTAAGTTGCTCAAGAAGTCTGAACTACACTTCATAACATTTAGAGCTAGAAATGTATTCTCAGATTGGAGGAACACAGATTCTGAGAGTTACAGAATTAGAACTTGGAGCAGAACAGATAGAATTCAGTCTGGCATGTCAAATTCCATATACTGTATTGGCAATTTCCCCTGGAGATGACCAATTTGGATCACTATTGCCTAGTCTCTACCAGTTTTACCGTTTTGGGAAAGTTTATTGAGAGTATGGTAGATTACAACAACTCTAGATTATATGGAGTCACTTCAATATTCAGATATGGGCAGTGATGGAATTCAAATAATTTAACAACCCGTTCTCTGCCTTAATGATTTCTTCCAACAACCAGTTCAGCAAACTGCTCAGAAAGTTAACAACCGGTTCTCCCGAAGTGGAGAACTGGCTGAATCCCACCACTGGATATGGGCATGGGACAGAAACTGGATAGTTTTAGAGACATTCAGTTTCATCAATTGGTGGTATCTTGCAAAAGCTAGGAGTATAAGACACTGTTTTGCGGTTTTTCTGCTCTGTCCTGAGGGAGTAGTACCAGGGTTACTAGTGAGGGTTGGAGAGAAATTGAACAGGTGAACTATTCACTTGTGGGGTACTCCAGGGTTCATTACTCTCCCCTCTGCTTTTAATAAGCTACTGGGAAAGGTTGTTAACAATTTGGGGTAGTTATACATTGCCACCTCACCAAACTCGCAATGTAAGGGACTAGATCAGAAGAAACAAACTGAAATGAAGACACTGCCTGTGTAGAAACTACCTGGTCTATTGCCTGCTCCAGTAATAATTCTGGAAAGCAAAGAATTCATCCTGAATTGGATGAATTGGATGACTTGGAGGCAGTGGTGAAATGTAAAATTTGTTACTACTGGTTCTGTGGATGTGGCTTGGTGGTGGTAATGTGACTGGATGGGCGTGGCCAACTTTTTTTTTAACTTTTAAAAGCAGTTTTCTACAACCTCTTTGGCATTTTGCCTTTAAAAGACCAAAAAAAAAGCAAGCCTCTGACGATCAGGCAATTCTGCTGGGATCGTCAGAGGAGCCTTTTAAAAGCATTTGTTCTACCTCTTCAGCCGAAGAGGTTGTAGAAAAAATGCTTTTAAAAGCCTCTGACCATCCCAGCTGAGCTGCGCGATCATCAGAGGCTTTTTTTTTTTACTTTTAAAAGCATTTTTCAGCCGAAGAAAAAATGCTTTTAAAAGTAAAAAAAACAAACACCCTCTGATGATCATGCAACTTAGCTGGGCATTGGGGGTGGGGAGGGATTTTTGCTACTGGTTCTCCGAACCACCAGCCGCCATCATTACTGGATCAGGCGATCCAGTCCAAACCGGGAGCATTTCACCTCTGCTTGGAGGCCCTAATAGATTATTGCTAACTGGAAGGGGGACGTGGGGGAGGGCTTGCTGACATTCGTCTGGTGCACAAATTTCTGGAGAATAAGGCCTTGGCAACAGTAATCTGGGCTCATACTATCTATAGAATTGACTTTTGCAATGTGGTTTACATGGGGCTGCCTTTGTAAGCTATCCAGAAACTGAATTTGGAAAAGAAGGCAAAAGCTCATCTGCTGGCAGAAGGCAGTCACTGATGTCTTATAACATTGGTTTTGCATTGTCTCCAGTAAGCTGTAATACAATTCAAATTGCTGAATTAAGTATATCTGACTTGGCAACTGGATACTTTTGGGTTCAGCAGATAGAACTAACCCATCTGGTGTGTTTGTGGCAAAGTTGGTAGTTGAGAGTTCTAATCAACTGAAAATAGTGAGCTAGGAGCTTTATTTTTCTCAGCTTATACTTTACCCCTACAGCATAGCTTATCCCTAGAGCCAGATGGTAACCTCCCTTGATGATATTCAGGAAGGCCATGAGACTGAGTTATCACAAAGCTTTTAATTAGTACTGGGTATTTATGATTTTTTTAAACTGGGTATGGTTGAGTCATACAAACACCACAGTATTTGTATATATGTATTTTAGATTAATGGTTTTATGTTCACTTTTGTATATCTGATACAGCAGTACCTGGAGTCACAAGTTGATGAATAAGATAATAAACCACTGGCCGTCCTTGGGTTTTTACTTTTAAAAGCCTCTGACGATCAGGCAATTCTGCTGGGATCGTCAGAGGAGTTTTAAAAGCATTTGTTCTACCTCTTCAGCCAAGAGGTTGTAGAAAAATGCTTTTAAAAGCATTTTCAGCGAAGAAAAATGCTTTTAAAAGCCTCTGACGATCAGGCAATTCTGCTGGGATCGTCAGAGGAGCCTTTTAAAAGCCTCTGACGATCAGGCAATTCTGCTGGGATCGTCAGAGGAGTTTTAAAAGCATTTTCAGCGAAGAAAAATGCTTTTAAAAGCCTCTGACCATCCCAGCTGAGCTGCGCGATCATCAGAGCTTTTTTTACTTTTAAAAGCATTTTCAGCCAAGAAAAATGCTTTTAAAAGCAGTTTTCTACAACCTCTTTGGCATTTTGCCTTTAAAAGCATTTTCAGCCAAGAAAAATGCTTTTAAAAGCATTTTCAGCGAAGAAAAATGCTTTTAAAAGCCTCTGACGATCAGGCAATTCTGCTGGGATCGTCAGAGGAGTTTTAAAAGCATTTTCAGCCAAGAGGTTGTAGAAAAATGCTTTTAAAAGCATTTTCAGCCAAGAAAAATGCTTTTAAAAGCATTTTCAGCCAAGAGGTTGTAGAAAAATGCTTTTAAAAGCCTCTGACGATCAGGCAATTCTGCTGGGATCGTCAGAGGAGTTTTAAAAGCATTTTCAGCCAAGAGGTTGTAGAAAAATGCTTTTAAAAGCATTTGTTCTACCTCTTCAGCCAAGAGGTTGTAGAAAAATGCTTTTAAAAGTAAAAAAAACAAACACCCTCTGATGATCATGCAACTTAGCTGGGCATTGGGGGTGGGGAGGGATTTTTGCTACTGGTTCTCCGAACCACCAGCCGCCATCATTACTGGATCAGGCGATCCAGTCCAAACCGGGAGCATTTCACCTCTGCTTGGAGGCCCTAATAGATTATTGCTAACTGGAAGGGGGACGTGGGGGAGGGCTTGCTGACATTCGTCTGGTGCACAAATTTCTGGAGAATAAGGCCTTGGCAACAGTAATCTGGGCTCATACTATCTATAGAATTGACTTTTGCAATGTGGTTTACATGGGGCTGCCTTTGTAAGCTATCCAGAAACTGAATTTGGAAAAGAAGGCAAAAGCTCATCTGCTGGCAGAAGGCAGTCACTGATGTCTTATAACATTGGTTTTGCATTGTCTCCAGTAAGCTGTAATACAATTCAAATTGCTGAATTAAGTATATCTGACTTGGCAACTGGATACTTTTGGGTTCAGCAGATAGAACTAACCCATCTGGTGTGTTTGTGGCAAAGTTGGTAGTTGAGAGTTCTAATCAACTGAAAATAGTGAGCTAGGAGCTTTATTTTTCTCAGCTTATACTTTACCCCTACAGCATAGCTTATCCCTAGAGCCAGATGGTAACCTCCCTTGATGATATTCAGGAAGGCCATGAGACTGAGTTATCACAAAGCTTTTAATTAGTACTGGGTATTTATGATTTTTTTAAACTGGGTATGGTTGAGTCATACAAACACCACAGTATTTGTATATATGTATTTTAGATTAATGGTTTTATGTTCACTTTTGTATATCTGATACAGCAGTACCTGGAGTCACAAGTTGATGAATAAGATAATAAACCACTGGCCGTCCTTGGGTTGTTAGTTAATATATAAACACTGCAGTCAAGCACACAAATAAGGTATTCTATTGATGTTAGCTTTCTTAAATAATGTTTGTGTGTTCTGATCACCAAATATGGAAATGAACAAGTCACTAATGAATAACAAAGGGAAGGATTGGCTCAGAACAGCAACAGTTCTCACCTTGGTGGCAGACAGCTGGTGTCCTAATAAAACATAGGTAATGAAAATTACAATGGAGACAACCACAGGCAATGCTGCCCAGAGGTAGACACACACAGCATCAAGGTATTTAATTGCTCGCAGGCTCTTCAGTTCCTTGGCTCGGCATGCCTTCACTCTAGCATCAAAATGTGGTTCCCAGGCATAGAACTTGATCACTCGCATGCCACCCAAGAGCTCTGTCATGAGCTGAAAAAAATAAAAAAAAAGCTAGTAGTTGAAGAATCATAGCTGATGTGTTTATTCCATGACGTGCACTCAGACTCTTCTACTACAAGTCGTCCTCAACTTATGACTGTCATTGAGCCTGGCAATTATCATTAAGTCATGATGGTTGTAAAGCAGGTCATCATGACCGGTCTGATTTTTACAAGTTTTTTTGTGGCTGTCGTTAAGCAAAAGTGGCAGTTGTTAAACCTATTGTTTGCTATGGGGTGGCTTCTGCTGGAAACTAAGTAGATGCCTGTTTCCAGCAAAAATATCATAAATGAAGCCATGTGACTATGGGATGCTGCAAACATCTGTAAATGCCAGCTGGTTGTTGAGCACCTAAAATGTGGTCATACGTCTGCAAGCCCAGGTCATGTGGTTTTGGAGAGGGGGTTTCTCATGATTTTGAAGAGTTGCTAAGTGACCAATTGTAAGTTGACTACACCATCTGTACAGGGCAGCCTTCAGCTGATCGTATCAGGCACAAGAGAACACAAAATGTTTCGTTTCTGGTGCTAGTAAAAAACAACAACAGGGAGCTTATCTATCCAAGAGGCTTTAAAATGGAGGGATTAACAGCCAAAAGATTTTGTGCAGCTGTTCTTTATTTCTGCAAAGAAAATATAATGGAAGAAATATTTCAAAAGGGTGGGAGGTTGCAAACAGAACAATTTCCTTCCATTAATCCGTCAAAGCCATTGTACAGGAAGAGTCCAATTAGGAAATAGTCTAAGTTATTATAACCAAAATACCCAATCCTTTCAATGTACAATTGAAAGTCTTTGGGCTGGAATGTCCCTTTGGGATGAATATTTTGTAGAGCACACACAAAAGAGATTAACTTCTGTAATTATCTCCAGAACCATGATCTACTAGAGATGTAGTAGCTTTGGGATTTCCTGAATGAAGTAGATACCTTCATTCATGTGAAATTTGGCATCTCCCAATTCTATGAATAAATCTGTTTCATGTGTTGAACCTGGAAGGCCAGTAGAAACATGCATATATTACAAGCTGTTTCTGTAGAGTCCACATTTTGTTTCTAAAGGAACTCAGGGCTAACTGGAGCTATTTCAGTGACCTATAGCAGAAAACCTGAATAGCACCTCTTCTGATTAACACGAATCACATCCTACTATTAGAATATTCTCCAGGGAAAGCTTTACCTAATGCCTTGTCTTCAGGAATAAAACTGGGCATGAGTTCTGCTATGTACCTGGAAACCTGAATTTCTATCTGAACCAAATGTAGACCTTTATCACTGGCTAGGACAGTCTTTGAGTCATATTACCTCTTGAGATGCTGTCTCCTGGCCTATATTGCTGGATCATTGCAACTTGATAAATCACCTTAGACCTGGTTATTATTTCTTTGTTGTTGTTGTTAGTTGCGAAGTTGTGTCTGACCCATCGCGACCCCATGGACAACGTTCCTCCAGGCCTTCCTATTCTCTACCATCCCCCGGAGTCCATTCAAGTTCACACCTACTGCTTCAATGACTCCATCAAGCCACCTTGTTCTCTGTCGTCCCATTTTTCTTTTGCCCTCAATCTTTCACAGCATTAGGCTCTTCTCCAGTGAGTCCTTCCTTCTCATTAGGTGACCAAAAGTTTCATCTTCAGGATCTGGTCTTCTAAAGAGCAGTCAGGGTTGATCTCCTCTAGGACTGACTGGTTTGATCGCCTTGCACTCCAAGGGACTCGCAGGAGTCTTCTCCATTATTATTTCTACTACCTAGATATTTTTATTATTAATACTTAATGAACTTAAAGCCAATCTTACTTTTTTTTGCCCACTATTTCTCATTCTTTTTCTGCACTCTATATAATATAACGTTGTTTACCCCAAAAGGGAATAATGTGATCGGCATACAGGTAGTCTTCGACTTACAACAGTTCATTTAGTGACCATTCAAAGTTACAACAGCACTGAAAAAGGTGACTTATGACCGTTTTTCGTACTTATGCCCGTTGTAGCATCCCTATGGTCAAAATTCAGACATTTGGCAATTGACTCATATTTCAATACTCATATTTATGATGGTCACAGCGTTCCGGGATCATGTGATCAGCTTTTGTGAGCTTCTGACAAGCTAAGTCAATGGGAAAACCAGATTCGCTTAACAACTGTGTCACTAACTTAACTGCAGTGTTTCACTTAACAAGTGTGACAAGAAAGATAAAAAAATGGAGCAAAATTCACTCAACAAATGTCTCACTTAACAACATAAATTTTAGACTGAATTGTGGTCATAAGTCGAGGACTACCTGTATATGCATGTACCAGAAAAATTACAGAATCATATATTCTCACCTTACCTTGACCCGTACATCTTTGTGCTTCAGCATCTCCTTGTTTTTCTCCATGATGCAGTTAGCAATGACTTTATTAATGGGCACAAGTAGCACAGCCAGAGCCAGTCCACCCAGGAAGGCTATGCCTACCTGCTGATATAAAAGGTAGAGAGTGATAGCAAACTGAAAAGGAAGACTCCACAGCTCATGGAAACTAAAGTAGAAATTGACTAGTCTATCAGTGTCCGTGCTCATAAAGTTGACAATTTCACCTGTGGTGAAGCTAGCCAGGCTACTTCCATTTACCCGGAGAGCTTTCTGGTAGATGGCTGAAATAACCGCAGTACGTACAGTAAGTATAATTTTGTTTATCTCATAATTAAACTGATTACGTAAAATGGCACCAAGGAAGGAACTAGCAAAAAGTCCCAGTGCGTACAACACTCCGTGGCTAAGAGGTTCTTGATGTGACTCCATAAAACTGACCAACAGATTTAAAAGCAGAGGCCCGGAAAATCCCAAGAGACCACCGGCTAATTTCAGAAAGCCGAGACTATAATAACGTAGGCCAAAAGCTGCATGCAGCACTGAGAGGAGATGTACAGGTTTGGGAGCATTTTGAGGACCTGCTGGAAGTCCATTATGTCTCACATCGTGTTTGACAGAGAAGCGGTTTGTGGAAGATATCCTTTCATCTTCTGAAGCAAGAGCTGCCTTTTTCCGCCAACAGGAGTAAAAATGTTCACAGACTTTGCTGGCCTGCAGTTGTTGAGGGAGTTGATAGACATCTTGTGGCTTATTCAGCTTCCACTGGTAGCCACGCTTTATAAGAGGGTTCATCCAAGCATATGAGAAACGTGACAGCCAGCTCTCCCCATCCTCTGCCACTGCCTCCCAAATGGATTCAGAGAACTGTGAAGCTGTGATCAAAGGTTCATGCTGTGAGGGGTCATTGATGGACAAAAGGTCTTGCCTATTGCCTACAGGGATGATATACCCAATGAGACAGAGAAGTAGAAAAGCTAACTGGAGGCAGAGAACCGTGAGCCTGACGGCTGTGGCAAGTTGAAGGGGCTGCTCACCCAGCTCTGTCTGGCAGTGCCATACCAATGTGATAACAAGAGATGGGACTGGAAAGAAGGCAAGGATCGGTAGGACTGCAGGACCACGGCTGAAACTGCACGGAGATCTGTACAGAGCAAGAAGTGCCAGGCTGTGAGTAAGCCATGCCAGTGCAGCTGTGCCACTTGTTAGAACTTTCAGGAAGAAAGGATCCAATTTCTGTGGCCAAAGGATTGCTGGGATTATATCAAGGATAGACAAACCAGCAAGGATAAAAGATGCAGCAATTCTGCATTTCCATCCCGGTCTGTATGCACATTGTGAGCCAAAAGACCTAATAAAAGAGAAAAAAGAAAGCATTAAATGGGTATTAGTATTTTTCTAATATCCTTCCCCACCCCCTTATTCTTGAAACAGTGTATTTCTCCAGTTTCTGAAGTGAATGATGATTCAGACAAAGAGCTGCTCTTTCTAGTGTGTTTGAAGAACTTCATTTAACGAAAAAAGAATGATTAATCTCTTAAACTGTGTTTGTGTAGATATATATTTGAATGTTTTATCAAAAAAATTATGTGGTTTAAATTAAGAAAGTTTCAAGGATGTTTAACCCTAAGTAAGTTTTCTTGGGATTGTATTGTTAATGCATTTCAGGCATTGAAGCATTATTGGATGCAAAATTTAAAACAATCAGCAGGGAAAACAGTGATAAAATCAGTGGAAACATCTTTCAGAGCAAGAAAGCTAAACAGGAATTCTTCAATAATATTAATCAAGCAATTGCCAAATCTTATTCATGGACTTCTGTGTAAGGCTTTTATGTTTTCCTCATTTTCCTTTTCTTAAAAAGAAAGAAAGAAAGAAATATGTCAAGGAAAGAAAACCTGAACAGCAGCATAATGTCTTTTGAAGGTTGGTACAGAATTCCTCCCCCAGAAAGTTGTCCAAGATGCTCCAATCTCTCTCTCTACCCATAAACGATTGCGTTGATGCATATGAATGCATACATGACTATAAAAAAATGAACCTTCACTTAATCTGAACAGCTTTGGTCAATCACCAGTCAGCCTCTCTTTGGGAAAATAATAGCTTTGTTTGCAAATATTTAATTGGGTACATTGAGAGAGATATTGTGGAGTGACAGGTAAGTATGTAATACATATTTTCCAATCCATACAAATGATCATTTTAGCCAACATAAAATGTTACTTAATATATATTTTTGTGGCCAAATTAATTACTCCCTCCGATATATAATGAGCGTATGTATGTATGTATGTTACTTTTTAGTAGTATGCATAGAAGATAACAGCATGCAATTATTTCAAATTAAATAAAAGATGTTTTATGAGTGAGGAGTTAATTTAGAGACCGCAAAGTACCTTGGTGTTCCTATGTAGCAGGCACTTATTACAGCAAAGATAACATGAGGAGCCACATTTAAGAGCAGCTGGTTAAAACAGTGCCCAACATTTCTATGAACCCATAGAGGAAGTGGATCTATGGAACTAGTCCCACACAGATCAGCCAGAACCTCTTCCATCTTACTTCCAGGAAAATATTATAACAATCAAGGAAAACAATTCCTAAAGAAAAACAGACCAAATGAATGAATCAATATTAAGCAAGTATTATATTGTTTTAACTGTTGTTGGTTTTATGCCGCCCAGAGTCACATTCAACTAGAATGAATTTGCTAAACAAATAAACAAAATATATAAACAAATGTAAACATTGGGAGAAATGCAATAAATAAGGATTGATGCCCCATTTGGTTTGATAGAAGCCCTTTAAGGAGTACAGTAACAGATTTCTAAGGCAGACTAGAAAGCGGGAAAAAAATATTTAGAAAGAAAAGGGTAGCAAACCGTATTGCTGTCAATAGATTACGTAGACCAGCCCCTTAAGACACCAGGATCAAGGCTTCAAATGCAGTAACTATCAGCTCCATTCTCTTCCCCTGCTTATCTTTCTGGAAGCAGCCAAGGTCGTTCATACAGGAGACGTAAAAGCGAGATCTGTTCATCCGTTCTGCCAGGGGGAGGGCTCATAAAACTGCCTTGACCAGAATGCTTCTGCCGCTTCGCCCCGAAGCAAAGGGGCAGCTGTTAAAGGAGGGGGGGGGACTTTGAGCCACCTATAGACAAAACTCCCACGAGCCAAGAAGAGGCAGTCGAAGCCACCCGTATATGTCCGACACTCACACCTTCATTGATTTAGTTTTCATGGATCGGAGGATTGATTTGAACCGTTTCCCTTCATGTCGCCCGCTTCATTCATGAAGAAGGAAAAGCCGAGCCGGAATTCGAAAGCCGGATTTCTTTGCTAAACCTTAACACTGATCTTATAAAGTTTCTTTTTGGGAACGCAACTTCCGGATTTCTTTTGTTGCCCTGTTTGCCAAACCAAATTGGGCTCTTAAGAAAGAGCAAGCTGGTGACTGAGGCAAGGGGAAATCTAGGATCTTAACAAAGTAGAATCTCTTCCCCTTTCTGGGAAATCCTCGCATGGTTTTTAGAAAACAAGATTTGACAAGGGAGGCCACTATTACGGTTTTATTAAGAATTGACTGGTTCAAATAAAAATACGAAGTTACACATGGTTTCCTTGATAAACGTTTTCCGTGAGAAAATAGTTTTGTGCGGTCAACTCTTTATAGTCAAATCCAAGGCTTCCCATGCTGTGGCTGGCTGCACAATTTATACTGCTATGCCGAATGCAGAAAAAAAAAGCTAGCCCATAAAGTTCACCTCATGTTACAGCAAATCTTATGGCACCATCCTCATAATAGTGGATTTCTTGGAACAACTTTTCACTGAACAGGAAATGGTAGGTATGTTATTCTACATTTTTTTTCTCTAGAAACGTTTTGTTTTCCGGATGCTGTGATATTTATTTTCCAGTAGAGCGGCCTCTGCTGTTAACAATGATGTACTTTATACCAACATGAGAGCAAACTGGATCAAATGTTCATTTACTGTACTGCACTTTCTGGATAGAGAAAGATTAGCATACTTTTTTAATTAAGATTAAAGACTTTGCAACCAAATAGTAAATTTAGGCCCCTGAAGGGATAGCAATAGCACTTAGATTTATATACCACTTTCCAGTGCTTTCCAGCTCTCTAAGCAGTTTAGAGTCAGCATATTGCCCCAAACAATTTGGGCCGACATTTTACTGATTTCAGAAAGATGGAAGTCTGAGTCCACCTTGAGCCTGGTGAGATTCGAACTGCCAAATTGCAGGCAGCCGACAATCAGCAGAAGTAGCCTGCAGTACTGCACTCTAACCACTGCGCCCCATCCTAGTAGTTAATTCTGAATACTTCAACGAACGATGTTGCTTACAAATTAGTACTTATAGGGGCAAATTTAATATACATTTAAATTAAAAAAATCTGAAGCCTGGAAAGGTAATTTGTGGACTGCAGGCTGTTACATTCTCATTTGCCAGGAAAGCTAATTGTGGTATAATGTAAAATTATGTCCTGAATTTTGGTAGAAACTATATGTGTGCAATATAATATAACATAACATGATCTTAGAATTAGAAACAAGTTAGAATAGAATAGAATAGAATAGAATAGAATTTTTTTATTGGCCAAGTGTGATTGGACACACAAGGAATTTGTCTTGGTGCATATGCTCTCAGTGTACATAAAAGAAAAGATACGTTCATCAAGGTACAACATTTACAACACAATTGATGGTCAATATATCAATATAAATCATAAGGATTGCCAGCAACAAGTTATAGTCATACAGTCATAAATGGAAAGAGATTGGTGATGGGAACTATGAGAAGATTAATAGTAGTGCAGATTCAGTAAATAGTTTGACAGTGTTGATGGAATTATTTGTTTAGCAGAGTGATGGCCTTCGGGAAAAAACCGTTCTTGTATCTAGTTGTTCTGGTGTGCAGTGCTCTATAGCGTCGTTTTGAGGGTAGGAGTTGAAACAGTTTATGTCCAGGATGCGAGGGGTCTGTAAATATTTTCACGGCCCTCTTCTTGATTTGTGCAGTATACAGGTCCTCAAGGGAAGGCAGGTTGGTAGCAATTATTTTTTCTGCAGTTCTAATTATCCTCTGAAATCTGTTTTTCTTGTTGGGTTGCAGAACCGAGCCAGACATTTATGGAGGTGCAAATGACAGACTCAATAATTCCTCTGTAGAACTGAATCAGCAGCTCCTTGGGCAGTTTGAGCTTACTGAGTTGGCGCAGAAAGAACATTCTTTGTTGTCCTTTTTTAATGATGTTTTTGATGTTAGCTGTCCATTTTAGATCTTGCGATATGATAGAATCTAGAAATTTGAAGGTTTCTACTGTTGATACTGTGTTGTCTAGTATTGTGAGAGGTGGAAGTATGGAAGGGTTTCTCCTAAAGTCTACCACCATTTCTATGGTTTTGAGTGTGTTCAGTTCCCGATTGCTTTGGTTGCACCACAAGGCTAGTCGTTCGACCTCTCGTCTATATGCAGATCCGTCATTGTCTCGAATGAGACCAATCACTGTTGTGTCATCTGTGAACTTCAGTAGCTTAACAGATGGATCATTGGAGACGCAGTCATTGGTATACAGAGAGAAGTGGGGAGAGCACACAGCCTTGGGGGGGCCCTGTGCTAATTGTACAAGTATTTGATGTGATCTTGCTTAGCTTCACCTGCTGCTTCCTGTTTGTTAGGAACTAATGGGAAAGAAAAGTAGTACAAATTTAGGGATTATGAAGGCAATTTAGTTATATTTCTGTATCAAAAGCACCTAAGCACTTCCATGGTGAAAGGTTCAGCCAGAGACATCACCATTGCTCGGAATACATGCTAAACAAATAATTCCCTCAACACTGTCAGACTATTTACTGAATCTGCACTACTATTAATCGTTTCATAGTTCCCATCACCAATCTCTTTCCACTTATGACTATGACTATAACTTGTTGCTGGCAATCCTTATGATTTATATTGATATATTGACCATCAATTGTGTTGTAAATGTTGTACCTTGATGAATGTATCTTTTCTTTTATGTACACTGAGAGCATATGCACCAAGACAAATTCCTTGTGTGTCCAATCACACTTGGCCAATAAATTCTATTCTATTCTATTCTATTCTATAGCAGTAGGGAAAGCAATTTGAGGACTCGGTGCAAAAGAGCCCTTTGTATACCCTATAGAGGAGGGCCTCGATAAATAAGATTGCCCACTCAAAATTTTTCAATCACTAGTTGGAAATTTTGTTACAGGAGAGTAAGTCTGTCACAGGGATTACAGTAAATATAAATTTTCTACTGTAGGCCAACAGAATTCACATTCGTTTTATGCAGTTGAATTCTGCAAAATTGTTTCTGTGAATACTTGCAGAGTTGAGAGACCCACTTGCAGGTGACAGTATCGAGAAACAAACACGGTTACGGTTCCAAGTGGGAAGTTTGCTTGCCTGCAGAATTTACCCCATTAACTTAAGCGCAACTTAAGCGCTATCCCCAGTTGCGATACGGTTTCTGCGGACCGAAACGCCACTTGAATAAATGCGTCGGCCTTTAAGGCGCCACGAGGGTCTACCACCTTCTTACAAAGCGAGGGAGACGCTCCCTTTCCGAGGAACCGAGCGGCGAGCTCCTCCATCATTGCGCAAGCCAAGTGAGCGCCATCCGCGGCGCGCGCTCGGATTGCAGATCTCGCGGCGCCTTGTTCACGCGACTCGCACTCTTTTTCCCGCCATCTTGAAAAGATGCACGCAGGAAGCTTCCGGACCTTTGGCATGCGCCCGGTGCGCATGCGCGTTCCGCGCGGGGTGGTCAAGCGAGAGAGGGAATAAAAGGGCGGACGAGAGAGGGGCCGGAGGCCTCGGAGTGTTTTTATGCCGCCGCATGATGTACCGTCCCGGTTGCGGCCGCTCGAGCATGATCCCCTCCAGCCGGCCCAAAGAGAACAGCAGCAGCTCAGGCTCTCGATGTTCCCGGTCCGGTGCGTCCACCAATCCGACCACCGGGTCAAGTCGAGGCCGTAGCCCGCGCCGCTCCCGTTCTCCGTCTCCACGGGGCCGCCGCCACCACCGCTCGCCGTCCAGCGGTCGCCCTCCGCGTCGCTCGCCATCCCCCCGTCGCAGTAGCAGGGTACGCTCTCCCTAAGTGGGGGGGGGGACGGGAAGTCGGAGAAGTCCGAGGGCTTATTGGCCGAAGAGCCGCCTCGGCCTCGGAACACGCGCCCCGCGTTCCCCCGCGGGCTCCCCGTGTCCTGGGGTAACGGTTCCTTCACCGGGTTCGCCTTCAGTGGCTCCCGAGAGCATCCTTGCTTCCCCTTAATGTCCCAGGAAACCCGCTTCCCTCCCGCCAAGGCTTATCTCGGTATCCCGGGTCTTTGGTTTGGTTTGGGCTGAGCAACGACTACAAGGTTCCCCGTCGGAAAGTTTACTCCGCCACAGCACACCTTTAAAAGCAAATGGGGAGGGGGAGAGAAAGGGGCTCTCTATGGAAACCCGGAAAATGCGTCCGCCGGTTGCCAAGTAGGAAAATTAAGCATAATTACCATAATGGCCAGGGCAAGCCATTAAAACAGGAGTCCCCAATGCCTGGTCCATGGATCGGCATCAGTCTGTGGCATGCCAGAATCCGGGCCACACAAACAAATGAAGCCCCATCTGCGAGATGCAAAACCACACCCACTCCGGTCTGGAAAAACCTTTCTCCGTGGAACTGGTCCTTGGTACCTAAAAGGTTGGGCACCACTGCACTAAACTATCCAATGAGAGCAAACCCCATTCCCTACTACTACTATCACTGAAGTTACTATCTAGTTTGGTAATGAAGTCTTCAAGAAAACCACCAAGCTCAGAGTGCACTAAGGATCCCACCGTTCAATCCCAGCTACAAATATTTTCTTCTAGTGATAGCTGCCCTAGCTGAAGATTGGATGTAATTTGGACAGCGATATCTCAATCTGGCTTCAGCTCCAGCCACATCAAATACCTGTACAATTAGCACAGGGCCCCCCCAAGGCTGTGTGCTCTCCCCACTTCTCTTCTCTCTGTATACCAATGACTGCATCTCCAATGATCCATCTGTTAAGCTACTGAAGTTCGCAGATGACACAACAGTGATTGGTCTCATTCGAGACAATGACGAATCCGCATATAGACGAGAGGTTGAACGACTAGCCTTGTGGTGCAACCAAAACAATCTGGAACTGAACACACTCAAAACCGTAGAAATGGTGGTAGACTTTAGGAGAAACCCTTCCATACTTCCACCTCTCACAATACTTGACAACACAGTATCAACAGTAGAAACCTTCAAATTTCTGGGTTCTATCATATCGCAAGATCTCAAATGGACAGCTAACATCAAAAACATCATTAAAAAGGACAACAAAGAATGTTCTTTCTGCGCCAACTCAGTAAGCTCAAACTGCCCAAGGAGCTGCTGATCCAATTCTACAGAGGAATTATTGAGTCTGTCATTTGCACCTCTATAACTGTCTGGTTCGGTTCTGCAACCCAACAAGAAAAACACAGACTTCAGAGGATAATTAGAACTGCAGAAAAAATAATTGCTACCAACCTGCCTTCCATTGAGGACCTGTATACTGCACGAATCAAGAAGAGGGCCCTGGAAAAATTTGCAGATCCTCGCATCCTGGACATAAACTGTTTCAACTCCTACCTCAAAACGACGCTATAGAGCACTGCACACCAGAACAACTAGACACAAGAACAGTTTTTCCAAGGCCATCACTCTGCTAAACAAATAATTCCCTCAACACTGTCAGACTATTTACTGAATCTGCACTACTATTAATCGTTTCATAGTTCCCATCACCAATCTCTTTCCACTTATGACTATGACTATAACTTGTTGCTGGCAATCCTTATGATTTATATTGATATATTGACCATCAATTGTGTTGTAAATGTTGTACCTTGATGAATGTATCTTTTCTTTTATGTACACTGAGAGCATATGCACCAAGACAAATTCCTTGTGTGTCCAATCACACTTGGCCAATAAATTCTATTCTATTCTATTCTATTCTATTCTATTCTATTCTATAGCAGTAGGGAAAGCAATTTGAGGACTCGGTGCAAAAGAGCCCTTTGTATACCCTATAGAGGAGGGCCTCGATAAATAAGATTGCCCACTCAAAATTTTTCAATCACTAGTTGGAAATTTTGTTACAGGAGAGTAAGTCTGTCACAGGGATTACAGTAAATATAAATTTTCTACTGTAGGCCAACAGAATTCACATTCGTTTTATGCAGTTGAATTCTGCAAAATTGTTTCTGTGAATACTTGCAGAGTTGAGAGACCCACTTGCAGGTGACAGTATCGAGAAACAAACACGGTTACGGTTCCAAGTGGGAAGTTTGCTTGCCTGCAGAATTTACCCCATTAACTTAAGCGCAACTTAAGCGCTATCCCCAGTTGCGATACGGTTTCTGCGGACCGAAACGCCACTTGAATAAATGCGTCGGCCTTTAAGGCGCCACGAGGGTCTACCACCTTCTTACAAAGCGAGGGAGACGCTCCCTTTCCGAGGAACCGAGCGGCGAGCTCCTCCATCATTGCGCAAGCCAAGTGAGCGCCATCCGCGGCGCGCGCTCGGATTGCAGATCTCGCGGCGCCTTGTTCACGCGACTCGCACTCTTTTTCCCGCCATCTTGAAAAGATGCACGCAGGAAGCTTCCGGACCTTTGGCATGCGCCCGGTGCGCATGCGCGTTCCGCGCGGGGTGGTCAAGCGAGAGAGGGAATAAAAGGGCGAACGAGAGAGGGGCCGGAGGCCTCGGGAGTGTTTTTATGCCGCCGCATGATGTACCGTCCCGGTTGCGGCCGCTCGAGCATGATCCCCTCCAGCCGGCCCAAAGAGAACAGCAGCAGCTCAGGCTCTCGATGTTCCCGGTCCGGTGCGTCCACCAATCCGACCACCGGGTCAAGTCGAGGCCGTAGCCCGCGCCGCTCCCGTTCTCCGTCTCCACGGGGCCGCCGCCACCACCGCTCGCCGTCCAGCGGTCGCCCTCCGCGTCGCTCGCCATCCCCCCGTCGCAGTAGCAGGGTACGCTCTCCCTAAGTGGGGGGGGGCGGGGGACGGGAAGTCGGAGAAGTCCGAGGGCTTATTGGCCGAAGAGCCCCCTCGGCCTCGGAACACGCGCCCCGCGTTCCCCCGCGGGCTCCCCGTGTCCTGGGGTAACGGTTCCTTCACCGGGTTCGCCTTCAGTGGCTCCCGAGAGCATCCTTGCTTCCCCTTAATGTCCCAGGAAACCCGCTTCCCTCCCGCCAAGGCTTATCTCGGTATCCCGGGTCTTTGGTTTGGTTTGGGCTGAGCAACGACTACAAGGTTCCCCGTCGGAAAGTTTACTCCGCCACAGCACACCTTTAAAAGCAAATGGGGAGGGGGAGAGAAAGGGGCTCTCTATGGAAACCCGGAAAATGCGTCCGCCGGTTGCCAAGTAGGAAAATTAATCATATGTTACCAAAGTTGGCGCCGGGCTGCTGAGCCAAAAATGTGCCTGCCTCCCTTGTGCCGTATCGTTTTTATCAAGCCGTTGCGGTTTGTGGGGATGGTGTTAATGCGAGTTCAGGTAACTTGGTAACACTTGGCAATGGCCAGCCACGACTTAAGTGTGTTGTATGAAGGCAGCTAAAAGGGCAGTACTTTTCACCTCTATACTGAGCTCTCGGCAAGGTTTACAAGTATTTCACCAGATAGAGGGAATTCCCAAGTAATTTCTACAATACCAATTAGGATTATGTAATTTTTATTACCCTTTGGGTTAATTCCGTTTATCCTGTTCAGTATAGTTGCTGCTTGGGAGTTCTGAACTCTCAAAATCTTTAGTCTTGGGTATTTTATATCTTTTTTCTGTAAAGAAAACGACATATAGTGCAATCATAAGTGTTAATTAAAAGCAAGTTTCTTGTGTTAAATAGGACTGTTTTCTAGTAAGGATTTTCTGGTTTCATTATGAAAATCATTATGTGATGGATCTAGGCTCAATACAATATATAACCATGCTTACAAGTCTGTGTTTATACTGCCTTTGGCATATAATTCATTCTAATTTTTAATTCAACTTAAAATAAGGCATTAGCAAAATGCTTAATAAGGACTGCTTAGAAGTTAGATATCAGTGTTTTGTAAATAATAGTTACAGAAAATATTAGATTTTTCTATGGAAAAGAATATCTTCACAACTGTTTGCATAGACAGCTGTGAGGATAGACATTGAAATTAGGGAGTGTGTGAATGATATTTACTAAGAAATCACAGGTTGTGCAGTTGTGTGCCACTTAACGTGTGGTTCTTTACTGAGATTTTAGAGTCAGTGTTTTTTAGGGTTTGAAATAATTCACTTTAATTTGAACGTTTTACTGAAATTGTAAATCCTTCTATGGCCTTATAAAGGAGAGCTTAATTGTTTGTTCAGAAACCATAAATGAAATTCAGTCTATATTCTAAGATGAGGCATTTTATAATATGTTTTGATGTGGTGTTTAAATTCATATTGTAGTTCAGATTGTGGGGAAAAGGAATGTCTTATCCACAAATTGTAATGTAAACAAGATTTGTTTTTAATTGCACAACGCAAGGAAGGAAGGAGAGGTTTGCTTGCCAGCACAAAATTTGCTGATATTCCAATTGAGGGAGTGATCAGTTGAGCTTTGTTATGACACCTGAGGTGGATTTACTAAGTGAATACCATAAATAGACTATAATATTATGTGAAAGTAGTTAGGGTTAAAGTAGTTGTATAGCATTTTTTACCCCATTCACTCATGTCTGATTTTCAAAGTCTTCCTAAATGAGTCCGGGGTTTTTTTTTTTGCAAACTTTTTCAAAAGTAGTTTGCCATTATCTCTTTCTTAGGGCTGAAAGTACTGTAACTGACTCAAGGTCACCTAGCTGGCCTTGTGCCTAAGGCAGGACTAGAATTCACAATCTCCCAAATTTCTAGTGAGATGCCTTAACCATTACACCAAGTTGGCTCTCACTTCTATAGTATATAGATCTGAATTACATACCTACTATAATAAAAGTATTTGTTGGGATCTTACAAGAAAGAACCCAGAGAATAATGAACCTCATACTTCCTCTTGGGATCTCTTGAGTGTTGTTATGATTCTTTTAACCAAATGAAAGATTCTTGCTTGAATTCAGTGGAATTTTTCTTTGTATATCTAGTCGAAAATCAGTGATCCAAGTTATTGATTTAATCATTGTACTAAGAGCTCACCCATCCAAACTGAAACAGTAATGTAAATCACAATTGATTTCAGGTAACACAATACACTAAGGCATCAAATGTCATTTACAACTACAGTGGCTGAATATACACCACATGCTAAACCAATCATATAAGTCAGCATAATACAAGAATCCAGATAAGATTTTACATATTTACGGTATTTCTGTATAGCCATGTTCTAGAACAAATGGAATGTTTTAAAGGCAGGACTTGAAAAATGCAGTGATTCCATATCCAGCTCAGAAGTTAAAAATACACTCTAGCTACATGAGAGAGGGCATAAATATATTTTCGGTAATATTAAGGAGTTTAACAGCTAGATTTGTGATCCTGATTATGATGGTACATTACACAAATGTAGTGAAGTGATATTAATGAAATCGTACTCAGGTTAATGATAAACTAACATAGATTAATGAATGTTTTTAATGTTTTTGAAGCAATGTGCACTTTTTTCTTGTCACAACCTTGTAAATTGTCACCTGCCTTCAACTACATCCACTGCAGTTTTTTCATTTTGGGTTTTACTATACTCTTCTGCTCAATTTACCTTTAGATTTTGCTTCTATCACTAAATTACAATACTGGGGCTGTGCAACTCAATTTATAAATTAGGATTTCAGTAAAGATAAAGGTTTCTCTTTAAGCTAGGCGGTAGTGCACCTCTCCGTTTCTTAGCTGAGGAGCCAGCGTTGTCTGAAGACACTTTACCTGGTCATGTACCCAACAAGACTACACTGAGGTGCATGTAAATACTGTTACCTTCTCATCAAAGTAATACCTATTTATCTACTCGCGTTTGCATGCTTTTGAAATGTTAGGTGGGCAGGAGTTGCGGCAAGTAACTGGAGCTCACCCTGTCACACAACACTGGGGTCTTGAACCAGGCTTTAACCGCTGAGTCATTGCACCCCTAGGAATTCAGTACATAAGTCTAATCAGGCTTCCTTGAAAATCGTTTTAAAAATTTACATTATGCAGATATAATTACAGAAAATACCCAGGGGATTATTTCCTAGATAAACCATAGGAATAGTATCTACTTTTCATTTATTTCATATTCAGTATGTGTTTTTCCTGTTTTATCTTTTAAAAATATTTTCTGAATAACTTTACAAAGCATAGTGCCCCTAAGGTGGCTTGTAATATACATTATTCAATTCATGTTAATGTACAGTAGTTGTTTTACATAAATTTTTTGACAATGCATTATAGTTTGAAAATGCTGATCACCAAATACCATACATTTTAATTTGAAGCAAGACGAACTAAAGAATTTTCAGACCCTCTAGGTTTAGAAAGTTTCCCATCTTTTGATAGGGAATTTCACATATTATCTAGCAACTTCATTTATCCTGGTGTTGGTCCAGTAAGTATTGCTTTTAACAACGTTAATTACAATAATATTTGTGGATTTATTTGCTTGCATGCATGCATGGGCAGAAATAGTTTCTTCATTTTAAAGAAAATATTAAATTGTTTTCTTAATTTAGAACTTATTCAGTGTATGTATAAAACAGGACATCAAATAAGATAAATGGGATTATGCCCATACCATTTTCTATGGGTTGCAGTACTCAGTTGGTCCACATTTCACACATTTTTTCTTGTTTATTGGAAAAAAGGTCATAAAATGTGATAAACCTTACTTAAGAACTGCCTAACGGAAATTTTGGGTTCAATTGTAATCGTGAGGACTACGAGTGTGTGGTGATTGCTGTGTACAGTTCCTGTATGTTAAGATATTATAGAATTACAAAACATGCAGAAAGGAGCATCCAAAATAATTTCAGGGAAGAATAGGTCCCCTACAAGGAGAACCTGATGAGGAAATATTACATGCAATACATAAAATGCATGATGTAGACATCACCCAGAGTCGCTGCAACAGTGAGATGGTAGGTAGGTAGGTAGGTAGGTAGGGAGAGAGAGAGAGAGAGAGAGAGATACAGAAATTACACTCCCTCTCTCAAAATGTTAAGACTCCATTGAAACTAGAAAGGTATTTAGGAAATATGTCCTCAAAGAAGAAAATGCTTTTTGCATAATTTACTTTTAACTTCTGCTACCAGCAGATGTAATGACAGATGTTTTGAAAGGGCGCTGGCAGATTCATGTAGGATCAGGGTTATGATTATGGTTACAAATAACTTTTGGCTCTTTGCTATCTACAGGATTCTTTAAATATTGTGGCTGGGAAACCACAGTAAAACTTTGTGTTTAATTAATATATATCACATAACATCCCATTATATCTGTATATTAATGTGTTGAGAAAGGAAATGTAAAGAATGACAGTTTAGATTAAGAAAAATAATACTTATCTCAGTTTCAATGTTGGATATTAATACATTATGTTTACAGTAACATTCATTAGAGAATGTTTTCTTATAAATGGAATATTAAGTAAATTATAGCATGTTTTTCACAATGAAAAAATTTCTGCCTTACATCACTACTACAAATACAAAATGGATTACAATTATTTTTTAAAAAAAATATTAAAAAATTATTTCTATTTAGTTTATTTGCCTGCTCCTTAATGTCCATTCACTTAACTTTGGATACTTAAAAACATAGTAGCCAATTTGAAAACTCAACACCCCCCCCCAAATCAGCATAATATAACTAAAATGTAGTTAATCACTGCCAATTTAAATGGTTGCTGAAGAATGAGAATCTTCAAAACTGCCTGGAATGCCTTAATATTTATGGTTTATAGCACTTGAAAATACAGGTAGTCCTCGACTTATAACAATTTATTTAGTGACTGTTGAAAGTTGCAACAGCACTGAAAAAAGTCAGTTATGACTATTTTTCACACGACCACTGCAGCAGGAGTGAAATCTGTTTTTCCCCCTACCAGTTCTGTGGGCGTGGCTTGATTGGTGGGCATGGCTTGGTCAGATGACTCGGTGGGCGTGGCCAATAACAATAAATAATAAAAATAATAAACAAAGTATACAAAACAATAAGAGGTACCAAAAATCAACTTTCACACTTTACACACACACAACACAACACAACACAACACAACTGACTCATACACAATGTAAAAGAAGCTGCACTTCACCCAAAATGGCCCCTGCAACAAGCAGGAACCTCGCATAGCCACAAAAAGCTCAAAAACCAACTTTCACACTTTACACACACACAACACAACAGACACACACACACAGAGTTTTGTGAGATTTTGTGTGTTTGTGTAGCTAGAGTGAAACACTACAGAAACACACCAAATCTCAGAAAGCTGCACAAATATTTTATTTTATTATTTTATTTTATTTTATTTTATTTATAAATTTTAGATCAGCAAAGCTGGGAACTCTGGGAGTTGAAGTTCACAAGCCTTAAAGTTACTAAGATTGGAGACCATTGTTTTAGATAAAAGCAGCTAAATTTAAAACTTCCTTAACTTTAAATTGCTGTCTAAAAAAAAAAACTTTAAAAAAACCCCAATTAACTATTTTTTAAAGCTCCCCCCCATTTACTTACCCAATTGGACGCAGGCAGATTGAGTTGCTCACCTAGGAAATGGACTGCAGGCAGGCAGATTCAGTTGCTAGCTGATGCAACTGATTGCAGCAGCCAAAGCAAAGCAAGGCTTAGCGAGCTGGAAAGAAGCAGCAATTAGGCAAGTGGGGACGGGGTGATTGGGTGGGCATGGGCGGGGGCTGTTGTAAGAGGTTGTAAAAAAATGATTTTAAAAGCCTGTGATGATCAGGCGACTTAGCTGGGATCGCCAGAGGAAAAAAAGATTTTAAAAGGCTCCTCTGACGACCCTAGCTGAAGTTCCCTGATCGCCAAAACCTTTTAAAAGGATTGTTTTAACAACCTCTTTGGCCGAAGAGCTTGTAGAAAACATGTTTTTTAGAGGTTCTGGTGATCAGACAACTCAGCTGGGATTGCCAGAGGAGCCTTTTAAAAGCTTTTTTTTAAAGCCGAAGAGGTTGTTAAAAAATAAACTTAAAGCCGAAGAGGTTGTTAAAAAATAAACTTTTAAAGGGTTCTGATGATCCCAGCTGAGCCGTGGGATCATCAAAGGCTTTTTTTTTACTTTTAAAAGCATTTTTTCGGCTGAAGAAAAAAATGTTTTTAAAAGTTAAAAAAAAACCACAACCCTCTGATGGCGGGCTCAACAGGGGCAGGGGGCGGGGCCAGGGATTTTTGCTACCGGTTTTCTGAACCACCAGCTGCCATCGCTACCGGTGATCCGGTCCGAACCGGGAGCATTTCACCCATGCACTGCAGTATCCCCATGGTCACATGATCAAAATTCAGGAATTTGGCAAATGACTCATATTTATGACTATTGCAGTGTCCTGGGTTCATATGATCACCTTTTGCAACCTTCTGACAAGCTAAGTCAATGGGAAAGCCAGATTCACTCAGCAATGTCACTAACTTAATTCCAGTGATTCACTTAAAAAATATGGCAAGAAAGATAATAAAATGGAGCAAAATTCACTTAACAAATGTCTCACTTAGCAACAGAAATTTGGGGCTCAATTATTATTGTAAGTTGAGGACAACTTGTGCATTTATTCCATAGATAATGCAAGCTTGGTGTGTATACTGCTTTTTAAATTGGTTTATTTCCAAAATTATATACCTGTGTTGTGTGGGTAGGTGGGTGGATGGATGGTCGGATAGGTAGGTTCCATACTGAATCACAATAATATTACGTACTCCAATATAAAACCTCTGGTTATATTTTGATTTATTTTTTTTTGATAGCATAGCCAATGTGATAGAATAATATTTTTCTCCAATTACAGAGACATTCCCCGGGTCCACACTCACGCTCCCCGGGTCGGCGCTCACGTTCTCCAGGTCGGCGCTCACGTTCTCCACGTCGGCGTTCTAGAAGTCGACACTCTGAATCTTCAGTGGAACAGAATTTGCGGATCACTGTTGGCAATGATCGTTATGGTATTGATACACCTGAGAGAAAGAGATTATGTGATAGACTGGGCTCACCAGTTGATAGCCTGAGTGATATGGATAGGTAGGTTTCTTTCAAGACTTTTTTCTCACAGTTATGTTTCTTCATGCTTTTCCATGTTTGATATAAAACACCACAATCTTCTAAGAAGTAATGAAAAATAACATTGCCAAGTAATATTGAGAATTCCAGATCTAGGAGAGAGTATTTAGTGTACTTTCTCAGACTGATATTTCATAATTCCAAAATGAATATTTCATAATTCTAAAATGAATGGCAACTCATATACTGTAACAAAAATAGTAGTAGTGTTAATAATACAGTAATGCAGTGTTTCAGTAAACTGCAATACATTTAAAAATAATTTAATAAAAGAATACATATCAGTTGTTTGACAAAGTCCAAAAGAAAATAACATTTTCGGTATAATATCAGTATTTGGATTTTCATTAAAGATAGATTTGCCCTTTTCTGTATATTAATTAAATGAAGAAAGCAAACATTCTGTGGTATGAGTATAATAGTATATATTCACATTAATGTTCTTTGTGTAATACTTCAGTCATATTCAATATGTGGAATAGATTATCAGTCACATACAATGTACATTTTTGGGTTGATGGGTATATTTGGAAATTTAGTAATATATTAAGAATGCTCAAGTGAAATAGATATCGTGGGAGATGGGGCTTGACTGTTCACAATACAATGGTCTAAATCTGTGCTGGATGATTGTGTTTTCATTTGCACGTTGCTTTTCATTTTGGGGAGAAACACTCTGCAGTCTCTATGGCAAGAGTTGGTTCATTCCAACAACTCTGCCTCTCTGCCTATACAAATTTTCATTTTGACTGGAGAAGTTATTTGGATGAGTAGCGAAACATCTCAATTTTAATAAATTTTGGTTCAGTTGCCATGATTTAACCTTTTTGGGTAATAAGGTATCTATTTATTCAAAAGCAAAATGGTGAAGATACTTCATGTTTCCTCCTCCAGGATGCTTCCTACCATTCCCAGCTTATCTTTGTCTTTTCTGTGGGAAGATGTGCAAAAAAGCACTGGGATGCTGTTAGGTTCTATTTTTATTTTCCAAAAATGAATTTTTTTATTTAATAAATAAATATTTATTTATTTCATTTCATTTATTTTTTATTTCATTTCATAATTTTCCAAGTACAAAGCAATAAATTGTAAATAGCATTCACTCTAATATCATCTATTCATCTAAAATGCACTGAAAGTATTTCTGTATTTTGACGAATGAGCAAAATTATTTGTTTGTGGAAGTCGTTCATCTTTAATCAACAGTATTATGAAATTCCGTGTTTTTATCAAGTGGATGCTAAGCATTAAGAGCAAATGTGGAACTGAAACCATTGTTTTTTTTTAACTTTACAAGATGGGGAGGAAAATGAAGAAGTATTCTATTAATGAATATCCTGTCTCCTGGTGAAAGTTTAGTAACTAAAGTTTACTAAACTTACAGGTGCAAAATCTTATGTAGAAAATAGATTACAGTTCAACAGAATTCAAACATCCTGTTTTTGTAAACTAATATATGGGCTGTGTTTCATCTGCAGATGGTTTTTACTATTACCAATTTTCTATTTGCAATAAGATTATAGAAAAAGGCATATGCAAAATATATTTAGGAAAAAAAGAATCTTTGGAATAGCATGAATCTGTGATATAATGGTAAAATATTTCCTTTTGAACACTGAATAACATGATGCATTTGCAATGAAAGTTGTTTGGTGATCTGTAATCAAATGTGTATTCAAATAGAACAATCAGTTAATATTTCACTGCTGAAAATGAAAAATCCTTGTCCCTGGGGAAGGTTTTATTTCTACATCAAAAGTGTTGATTTTCTATTGTTTTTTAAACATGCAGGTAGCCCTTGACCTATGACCATAACTGAGCCACAAATTTATGTTGCTAAGCAAGACAATTGTTAAGTGAGTTTTCCTGCATTTTATGACCTTTTTTTTGCCAGAGATGTTAAGTGAATCACTGCAGTTGTTAAGTTACTAACAGGGTTATTAAGTGAATCTGACTTTCCCATTGATTTTGTCAGAAGGTTGCAAAAGATGATCACATGACCCTGGGACACTGCAACTGTCATAAATATAAACCAGTTGCTGGGCTTCCAAATTCTGATCACACAACCATGGGGATAGTAATAGCACTTAGACTTATAGCTTCATAGTGCTTTTACAGCCCTCTCTAAGCTATTTACAGAGTCAGCATATTGCCCCCAACAATCTGGGTCCTTATTTTACCCACCTCCGAAGGATGGAAGGCTGAGTCAACCTTGAGCCGGTGAAATTTGAACTGCCAAACTGCAGCTAGCAGTCAGCTGAAGTAGCCGGCAGTACTGCACTCTAACCACTGCACCACTTCGGGATGCTACAATGATCATAAGTGAAATAAGTCACAAGCAGTGTTGTACCTTTGAAAGACCGCTAAACAAATTGTTGTAAGTTAAGGACTACCTATACAATATAGGTAGTTCTTGACTTATAACTACAATTGGGATGGAATTTCTATTGTAAGCCATGGTCATAAGTCGAGTCAATATATGGTAATTTTTATGGTGGTTGTTAAGTGAATCACCTCAGTTGTTAACTTAATTACATAGTCAATAAGTAAAAACCCCAGATTTTTTTGCCACAAATTGGCAAAAAAGTTGCAATCGGTTGTAAATATAAATGCCAGTTGCCAGACATCTGAATTGTGATCCCACGACCATGGGGCTGGTGAGAGAGTTGTAAGTATGAATACAGGTCATAAAGTCAGTTTTTCCGAGGCCCTTGTAAATTTGAACCATTATTAAATCAGTGGTCATAAGTTGAGGTCCTGTAAAAGTATAAAGTGATAATATGTTTGTGAGATACAAAAATTAAGCAAAACTTAGAAAAATTAGCTTAAAAATAAGGAAGCTATAACTGAGTATTCAGCACAATGCTACAATTATTATAGGTTCCTATTCAAGGCATGACTGAATTAGTCATGGTGTCTTTTATGATGTTCCTGATTTGTTTACTTGTTTGTTTTTGAAAATGGTCAGCATATTGCATCCAGTGAGCATGTTCTGCATCATTGTGGTATTCAATGGGATAATTTTATTGAGACACTCTTTTGATTTTCTTAAACCTATTGATGTTTTATAAACACATCTGCATACTGTAATGATCCATGTGAGGAAACTAATTTTACTAAATAGGATATTTCTATTCTATTCATGCCATTTGAATTATATTATTCTAAAAGAATTTTAATGTTGCTAACAATTAGGAATACAAATTGCAAACCTTTCCCAACTATTATCTTAAAAGGCTGATTTAAAAAAAAATCATTGTAGCTTCACTGGAATATAGAACACTTAGAGTTACTCCAGTTAAAGAAAATTCATTCATTAAACTTACTTATGTAATAGGTGAGATGAGTGGTGTAGAAATTTATAAATAAATACAAATAGATTCATTCTAGGATGAGCAAGTATGAAAAACCAATTAAAAAGAATATAATACAAATATAATACAAATAAAAATAAAACAAAGTCTGGAAAGAAAAAAGGGATAAATCCAGAGAATTAGAGAATTTGTAGCATCAGGGTACAAATAAAATTTCCCTTCTAATTGAAATAGGAGCTAATTAAGAGCCACTATATTCATAATGTTTGAAAGCAAAACTAGAAGAACAGCATCTACCTGTAGGTGGGATTGAATTCTATTGACATGTTAAAATGATAAGAGTGTATGCTATCATAGCAGGGGCAATGGAAGAAAATGTGGGCAAGGGTTTCTACAAAAGATATTTACTAATATATACCTTCCAATATTGCCCTGGGAGAGGTGTCAAAGCAGTTTGGTAGCTTTGTAGTATATAGAAAGGTGAGATTAAATAGTTACTTAGCAGTTACGAGTGGATTTTGATTAAAAACTGCCAGTAGGAATTTCCAGTAGCTTCCAAAACCATCTGCTGTGACATTTCAAAAAGTAGCTAGCAAATTTCTCCTTTGGCCCCCTTTGAACTTAAAAAACACATATACTTAGGAGAGAGATCAAATATAGGTTGATCGATTTTTCCCCCCTGTTCATTGTGAAGGAAAGTTGTAAAGAAATAATATAGTCAGTGAACAGTTGGTATAAAAAGAACTTAACTCAGTAAGGCAGGCAGGCAACAAATGCAGACGCAGGAGCCCTATGTTTGATAAATCAATGCAGAATGAATAACAGAATGTCATTGCTATTTTCATCTATATTCACTGACTTCTAGCATATGATGGTAGAACCTCAGTGGTTTGTTATGGCACAGGATGGGCTACTTTAAATAAAAGGTGATTCTAAATAAGAGAAAAAACTGATTAAATGAATTTTTCCATTAACTGGGAAACAGTGGTGCAGGTCAAACAAATTATATACTATTATATACACTGCTATATCATTCTTACAGTTGAATGTATGTAGAACTACTTTAAGAGGTAGACATGATGAAGTGTTGCTGTTCATCATGAACTGAAATTTCAGTATTCTATCTGGCAAAAGAAAAGTAATTTTTTATTTTTCTGCTAATAACTTTTTATGCAATCTTTGAAAATCAAGATATTTTGGTGCACACTTTATGCAAGATTTAACCCCCACCTTGAAATGTAAGTTATGTCCAGTGGATGGAATAACACCCACCCATGGATTTTCTCCTCTCCTTCTCTTCTCCTCTCCTCTGACAAATCTGCCTTAATGGCTGGCGGACATTCTAGAACAGATTAAAAGAAAACAAAAGCTACAGATGGGAGGAGAGCAATAAAATAACTTGAACTGAATACAGAATTTAGTGAATGGATTTACAGGTTATGCTTAAGTTTTATCTTTCCTCTGTTCATTAATAACTTGTTTTAGAAGTTATTTAATTGAGAACAAAATACCTTCGTTTGTGATAGGAAATGAACCTGTTGCGAACATTATAAAACTTTTGGAACTGACTGCATTAGGTTGAAAGGAAAAATAATGATTATGCATAAGCAGGCTGCTTTTCAACATTTCTGTTCAACTGACACTATTCAAATTTGTGCATGAAGTTATAATTTATGTATCTCTCTAATCAGGGATGATTTGGCTGATGGACCAATATTTAGCAGAAGCCTTTTACGTCGTCGGAGCCTTGACAGATATCCTTCTCGTGAGGAAAATCAGGCTAGTCCTTTCAGTAGGAGACATGATGAGGACTATCACAATAGGGATGTTTTCCTCCATCAATCAGACTATAGCATGAACTATGAGGAGAGAAAAAGAACTGATTCAAGAGAAACTGATAGGGAAGGTGAACTACATAGAAAATCCTTATATGCATTGGACGATAGAGGGCGGGACCCAAAACGACCTCGATATGACAGAAATGACAGATTACTTGATATGAACATGGAACAACAGGGTTTCTTGTCAGGAACACGAAAGTACCGTAAACGAAGTTTTAGTAGAAGTCCAAGTCCAACATATCTCAATGAAGATTTTCGCGAACTTGAAAGTGCTAGAAGGAAAAGAAAAGAAGAGGAACTGAGCAGAAATCTGAGTCGGGAACTATCTGGCGATAGCTATGCGATGACTGGTTCAACTAATTCAACGAAATCTTCTGAACCTCAGTACCTTTATAGACCTGATGAGGCACCAGCAATGCCCAAAAAATCTATTTTGAAGAAACGTGTGGAAGATCATTCAGTACAGGTTTGACACCACTCCACTCCATTTTTGTTACTGTCGGTTGTAATTTTTTTAAATCTCTTTAATGCTTCATTTCAACTGTGTTAGTTTATGGGCATATTTCTCTAAAGTTCCATTGAAGATTGTTGGTTTAGTATGAATCCTTTATAATTATCAGCTTGATTTCATTTGATCTAAATGAGGACTTTACTTGTTTTAAAATTTAGGGCAACAGTCTATAAAGTCTTTAAGCAATTATGGTCATCCTAGAGAAGTCTTTCTAAAGTTAGTGATACCCAGTGAACTAAATTTTAGAGCTTAAAGAATATATTATTTTTTAATGGCTACATGTTCAGTTTCAATATGCTTGGGATATTGGGGAAATGTCTTTGTTAGCCTTACAAAATTCACAGAAAAGATATGCAAGCTTTTAAGACTCCTTGTTTACAAAAAGGTTGAATGGAGAATAACACCCACCCATGGATTTTCTCCTCTCCTTCTCTTCTCCTCTCCTCTGACAAATCTGCCTTAATGGCTGGCGGACATTCTAGAACAGATTAAAAGAAAACAAAAGCTACAGATGGGAGGAGAGCAATAAAATAACTTGAACTGAATACAGAATTTAGTGAATGGATTTACAGGTTATGCTTAAGTTTTATCTTTCCTCTGTTCATTAATAACTTGTTTTAGAAGTTATTTAATTGAGAACAAAATACCTTCGTTTGTGATAGGAAATGAACCTGTTGCGAACATTATAAAACTTTTGGAACTGACTGCATTAGGTTGAAAGGAAAAATAATGATTATGCATAAGCAGGCTGCTTTTCAACATTTCTGTTCAACTGACACTATTCAAATTTGTGCATGAAGTTATAATTTATGTATCTCTCTAATCAGGGATGATTTGGCTGATGGACCAATATTTAGCAGAAGCCTTTTACGTCGTCGGAGCCTTGACAGATATCCTTCTCGTGAGGAAAATCAGGCTAGTCCTTTCAGTAGGAGACATGATGAGGACTATCACAATAGGGATGTTTTCCTCCATCAATCAGACTATAGCATGAACTATGAGGAGAGAAAAAGAACTGATTCAAGAGAAACTGATAGGGAAGGTGAACTACATAGAAAATCCTTATATGCATTGGACGATAGAGGCGGGACCCAAACGACCTCGATATGACAGAAATGACAGATTACTTGATATGAACATGGAACAACAGGGTTTCTTGTCAGGAACACGAAAGTACCGTAAGCGAAGTTTTAGTAGAAGTCCAAGTCCAACATATCTCAATGAAGATTTTCGCGAACTTGAAAGTGCTAGAAGGAAAAGAAAAGAAGAGGAACTGAGCAGAAATCTGAGTCGGGAACTATCTGGCGATAGCTATCGATGACTGGTTCAACTAATTCAACGAAATCTTCTGAACCTCAGTACCTTTATAGACCTGATGAGGCACCAGCAATGCCCAAAAAATCTATTTTGAAGAAACGTGTGGAAGATCATTCAGTACAGGTTTGACACCACTCCACTCCATTTTTGTTACTGTCGGTTGTAATTTTTTTAAATCTCTTTAATGCTTCATTTCAACTGTGTTAGTTTATGGGCATATTTCTCTAAAGTTCCATTGAAGATTGTTGGTTTAGTATGAATCCTTTATAATTATCAGCTTGATTTCATTTGATCTAAATGAGGACTTTACTTGTTTTAAAATTTAGGGCAACAGTCTATAAAGTCTTTAAGCAATTATGGTCATCCTAGAGAAGTCTTTCTAAAGTTAGTGATACCCAGTGAACTAAATTTTAGAGCTTAAAGAATATATTATTTTTTAATGGCTACATGTTCAGTTTCAATATGCTTGGGATATTGGGGAAATGTCTTTGTTAGCCTTACAAAATTCACAGAAAAGATATGCAAGCTTTTAAGACTCCTTGTTTACAAAAAGGTTGAATGGAGAAAAATACCCATCTAAGTTTTTACTGAACTCCTGCAAGATGAAAAGTGGGAGTTCTTGCCACTCATATTCCAGTTCAATGTAAAAATGTACATTTGCTAAACACAAAAAGGTTTTTTTAATGATAGAGTATATATTAATAAATTTATCAAATAATATATATGTAAAGTATATATTTCAAAGAAGGTTGTATTGTTGACTTACATTTGTATGATTCAAAATGTACAACTGATTACTTTTGGAATTCATAAAACATAAGGAATTGATAAGCTGGTATGCAGTAAACTAGGTTGTGCAACTTTTTCCAGACTATTAATCTCACATAATCATTAAGTGGCATGCCAGGAGCAGCAATCCCAAAAGTTGGTGGACCAGGCTGAAGACGGATGTAGGACTAGAACAAATTCTAGACATCATTTGTGTGTTAAGTCATTTCTCTAAATGGATTGGATTGGTCTTTTCATTTGCTCTGCTCTAGGAGTCAGACTTTTGGTTCTTACAAAAAAAGTATTTTTCCAAAACTTTGCCAAGGATTCTATTGTTTCCTATTTTACTTTTCCTCTGTCCTGTTTGTTTTGGCAAAGTAAGCCCTTTCTAACCACTACAATCATGACAGAAGGAGTGCAAGAACTGCTAGTTTTTTTTCCAATTGTTTTCCCCTCAGCAGGCCTTCATTCTAGCTACAGTGACACTGGAACTGTCAAATTTCTGAATACCATATCTGTGTTCAAAAGTAATACTTTTGAGGGCTGTCATCTCTTCAAGGAACTCTCATACTTAGAACTTTGTCTTCAAAAAGAATCTTTGTGTAATAACTTCTTTTCTCTGCCCAGATCCAGTGTTTATTCTAAAAATTAGTTTATATCTTTCACAAAAGTCAGGAGCTGTGTTTAATCATCTTTTTGACCCAAACCTCCTGAAGAAGCCCTCCTGGAGGAGGAATGACTTTTGAACATATGAGGAACTACTAAGATCCAGGGTGGATTTAAATCATGATTTAAATCACTAGTGCTTGATTTAAATCAACTCGATTTAAATCATAATTTTAAAAGAGCAACTGTCATTTCTTTCCTGCATCAACTCCTCCTTTGACCTGCTGTTGACTCACTGACAGTCCCAATATTGCAGAATATACAGCCTCGTGCTATATAACTAAGTTCCATTTCATGCTGAATAAATTAAATTATTAATGTATCTTAAATTGAAACTATCTTTAGTTAGATTTTTACTTCAAAAGCATTTTATTAAAATAAATTTGATAAAAATAAAAAAACTGATTTAAATAAAAAAAATCGATTTAAATTAAAAAAACTGATTTAATTTTTTTTTTAAAAAATCATCGATTTTTATCCACCCTGCTAAGATCTGTTTCCCAACAGCATTTGATTACTGCTTTGTGTCATTTTAAGAGTCTGTATTAAGTAGCAAGATTTCTATCTCAACCATATCCAGATAGGTGCCTGTACATGACTTTGGCTTAGGAGTGTTAATATGTTTCTGTTTTGAGGGGATAATGAATGGCATACTCAACTAGGAATGCAATAGTCTCATCTGTATTCTCTACTGATGGCTTCCAAGAAGACACATGAACATGGTCTTCTGTTTCCTGAGACACTGCAAACTGAATATTCAAATTTCTGCTTCCTTCGACAAATGTATCTTTCAGAGGTATAGGTTGTGTCTGATTGCATTCTGCATATTCCTGCACAGTGAGATTATTTTGGTATGTCCCACTATAGGCTGCCCTTCTTCACTGTTGGAAATGTAACTCTGGATTACATGGAAAGTCCATTTTCTACAGTGGAGAGAGGGAGACTGGCCTTCCTGTAGTTACGTTTTCTTGGGCAAGGATTTGTTTTCTGATCTGCTTCCCATTTTTTTTTTTCCACTTTATCCCTGGATATTTTTAACTAACCGGATGTTGGAGCTTTCTTCTGTTGATATTCTGAAAATACAGAGATGGGCTTTCTATCAATAAAGGAGAATATATGTAGCTTCTGGTTTAAAATGAGGGGTCCTTGGTGCTCTCTGAGCTTGCTTGTTTTCTTGCAGAGTTTTCATTACCCATACTAGGTAACATCATAAGTGTTAGTGACTGCAAGAAAACAAGCAAGTCAGAGAGCTCCAAAGATCCCTCGTGGGCTTTCTATGTGACTCCCCACTTCCAATTTGGTGCTATCTGCTACAGAATGAGGGAGGAGCAGCGCATTTTAGGGTACCTCTTTCCATTATAGATCTTCATAGAATGTCCCATGTTATATTTTCTTATTCTGTCACATTAAGTATTACATCCGGGTTTGCAGCTTTTGGAGGGGCTGAACTAACCTAGGATGTCAGATTATATATTTTGCAAAAAAAAACCCACCCAAAACCTTTTAATTTTATATGCAAAAATGAAAAGAAAAAATGAAGGCTATTGTCCTATATTCTAATTAAAATGAATCTTATCTATAGATTCATGTAATATATAATTAATTTACTAACATGTACATCAGTTCACTTAACAGTAAAAAGTAGGAAACTAAACATATACCAGTATTAATATGTGCAGTCCAGAATTTTGATTAGTTTCCCACTGGGCTCTGCAATAAACAAACTTAGGTTATTATACATACCATGTTTCCCCGAAAATAAGACCCTGTCTTATATTTTTTTGAACCTTTTTTTTTTTTTTTAAATAAGCTGTTAGCCTTATTGCCATGCACTCAAAAGCCCGATTGGGCATATTATCAGGGGGAAACAGGGTACAAAGAGCAAATTGTCTATACACAAATGTTTGTTTGTAACATAAAGTTATGATTAATCAGGCTTAAGTGGTGAACAGATTAGTGATTTCTATTGGCCTTCAGATCAGAGTGTCAAGGCTGTGGAAGAAGTACCATAGTAGAAGGAGAAAATTGGGGAAGAAGATACTGTATTGATTTGCTTTAGTCTTACAGGATACTCTAAAATAGTGAGGTCATGGTGAAGAAAAGGAAGAAAGTCATGAATAGAAAGTTTTCCATTCCTTTAGGTTTTCTTCCAGACCTGTATTGTCATCCAGAAATTATCCAGAAACTTTGAGTATGAATTTATGGATATAATAGAATGGCAGCCAAGAAAGCCATGTTCTTTCTATTAGCATAGCAGAGAGATAGCAGTTAAATGGTTGGGCTTTGTTGAAAAAGCTGCTTTAAAAGGTAGTCTTTTCAGCATGGTCTGATAAGTTTTAAAGAAGTGGAAGTTACACCTTGTAGGGACCGAATTGCCAGAAGCTAAAACAGATATATTTTTTCCAAAAATCCAATCTGGTTCTTCTATATGGTGGAATCCTCCCATGAGTCACCTGTTTCATGATCATTCATTCATTCATTCATAGTATATGGCTGCCTATTTCAAGAATATGGCTAACAACAGCAAAATAAAAACATAGTAAGAAATAAATGTAACACATTTTAAATTAAGATATAGCTTAGTGTGTCATAATTTGTTCTAGATTAATAAGTTTGATTCACTTTCATAACTCTACATTAGATACATTGCAAGTGGTTAATTTCTGAGAAGCTTTCTTCCCCATTGTAATAAAATTTATGGAAGTGGGAAGATATTTCCCCTTGATTTCACATGTTTAATTATCCACTTCTTAAAGAATGCACTGAGAATCACTGTTGTTCCCAACTTTTCTTCTGGCCTTTCTTGGTTAGTCTGCATTATCTAGAACAGGGGTCTCCAACTTTGGCAACTTTAAGACTTGTGGACTTCAATTCCCAGAGTTCCTCAGCCAGCTTTGCTGTTTAAATAGATTCTGATTCAAGGGTTGTGATTGTGGGACAAACATTTTCTATTCTCTACAATGGAGGAGATTATAGACATTCAATATAGGCTGTTCAAGAACACCTGATATTGTGTGGGTTTCAGATTGTTGTTGTTTTTTAATTATAAAATATTTAAATTAATCTATTTCTAGGCAGAATCCACGGGCTCTTTGATAAGGTACAACAGAGAAAGAAAAATTAAATTTGGTGTTAATTTTAGGTGGCATATTTGAGAAAAAAATAAGTACATCTAGTTCTCCACTTACAGCCACAATTGGGACTGGAATTTCCATTGTAACATAAGTGTGAGTATACGTAGTAAGTCACTTTCCCCCCAAGGTCCTAATTTTGAACAGTCGTTAAAGGAACGGTTGTAAATCAAGGATTACCTGTGTAAGCCAAATTAAATAATGTTAATTATTACTTGAGGGTCTGTTTATTCTATAAACAAACATAAAACTTTTCCCTCAAAAAATAAACCGTCATGAATATATGGTAAAATCTAAATATTGTGTCTTAATTTTTAGAGAACAAAATAAAAATAGTAGATATTAATTTTTATTTATTCATGAAAATTTATATGGCTGCCCAATTCATTCTCAGTGACTTTGAGTGGTTTACAAGGATAAATACGAAAACAATACAAAAAGCAATAACCCCTCCCCTTGGCAACAACGATCAAATGAGCCACTTAATGCGCTCCATATCACTCTGAAGTCCCCAGGCCCATTGGCAAAACCATGTCTTCAGAGTCTTGTGAAAGAGTGTCAAAGTGGAGCCCAATCTTATCTTAGCAGCAGTGGAATTCAAATTATTTTACTACCGATTCTATGAGCGTGGCTTGGTGGGCGTGGTGTGGCTTGGTGGGCATGGCAGGGGAAGGATACTGCAAAATCTCAATTCCCACCCCACTCTGGGGCCAGCCAGAGATGGTATTTGCTGGTTCTCCGAACTACTCAAAATTTCTGCTACCGGTTCTCCAGAACCTGTCAGAACCTGCTGAATTTCACCCCTGCTTAGCAGGTATATTAATATACTGAGGTCTTTTTTGCAACTGTCTTTAGTTTTGATGTTGAAATGCAAATTTAGTATTAAAATGTCTTTGGAACTGTAAAATGCCCCCTTTCAATTCTTCAACATTTTAACATTTTCGCTCTTCTTAGCCACTATGTTCCTCCTTTGCTATTCCTTTGACACAAGCTTTTATCCTTTTTAATTATTGTTGTTCTTCTTGTGCCATATCCGTCATTGGACGCTGGCGATCATGTTGGTTTTATCAACAGCCGCAGAAAAAAGTACTGTTGAGTTTTGTCCAAACCAGTCCCTGAGATTTTGAAGCCATGATGTTGAAGCCAAGGTTAATTATTGTTAGGGGATCCCAAATAATCAGGGATCAAGGTATAAGCATGAGGATCACCAAACCAATTAAAATTGGTTTTGTGTAAGTATGATTGAAGGCAAATCAACCGTTTTACTTGTCCTACATGGGAAAGGGATGGTTATTACCAAGACAGTCAAACTGATGCTATTTTGGTTGTATTATTAGTTTTACTTCTCAGCAGCACAACATTGCAAAATAGATTGGACTGCATTGGAGCATGATACCATTATTCATCTGATACTTACCACTTTTTGCAGCTCTCTGAGCATCTTTATCAAAGAGATAAATGTGACTTTAAATGTAGACTCAGATATAATTGTGCAATACCTGTAGAGTACTGTGACAAAAATAACCACATAATATTTTGAAATATGTACCGGTATGTGTTTTTCAGTCTCAGTTTTTTCTTTTTATAATTTTCTGTTTGGGTTTTAAACTATTGACTATAATCCAACTATATGAAGATGTTATTTTATGAAATGGACTATTGATTACATTAATCATGGAATGCAGTAACAAATGATTTTTTTTCTTTTTTTAGCCTGAAGTCTTTTCTAGCAGTTCTTCCTCTATTAAAGAGCCCCCACTTCTTTCAAATCATTCTTCTTTGCCCCAGCATAGTAGTGTTGCTCCTTTTTCATTGGAGGTAGAGAATTTCCTCAAACAATTCAACAAAAGTGCAGTTGCAGAGTCTACCAGTAAGGAAACTCAAGGCAGTGAGCCTGACTGGAGGCCATTTTCTGGTTCACATCAAAATACACTTCCTGCTGAACAAAACTCTGAAAATTTTTTAAAACAAAAAGAGCCTCATGAGTCAACATCAGAGTCTGTTGACCACCCTGGTGATTTCCTGCTTCCTCATGAAAGAGCCAGCCAGGATGGAAGTGGCTTTTCACGTATTCTGGGCATTTTGGGGGCTATGGCAGATTCTAATAATACGGAAGAAAAAAAAAGGAACAGTTTTCCTGATGACCTTGAGGATGAAGAGAAATTTCTTTATGGTGATGATGATGATAATGATTGTAATACCAGCTCTCCATCTACTCAAAAACTAACATTGAGTGATGGGAAGGAATCTGTAAGCCAAAAAGTAGGTTCTCTACCTCCTTCATCTGTAAAACCAGAATCATTAAATGAATCCAGACCAGAGTATGAGAAGATTCACAATTTGCTTAAAACTATTGGTCTTGACATTGGGGTGACCGAAATAGGTAAACTTGCTGCTCGTACTCAGGAACGTCTTCATGGGAAAAAATCATCTCGTTCACCTGATCGTTATTCAGGAGCTTCTTCCAAACCAGAAACGTGGGAGAGGCGTCGCAATCGCAGTGAAACTTATTCTCCAGAATCAAACCAGAAGCACACTCTCTCACCTACTGCTTCTTATTCATTATCTAAAGTTATACCCTCTGTTACAAAATCGGACCACAATACAAGCAAAATGTTAGGAAGAGATAATCCTGTTGACACAGTTGAGCAATCTGTTCCTCCACTATCTCTAATTCCATCAGCTCCACCATCTCTTCCTAATTTGACACCTACACCCACCTCTGTTTCCCAATACAGACTTTCACCCTTTTCACCTTTTCCTACACCACAATTACCACAAAACTATCCTCCTCCCACAATGGCTCCTCCTGGCTATGATGCATATGGACACTACATGGCTTATGCAGCTTCAGGCTGGCCCATGTATGCTCAGCAGACTGACCCTGGGCTTACAGATATGCATGGGCTTGTCACACTATCAGTGCCACCAAATCCAACACGGCCCAATCTTAGAGTTATTGAGACAGTTTCCACATCCAAAGGGACTCCTGATCTCAAAAGAGATGACTCTGTGCTTGTGCAAATCCCCACAGTAGCTCCTTATTCAAAATTACATTCTCCGTTCTCTCAACCTTCACTAAGAGGTTCCAAGGAAAGAATGTCTGATGAAAAAAATCGAGCTTCTAGGAAACAAAAGGTGGGTACTTTTTAATATATATATATATATAATTTAAATATATATAATTTAAAGGCCTAAAATGATGAACATCTGTGTATATTTTTCAATTGCACTAAATTTTCTGTTTAAATTTTGCTTACCTTATGGCTACTTGAAGACCATTTGAAAATCTAAGCTGCTCCTGAACACAGTAGCAGGCATAGTGGATGGTTAGTCATGATACTGCCATATTTCATCTCTGCTGTGAGAACTGCACTGGCTTCTGAATAGAAAGTTGGTCTCTTCCAATACAGATTGCTTATATTGCTTAGTGCTTTGCTATCTTAGGGAATTCCTTTCCTCAGAGTTCTATCTGTTCTACACAAACATCTAGGAAGGCCTGCTAAAGGTTTCCAGCTACCAGGAGGTATGGTGGAAAGTGTGCAACAATGGGAATTTTCTGCAAAAGTCCCACTTATTTGGAATATCTTAGCCCTTGAGATATTCCCAACCTCCTGGTATTCTGGAAGCAAGTAAATTTTTGATTCTTCCAGAAAATAACCAGCAGTGCCAATAAAATGTAGGTGCTTATGCTGGAATGTAAATTGATTAGATTGCATTTAATATTTTAATTATATTGTAATTCATATGTAAGCTCTGTAAACTTGGTTTGGTAAACAAACCTCATAAATGTGTTTCTAGTAGGAATATCCATAACATAAGAAACAAAATACTATTTTGAACCTGGAGCAAAAGTAAATGAAATGTTCTGTTGGAATGGTCAGATTGTTTGCTTTTTCTGAGAAAATAAAACTCAGCATGTTTTAAGTGTTTATTCCAACCTTATAAAAATACGTTCTGTTTTGAGCTTGAAATACTCAAGATGTTTTTATGAACAGAAACGTGCATTTTTTCTCTCTTTTATTATAGGGACAAAACAGAATATTTTGCTGTGGTATCAAAAGAGTTCATTTTATTTCAGCCTTGAAATATTTTGAGCTAAAAATGTTTTAGACCCTGATTTCAAGGGATAATTAGTATTTTAGAATGAAACAAACTAGATCAGAGCTCCCCAATCCCTGGGCTGTGGCTCACTACTAAATAGGCTGTGGCCTATTTAGAGCCAGGCCAGCATACACAGGTGTGCATAGCTCAACTTGTGCAATTCGACCTGCGCATGTGCGCACCAGCCCACCACTTGTGTGGCCTAATTCCCTTCCCCCTCCCCAGCTAGACCACCAAGCTGCAAATATAGGGGACCGCTGGACTATATCATAATCTTGGAAATATGTCAATTTATTTATTAAATGTATACACTGCCCAACTTGTTATCAAATGACCGGGCAGCTTACTAAATGATGAAAATAACAATATAAGATATTAAAACATTAAAATGAGAAATATTAACATTAAAATTAACAAATATTAGCTAAGGAAGAAACCAAACGTGGAGATGGGTTTTAAATGAATTAAATTCATGATGAAAAATTATTCTGTATTGTAATTTCCTTATATTGTTGCTTGCTTTTCATTCAGTAATGAAGTAAACCATTTAAAAATTGTAAAATTATGAATGCTTAACTCAAACATAATACAGTGGGTTATTTAATACACATTTTAAAAGTGCTTAAAATATTTGTACTGTTTTGGAATTGATTGATTCCAAACATGATTGCAGATATTCAGTCCATTAATTTCAATAGGTTTAAATACACTTTATCCTGCATGGCTTGTGACTTACTTAAAATTTACTTATAGGCCATTGTGCTTCCCAGCAGAAGATAGCTAATGCTAAAGAATTTTGATGTGATTCTTCACTGAAAAATAAACACAGATGCAACATATAACAAAAGAGATGATATCGCTGATAAAAGCTAAATTTGCACAATTATTCAAATGATTACTTGAAAGTGATTATTGAAGTCACTTGAATTCAAGATGCAATGTACATTACCACACTGATTTTTGCAATGTTGTTTTACCTTTTGCTAAGGAAGATGGTAGTTTATGCGGTTTTTTCCTTCAACACTTTTTTAGGTAGTAGAGGAAATTGAGAAGTTGAAAGCTGAACAAGAAGCACGGCAAAAAAAACTACATTATCTCAGAGCTGAATTAAACAGACTTTCGAAACAACAAGGTACTGTTTCTTCTCAATGCCCCATTTTTCCTGGGATGTTTTTGAATAGATATTATATAGTCAGCTGGATTAAATGGGTTATGTTTGCTTCTTTTCTATTATGCATCCCAGAATTTATTATATAGGCAACATTAGCTTGTTTTACACTTAGTGGTACACCCCTTGTGACATTTGGGTGAGCCATGATATTTAATAATGTTAATGATTACAATCATTTTACATTTGTGAACATAATTTTCTTGCCTTTTGTATTCAACCATTTTGTTTGGTTCAGGGGAATTGCTGCGGAAGAAACGGAGGGAGAAGGATGGACATAAAGACCCTTTGCTAATAGAAGTAAACCGACTGCAAGACAACATTGCAAAGGAAATAGCTCAGCTGAAGATGAATGCTGATGCTGCAGAGAAGAAACAATCTGAACTTGACAAGGTAGCCCAGATCCTGGGGATTAATATTTCTGAGAAATCCCGGAAACTATCTTCAGAAAGTAAAGACTCTTCAGAAAACGCAAGGATTCAGGAGAAAACTTCTGATCTAATCAAGGTAAATTCTATGTACCGATGCTAACTTATTTCAGCCTGTATGAAAGAAAGAACATTTTTTGCCATCTATATTTGTGTGTGTGTGTGTGTGTGTGTGAGAGAGAGAGAGAGAGAGAGAGAGAGAGAGAGCACGTGTGTGTGCACACACTGTGCCTTTGAGTCTGTGTTGACTGCCTGGACAATTCCCTGCAGAATTATTTGTAACATTGCAGAAATGGTTTTGCTATTGCCTCTTTCCTAAACCTGAGAAAGAGGGACTGGTCCAATTAATATAATAGACAGTCTTTGTACAAGATTTGAAATATCAGCCAGAATACTAAATACAAATGGAAGTGGGGAGTGTTACACATGTATTATTCTATCTATTTTGAGTATTGTGCATAGTACAATATAGAATCTTTCAATTATTCCTGATTTGATTAGACTCATATTACATTCCTACACATACATTGCATGCAAACCCCCCTCCAATGTATGCCTTGTGGCATGTACATTTAATTGATTGATTGCTTATATACTAGCCATTTAGACAATGTACCTGCATCTCAATGGAAGTTCTTTCTTGTTGATTGAACAGCATCTGAATCAGTAATTCCAGCTCACTGAAACAATGGAATTTTCATTGGCTTGACCAGTATATGATCTATAATGCAGTTGGTCTCTCTGTCTGTCTCTTACACACACAAAGACACAGTGTGTGTGTGTGTGTGTGTGTGTGTGTGTGTGTGTGTGTGTGATTTACTAAAATCTGGTCTTAAAGAATTCTCTTATTGTATACCTTATAGATGGTTTTTTTTAATGTAGGAATCAAAAACTAATAGTGACAGAATCAAGGGAAAAAGTCCTAAGCCTATGGAATCTTCTTCACAACCATTGCAAGGGACCAGTATTTATGACTACTATGATACAGGGAACCATTGGTGTAAAGATTGCAATACTACCTGTGGAACTATGTTTGATTTCTTCACACATATGCATAATAAGAAACATAGACAGGTATGTGTCTATTCATCAATTTGTCATTAATGTATATATGCTATAAATATATTTTTAATGGCAAAGAGTCCCATGCCAATTAAATATGCCTTTAAAAAGTTTGTTTGCTTGTTTTATTTAGCACGGTCACCAAATTTGTTATATTTACTTAAAACTGTCTTGCCTAGCAGCCAGTATTGGACTTCATTATTCAATCTATATTTATCAATACACTATGTCACTAAAGCCTAAACTCTTATGGAAAATAAAGTTTTGTGGCATCTTATGTGATATGTGAAATCTCTTGTTTTTTGATCGATGCACTTGGGAATAAATCCACTTATGTAGTATATTCTATAGTGTCTCTGCCATAAGCAAATTCAGAAAAGCTGCCATTTTAGAATAGAATAGAATTCTTTATTGGCCAGGTGTAATTGGACACACATAAGGAATTTGTTTCCAGTGCATAAGCTCTCAGTGTACATATAAACAAAAAGTGATAATCATAATCATAAAATGCAACCATCATAAATCATAGATACAACACTCAGTAAGTCATAGGATACTAAACAATCAACATAAGTCATAATAGGGTATTAAATAAAAATAATCAACAGAAATCATGAGATACAACAATAAAGTTATAGTCATAAGAATCTAAAGAAATAGGTAATAGGACAGATGAGAGGATAATAAGTAATACCTAGTAGGTGGTTTGACATCCTAGGGCATAGACAGTGTTGTGGGAATTAGTTGTTTAGCAGAGTTGTAGCATGGGTGGGAAAACTGTCTTTGTGTCTGGTTGTTTTGGTGTGCAATGCCCTATGTCATCTTGAGGGAAGAAGTTGAAACAGTTTATGTCCAGGATGTGAGGGGTCTATAGATATTTTCGCAGCCCTTTTCCTGACTTGTGCATTATACAGATCCTCAATGGAAGGCAGGCTGGTTGCAATCATAACTGTCCGGTGAAGTCTGTGTCTGTCTTGTTTGGTTGCTGTGCCAAACCAATGGTTATAGAGGTGCAAATGACAGACTCAATAATTCCTTTGTATCAGCAGCTCCTTGGGCAGTCTGAGCTTTTTGAGTTGGCGCAGGAAGAACATTCTTTGTTGTGCTTTTTTGATGATGTTTTTGATGTTAGGTGTTTATTTTAAGTCCTGAGATATTATAGAACCTAGAAACTTGAAGGTCTTACCATCAAAACTGTGTTGTCTAGTATTGTAAGAGGTGGTAGAATAGAAAGGCTTCTTCTAAAATCTATTATGTTTAGTTTTGCGTGTATTCAGTTCAAGACTATTCTGACTACATCATAGGGGAACTTTTTCAACTTCCCGTCAGTATGTAGATTCATCGACATCTCAAATGAGACCAGTCACAGAGGACTCTTTTGAGATGCAGTCATTGGTATAGAGAGAAAAGAGTAATGGAGAGAGCACACAGCCCTGGGTGGGTACCTGTTCTAATTGCATAGGTATCTGATGTGATTTTGCCTAGCTTCATCTGCTGCTTCCAATCTGTTAGAAACATTGTGATCCACTTACAAATGTTGTCGGGCATAGCTACCTGAGTTAGTTTAGTGAGAAGAATATCTGGAATGATGGTATTGAATGCTGAGCTGAAGTTGACATAAAGGACCCTTGCATAGGTCCTTGGATATTCAAGATGTGTGATTTGACTGCAGACTGTGAGATGATAGAGTACACACAAACTGATATGTTTTAACTTTTCATACTTCATTTGTAGTAAATTATAGTGGAGAGAGGGATAACAATTCTTCCACATACTGTATGCTGCTGATATCAATTTTTTTTTGACCAATCTTAACTTTGACCAAAAGCCAAGCCTCCTTTTCATGTATCAGTCTATATATTTTTGTCATTGTGCAAATAGACCCTGGATCCATATAACAGACCCTGGGCAGCAAAGACGCAAAATGAAACAAAGCAGGAAGTCACCAAACGAATTGACAAAATACCTGTCCCAGCCAAAGGTATGCTGTCTGTCTTACCTTTAGTTGCTCAAAGCACAGTGTCACAGGCCATTGTAATGTTAAGCAGTGTTCAACGTTGTTTGTTTGTTTATTATTTATTTATTTATCAAACTTAGTTGCCGCCCATCTCATGATTCTGGTGACTCTATTTAGATTTTTTCTAAATTTTAAGCAATTTTTTTTCTTGATTAATGCTTTACTTCAGAGTAAATAGAAGTAGAAAAGCAATTTGATCTCTACACTGGGTTGAAATAACTGTAGTAAGGAATGATGGACAAAAACAGGTTTTGATTTAAAATGTCAGATCAGATTATTCTAACAGGAATTGTGTTTAGGATCCATAGTATATTTTGCTGATAATATTTTAATTGTTGCTTTGTGCTTGCTAAAATTATATAGTTTCTTAATCTATAGAAATTTTTGTGACTGAATCTTGCTGTGGGGGGGGTGCATTTTAGGTTCTGAATTTCTTATCCCAGTCACTGGATATTACTGCCAACTCTGCAGTGAATTCTTTGGAGACCAGATATCAGCAGAACAACATGTCAAAAGTCATCTACATAATGAGAAATATAAGGTTAGTGTCCAGAATATTAGTTTCGTATACTTCATTGGTGCATATCATAATTAGTGCTCTGTCTTTTAAAAGCTATTTTGTTCCTCTTGACTTCTGTTAATGGCAAGGCAGGACAAAGCCACCTTTGGCATCTGTAGGTATAGGTGGGACATGATATTCTCTGATGCTAGGGAGTTATTGCCTGCAAGTGCAAACTGTGCTGAAAATTCAGAAATATGATTTAATATAAAGTAGGTTATAACTTTTGAATGTGGCTTTATTTCACTTTTTTAATATTTATTTTGCTCTCTGGCAATTTTGTCTTTTTTATTTTGTTAGAAATATCTCAATATTCTTAACTTAGTAGAAATTCAGAAAGTTTTTAATGCATGACTTGTGCTACTTAAAAGGTATAAATTCTGTCATCCCCCCTCCGCTGCCTCTTTTCCAGTAAATACAATTAATTCATCAGGTGGTGGAATAAAAAGGAGAATAAATTAAGAATCCATATTTATTCCAATGAATAATTGATGCATTAAGTAACAGTGCTGAAATGTTTCCTTTCATCCCGCAGAAACATGTGGATGAGAATCCTCTCTATGAAGAAAGACGGAATCTGGATCATCAGGCAGGATTGTCTGTGATTCAGGAAACTGAACGCAGGCTGAGACGGAAACTGTGTGAAAAACAAAAAGAGGAAAAAGATGAGAAGACAACAAAAACAGTAAAGAAAGAAGAAATAAAGAATATAAAAGAACTTGGAGAGGAGAATAATGAATATGAAATTAGTAAAAAGAAAGAAATCTCTAATGGTGAAAAATGTGGGATTCAACTTAAATTGAAGAAAGATGACAAAGAAATGGAGAAGGAAGAGAGAAAAGAGGAATCTGAAAAGGAGTCAAAACTAACCACTTTTGGAAAATTCAGTTGGAGAAAGAGTGAGAGAGATGAAAAAAATCAGGGGAAAGATACAGCTGGTTTTAAAGAAGAGAGCCCTGAGGAAGGTAAAGAAAGTAAGTCCCAATCTGGAAAGCAAAATTCAAAGCCCATTGCAATTAAGTTATCTGGAAAAACCGTCATTCCACATACAAGCCCCTGGACACCAGTTGTTTCAACTTCCTCGCAAACCAAAATCCGCCCCAATTTACCAATCCCAGTGATGGTTCTAAGGAAGACTGCAGTTACAACAGTAAGCAAGCCAGCACCCCTAAATACTTTTTTGTCGATAAAATCTTCTGGCACCACTGCCAAACCTCTGCCGGTTGTCAAAGAGGGAAATCCAGACATTGTTTTGGCACCAGATATTATATCAAAAGCATTTGGGGGAGAAGTAGTAGTTTTAAAGGGATCACAGGAGGATATAAAAGATACAAAGGAAGAAGCAGAGGAAGGCAAGCATGAAAGTGAGGCAAAGGCCGTGGAACATGCAAATGTAACGAAGGCCCAGGAGCATGCAGAGGTGGTGGCAAAAGCTCAGGCAAAAGCCAGGGAGCTTGCAGCAATGGTGAAAGAACAAGATGTCTCGCATGTGACAAAAGGAACTGAGCAATCTCTTGAGAGGCCACATAGGCGCCCTCCTCTACTGCCACTGCCTCCAGGACCACCATTGTCACTATCTGTACCACAGCCACCACCAATAGTATTTGCTCCTCAACCCCCTCCGCCACCAAAACAACTGGTTATCCTGGCAGATGATATGGCACCCGGTGTATCTGAGGATGATAAGAACATATTGGAAATGCCCATGTGTCCTCGCCCCTTGCCACCGCCAACTGTTTTTGGGGAGCATGTTAAAAAATTAAAGAAAAATAACTCTTCTCTGGCTGCAGGCAATGCTAAAGATCTGTATGACATTTTTTACAACAGTAGTGGAAGGAATCCAGCAGAAAGCAAGCTAGTGAATTCTGCAATTTCAGAAAAAGGAAAATTGAATCCTACCGAGAAGGAGAAAAATACAAGTCTACAGGTAAATTCCAAGCCAAGTTGTAATCCTTTTTCAGAAGAATCTCTTTGCAGTGTGTACACTTCCTCGTCTAGGAACTCAGAAACAGAGGAAGTAAAAGATGAGAAAATGATGACAACTGATGAAATTACTGAACTCAAAACCAGTGTGGAGAGGGACCTAGAAAATGTCTCCTTTTCAGATATACAGTCTACATTGTCAGAAGCAGATGATTTAGCAAGAAGTACCTCTTATCCATTCCATAATGAGGAAGAAGTGGGAATTCCTGTTCCATCTGAATTTAACAAGAAATCATCTAAACTTGAAAAAAATGAGTTAGCTGTGCAGATAGAAAAAATGAGCCCTCTTCCTTTGGATGACTTTAATGAGCTATCTGCCAGCCTTGAGACAGCAGAACATGACATTTCTAATGATGAGACTGTCACACAATTCTCAGAAATCTCTAAGGATCTTCCGGAAACTATATCTGATTCTGTGCAAAATGACAGTTATTCTATAGAATTACCAATTGATCTAAAACTAGACACTAAGGAATGCAATGGTGGGGAAAGTCCTCAGCCTTCAGAAGTCCAGTATTCAGATTCAGAGCTAAATAAAGTTGAATTAGACTCTTTCCTTACAAACAATGAACAAGAGGATTTGAATGGTTCTCAGTTAAAAGATGGTGAGGATTTCAGTGTAGTTAATGTTCTAGAATCTGAAGAGATTACAAATGAGAACTTTGTTAATGTAACAGCAATAATTACCACAGAAGAGAAACATGAACAAATCAGTCCATTCCCACTAAGCTATGAAACCAAGGAACTCCAAGTGGAAAAAACAGAAGTGTTGGATAGTATTTCTTCTACAAATGAAATTAAACCTAATTATGTGGAATTCATGTTTATAAAACATGATACACAAACATTTTCTGCCTCTGATTTGGAATTAAGTGGCACTGAAGAAAGAACAGCTGTAGAAACAGAAAGTACTGATTTTTCAACACTTCAGCCAGAAATGAGTCAAGAATCACTAGATCCTCTTCCAACAGAAATCCGTATTGGGCATCTTGGAGAGGTGACTCTTTCCTTCACAGATTTGAATACTGAAGTATTGAATACCTCAACAGCTGATAATTTTGACTTAAACAATACATATCCAGAACTTAGTTTTGAACAGTCTACTACTTTTTCCCTGGATTTGGAAAATAAAGGAATCTCCCCAAAATCTGATGAAACAAAGGCTATGGACTCTCCCAGCCTGAAACCAAATTTGGAATTAGAACCCATTGATTTCACTCTGGGAAATATTACAGTGGAACATGAAGTGGTGGATATTCTGCCAACTGTAATTTTAAATGAGGAGAATGCAGAGAGTCCAAAGTTAGAAGTGGTTGCACCTATTTGTTTAGAGTCCAGCAAAATGAGCGAGTTGGACACTGACCAACCAGTGCTTGAATCTGAGATAATTAATTTTGTTGCATTTACCTCTGATGATCAAGAGGATAAATTTTGCTCAGTAATTTCAGATGCAGCACATGTGGTGTCTTCTGCATCAAAGGGTGACATGACAGAAGTAAGTATGCCCCTTGATCAATTGCAGGATATGTCTTCTGTTTCCATGCCCCAACCCCCATTTAGTAGCAAAGGAGACACTTCTGATAAGCTGTTGTGGAGCTGTGGTGGGGAAAATGTACAAAACCAAACTGTGACATGCATGGAATCCATCCTTCCAAAACTAATGGAATCTGGAGAAGTGGGGGGTTCAGGTGACAGTGAATTGTACAGTCTCAAGAATCAGATGCAGACATCCATAGATAAACTAACAATGACAGAGGAAGAAAAGAATGATGATAAATGTGAAGTTAAAAATAAATTGGCTTCAGAAGTAACTGACAAATCTGCAGAGCACCTGGTAAGTACAGACAAAATTGTTCCAAATCTTTAAGCAACAATTGTTGAAATTTTGTAAATATAATACTTTAGTTTAATAAGTTGAAAATTTATAACTTGCAATAGTCTTTTGTCAAAAAAAAATCTAAAATTCTGACTAAAATGTAAACTGTATTGTATATATCTGATTGTGTAAAATATTTCTTTTTCAGTCTTGGACTTCCAGCCATTAAAAATGGATTTCTCATCCGTAGTATGTGTTTCGGCTATGGTTTGTTTGTTTTTTTAATTATTATTTCTGTAAAACTGTGACTACTTTTTACATTTTTCTTTGACTTTTTATGGTTTCTGATTTATACAGCTTTTGTAAATAACATTCCAAGGTGCAACACTGACAAGCGCAAGGACAGGTGTTCAGGACTTGAGAAAAAAAAGAAGGCTCTTGCTGAAGCATTTAAGCAGAAAGTTTCTTTGAAACATTTTGCATGTTTCATTGCACAAAATGTAAAATGCATGAAAAGTGTTCTGCATTTTTCATCATGCAGAAGATTGTTCTGCATTTTTCTCTTGTTATTATCTTGTTGAACTACACCTGTAATCAAGACTGTGATGCCATATTGTATAAAATCCTGTGTGGATGCCATCTCACTGAGCAAAGGAGAAATATCTATCAACTCACTTTTGGAGAAAGAAACTCTTTGGTAAGGCTGTGGCCCATCAATTGGACTCTGCATATTGAGGTCACTTGCATGATTTAAAAATCACATTTTATTTTACTACATTGTGGTACAGTAACTGTTTGTGTTAAATTGTTTAGCAGCTGCCTAACTCAGAAGAAATGGAAGATCTGAATTTTGCTCTCTGGATTGGATTTCCATCATATAACCAGACATTACATGCCTGAATGAATCCCTGAGCTACAAAAATACTGTTGTGTGAAGGTTTTCAGTTATACAACTTGTCAAGAAACGCAGTGATGTTTGCATGGATTTATCTAAAAGGTTATATCTGTAAATCTAAAATAAACCCATGATGATCTGCGACATTATAAATACTACTTCTGTGTCTTTTTTATGTCTACTTCTATAAATAGTGTTTGGATTCTGTGGTTGAGATAAAGCTGATGAAAATCTTCCTTACGTTTTTCATCTTTCAAATTCATCCGATCAGCTTCTTAAGAGAAAACATTGTTTAAACATTGCAAAGAATTATATACTTTCCGTTTTAAAATAAAACTTTAAAAGTAAATTTGCTTTGAATTTTAAATATACTGGTTCATCATAAAAGATCAGTGTGGATAGGAGATATGAAATACCTTGTAAATACAAGAAAAAATATACATCAGTGGAAATAAAATGGCAATATTAGAAATAATTTCTTGTGAATGTATAATCCCCTAAATTATGAAATGTTACTAAATCTACAGTTCTTTATTAACAACTTTCTTTTTGTCTTGACTCCTGGTACCAACATGGATAAGTCTTTGTAGTTTTCATAGCAACATTTTTGAAAAATGATTTGCCATTGACCTATTCCTAGGGCTAAGAGAGAAAGACTGGCCCAAAGTCTCCTAGCTGGCTTTATGCCTAAAGAATTCATAGTTTCGTAATTTCAAGACCAAGGAGAATTTAGACTCCCAGTTAGCCACCTGGGGTGATCAAAATAGCACATGGTAACCAACGATAGAAATTATCAGATGTAGGATAGCATAAAGTCAGAAATATAGCTAAGATGTAATTGTCTGTTTGCCTCAAGGTAACTAGGAATTACGTGGCCAGCTCTATTGGTTTAATTGTTCAATTGTTGAACTTGTCTGAATAAAATGTATTCATCTAATAAAATTTATATATCCTGCTCAATCCAGCAAGATTCAAAATAATTTATAAATTATAATAATGTAGCAATAATGATAGCAAAACAAAATTACAACATCAAGAGATGCTATGGCTTGCACCCCACATACTAGATCAACTTGTTAAGCATGCAATGTCAATAATTAAAGGGATGTACTGTTCATCTTTCACTGTTTTGTTGCATACTGCTGATGATTTAAGGCAGGATGTCAAACTCATGGACTCATGTTGTTGTCACATATCGTGACTTTTTTCTCCTTTGCTAAACTGGGGGTGGCCGTGGTTAGTGCATGATGTATCTGTGCCACAAGTTTGACACCCCTGGTTTAAGGGGTTGAGAAGCAACTTTAATATAAAATGTTATTCTAATATAATTATTACATTCCCTAGCATTGTCCTACCAAGGTACTAAATGTACAGTCTTCCTTCTCCCTTCAGTAACTTTTTGTAACTTTTGCAATAAGGCTCTGAAGCATATTAGATTAAGAGATGGCAACTGGCCCAAGGCTAGGCATTGAGCTTTATAGGGCCGTGATGGTGAACCTATGGGACACGTGCTACAGGTGGCACTTGTAGCCATATTGGTGGGCACGTGAGCTCAGCTCCAGCTAATTTTCGGGCCTTTTTGGCATACCAGAAGTAGGGAAACAGGCTGTTTCCTGCCTCCAGAGAACCTTGGGGGGTGTTGGAGAAGGCTTATTTTTCTCTCTCCCCAGCCTCCAGAGCCTTTCTAGGAGTTTGGGGAGGGCGAAAACGGCCTTCCCCACCCCCTGGAGCTCCTCCAGGTGGGACAGGAAGTTGGCAAACGGGATGTTTTTGGTCTCCGGACAGCCTCCGGAGGCCGTTTCCGCCCTCCCCAGACTCCTAGAAAGGCTCTGGAGGCTGGGGAGACCAAAAAACAGACCCAACGTGCCATCGTGTGCCAGGAGCGGGGGGCCCACGTAGAATTATGGGTGTAGGCACGCATGGGTGTAATACCCACCCACCCGCTCCTGGCACGGGATGGCAAAAAGGTTGGCCATCACTGTTTTGGGGTCTCCTCAGTCTCAGTCCAGGACTATATTCATTACATAACATCAGGTCTCATAATTTCTCTTATTCTGGATCAGGTTATTTTAGCAATCTCTCTTCAATATACAACAAAGCCCACTCATTAACCTTTACAAAAGTCATTAAGGTTTTGCTGCCTCCCCATGCACTTGAGTGGGAGTCCCCGTTTTGTTGTATGTTTGGTAGCCATTTTATAGTTTGTATTTATATATAGTCTAGTTTTTGTTTTATGGGTGTTTTTTATTTATTGTATGCTTTTATTATTTATGAGTTGGGAGGCCTTATACATCTTAAAAATAAATAATCCTGGCTAAGGTCTCTCAAGATTCTGGGTAGAATTCCTACGCATTCTATTATATATTATAAACAAGCAAGCAAGCTAGCTTCAAGAGGAAAACCATCATCCTTTAGTCCATAAACCAGGGATGAGTATAGTTATAAAGAAGTATGGATAATAAGCAGTAACTGCAGATATAAGGGTCAATGAGAAAAAACTAGAAATTTGTAAATATGAAATACCTTCAAATGGACAAGCAAATGTGGAAAAAAATAGTGTTGGTGGCAATTGGTGCTATATCAAAAGATTTGAGAAAGTGATTGGATACAATATGACTGGACAGAATCTCAGCTTATCAAGTACAAAAAAGTAACATTACTTGGAAGAGTACATATATTGAACAAAATCTAGATCCTTGGGAAGTATTCAATAGTTAAAAGTATCAAGTATGATCAGAACCATTGACTTAGACTACTTGTAAACATTTAAACTACAATTCTGTTGACATCACAATCAACATTATTTACAAACATTGTTGATTGTGATGTCAACAGAATTGTAGTTTAAACATTTACAAGTAGCCTAAATCAATTAGTATTGAAAACATGACAGATTTGATTCAGCATTTAATCGATAAGCTAATATTTAATAATTGGAAGATATTAACTTTGTATGCTAATGAAGAATGTGTGAAATTGTATAACAGGACAATCTTTAAAATGTTTTAGAAACTTCCAAGAACAATGCAAAAGAGAAATTATTGCTGTCTATTTGGGTAAGAACTGTGATTTTACAGATAATTTCTTGCATTTAAGAATATTTCTTTTGAATGTTGAAAATTTGCAGGGAGGGACTCTTGCTTTAAATATCTTAACAGAAATGAATGTAACTGCTTAAAATTCTTTAGCCCATTTTTTTCAAAATAGTTCTAGTGGCTGACTTCAAACAGGTGTTTCAAGATCACATTTTCTCACATGGAATCTGGATTATACTTTTCTGTAAATTCAATCTTGTATGACCTTAACTTTCAAAGTAACTAAACATGAAATGAAGTGGAGAAATCTTTTCCTCTTTCATTCATCTTGCACACATTCAACTTGAGCAGCTAAAGCAAAATGTTACCCCTCTGACAGCCAGCTTCAGCTACTTATACCTTTCTCCTTTATTGAAGTGGTTGAAGGTGCTAATTCCCCAAGGCCTGGCTTAAGGCACTGTTCATATTTTCCAAAGTGAAAAACCGCAGGAAGGCTCAGCTTCCAGAAAGTGAAGGGTGAAGGGCTCATTATCCACATTCTGGAGGGATTACCGTGACAAACTGATTTCCCTCGTTATTTTAAGTGTTAGGTCAGGTTGCAAATACTTTTAGAATGTGCAAACATGATCACGGAGATCTGCCACAAATGACAAGATACACATAGGCAGTGTTACTAATGTCACACAGTTTCAAGCAACAGATATATCTATACTTCTAACTTCTTTGGAACATTGTAGAAGATCAGGCTTTACTTGAGGCATCTCACTGTGAACTCTTATTCTTACTTATTCTTTCTGGACCATTATTGTTTTCTTGGATTGAGCCTGCTGCATGATTGTGTTATGGAAAATCCTATTATGGAAAATAAATTCTGTACAATGGTATCGCTCATCCTATATAGTGTTTTGAGAGAGGGAGAACTTTACAAAATAATGGTAGCTGGTACTAAATCTCTACATGCTGTGTTACATGCTGGGAAAAAATATCAAGCTATATGCATATCAGTCTTCATGTTAACAATGTTATTACTATTCAACAGGGTAAACACCTATGCTTGAGAAACTCTTAGAAGTGCGTAACAATCAACTGGTTGAAAATCACTGTAAATTGGAAAAAAAATAGCTGAAGAAATGCACATCAGAAGTCCTATATTACCCACTGAAGTAATGAACGTCTAAAATATGATTTCTCCCCCAAACATTTTTAAATTTTCACAGTAATAATTCAAAATATAAGAAGCTCAGGTTTCCAAGGCAATTTGACAAATCCGTATTCTGATGAATATGAGCATAAATACATAATTTTTCTGTACTGAAACTATACTGGAAACTTGTTTTCTTCATCAGTTTGTATTTATATTTCTCTACATTTTGTAGAAAATTAGATATTGAAAGGATTGTAGAAGTAAGAAAAATCTTTGAAGCAGTTATGGAATGTCATGCTCAGATTGTTCATTTTTATCATAGTATGTGCATTTAAATGCATTTAAACTTCCATCAATCTCAGTAATTGAAATTCATTTTTTTTAATTCAGAGAACTAGATTGATGAATCATCCTTTTTAGTTAGTAGCAATAATGTTTCATAATTAATATAAGGTAATTTTTGTTTTGGTTGAAATTTTCCTCTCAGTCTCAGACATAAATATAGCAGCTTTAATATTTATTTTTATTAATTATTATTTAAACTTTTATTCTGCCCATCTCACTAAGCTAATAATATAGTAATAGAACTGTGTATGTGTATGTAAAAACGTTTTAGAAAGTCATTGCAATAAAACACATTGATATTGCTAATTCTGTGGAATTTAGCAGTAACTCATGGAACTGAATATACTTAACTATCAGATTCATAATCTTAAAATAATTCTGTGGATTATCTGTGTGGATCAGATAATTCAGATCTGAACCTTCAGACAAGATCATTTGTAGGGATAGATGATGGGACTTCAGCCTAAATTGAAGGTAAGTTCAATTAAGGTCAATTTGAATAAATACTTCAGATAATAACATTCATACCATAGTATCTGCTTTTCTTTTAATCTTATGTTGATCTGTGAGAGGTTATATTCAGTAAAATTCTGCTTCTATGTAAGACATAGCTGTGGTGAAAGCAACACATTAGTTTTTCAAGAACTTTTATAGGACTAACGAATTGAAAGAATTGTAGGACCATGAGAAACCTTTACCTTGCCTGGCACTGACTGACAGACTAGACACACACACACACACACACACACACACACACACACGAAAGAAAGAAAGATGGATGATCAGGGAAGTGTGTGTATGTGTATATATATGGACCCACATATATATATGTGGACCCATTCCAGGCCCCTCTCTCTTGCTGGCCAACATGATATATACAATGATACAACAAAACAACATGATATATACAATGATACAACAAAAATAATTTGTACTATTCCTTTAATATTTGCTCAATGTAACATCTCAATTCATTTAAAAAAATCTTACTGCTAAATATTAGTAGCTTCAAATATTTCTAGAAAATACAGAAAAGATCTTGAAAAATAATGCAAAAGTGCAACTCAATTTATATAATATTCAAGATATACTTAATTCTTCTTTATTTTTTACTGAGACAGTTCTTAATTTTCTATGATTATTTGAATTGGTGGATTTTAATGGTATTAAGGTTTTGTTTTTATAATTTGATTTGATGCAGACATTCCCCCCCCCCCCGACATTACTTGTATGGGAGAACACATGGAGCAAAGTATTTTATATGAACTGTACATTAAGATAAATAGATGTAGAAATTGTCAGAAAATGTTTTATTGCCTGTTGCTAGAAACTTCAGTATGATTATAGAAATATGTTTATTGCTATGTCTTAAGTTCATTAAAATTATTATAAAATTACGTTGGTGCCTGGCTATTTTATCAACTGTTCTGTTTATGATTGTTGATAGCTCTTTGATAATTCAATAATTCAAGTTATCTTTTATAAAATATGTATGCTTCCCAAATCTGCAGCAATGAAATTTATATGGAGTGTGGCAAGGTGGCTAATACGACAATTACCTAAGTAATACTTTATGTATTGGAAACACAAAATACTTTATCTCTCATTTGTCTGTGAAAAACGTAGAGGAAATAGAAAGATCTTGAAATTTATTTCCCTCAGTTTCTGTCTTTATTCATAAAGATTCATAAAGATAACCCAGCAGAAATAATGGATGGGTGTCATTCTGCGTCCTGAGGTAGAAACAGTTATGCCTGAGATGAAACATATTAGCTGATTTGGAGCCCTGTTCAGGTTGCACATCAATTAGGTTGCTTGCATAGATGTGCCTACAATTGCTTTGGGTGGGATGGGTAGTGGGCGATTGAAAGCACTGTATTTCTGTGGTGGATACCAGCTTCCCTCTTATGTATCCATGTAGCACTTCAGCTATATTAATAAAGACTCAAACTTTTCAGTCAAGAAAAGCAAAGCCTTAAAAAAATCTGTATTTTGTGTAAAGCCTTGGAAGTAGTGCAATTTTTTTTTAGGATGGAGCTTACACTTTTTGGATTTAGTTTAAAATTAGAAATTTGTTAAATTTACAGGGCCACCACTCTGTGACTCTATGCAGCTTACAAACAAGCAAAAAATCAGTAACCTCTCAACCACCCTGGCAACAACATACAATCAAATGAACCGCTTATTTATGGATTTATAAAATTTATTTAACACCTATCATCTCCAATGACTGGTCGGATGGGCTCCATTCACTTAATGGGCTCCATCCCATACTGGGTTCCTCAGGCCTGTTGACAGAACCAGCTCTTCAGGTGTCCAAGTGGGAGCCAGTTTAAATTCTGAGGATGATGTTCCAAAGGGAGGCTCAGGAACAAGATCCTTCTGGGTCCCACCAGATTTACCTCCTTATGTGACAGGACTGGTAACATTCCTTGCTTCCCCACTCTAAATATCAGCAACGGCACAGGCAGACCTTGATGTTTGGTCCAACATTCAGGAACTATAGCTGGGTGTCACACCTGCCCCAGATGGTATACCAGATCTACAATTGCAATAACTATATTCTGATTAGCGTTGCCAAGCAAAGATGCACTTGGTTACACACACCCCCCTAGGAAACTTGACTGTTTTTTAACAAAATGTGTCCTTATTCTCAATTCATGTTATGTACTGCTAGGCAACTTTATTTATTTTTATTTTTTATTTTATTTTGTCACAACAATATATGTAGGTATCATACAAAAAGATTATATAGTATATAAACATGGTAAAGTATTCCAAGCACTGATGATTCTGTTACAGAAGTCATATTTTCTGCAATCTAGATTAAAGCGGTTGACATTAAGTTTAAATCTATTAGTTGCTCTAGTATTATTGCAATTAAAGCTGAAGTAGTCTTTGACAGGAAGGACATTACAATAGATGATTCTGTGAGTTAAACTAAGGTCTTGTTGAAGGCGACCGAGTTCCAAGTTTTCTAAGCCTAGGATTTCAAGTCTGGTGGGATAAGGTATTTTATTGCTTTCAGAGGAATGGAGAACTCTTCTTGTAAAGTATTTCTGGACACATTCAATTGTATTGATGTCAGAGATGTGGTGAGGGTTCCAAACAGGCGAGCTGTATTCCAGAATTGGTCTAGCAAATGTTTTATATGCTCTGGTTAGTAGTGTGGTGTTTTTGGAAAAGAAGCTACGCAAGATTAGGTTTACAACTCTTAGAGCTTTTTTTGCTAAGTAGTTGCAGTGGGCTTTGGCACTTAGATCATTTGACATGAAAACTCCAAGGTCTTTAACGGGATGGAGGTCGTCTGTAAGGTAATGTCCATCTAGTATGTTCTTAGTGTTTGGGTTCTTTTTTTCTATATGTAAGACTGAGCATTTGCTGGTTGAAATTTGGAGCTGCCAATTTTTAGACCAAGCGGTTAGATGATCAAGGTCGTTTTGAATGATAGAAGTATTGTCTGTGGTGTTAAATAGTTTGACTATTTAACTTCCACCACCCGTGGCATTTCCACTTTTAAAATATTTTGAAGGTGATCCTTAAGTTGAGAAATACTGAAAACAGGAAAGTTCTTTACAACTGATCAATGGGAGAGCACAAAAGAAGGCAATACATCTAGGCTTGCCAAGTTAATCTACCTTCCTGGGGCTATACAGATTTCTTAACCCCATTGCTTACAAAATATCTTTTGTAATAGCATTACTGTGTTGACACAGTGGCTAAAAATCTGTGGAAAATAGGAAGCCACTAGCAAGATAGGTGAACCAAAAGTTCCAGCCAGTAAAAAAAAAAAGGATCACTCACAAGCCCTATAAGATGATAATACTGTGCTGAAAAGAAAATACCACTCAATCTTCATTTTGGGCAATGACCAACAAAATAGACAACAGCCTGTTTTATAAGGAAATTCTTTATCAATCTCAATGTCTTTGCTCTGGTAGTAGATAGTGTTAGCCTCATTTTACTTGCTGAGTATACATGCAATGTGCATGATCAAATTCATCTAATCAAGTATATGACTCATGACTTATAAAAGATGTCCATATTTGTCCAGATGCATATTCTAAAAAATCTAAAAGACTATTTAGATATTAAGTAACAGTAACAAGAGTTGGAAGGGACCTTGGAGGTCATCTAGTCCAACTCTCTGCTCATGCAGGAAACCTAGGGATTCGAACCTCTGAACTTTACTGATCGACAAACTCAGCGTCTTAGCCACTAAGCCACCTAGTCCATTGATGAAAACTATCATGGATTTAAAACAGGAAAACATTTACTTTCTGGGCAAAGTAGATGTGCCATTATTGAAAGAAAATCTGTTTCATCAAGCAAAAATGTACTGCTGAATCCTGACAGGTTGGAACAATTACTGACTTAATTTTTCTTCTTGAGATAGAAGCAAAAATAAATGTTGTTTTTAACAGTATAAATCAGTTAAAAATATAATTTTTGATAGTTGGGGAAATATTCCAGATGCAGAACACAGAATGACATTAAATTATAAAAAGGCAAGTTGGAATAGAAAGTTACAGGTGGACTTTTTTTAATTAGATGTTTAAATCTCTCCCAAATACTTTAATTTTGGATTCCTGCATTGAGCAGATAGTTGAACTCGGCGGCTTAGCTCTCCTATTCCACCTCAATTCCTTTTTTTTCCCTTTCTTTTTGCAGTTAATCTTAGTATCGATCTATATTCAGATTTTGCTTTTCTATCACAAACGTGGCTAGCGTGATACGTTCAAAGCGCACCACCTAGTGGTAATAAAGGCACCTAAACTGAAATATAGCGTCGAGATAGTCCTCTGATCCCGCTTACTTTCACAAAAGTCCTCGATCGCACGAGGGAGCCAAAACGTGCTCCTGGCTCGAAAGGTTAATCGAGCCTCAAACCACCTCCGTTAAGGTTACAGAAGCAGCACCCGAATGGCATGCTGGGATTTGTAGTTTTCATCAAGAGAGCGACTATCGCTTTTGTAAGTACTTTTGTCACTTATGCCTCTACGTCATTCTTTCCTTTTCAGGCCTTAACGCTTTCCAACGTGGTCTCCTCGCAGATGCAAAAAAAAAAAAAAAAAAAAGGAATTCTTTGTATGGCTGTCCAGTGCTATGCCTGCTAGAATATTCCTAGCGTGCGTCGAGCCTGACTTTTTAACCCTCGGAGACAAAGGCAAAAATTTTCTCAAACTGGCACGTTCTAATCAAGCGAGGGGGAAAAAACAGCCGGCAAGTTTAGAACACGCAGAGCGCGACCTGTTTAAACCAGGCGTTTGCTTGGACGACCTTTCAAAGGCAGGTGCGAGGTCAGTTATGGGGGGGAGAGGGGGCTTTCCTTGTCTCCGCCCTTTCCCCCCCTCCCCTCCCCTCCTCTGACATGCCAACCCAGCAGCGTTCCGCGGCGTAGCAGCTGCGCAGGAGGTGGGTGCAGGCGCTGGGGAGGGGGGGTTGGGGGGGTGCAGGCGGGAGAGGGGGTGATGGAACCCCTTCCGCCCCCCCTCCCGCCTTTGCAGGGAAGGGGAGAAGGGAAGGTCTACTTCTGAATACAGCCCTGTATAGATAGCGAGGTTGTGTGGAACCGGGGTGGCGGCTTAATTTGGGGGTCACTGTAGCTGGAAAAGAGAGCCGGAATTCGGTGGGTCTCTCGTAGTACAAGGCGCTCAGAGTTCAGGTGGGGTAGATTTGCCCCTTATTCGGAGGGGGGGAGAAGGGAGGGAGGAGACGATGGAGGAAAAGGCTCATTCCACTCGGAGTCGGTTAGATTCATTGAATCTTTTTTTCTCTCTCTCTCCCCCCCCCCCCCAATCATTTGCAGGCTCCAGAGTTTACTTTTCGTTTTCCTTTTGTGTTCATTCTGAAGCCCCAGAATGGAGTTGGAACTCATGGAGAATGACATTTTAGAGTCACTTGAAGACCTCGGGTGAGTATCAGAAATATATATATATATTTATATATAATTGGATTTTTTTTATTCTTTCATAAAATCATTTTTGGCGGGTGGTTTTTTTAGCATGCTCTGCATCTCTTGGGGTGATCACAATGTCTTCTGAAGATATTCTCTTTTTCCTGGCACTTAATTCCCATTGGCTGTTTCCTCCTCTAATCAATCAACTTTAATTGCTGACTCTTCTTTGAAGTGTCTTCTGTTATTGGGGGGTGGGGGATGGGAGATTTCAGTTGGCTTTTTAACGAGATTTGCACCATATACAGGAAGATCCACTCGCTTCACTCCAGTTAATGATCTTGGAACACCTGATGGTAACTGAAATCAAGTTAGAATGGAACTAATCTAGATGGAAGACAGCTAGGAAGACTCCTTCTAAGGAAGGCAAAAAAAGTATATTTATGATGGCGGAGGAGGATCTCAGAATATACAGCTGCTGCCCAATATGCCCGAGAGAGTAGACTATATATGTTTAATCTGTCTAATATTACAAAATTATAATAAATCTTTGCAGAGAAAATCCGGAAACTTAAATAACTGTAGGGTTGACTTCCTGTGATCACAGCATCTGTTTTAGTAATATTTATAGTAAATATTCCTGAAGGTTTTAATCTTAGACTACTGAAAATAGTAGGGTGGTAATCTGTGATACAAATGTAATACTTTTGAGTCCTGTAGAGAATACGATGGTGTATGCACGTTTCTGCAGAAGATGTACACTTTAGAACTTGTAAGTAAACAAATATATACACAAGATTCAACAAAGTGCAGAAGATTATTACCATTATATGCAGGCTAGAGAGGAGCATCTGTAGCATCAGAATGGTGGGCAGGACCAGGTGATTAAAGCTCTACCTCCTGTGATGTACATTCAGTGCATACAATTCAGGTTGAAAAGAATGAGATTTCAATCAGTCACACTCACCAATTTGCAATCGTTGACTCTTGAAAATGCTTCTGATAGCACGTTGATGTGAGCAACATGTTGCAAAAATGTCTAGATCAGCTTTCCTAGCATAATGACTTCCAGATGTGTTTATGAGAACTACATCTAGGCAGCAATCAAACTGGGGAAGGTTGGATTGATAGTCTCCTCCAGTGGTGACTAGCAGGAGCTGAACAATCTTATAGTAATTTTAAAAATAGTAACAGAATAGTGTGGGAATTAGCATTCTCCTATTTTTGTGGCATATAAAAGTGTTGGTTAGAGTGCAGTACTGCAGGCTACTTCTGCTGACTGCCGGCTGCCTGCAATTTGGCAGTTTGAATCTTACCAGGCTCAAGGTTGACACAGCCTTCCATCCTTCCGAGGTGGGTAAAATGAGGACCCAAATTGTTGGGGACAATATGCTGACTCTGCAAACCACTTAGGGCAGTAAAAGCACTGTGAAGCAGTATATAAGTCTAAGTGCTATTACTATATAGTGGGAAACTGATGTTCAAACAGCTCTTGTGCTCACAGCTAGTACAATAGGGGTTATATATACACAGAAATGAGTTCTAAAATACATCATGCTGTGATAATTATTCAGTACACCTAAGGAAGCCGTATGAACAGATAAGATATCATGGTTATAGAAGTAGTTCTTGCTTGGCAATGGTAATTGGGACTGGAATTTCCATTGCTAAACAATGTCGTAAAGCACAATGTTATGAGACTACATCATTTAGTGACAGCAATGATTGTGATTTTTTTTTACTTCCTGCTGGCTTCCTCATTGACTTTGTTGTGGAAGCCAGCACAGAAGGTTGCAGATTGTGATCTCATGATCATAGGATGCTGCAGTGGTCAGAAATCCAGGCTCGTTGCCAACCACCCAGATCACAATCATGGGGGCCCTGCAACAGCTGGAACTTTGAGGACATGTTATAAGTACCACTTGTTTGGTGCCACCACTGTTCAAATGGTCACCGAAGGAGTGGTTTTTAAATGAGGACCATATATACTACAACATCACTATCTTAAGTGATGTTTTATTGCACTTTTATAATTCCTTTTCTCTGGAAACTGAAAGTTGCATCTATGGACTTCTCCCTTAGTTTTATCCTCACAGCAACATCTTTATGAGATAAGCTGAAAAAATGACTTAACCTCCCAAACTCTGAGATCTGTTGTTTAAAGGAGAGTTGAACTTGGATTTTCATGATTTAGGTCCAATGCTCAAATAATTACACTATACTAGTTTTGTTGAAATGATCTTTTTCTAGCTGTTGTAAACTGATCGAATCAGCAGTTTTGTATGATCACCAAAGACAAAAAGTGCCTAACAGATTTTTTTTTAAGAACCAGCAGTGATCTATTTTGCAGTACAAATCTTCAATCGTAACTAGAAGTAGGAAGTAATATTATAACCATTGTCCCAAAGATGCTTTTTCAAAAGGCAACTGGACTTTCTGGTTTTTCTTTGAAGAATGTTTTGCTTCTCATCCAAGAAGCTTCTTCAGCTCTGAGCTGAAAAAGCACCTTTGGGACAGCCATGACCTGGATGACTAAGAATCTCCATAGACATTATAACCATTGAGAATTGTCACATGTGTATGGACTTGGAATCTCAACGACACATTTTTAAAAAATCTATAATTAACCTAATATACCAGACTTAGCTGAGAGTTTATTATGGATGCATAAGAACAACAGTAATTTGGATGAGAGATGCTTTTAAAAAATATTTTTGTCTTAAATTTGAACCTTGAAATTTAATTACATTTTTATTAATAAATTGTCTATGACTTTCTATTATATATTGTTCTTAAATTTAAGCATTACATAAGAGTCTGTATGGAACATGACAATTTAATAAGCACATTAAAAGTATAAACACTTGCTTAAGATTTAGTAATATTTAGTAGCAACTTGAAGAGAAATCCATCCTTAACATTTTTTCACTGTGTTAAAATTATTTTTCAAAAGTGAGTTTTACAGTATTGCCACCAAAAATGAAAAACCATTCAACTTGATTGATAAGTTTCCAACATTGTCTATTTTAATATACTGAAGTAATATACAATCAATAGAATATCTAACACCATTTCCCCCCAGGTGTGACCAGAGAATTGGCATTTTTTTCCATCATTGCATAGTACAGGTCCTTGATACAAGGAGCTCAAAAAGTTAAAGAAATCAGGGTAGAACATCATTGAAATGAGGAAAAAGTAAATATGCATGTAATAGAACTTTGAATTTCATGGAGATGATATAAAATTTCTAAGCTCATTTATTTGGCAGGAAGTTTCCTTAAAATCAGTAATGATTATTTCCAATTACAACCAATTATAGGTTTGCAAGTTATGATCACTTGTTCAACTGTTTAAAATTATAACAGCTCTGAATGAGGGGGACTTTAAAGCTGGTCTGTGAAGTTGCAGCCATCACACAACCTCTATGATTGTGATCTGCATTCTTGGTGCCCAGCTTGCAATTACGACATTGCAGTGAGCCGTGGTGAAGTGATCGCGCCGTTTGCAAATTTCTACTTCCCACAAGGAACTCAATGGGGAAATGGGCAAGGAAAGGTGCAAATCGCTCCCATAAGTCACTCCTGTCACTTTTTCTCCTGAGGAGACTCCCACTATAGAGTATGAGATTGTAGAGGTCTCGTGTTCTATAACACCCCTCATCTGCCCATGATCCTTAGCACACAACCTCAGCACCCCCATCCACTAGCCTGCAGCCTTTGCTTAGCCACCAGTGCTTCCCACTGCCTGCCCACAGCTATCACCTTGCCCCTGCCCTCAACACTGGTCCCTGGCCCCCAGTCCCTAATGCTCCTTACCTGTCTTACTCCTCCTTCTTCCTGCTTAATGATCTGTATATCCCCGGGGTTATGATGGCAAGTGTGACTGCTGGGATTGTCTAGCTCAGGGGTCTCCAACCTTGGCAACTTTAAGACTTGTGGATTTCAACTCACAGAATTCCTCAGCCAGCTTTGCTGGCTGAGTAATTCTGGGAGTTGAAGTCCACAAGTCTTACAGTTACCAAGGTTGAAGACCCCTGGTCTAGCTAAGCTATGGAGTCATGTGATGGCATGCTTTATGACTGCATCCCTAGTGACCACAGTCCTGGTCCAAATTGCTGGCGCAATCCAAGGACTATCTGTATTGTAATTTCTGTTAATATATATACAATAAATTGAGTATCCTATACATTGCATAAGGGATTTGAGATATCATGTGTTTGTTTTGTTTATTAGTTACAAAGGTCCATTGTTAGAAGATGGAGCTCTGACCCTGGCAGCTTCTGGTGGAGCCACTTCCCCTGAATATACCAAACTCTGTGCTTGGTTGGTTTCAGAGCTGAGACTGTTTTGCAAACTAGAGGAAAATGTACAAGCAACTAACAGTGAGTAATCGGGATCCCAGCATCATTTATACAGTTTTGTCATTCTTACTAATCCTGACATTTATTATGTATCTCCTTCGGTATTAATGTAACAGTTTTTGTACCTTTGTGATAAAATAACTATTAAGCTAATAAGAATAGTCCCATTTATGTGCATATATTTATTAAGAATACCAAAAAAAGTTAGTTTACTATTGAATCATTCCTTTTTTTCCTCTCCTTGTTCACAATGCATTATAGTTTTTAATTTTATTGGAAAACTTTATTATTTGTGTTTTCAAGAAAAGTGATGCAATTTAAACTTCATTAATCAATGTTGACTATTTGTTTGGACATTTAAGAGATGTTTTTATAACCTCACAATGTCTATGTCTTAAGGTCCAAGTGAAGCAGATGAGTTCCAGCTAGAAGTTAGTGGGTTACTAGGTGAAATGAATTGTCCTTATACAACACTAACATCAGGAGACGTCACCAAGCGCCTTCTCAATCAAAAAAACTGCCTCCTGCTCCTCAGTAAGTGAAATGAAACTTCAGAAAACAATAAAAAATGAAGAAAATAATTATATAGGTAGTATAGTATTCTGCAAACAGTGGTAACCATTAAGCCACTTTTGATTTTTAGAATCACAGGAAGGGATTAATGGTAATTGGAGAGACACTGAAATTGGATATGTTGAAGCACCAGCTTCAAGTCCTATCGGTAATGCATCCATGGAATAATGTAGTAGATTAAATTTTTTGAATTTTTGTTTAATTAGGAACAGGACAGTCCTGCTTGTGCTGTTGTTGATTGAGTTTGGTTCCTTTGGTCTGTAGACACATCAATGTTTTGCTGTTCATATTACGTAAGAACCTAGATTTATACCTTGCTGGAAAAGAAATAATTTACCACTAAGATTGTGTACTATCCTGATTTTTTAGTTGTTCTTTTTCATAGGATGGAATAACATTAACCAATAATATTTGAGTACCACTGTGCCATATCCTAGTAAACCAGAAGTCATGTAGCTACAGAATTGGCTGTTGATTCAAAATAAGCATATTTTCCCTTGCTTGTTAGGAATAAAATTTGCTGGCAAGATGATCTGCCTTGCCAGTTAAAAGAAATTCACAGGTGATGTTATGAAAGAGAAGGTTTTTCTGCAAGGCTATTGCTCATTAGTCATCGTTTTGGTGGTTTAGATTATAAACTGTGCTTGAACACAAATTTGTATGGTTAGTTTATGAAAAATACATGAAAATAAATTTCCATTTTAGCTATGTGATCTACACTTTGTTTAATTTTCCTTAATATTATATGAATAATGCCATGTTCTGACTCAATAATTAATTCTTCTCTGCTCTAGCCAGGGTTGTTACTGGCTATGGATTTATCTTTAGGTCATCCTATTTAAGGCTGTTCTTTTATTTAATCATTTGTCACAATGTAGCGTGTAAAATTATATTCTTGGCTTAAAATAAGTGATAGTTTTAAAAATGATCTCTGCTGTACTGAATGGTAACTTTTCATCTTTCAGCATACCTCATCTCAGAATTAGAAGCTGCTAAAATGTTGTATGTGAATGCTCCCCCGAAAAAAACTCAGGAAGGTACTGGTAGTGAAGTATTTCAGGAATTAAAAGGCATATGCATTGCTTTAGGCATGTCAAAGCCCCCAGCCAACATAACAATGCTCCAGTTCTTCAGTGGAATAGAAAAAAAGGTAAGATACTAAAGGTTTGAATATACAGTAACTTTCTAGTGCATAGGTAGTGATTACTGTGGCATATTATTATGGAAAGGTAATTAAAATAGGCACAAAGTAAGCCTTCTTGGGAATGGGAATAGCTGTGACAATTGTAGCAATATTACCAAAAAGATCATCTTTCTATAATTATTTTTAACTGGCAGAGATATCAAAAAAGACTATCCCACTGTATGCCCAGTTTGGCTTGTAGAACATGGTGTTCAGGTGCTATGAATTTTTGGTAATCTAATGCAGGAGTCTCTCACGTTTCCCCCCAGAATTGCTTAAAATCAAAAATGTTTTTCTGATGGTTTAAAAATATATTGATGTAAAAAACAACAACACATGAGCCCTCCGTGGTCCTACAACTTTCAAAATCCATAGGAGAGGCTTACATTTATAATGCCAACCAAAATGATACAAACATTGAGTTCTTCAGAATCCTCCAGTTTGGTGTTGATCCATGTGAGAAAGTGTAATGACTATCTTCATTATATTAATTTTATATTTTATTTAATTTTATAATAGAAAATGAAAAGAAGTAGTAAACAATTATGTTAGGCGCTGTTAGATGCTTGGCAGATTTCATATTATACTTAAGATTGCTGGAATAAAGAAGCTATTACCTATTTTTGAATACTATTAACTTTCTCCTTAAATGTTAAGTTTTGCTGTGCTACATGATGTGTTAACAATGGTACTGACATGCTATGGATTTTATATCATTCTTTTTACTTTATTTTGATTTCATACATTTTAATTTAGTTTTTAAAACATTGCAATAGATACCTATTCTTTTCTCAATACAGTTCCTGTATTGTACGATGCAATTGTTAAAAAAAAATGTCACATAGAATTCTTTAAAATATAGTAGCAGTTCCATTTGTAAGCAGAGTGGTGGTGGTAATTCCTTCTCTGCTCCTGCAGCCCACCCTTCTTCTCAAAATAATGGAAGATTGGGTGATCATCTGGAATAATTGTTGGGAGAGGAATGGGGTTGAAAAGATAAGATGTCCTTGAACAAACCTTGTCCTGTATTATGTTGATTATGCATAGATTTGAAACACAAATTTGAATATCTGCATATTTATGCTTTTTATCTATATAATCCACTAATACAATTTATTTTGTTACAGTTAAAAGAAACATTAGCAAAGGTCCCTTCAAATCATGTAGGAAAACCTTTATTGTCGAAACCATTGGGTCCAGTCCATTGGGTAAGGATTTGCTTATAAATCTCACTACTGGTATTAATTCTTTTCATTGGCACTGGTTGTGTACTTAATCTGTATTAAAACAACAAAGCATGTGATTTTTTTTTTAAATTGACTTTATAGTCAGAATTCCTTGGACATTGGGCTGAGGGAGGAGTTGGGGATATAACAGCTAGTAAGGGTCCTATATGTTATGGAATTGTGTGAATATTTTTCCAGATATGACCTTTGGAATATTATTTAACTTCTCTATTGTTTAAATTCTGGTTAGCTGCCCAAAATCATGTATATTTGGATGTTTATTATTTCCCATAATAATTCTTTGAATTGAACAACAGATTGAATTGTTCATGGTGTTTTAGATATTTTTTATAAGGTGAATTATTATTCAAATAATTTTTACATTTTTTTGTCTAGAAGACACAAAATAAGCTAAATGTTGGAAAAAACAGCTTAGAAAAATAATACTGATTGTTGTCAGATTTAAAACATAGTTTAGGACAGTGGTATCTAAACTTGGCTTAACATTTATGGACTTCAACTCCCAGAATTCCCCAGTCAGTTCACAACTTCTAATTGCCAAGGTTGGATATCCCTGGTTTAGAACCTCTAGAGCAATCAGACCCATGATAGGACACAGAGTTGGCCCTTGGGCTGTTCCAGAGGACCAGCCCCTGCTGCCCCGAGCCTGGCCACGTTCAACCAGTTGGCCGCGACAACCAGGCCACACCCACCCCAGCCCCCCAAGGGCAACAAAATCCAAACGTGTCCCACAAAGGGATTGAATTTGTCACCCCTGCTTTAGAGGTTCTCTGGAGTTTGTGCCCTACTGAATCTTATTCTGTTCTTTGTTTATCAAAGAAAACAGGAATTGTAACACACACACACACACACACACACACACACACACACAGAATCTGTTATTATGGGGATGAGTGCGATTGATACTTTTGCCTGAGTGATCCAATATATTTCTTTGAGGTATTATTTGAACTGAATCTGTAATACAAGGTTCTGAGAGATTCCAGCATACGTGTGAATTTTCATTTCAGGAAAAAATCGAAGCTATTAATCAAGCCATAGCCAATGAATATGAAGTTCGGAGAAAATTATTAGTGAAACGTCTGGATGTAACTGTACAGTCATTCGGATGGTCAGATCGAGCAAAGGTATAGTTTTATTTCTGTAGTCAAATTGTTTTTTTGAAAGTGTATTTGTCTGTAGTTAGACAACACCTATCTTTTGTAATTAACTCCTTTCAGTCAGGATTTAGGCCTGGTTATGGGGCAGAAATGGCATTGCTCTCGCTTGTCGATGATCTCTGTTAAGAGAGGGATAGAGGTAATGCAACCATGCTCGCTCTTCTTGACTGTCCAGAGCTGCGTGCAAGCCGTGGGCTGGACACGCCTAGTCTAAGGCTTTGAGGGCCCATTTATGGAAGTTCTTCTGTGCATATGGCCTGAATTTGAATCTATGGCACATCAATAATAATTATTTTATGCTGAATACATAGATCTTCCACAAGAATAAGGAATTTAGGAGAAAGTGTTTTACAATGAATGGGAGAAAAGCTGAAGTAATCCGAACGTAAGCTTTTAACATTATCATGTGATTTATATACATTAATTATATATTTTATATGCGGCCCAAAACAATTTCTCTTCACTCAGTGTAGCCAGGCAAATTGAAAGGTCGGCCACCCGTGGCGTAGACCAGGGGTGTCAAACTCGATTTCATTGAGGGCTGCATCAGGGTTTTGTTTGACCTTGGGGGAGCGGAGTGGGCGTGGCTGGGGGGGCATGGCCAGCTCACCATCACTCATATCGGGGGCGTCTGTGGTGGCCTGAGCACTCTGCAAAAGAAAACGGATTTCTGAGTTCCGTTTTTGGCTGTGATGGCCTCCTGCAACCATCTGCCAGCGAAAACAGAACTATTTTCGCTGGCAGAGGCAATGTGGGCCAGTCCATTGCTGTTTCCAAGGTGGCCCCGCGGGCCAGATTTAAGCACGCTGCAGACCAGATCTGGTTCCGAGGCCTTGAGTTTGACACTCCTGTCTTAGACCATCAGAGGACACAATGCTTTTCAGTAAAAGTACTAATTGTTACAGCCTTCTTTCCAATCCTGCTCACACTCATTACTGATAATAAACTTAGAAAATAAAATCCATTTCATTTGGCATATATTTTTGAACATAGATTTTGAGCATAGATCTGGAACGGAAAGATCAAGCAGCTATGGTTAAGTAGGATATAAGGTATGTAAAGTAGGAGGAGAAAGGAGAAGAAAAAATATGTCTTCAGAATCTTAGGCTTCTTTATTTGTTGCAGGATAGATTCTTTTTCCAAGATACCCTGTTTCCCCCAAAATATCCCCTGATAATAAGCCCAGTCGGGCTTTTGAGCACATGACAATAAGGCCAAGCGCTTATTTCAGTGTTCAAAAAAATATAAGACAGAGTCTTATTTTTGGGGAAACATGGTAGATTTTTCATAACTTTCAGTGACTGTACCTCTGCTAAAACCAGGGTGTAGGAACTACTGGTTGTCATGGAAATAAGATTTTAAACTAAAATGGCTATCAAGTCTATTGACAAAAGGTAGGGGGGAATTGTATTCCAAATTTAAAAGATACTTGTATATACAATGTCCCAACCAGGAGACAGGGTAAGTCTTACTTTATCCTTCTCTGATTGAATGTATTAAATGAACTTGATTTGATAGAGTTCTAGGTCAGCATATCTAAAAGCACCAGGTAGGAGACGTTAGACAGTTTATAATTTATACATTGTTATTTAGGCTGTTCACATAATATATAACAAAGCATTTCACCAACCTAAGTATGGTTGGTGAAACAAAGAAGAAACAGGAAAAATTTCAGCATCGGATAACCCAATGTGGTCAGAAAGTTTATTGTTTCATTATATACTACTTCATGAGTAAATATAGCCATTGTTATAAAAATTTGTCACATGTTGTTTCAACATAAGCCTATATGCTTAATAATTGTTTAACTGAGTATTTCATATAATTGACTCTCTTCACTTCTCTCTCTCTCTCTCTCTGTGTGTGTGTGTTTGTGTGTTTGTGTGTGTAATAGAGCCAAACAGAGAAATTGGCTAAAGTCTATCAGCCAAAGCGTGCCATCTTATCTGCTAAATGTGCTATATCTGTTGCACACCTCTTGGCAGCTCGGCAGGATTTATCAAAGATAATGAGGACTAGCAGTGGCTCTATCAGAGAGAAGACTGCATGTGCCATTAATAAGGTACCTGTGTTGTTCAGATGATGTTTTTTTTTAAATTTGTACGTATCTGTGTTTGTTAAGGAATTGCACTGGAAAAAAATTGTACTCATGCAAAATTTCATTATTTTCTGTGCATATATGAACATTGAGCTTCCAGCCTTTTCCTAGTTCCTATTACCAAAATCCATCCTTCCTTCCTTCCTTCCTTCCTTCCTTCCTTCCTTCCTTCCTTCCTTCCTTCCTTCCTTCCTTCCTTCCTTCCTTCCTTCCTTCCTTCCTTCCTTCCTTTCTCTAGGATTTATGACATTATCATATCAGAGCTGACTTCTCTGAGCTGGAAATGATCGGTCCTTAATGGCAATTGGTTTATGTCTTTATACTTGTTTGTAAAAGCAAGGTTTGAGTTTGTAAGCAAAACTAACGTAGTCATACTTGTACTGATGTACCAGCTAGCAAGCTAGTTCATAAAAAAATAATGTAATGCTTGATTACAGATGTACTCAGGGATGTAAAAATGCTTGCAGTAAATAATCTGTAACAGATACTGTAGATTACATCTGACATTAGAAAGGAGTAAATGCCAGGTTCGTTCCACTGAAGGATTTATTTGATACCTTTGGAAGCTGTATACATAGCCCAGTCTATTTTTGTACTCTATCGATCAGTTGAAGGCTATTTTTCCTTCAGAGATTAAAAACATATGTAATATTATTTAGAGTTTCAGACTTAGAGCTTCGCATAACAAAATCACACAGTTTGAATTGAGCTGTATTGTAAATTCATGATTGTGATTATGATATTCTTTAAATCCTAACTTTCCCCAAAATTTATTACTGTTCTGTGCACGAAAAATCCACATTGTGGCTTGACAATTTGTTTAGATTGATTGAAGAGGGTCACAATCTAGTCAAACCAAAATTGGAATATTTTGGTTTTCAGCCAAGACAAAATCTGGAAGGATATTACAGGGTGCTAATAGAATGAGTAGGCAAGACTGGTGGATCTTTCTTCCCCTCTTCTGCATGCCTGTATCCTAACATACCTGATAATATTCCCAGGGGTATCCTTCCCTTTCTCTCCCCTTTACCTCCCTGCCCCTTAATTGAAGCATAGTATACTCAACTGGCTAGTCTGTGCTTGGAACAGTTTGGCTATAAAATATTTTCCACATGCTTACAATCTTTCTCTTTGGAAGCTTCTTTTCCCTTGCTAAATCATCAGTTTGTATTTTTCATTGCAATGTTTTATGGTTTTTTTTTCCTTACATGGACTCAAATTTACATATATTTTTTTAAAAAAGAAAATGATATTTTGGCATACTTTTTCATTTACTTTTCTGCCATATTTGGTTTTGTTTCTTTTTAGGTTCTTATGGGCCGAGTGCCTGACCGAGGTGGGAGACCCAATGAAATCGAACCACCTCCACCCGAGATGCCTCCATGGCAGAAAAGGCAAGATGGTCCTCAACAACAAAGTGGTGGGGGCAGAGGTGGAAGAGGTGGCTATGAGTCATCGTATGGAGGACGTGGAGGCTATGACCAAGGGAGTCATGACCGAGGAGGCCGAGGAGGATATGACCAAGGAAGTTATGAAAGAGGAAGTCGAGGAGGGTATGACTCATCATATGGAAACCGAGGAAGTCATGAACATGGGGGTCATGAACGAGGCCGTGGACGTGGTGGCTATGACCATGGTGGCAGAGGGGGAGGAAGAGGAGGCAAACCTCAAGGTGGCTGGACCGATGGTGGAGGAAGTGGCTATCAAGATCTCTATAGGGATAATAATTACAGAGATTCCGGATTTCAAACTGGTGGTTACCATGGTGGTGGCAGCGGAGGTGGCTACCAAGGAGGCGGATATGGTGGTTACCAGTCATATTCAGGAAGTGGATATCAAGGTGGAAGTGGCACCTATCAACAAGACAACAGATATCAAGACGGGCACACCGGTGATCGAGGTGGAGGTCGTGGAGGAGGGCGAGGTGGCCGTGGAGGCCGTGGCAACCGAGGGCAAGGAGGTGGCTGGGGAGGAAGAGGTGCACAGAACATTAATCAGGGGGGTCAGTTTGAGCAGCATTTCCAGCAAGGGGGGTATCAGTACAATCAATCTGGATTTGGACAAGGAAGACACTTCACAAGTTGAGGCTATAAAAGTTTCTCAATTGGCAGAGCTCATGTAATAGTAGTCTGCTTATTTTTTCTTTTTGACTTAATATCAGTCGAGATGTCAGGCTGACCTTTCAAACTATTTGTGCATACATGAAAATATGGGTACACTGCCCAAGTCTGAATGCAGTTTTCCTCTCCAGGACTGAGAACTTTAATACAGCAGTCGAGGTTCTATATCTTAGTAAACTGGAGATTCAGAATGCATGGGGTGTTCATGCAAGTAATAGGAGAACCAGGATGCCTATCTTTTTACATGGACTTGTTTTTTCCCCCATGTAAACCCTTCTCTTATTTATATACCATATTGGATTGCTGACTTCAGATCTATACTGTAATGCTGCACATCTGTGTAGTTAGCTGTGCATAAGTCCAGTTAAGTCAGATGGATTTAAGCATTTTAACTATGCAAGAATTGCAGCCTTCTTTGCAAGGTCCTGGATTTATTATATGAGCTCTACTGCTGGTAACTTATTCAAGTAGCCTTATTGCTCTGACTGAAAACACATGTCAAATCAAATGTCCTGACACTCAATGCCATGCAAAATCATAGTTAGTCAAGCTAAGTTGTTAAGAGAGACTAGAAATAGCCCCATGCTTCCCCATATGTCCACCTTGCTCTCATCGATTACAAACCAGTTGGTCGCCTGATCAGCCTAACTTTTACTTGAAACTAGCTAGCAGTAATGGCAGCCTGGAACCATTTTTTATGCACTAATTAAAACCACTCGACCTGAAACGCAGAATTGGTTTCATTTTGTCATCTAACTTGAGATGAAATGCCCTTCTGCTCAGTTTGTTACATTTTTCTTCACTAAAAGTTGCATTAGTGCGCCTTGCCTTTATTTTTTTTTGGTTTATTTGCAAATAGAAATATTGTCAAGCTGTGAAAGAAAATGGCTGAAGGTGTGCTCTTGTAAAAGGTGAGCAATAAAAAAAATATCTGTTCTCTCTTTGGTTTATTGGTCCTTAACATTACAAAAATAAATGGCTTTGTTTCTTTAACGTGAGGTGGAAGAAGCATCTTAAGACTGTAAAAGAGAATTGGATTGATGGACAGTTCTGCAGTAAACAGAACTGGAGATGGGAAGAAGATGAGAAGCGTTCTCATCCAGCAGTAACTGATTGTGCTCTATTATTGATACTAAATTACTTCTGGCAGAGCAATTTTAGAAAGCTGTGAAAATGGGAATGGCAGAAGAAACACACTTAACCCACTTTTAAGTATATTGGTTCACTTTACAGGGGCACCAACTAATTTTTCGTCCAGGTTTATATTGCATTCTTTGATTCATCAAGCCCATTTGTTCCACTTCACAGTTACCAAATAGGTGCTAAAACTGTATTGAGAATTCTGGTCACTAGATTCTGAAAATAAGATATTTATAGCTCAGTAAAATAGTTCCTAAAAGCTCTGGTATTTGCAGCATAAAAATCTCGGTTTTAAAAATCTCCACTAGGTGCTGCTCCTGATTCACAACTCAAAAAAATATCTAATTCTTTAATCACCGAATTAGAAGACGGTGTTCCATATTACATGTAGAAAGTCCTGCATATATGTCTTTAAATTTTTGTGGCAACTTTTTTTTTTTTTAAAGGCTTCTGTGCATGGTGCCAATAGTGCAAATAACATTCCAAGTAGTTTGGTATCTTGGAAAGCTTTGCTGAATTTCCTGAAAATTACTACCACTTAAAATGGGTGGAGACACTGTTTTTAGAGATCTATAAACATATTAGGGGAATCAAAAACATGTAACAGTGAATTAACAGCTTGTACATTGTATTGTACATACTGACCAATATGTCAACATATAAGAATTACAGAACAGCTAGCACAGGCGGGCAATGCTTGCATAAGATATTCAGTCTATATAGGAACTATGATGGCATAAAATCTTGACGGGAAGAAATCTGCTATGCGAAAGTAACAAAAATTATTCAAAAATTATGGAGCTCAATTGATCTTTAAGCAGTTTTTCAAGTCTTTGTTTTGTATGTACAGGTAGTCCTCGACTTACAACCACAATTGAGCCCAAAATTTCTATTGTTAAGTGAGACATTTGTTAAGTGAGTTTTGCCTCCTTTTACAACATTTCTTGCCTTCATTGTTAAGTGAATCAATTTAACAGCTGTTAAAATTGGTAACATGGTTGTTAAGTGAACCTGGCTTACCCATTGAATTTGCTTGTCAGAAGGTCGCAAAAAGGATCACATGACCCCCGGGACAGTGCAACCGTCATAAATATGAGTCACTTGCAAAGTGTTTGAATTTTGATCACATGACCATGGGGATGCTGCAAATGTTGCAAGTGTGAAAAATGGTCACTTTTATCAGTACCATTGTAACTTTGAGCGATCACTAAATGAACTTGTAATTTGAGGACCATCTGTACTAAAATAATCAGGCTCAAAAAAAACAACAACCCTGTGTTGTTTGTCTGTCATTGACTGCACTTTCTTGATAACATCATAGAAAGGCTCTATTGAGGGCTTTCCTTGACTGCCTAGTCTAGCAAACAGAACACCCAATATCTTAGGTCCAATATAATTTGTTAACATATGTTAAAATAAGATAATAGTAATTGAGGAACTCCTTGGCACCAGGGCAACAAAATTTAGCAACTCTACATTTTTCTGTACCCTAGGAAATTTCCAAAGATATGGAAAGTGAATGTTAAATTGGTACCTGACTGGTAGAAGTGAGTGATAGATACACATATAAAAAGGTTTCTCCTTAAGCAGAATTGATCATTTTATGTGCTTCTATTACTAACCTTTCCGGTGTGAATTATGTAGTAATATATACAGGCCCCTATCTGGATCCAAAATAAGTCGCTGATTTGTAGGAAAAGGTACTTATTCTGCCTGCAGTAAATGGGTTTTTTTCCAGGGATGGTCTAATTTCCAAGAAAAAAATCATGTATATGCCTGTCTAAATGATGTATCTGACAGCCAAGAGATGGTTAAAAAATGAAGTTGAAAACTAGTTGTCAAAGCACAAAGGTTAGCACAAAGCACAACTATCCCTTTTCCCCCTCAGAAATAGCTAAAATAATCAGAAGATATAAAACATCTAATTTTTAAATCTCAATAGAGTTAAGCACCAGAATACTATACTGCGGTTGCTTGCAAATAATGCAAAAAATGTTGATTTTTTAAAAAATGGATAAATCTTAATGGATGATTTTAAGGCCAGCACCTTGGTTTACGAATTAAAGCCTTTTCTGACAATTTGGTTGAAGTAGTGCCAGATATTACAGAGAAATAGAATCTGCTAAATATTAATTTTTTAAAAAGGTTCCCTTATATCTTGCAACGTAGAATAAGTTATGAACTGAAATCACTCCAGTTATTTGGATTTAAATAAGCAGATTTCCGTATTGTCAAGGCAACAAATTTATGATTTCAGAAGACAAATAAATACCTTTGTGGCCATATCACAGAATAATAGTATTGTGGGAAGATTCTGTGCGACTTACAAGTTAGCCTACAGGATAATGTTTCAAGCAGATGCATGACTGCAGCTTTCAAAGTTACAGCACTGAGCAAGATGAGACATCAGAATGTTACTGAATCTCTAGGTAAGGATACTAATTCTATCGACACTGACTTTCATCAAATGTTCTGTATATCATAAAGCATTTGCTATTTATAAAATCCAGTGTTTATTTCCAGTTTGCTAAAAGATGTGAAAACCAACAAAACTGCTCCAACAACCATGAAATTAAACATAATACATGTTTACATCATTCTAGGAAACAGTGAAAGACCGATTTTTTCTTCTTCTTTCAGACTTCTTTAGCTTGGTGCTTTCCGGGTGTAGTTGGCTCTTAGCCATGCTGGGGACGATGGGAATTGTGAACTGCACTTGGCAGATATTAAGATTGAAGAAAGCTAGGCTAAATTACACCACCTGAATTCCACAATCTTTGTATGGCAAGCATATAATCTGATTTCATCCAGTTCTGTGAATTAAGTAGCAAGCACACGTTGTGGATTATCACAAATTGAATATAAAAAAATTAGATAGCTTCATACTTGTGTTGAGAAATAATACTTTTTAAAGAAAACCCTCAACCTAATGACTCTAATATGTGAATGCAGCAACCGGGGAATCTGAGCTCTTAGTTCCAGATAGAAAATCAGCTTTCAGTTGATGGGGAATGCCTCAGAGTGTGGAAGGTTGACAAAATTTGGATCCAGGAATTTTGGTAACTTGACCCGTCTATAAGCCCATATGATTTTGGTAGTGATGGTTTTAGTAGTGATAGATTCAAAGCCAGGATTCTGATGTTGGCAACAGAATTGCGGATGATCTGCAGTTATAATGTTCCTTTCTTTTCCATCAGTGCAAGATTGATCAAATTACTGGTGTGAGAAAATAAATAGTGTACTCTTGTCATTAAGCAACTGTCAGCAATGATAAAATCTGATGAATGTAACTGGTTTGAAGTTCAGCCATATCCAGGCGATTTATAAAATAGCACACTTTCCTTGAACTATCTTCTGACAGCAGATTTTCTGCAGCAGATCAACAAGCCTATAATAATTCAAAGGAAACAATTCTCAGTGTTTTGTTTAGAAGAGATTGATATATATATTTCAGGAGAACAGACACAAAATCAATAGTATCACCAGGCTGAATTCTATCAGTTCAACATGCAAGGATTCTGTGCTTAAATCTGCCTATATTGTATACTAATATTTATTTGCTGCTATGGATAAAAATATGGCTTATCTATTCACTTTGGCATGCTGATTTTCTGTTAGCAGTAAGCTTTTAACATATGCAGCCATTTAGTATGAAATGGTAAACTGCATTAGGTAGCTTCTATTGCACCATTTATTTCTGTACAATTTATAAGGCTGCTTAATTCCATAGTGGTTCTTGGCAGCATATGACACTGAAACAGCATGAAAACAGTATAATAGAAAAAAAAATATTTGGACAATGAAACATCCCCATCAGGGGTGGGTTGCTCCTGGTTTGGTCCAGTTCTATAGAACTGGTAGTAAAACTGACGGGAGGCTCTGCCCACCCACCACGACATCATGGGTGAACTGCACATGCGCAGAAGCTTCTGCGCATGTGCGGTCCCATTGTGAACCGGTAGTAAAGGTAAGTAGAACCCACCCATGATCCCCATACATTTTCAGTGGCCTCATTTTGATGTTAAAACAGGTGGGGTAAGAATGTTGAGCCCTGTGACATCCCACATTTCAGTAGCTTTAGGCACAAACTTTCCCCTCCCACCAACATCATAGTAACCAACCAGAGACAAAGAACTACTACAATATGGTACCCACTGTCAGTTCCCACAGGTTCTAAAGTATTAATTATATCCTCTTGGCTCCATTAGTGATCATCAACAATTATCACCATTGCTATCTCACTAATCTGCCCTAGTATGAAAAGTGGTTGAGAAGGGTTTAGATAATCTGATCCCTCCAGGATCATGTGAAGCCCCAGCCTGACTGCCTACAGCAGTTTATTTATTTAATTAGATTTTTATACCGCCCTTCTCCCTAGGGACTCAGGGCGGTTTACAGCCAGATAAAAACAAGCAGCAATATAAATACAAGATAAAATACTGTTTAAAAAACTTATTCAATTTGGCTCTAATTAAAATAAATTTAAAACAATAAAACCCCTTTAAAATTAAAACTATAAAATCTAAAATCCTATGCCAGTCCTGCACGAATGAACAAATATGTTTTCAGCTCGCGGCGAAAGGTTCGAAGGTCAGGAAGTTGGCGTAGTCCTGTGGGAAGTTCATTCCAGAGGGTAGGAGCCCCCACAGACTTGTCAAACTCAAGAGGTGCTTAGATCTGGCCAGTAGGGCCACCCTGGAAACAGCGAAGGACTGGCCCACAGTGCTTCTCCCAGTGAAAATGGAGCTCAGGAGGGCACATGCGGCCCTCCCCAGCTACATTTTTGCTGGCAAAGGACTGCAGGAGGCTGTCACAGCTGAAAACAGAGCTCAGGAGGGCCACATGGCAAAGGGCTGCAGGATATCAAGTTGGCCATGTCCCCTGGTCACGCCCACCCCAGTCACACCCACTCAGCCCTCCAAGGTCAAACACAACTCTGATGAAATTGATCAGTGAAATCGAGTTTGAAACCCCGGGCCTACAGTATTCAACAATCTTTTCTACAAGGATATGGTTGGAAAATGGATGAAAATTGTTCTGGATTGTTGAGTCCAGCAGTGACTTTCTGAGAAAGGGGCACACACCATCCCTTTTTAAAAGACAGGCTCAACTATCACCTCCTCACGTAGACTGACATTACCACATTAGATGACATTACCACAAACTGATCATTTTTATCTCAAGTATTGAGGAGTTCTAAATATAAAATTTCTGCACAGCATATGTAACATAGTGGCAAATCTCAAATACATTGTCATAATAGGGAGGATATATACAGTAAACATATAATTCCATAAATACATTACTTCAGCTAATGGAAAAAAATTCCTGAAGATATGCAATAGTCTTTGTTGGTGACTATTTCACTTATTTAGTTATTACATTTTTATGCTGCACTTATCAACAAGGCATAATTTGTCATCAACAAGGCATAATTTGCCCTGTAGTTTATAGCAGGGGTGGGTTCTACTTTACTACCGGTTCGTATCATGCCTGCGCATGCGCAGATTACTTTTGATGACGTTCAGGTCAGGGGGTGGAGCCTCCCGCCGGTTTTACTACCGGTTCTATAGAACCGGTCCGAACCAGGGGCAACTCACCACTGGTTTACAGTTGCAAAAACAGCATGTTAAAATTTATAGTATATTGAGAAAGAAAGAACAGGGTTTTAAACCCCTAAGAATTTCATAGTACAAACCTTGACTTCTTGTCTTTCTAGAAGAGTTTCTGTTCCATTTTGATCCATCACACGCACTGTTGTGTCCCTGTTGACTGGAATGTTAGACTTTTCATTCTCCCATTTTGCAAAACCTTTATTCTTTCCAGATTTACCATGGAACTTGGATTTCATTTTGGGGAAAGTGTGTGATCCTGAATCGCCCCAACCTGGTTCATTCCACAGTGGTTCTGTCTGAGTAGCTTGACTAGTGGTTACCCGCTGGAGATGAACTGAAATCTTCTGAGAGCAGCCGGTTACAAGGGTGATTGCTCTCCTATCAAGATCCTGATTTTGTGGGCTTACAGTGGGGAATTTAAATACTTCATCTTGTACTGCAATATAACAAAGTGCAAATCAATTAAGTCAATGTAAAATACAAATATGGAACAAATGCTGGCTAAATAGCAGATTAGTATCACCTAGGAAAAATGAAAACATCTCTAATTTGAAGTCTTCTTTCAACACTAGAAAGTACTGTCTATACCGAGCATGTAATTCACACAATTTTTCTGTACAGAATACATAAAATATTTCACATCCTACAATTTTGATAAGAATTAAACACTATTTTAGTTCTGTCCATCATACTGGTAAATCAGAAAAGTTTTAATTACTTCCGCTATCTGGTTTATTCTAGACGTGTGAGATCACAACTCTCAATATGACAAAACTTACTTGTATTTGCGCAAAATTGGAAAGCAGAGAAAATACCTCTGGAAGGGGAAGTAATTAAGAAAATTTTAGACTGTGCAGAAATGAATAGATTAACTCTGAAAATTAAAAAGAAGATTCAGAATATTTTAAGATATGGGGTAAATTTTACCATTGGCTAGAAAAGAGATATAAACAAATTAATAGTTATGTAAGAGAATGGTATAATTAAAATATTGTATTTTAGGGGAGATGTTGTAACAGATTAAGTGAAAATGAAGACAGAAGAAACAAGAAGACAACGAAGTCACAGAAGAAACACCGAGATGACACACAGAAGGATTGACTGATGTATTAAGTGTTTGTGTATAAAATAAAAAAAACTTTTTTTAAAAAAAAATGACAAAACCTACAATAAATACTCCTAGAGTATAAAGCATAGGCTTGGGGAAGGCTATTAAAGGCTATTAAATGTGTGACATTTGATACATAAATCAAGAAACCTCCAAGTTGTCAGCTTAAAAATCAAACACTTAAACTCCTAGTAAGCAAATAATCCTACCAATTTCTTCAAGACCAGCTAATCTCAGTTAATAATTTTATAAACAATATTTTTCTTTCAAAGCCGTAAATAGGTCAATGCAGTCAATAGCATTAAATGTCTTATATTCAACCATGATTTTTGCACTATCACTCTAGATGGTGAGCAGGCATATTTTGAAGTTCCACGTCGGCATCTATTTATAGTGAAAAAAATCCCCCGTTTTTTTCAAACCCATGAAATGTTTTGCTATTTTTTTTTCTTTTCATTAAATTTGAAGATCACATTTATTTCTTAACTAAAGGAAAGTTGCACAAGTAGATTTGTGTTTCATACTTTTTCTAACTTATTTTCCACATTGATAAAATCGCATAATCTAAAACCAAGTCTATAAAAGACTGAATTAATACAAAATTATCCTCAACATATCCTTTTAGGTTTCTTTAAGTATTACAAGCTGTCTTTCTGGGCATCTATGCAGACAGAATTTCCTGAAAGAGGAAAAAGTAGGAACGGAACTTTCTGGGGTTTTTTTCTTCCTTGAAAACATTTTACTTCTCATCCAAGAAGCTTCTTCAGTTCTGAATGAGAAGTGAAACATTTTCAAGGAATTAAAAAAAACCCAAGAAAGTCCATTTGCATTTTGAAAAGCACTTTTGGGACAACCATGACCTGGATGATTGAGAATCTCCATAGACATTTGCCAAGGAAGTGCATTCTGCAGCAATGTTACTGGTCTGTTATATGTAAGTCATTTTTAAGAGACTCTTCTGCAGACCTTAATGTCTGAACAGAGAGTCAAGATGGCTTGACTCTCTCAGGGACTTCCTAAAAATGTAAACCTTTCAAAGTTAAAGCGAGTGTTTTAAACCACCATTTCTTTGACCTTTCCAAAAGAGATCTCTTCAGACATCAGATAACTACGTTGGAAATTATTTAGGTGAATATAAGAAGCAAAAATAGTCAATTACTGTTGTGACCCTAACTGACCCTAAACAAAAATCGAATTCTTTGTTTTAGATTCTGGGCCTCATTTCAGGCAGCAAGCAGCAACTGCACAGATCCTCTTATACTGACAGCAAGAGTTCCATATGTAATGGGACAGTGATGATGAAACTTGTATGCAATCTCTAAGAGACTTTTGAGTTGCTGCCAAGTATACTCTTTAAGCCAAGATCCTGAAGATGAAACTGAAATACTTTGGCCACCTAATGAGAAAGAAGGACTCACTGGAGAAGAGCCTAATACTGGGAAAGATTGAGGGCAAAAGAAGAAGGGGACGACAGAGAAGAAGATGGCTGGATGGAGTCACTGAAGCAGTAGGCATGAGTTTAAATGGACTCCAGAGGATGGTAGAGGACAGGAAGGCCTGCAGGAATGTTGTCCATGGGGTCGCGATGGGTCGGACATGACTTTGCAATTAACAACAAAATAGATGAGTGCTCTGGTATAGTGATATATCCCCAGTCAGGAGTGGAAGAATTAGAATTGTCAACTACGCAGATTGAGCCCTGTCAATATCATTGGGAGGGGATACCCCATTAAAATAATTTCAGGCTTTCTTAAGCAACGGTGCAAGTTAAATAATAGGGTCATCATGACAAATCATAACAAAATCTCTTTATTTCACAAGGATGATAATTAGTGCATTCAAGACACTCATTTCAAATACTGTTGGGACATGAAAAGCATGGGTTAAACAATCAGCCACAAGACATGGTGTCATCTCTTACCTGCAGGGAGTGATGGGCTATTGGGCAAAGAACCGTGACCGCTGTTCAGCGAAGTCCCCCTGGCAAATTTCCTACAAGCTAGAACTAGCAGATCTCTGCATTGTTTATGGCAGTTGGCACCACAATCTGGAGTAAATAACCAGCAAAGGAATAAAAAAAAATAGTTTTGGTAAACTGCTATTTCCAAAATGAGGTAGGCCAGCATAAAATTTGCATTTGTAAAACATTTTCAAACTCAAATGTAAAAATCCTGGATAATTGATACTATGTGCATGGCAACAGAACATGCAGTGTGACGTTGAAAGGGATATTGGGCATATTCCTATGCCTATGAAATAATGGAAGACATATTTGCGCTTTCCAACTTTTTGGCACTTATAATGCAGCTTGACTAGGTTGCCAAAATGGTACAAATATTGCTATGGAGAAAGTATGTTTGGGATCTCATGGGGAGACACTTGGGCAGTATGTAATATGGACCGGAGAAGAAACTGGTAGAAAAAAAAAAGATTAAAAACTTTTGGACCGCTTCAGTCCAAAAGTATTTTTTTACAAAAAAAACAAAACCCAAAAAACAAGAGTTCTACGCATAGATTTTTTCCTTACTTTAAAATCTCTCTTTCTCACATTCCCACCTGTCTCAGAATATTAATTGCTTTCAAATGACCACTTTCTCAACTGGATAAGGTCAGTTCATTTTCAGTATAAAAATATAAGGAGAATACACGGCATTGCTAGGCAGTTAAAGTAAAACATTTGAATCCCAGTTAATTTAATGGGAGTTTAATGCCATGATTAAATGTTAGTAAGAGGAACCTGTAAAAATAGCAGACCAACATAGGTAGTCTATCGTCTCAACTATTAGACCATGTGACATCCTGCATATTTCCCCTTTAAAATGCATTTTCCCAATCCTGACTATCAGCTATTTCTGCCAGTCATGGCCCCTTTATACTGCCAGATGTAATGTATTCAAGCATTATTAGTCTCAGCTGCAGGCTGCTTTTAAGGGTAGCAGCATTCTATTTATATATGTTGGGAAAATTAAGTCAGGAAGTATTCTGCATGGACTCTAAAGCTGAACAGAAAGGGTTATGCTCTAATTTCTTAATAAGATTTATGGGTGAATGCATGGAAAATTGCCTGGAAAATTGCCAGGAGCATGGAAAATTGTGAAGAGGCAGTCAGGCAGGTGGAGAATGCTCCATTTTTCTGCTTCTCCCAAATATCTAGTGGTCAGAAGTGGACTACTAGTTAAAAGTTATATGTTTGCAGCATCAAAATTGAACAAGGCTGTAATTCAGGAGCGTAGCAGAGGAGTAAGCAATAAGCATGCACAGAGGATGGCATTTATTCAGATTAACCTGAATGCCAAAATTATTGAATGGCATTTTGCCAGCAATCAAAAGGCTGAATATTTTTTTTAAAAAAGCACCCTAGAAACAAAATGGCCATGCATGATTTACCGTACCTTTGCATTTGTAGCCTTGCTTGATTATACCCCAGAGCTGTAATTAAAGACAAAAGAAAATAAAAAAGAAAGCCGGAAGGAACACAACCTCCTTATGAACGTAGTAACAATGGCTACAAAAGCACAAACAGGAAATTACTCCACACAACACCCTTCCTGTTAGAAAGACCTATCCAGTCAACTGTGAGACTTTGCCCACACATTCCATTGCCTACAAATGAACCAGCACAGAACTGATTCAATAGATCAAACAAATGTTTTCCCAGTGAATCAGCAGAAGACTCTTCATCAGAGTCTGTTTCTGCATTTCTGTTAAACCTATTTTCAGAGATTTGGATGCACCATAGAGTTTGGTTTTGCTATACTGCAATAATATTGAAAATAGACACATATACACCCAACAAGGCTGCAATCCTATACTGACTTATCTGGAAAGAGGCACACTCAACAAGTTGAGTTTCAATAATTATGTATAGGAATGCACTGTTGAATTTTGTTATCCTTAATGATAAACTCCCAAGTCTCCTTGATGGGGATTAAAGGCATTGTGCAATCATTCTGCTTTCCCCTTATTACAGTCTAGAACAGAGCTGTCAAACTCCCGGCCCATGGGCCGGATGTGTTACATGCTGGCCACGCCTCTGCCTGGTTTAGCAAAGGGGGAAAAAGTCCCGATACGTCGAGTGATGCTGCCATGACGATGTGAATTTGACACCCTTGGTCTAGAAGTACTAGAAGATCTCCAAGGTCCCTTACAGCTCGATTTTGATTCTGATTCTGATTCAGTCAGAAAAATGGAAAACAGCAATAGTGGAAAAAAAGATGAATGAGTGAAGTAAAACCAATTTAACCACCCATAAAACTACATGGAGACATACTCACACAACAAAAACCTGGCCCACTCTTTCATATTATGTTGGTGCAGTGTGTGTGTGTGTGTGTGTGTTGAACATAATTTTTGAAATAGGTCAGCTCAAGTATGATGGTACTATTATTTATCCCTTAACCCAGGGGTCTGCAAACGGCTCTTTTAAGACTTGTGGACTTCAACTCCCAGAGTTCCTCAGCCAGCTTTGCTGGCTGAGGGACTCTGGGAGTTGAAGTCCACAAGTTTTAAAAGAGCCAAGTTTGTAGACCCCTGTCTTAACCCATCTTAATTTCCCCATTCCACTATTGTATACTTACAAATCCAGCACAATGTTCACAGAAAGTTGGCTTAAGATAGGTCATCTCTTGGAAGTTATGTATAAAACCTGGTCCCATTTTACACTGTAACTGTGATTTAGCCCTTAGAAAATATGCCATCATTTCTCCTTTGCTGATAAGACCATCCCTAAAAAAAACCAAAAAAAAAACCAGGAAGGAAAGGGGAAATCAGTCGTCACCATGCTACGGAAAACAATAGAATTCTGGCTCTCTTCCCGAGGGGTTAATTTTTCCAATTTCTGAAAGGCGGTACTTCAACAGATATGATTTCAAAACCTTCCGATATGTTTTTGGCCAAGAAAAAAAAATGTTCCAAGTAGAAATTTGCACAGGAACATTCCTGCTGGCAGAGCTCTGGATCCAACCTTTCACATATTTCCCCCCCAAACAAGCTGATATGAGTAATGCTGACCATGAATTACTTATCCATAAAGTAACTAGCGGATTCAGGGTTCAGACTGTGATTCATTCATCCATTTGTATTAAATGGTCTAAGAAAAGGTACTATAATGCAAAATGGGACTACAGGTAGTCCTTGACTTATATCCATTCATTTAGCAATGGTTCAAAATTATAGTGTCACTGAAAAAAAGTGACATGAACAATCCTCACGCTTATGACCATTGAAGAATCCCTACGGCCATGCGGTTAGAATTTGGGCGCTTGGCATCCAGCATGTATTTCCCACAGTTATGGTATCTCAGGGTCATGTGGTTCCCATTTGCAACCTTCCAAGCTAGCTTCCGATAAGCCAAGTTGATGGGGGAAGCTGGATTCACTTAACTGACAGTGCAATTCATTTAATAACCGCCATGATTTGTTTAACAACTGTGGCAAAAAAAGGTGATAACATTGGGTACAAGCCATTTAACAATTGCTTTGCTTAGTAACACAACTTCTGGTCTCAATTGTGATCATAAGTTGAGGACTGCCTGTATAAGTCATCTGTCCCTTGCAGTATTGAGATGATGACTGAGAAAGAGAAAGACTGGTACCAATCTTGATCATTATAGAAATGCTGGAGATAATTTTTAAAAAAATAAATGCTGCAGGATCCAATCTGGGTTGGTCACCACGATTAGAGGTTTAGTCTTCCAAGCTTTTGGATTTATGTTGGAGCCCATCCTCAGGGAACTTCTCTCATCTAGAATGTGTATCCTGCTGCTCTGACCTATGCTTCCCAAGAGCATGAAGCAGATTCCTTGTCACATCCAGCAAAGTCTTTCAAGGGAGAATTTACAGTCACAGACCTTATCTGGCTTGGAGAGCTGCCAGGCTGATAGCTTCAAAACTTTGCAAGAAGTCTCTGAGACTCACAAACTAATTAAGCAAACTAATTGTCTCCTGCAAACTTCAATCCGCTTTTGTTCCTCTTTATTCCCTATGGGAGGGACCATACACCGTCCACTTGTGGTTTTACTCCTAAGTCGACCCTTGTTCCTTAGCAATTCCCTTCTCCTGGCAGCTCTGCACATGTGCACATTGGGAGCAGACTCCAGCTGTTTTTCTGCCCTACTGATGTCCTACTCCAAAGGTAGCTGACAACTGTCAGACGGCCCTGGCCCCATCTCTGCCTCTGATGCAGAGCACTCATCAGAGTCTCCCCCAGACTCCAGGACTGGCCCATGTTCCTCCCCAATCTCCTCACTTTCGGACATTGCCACCAGCTCTGCTGGCTGCTGGCTGCCGGCAGGCCACAACACCTACAACATACATGGGACATGTATATTTGCCTCCCTTCATGAAATGAATGCCGTTTTAAAAAATATATTTTTAAAAAATATATTCAGAAATTAAGATTGCAAATCTGTACCCATGTAACTCAGAATATGCCTGATAGAGAAAATTAGGACTTACACTTGATAAATGTGTATATAAGTGGCAGGGCCTAATTGGCTTGGCTGAATTCCAAGAAAGCTAAGCTAGGCATAGCAGGTTAGTAGTTGGAAAGGCGATCACCAGGAAATACCAAAGGTGAAAGTTACAATGGGACATAGAAAGAGCAACTTGGAGGAAGAAAGTATAAACTCCATCAAGCCTTAGAAAGCCAGAAAGTGAGCCGACAGAGGGTAGGGAGGGGGAGGACTCAAGAATATCATTGCTTTTAAACATGAATGGGGTTGCATTGAAAATAATACCAAGAGGAGGACACTTACTGATCTTTGTCTAATACACAGAATGAGTCCAGAAAAGGAAAATTTGCTGCTATACTTTCAAAGTCTTCTTGTGAAATATAGCCATCATGGTCATGGTCATAATTCTTAAAAACAGACTGAAGATGCAAGGAAATAAGAAAAAGGGAAGAAAATGTCAAATGATTATAGACAACAAAGCAGAGGGATGCATCCTAAAATAAAAGCTCGGTTATAGGTATTAATGCAGTTAACAGTTTATTTATTAAATTTACATGGCCTCCCATCTCATACAAGGTGACCATGGCGGCGTATAATACAACCAACTATTGAAATAAAATATAAAAACCAATTAAAACAATCTAATTATTAAACAAGAACAAGACTGAGGGAGGATTAATTAAGTATGGGGCAATATTAGGTAAACTCATTCTAATATGAGGCAAATTCATCCAGCCTTTTTCCCAGCAGGCTCATTTATGCAACCAGCTCACAGTTCAATGTCAAGTTCCTAATCTGATGCCTTTGAAACTGAATTTTGGCAGGGATCTTCCAGGAGCAGAGCTTTCTCAGGATGGTCTGGAATCTGTGAAAGTCACTTCCCAGGAAAAACCTATCTAGATTCAACACTGCACTCTTTAAGCACTAAACAAAATTTTACTTTTGTAAGGCAATGCTTACAAGGGACGCGATGGCTCAGGGGCTAGGACGTTGAGCTTGTCAATCGAAAGGTTGGCAGCTCGGCGGTTCGAATCCCTAGTGCTGCCGTGTAACGGGGTGAGCTCCCGTTACTTGTCCTAGCTTCTGCCAACCTAGCAGTTTCGAAAGCACGTAAAAATGCAAGTAGAAAAAATAGGGACCACCTTTGGTGGGAAGGTAACAGCGTTCTGTGCGCCTTCGGCATTGAGTCATGCCGGCCACATGACCACGGAGACGTCTTCGGACAGCGCTGGCATTTGGCTTTGAAACGGAGATGAGCACTGCCCCCTAGAGTCGGCAATGACTAGCACATATGTGCGAGGGGAACCTTTACCTTTACTTTTACAGGCAATGCTACAATGCTACATAGATAAGCTACATGGAATTATTTTGTCACCTAAGTTAAAACAGCCAAAGTTGGAATAGTCAGTCTTCTATTTCAGAAGCTCATTCTGAATTCCATTGTTGTTCATTAGCGGGGCAGGAGCTTGACGAATGCATAAACCAAATGTCACCATATGCTTCAGCAGGCAAATTGTGTGCTTCTATAATATTTAAGAGCCAGTTTGGTGCAATAGTTACAGGCACCAGGCTAGACAACAGATGAGTGTGAGTTTTAGTTCTCTTAGGCATGAAGCCACCTTGGGCCAGTCACTTTGTTTCAGTTAGGAAGGAAATAATAGCAAAGCACTTCTGAGATCTTGCCAAGAATACTGCAGGGACTTATCCAGGGAATCACCAATAGTCAACCCAGACTTGAAGGTGCATATGTGCATATGTGCATATGCGTGTGTGCACACGCACTCACACATCATGTGTAACAATAGAGACTCTGGTTTTGTACATGAGATTTCAGATTTGGAAACTCTACTGAAGGCCCTACTTGATTGTGCATATCCTAACATTTTAAAAAAAAATTAATTAAGTGTTCTACAAAAGTAAAATTTTATCTTACATCACAAATACAATTATAGTCAATTAAAAACCATTGAATATGGTGGGGTGAATTAGAGCAGGGGTCTCCAACCTTGGTAACTTTAAGCCTGGAGGACTTCAACTCCCAGAATTGCTGGCTGGGGAATTCTGGGAGTTGAAGTCCACCAGGCTTAAAGTTGCCAAGATTGGAGACCCCTGAATTAGAGAATACAGAACATTCATGCATTCATGAGATAGGTGAGAAGATAGGGAAATAAATTGAAATTCTACTGTCAATACTCACATCAACTAGCTTTTGGATATGTTTATTAATAATACTTGGGTCAGGCTTTGGTATTACACCAGATGCCCACTCCAGGGGTACTCCTGGCTTAGTAGGGGTCGTTGGAGAGGTAGGCTGTAGTGAAAGAAAACAGAGAAGCATTTTTTAAAATTTTCAGTATGAATGAAGTGCAGGAGCAGCTGATTTTCTGGAAGATTTCTGAAGGGTTGTTGTTTTTTTAAAAAAAAGTACAGACACACACACACACACACAAGCCAAAGTTACAAATCAGACAACCAAATTTTGCATAAAAGTTCTTTTCTATTCAGTCTCTACAATTGTGGGCCACAAGGATCCTCCTGTTTAATCTTCTGCAATGCACAGTAAAGCCAATGAAGGGATCCCAAAGGTGCTCCAGAACTGAAGAAGCTTCTTGGATGAGGAGTGAAACATCTTTAAAGAACAACCAGAAAGTCCAGTTGCCTCTTGGTAACTTTAAGCCTGGGGGACTTCAACTCCCAGAATTGCTGGCTGGGGAATTCTGGGAGTTGAAGTCCACCAGGCTTAAAGTTGCCAAGGTTGGAGACCCTTTGGGATAACCATGACCTGGATGACTGAGAATCTCCATAGACATTCTTAAGGGGGTATCCAGCCTCTTGAAAATCTCCAGGGGTAGAAAACTCGTAGCATCTGCAGGTAGCCAGGGCCACCATTGTACAGAGTCTAGTGTCAGGGAGTTTTTCTCTACAATTAAATGAAATCAAGGCATCTGCTACTTGTATCTATTATTTCTGTTTCTAGATTTTATGACCCTGAAAATTCCATCTGTCTTTTATATCCTCAAAAAGTGACATCATGTTTATAATGCTTTTAAAAAGCATCTTTATTTATTAAGGTTTTGTTATAAGAAATTACATTTCTGAGATGTAACAGCAACAATCTCTAAAATGTAAAGCAAATGTGGGAAGGTTGTGTGGGAGAATCCTTGCTCTACAGAATTAATGAAACAAAATGAATTTCTGTTGTTTAGATTTCTTAGAACCGGGGTCGGCAAACTTGGCTCTTTTAAGACTTGTGGACTTCAACTCCCAGAGTTCCTTAGCCAGCAAAGCAATGATATCATCCAGGGGGAAAACCCAGAATATTCCATCCATAGTTGGAAGGGCTCCTCCCATCATAAGAAATAGAGGAATCTTGCTGATGAAGTGCACAACCTGGTAACTTTGTTGATTGTCATCTCTTTACTATCTCCTCTTCTGTCTCATTTCCAAAGCTCCAGTGGAACTGGAAACTTTCTGGAACAATGAAGAAAGGTAGCAGCAGGGTAGAAGGGATGTGAGAAAGGTTCTCTTTCCCCACTTTGAGTTGGAGAAGGATGTTTAGCTGAACTTCACCAAAAGAATTATTTCAGCACTGGGGGAAAAACTGGAACTTCCCCTCCGATGTATGATTTTGCTGCAATGTGTAATTGAAATTTGTCTTCTGCTAATCGAATGACAAAACCAATGGACAAGAAAGTGAGGTCACTTGTAAATTACTAAAGGTATGCTAGAAATGCTCCAGAGCACAATTCCAGAAAAATTTAGCTCAATAGTAGTAACTGTGAGAGGGATCTTGGAGTCCTAGTGGACAACCATTTAGATATGAGCCAGCAGTGTGCAGCAGCTGCCAAAAAAGCCAACACAGTTCTGGGCTGCATAAACAGAGGGATAGAATCAAGATCACGTGAAGTGTTAATACCACTTTATAATGCCTTGGTAAGGCCACACTTGGAATATTGCATTCAGTTTTGGTCGCCACGATGTAAAAAAGATGCTGAGACTCTAGAAAGAGTGCAGAGAAGAGCAACAAAGATGATTAAGGGACTGGAGGTTAAAACATATGAAGAACGGTTGCAGGAACTTGGTATGTCTAGTTTAATGAAAAGAAGGACTAGGGGAGACATGATAGCAGTGTTCCAATATCTCAGGGGTTGCCACAAAGAAGAGGGAGTCAAGCTATTCTCCAAAGCACCTGAGGGTAGAACAAGAAGCAATGCGTGGAAACTAATCAAGGAGAGATGCAACTTAGAACTAAGGAGAAATTTCCTGACAGTTAGAATAATTAATCAGTGGAACGACTTGCCTGCAGAAGTTGTGAATGCTCCAACACTGGAAATTTTTAAGAAAATGTTGGATAGCCATTTGTCTGAAATGGTGTAGGGTTTCCTGCCTGGGCAGGGGGTTGGACTAGAAGACCTCCAAGGTCCCTTCCAACTCTGTTATTATGTTATGTTATGTTACTTCTGCCTTAGAGAAGCACCTTTTTGAAACTAAATCCAAACTGCTGCATTGCATATACAATTGGGTTAGGGTAGTGGTAAAATCCTCTGCCACTTGCCACTGGTTCGCTGCCCGTGCATGCATGGTGTGTGCCAGATGCATGCTGTGGGCCGCATGCGCAGTGCACACTAAACACATGCTGCATTGATGCGCATGCACAGTGTGCATCAAACGCGCACCATTTGAAGGTAAGTAGAACAGCGAGGGGGGGAAACAGCCTGTGCTGCGTGATTTAGATTTGTAAGAAAGTAGGATTTCCTGCTTTCTAGCGAATATAAATCGCAAGGCACAGCTGATCATTGGAAATATTGGTTCTTTTTTTTAGCTTTTTTTTACTACTGGTTCGCTGAACCGGTAGATTTTATCACTACCAGTTTGCCTGACCGGTGTGAACCAGTAGGATTTCACCACTGGGTTAGAGTTAGGGTTAGGGTTAGGGTTAGGTCTTCAATTGGGCCTTAAAATTTTAGCAACTGTGAGATTATCATGCAAACCTCTTGATTTAGGTTATGTACCAACAGAGTCTAGATTCTATAATGAAAGTAAAGTCATGGATGAATTCATGGATGAAATATATAGTCAACTTCTTGTAAAATTCCTTGAATAAGGCATGTTGATCAAACAATAAAACTCTAATTTGGAAATCCTATACAGTACATTGGTCAGTATTTTATCTGAATATGACACTTTATTTGGCTGGGCTCCCAAGCTTTTTACAGCTAGAAAGAAGAAACGTCAGTAGTCACTTTTTCTTATTTAGTCATTTCATGTTCACACCAATCATAAGGCTGTCTGAGGTAGAAACAGGCTGAAACAAAGAAAACTTTATATACTACCAGTGTAGGCTGCCTTTGATAGGTCACAAGCTATGTAAATGTGTGGGGTCACTTAACTGGGTTTACTCTAAAGTAAATTGTTGTGTCTTTCAGTCATGGGATCTCACAATCCAGAAATGATTATCGAAAGGAAAGGTAAGAGCACACTTTCACATTTTTATCAAGGAAAAGCAAAGCATGATTCGGAAAATGGAGAAATCAAAGAATATTAACACAAAAAAGTAGATTATGAATCACTACTTCAATACTGTAACATTATACAGTAATAAGACCCTGTCTTATATTTTTTTTGAACCCTGAAATAAGCGCTTGGCCTTATTGCCATGTGCTCAAAAGCCCGATTGGGCTTATTATCTTATTTATCTTATTATCTTATTATCTTATTATCTTATCAATGTCTTATTTTGAAGGAAACAGGGCATTTACTCTTATGCCAGAAAACCCCCCACCAAACTTACTGATTTAGATGTTCTAGGTTCTAGCACCAGTGAAAGCTTATAAATATCATCTTCTGTGTGGTAGAGATCCAGTGAAAGCTGAAAGTCAAATAAAAATAAATGTAGCATATATTAATTACTGCAACTAACCTAATATATCTGGGGGGGGAAACATAAGTGTCACAATAAACTTTAATGGTTGCCTCAGTTATAGGAACACCACTCTTAAAAGAAGCAGTTGGGCAGTTCATCGCTTTCCACCCATGACCTGTTTGCTGTCATTCAATGCATGAAACCCCTTCTCCTATGCAAATATAAATCTGTAAAGTATATCTGTAAATTTGACATACATTAATACTCCAGGAGGGAAGCATGACAAGAAACTGGGAGTTGTTTTGTGCAGAAACTGGTGTGTGTGTGTGTGTGTGTGTGTGATTTCAACTTAATGGTTGATAGTGTCATAATCACATGATACTCCATGTCAGACTTCTTCACTTTTTCAGGGAATGAGGGTGTTGCTGGCAAAACAAAAGCTGCTTTGTTGGCCAATCTCAGTAGTCATAAACAAGCTTTCCCTGTCAGCCTCCGGCAAGCAAAGTCAATGGGGAAGCTAGTAGGAAATCAGAAGTCTTAATCATGCAAGTCCTTGCTTAATGACCCCTATAGTTTTCACTTAAGGACAACATCCAAGACTGCTGGAATTGCTGTTGCTAAAGACCTGGTCATGCAATGTCTTGTTTTACAACCACATTACTTAGCAATGGCAACTCTGGTCCCAATTGCTGTCTCAAGCTGGTTCTGACCAGTTCTGGAGAACTGGTAGCAGAAATTTTGAATAGTTCGGAGAACCGGTAGTAAAAATTCCCACCTCCATCTATTCTCTGCCTCTCAAGGCCCAGCTGATTGGGAGGAAATGGGGATTTTAAAGTATCCTTCCCCTGCCATACCCACCAAGCCCCGCCCACCAAGCCATTCCACACTCACCTAGCCACACCCACAGAACCAGTAGTAAAAAAACCCACCACTGCTGTACAGCATTTACTCCTCTTCATGCCTCCCTAGTTTTTTTTTTTTCCTAATATGAAGATTATCGTTGGCATTTTGATTGGGGGGAGAAAGGAAAGAAGGCCGTCAAATGTCAGCTTGTTAGGTGCTGTTGTTTCTATATCTCTGGGCAGGAAGTACAGCCTGCTAATTTATTGGACTTGAGTTTTGTGACATTTACTGCATCATTTTCAATGTGCCTTCCTTTTTTCTTTCTTTAGATGTTTACTTTCAGGAATAACTGTATGTCATTTACTTTTTTACTGTACCAAGTCTCATCTCTGCTGACTTCAAGGTAAGGGATTTATTTATTAGGTAAGGCATACCTTGTCTCCTTAGAGAATTTACAAAGGATTTAGGTAACCCCATTTTCTGTTTGTAATTTTCATGTTTTCTTCTACTTCTTTCATTTATTTCCCCAATGCCCCCCCACAAAAAAAAGCCTTGAAGAGGGAAATGTGTTCAGTGGGAGCCATGGTGGCTACCATTCTGTATTCTAACAGGACATTAATGAATAAATCAGGGAGGCCAGACTTGAAGGACCATTGATGTCTCGCACTGCTGTAAGACTCAATAGAATAATAATAATAATAATGTTTTAATTTGTATACCGCTTCTCCCGAAGGACTCAGGGCGGTGAACAGGCAAATAAAATACAAACAGAAACATATACAATAATTAAAACAACCCTTAAAAAACTGATTCAAATTTGCCAGAAAATTTAAAATAACATTACACCCCATAAAATTACAGAAATTTAAAACCCATCAAAATTCAATTAAAATTTAAAATTTAGAATTTAAAATCAGGCCAGTCCAGCCATACGAAATAAATAGGTTTTAAGTTCGCGGCGAAAGGTCCTAAGGTCAGGTAGTTGTCAAAGCCCGAGGGGAAGCTCGTTCCACAGGGTAGGAGCCCCCACAGAGAAGGCCCTCCCCCTGGGGGCCGCCAGTTGACACTGTTTGGCTGACGGCACCCTGAGGAGTCCCTCTCTGTGGGAACGCACCGGACGCTGGGAGATAGAGGCCGGCAGTAGACGGTCCTGTAAGTAGCCCGGTCCTAAACCATGGAGCGCTTTAAAGGTGGTAACCAATACCTTGAAGCGCACCCGGAAAACAACAGGTAGCCAGTGCAGTCTGCGCAGGATAGGTGTTACGTGGGAGCTCCGAACCGCTCCCTCAATAACCCGCGCAGCCGCATTCTGGACTAGAAAATCAATGGCACATAATTATCCTAAACATCTAAAGAAAGAAACTAAAGAAATACATATTGGAAATTGTAAATGTCAGAAAGGACCTGGAGCAGCGGTGAAATCCATTTACCTTTGCTACTGGTTTCGGAATGGGAGAAGGTCAAAAACGGGACATAATGACGTCCCGGTGGGTGGGCGGAGCTGTCGGCGCTACTGGTTCACACGAACCAGATAGATCCATCCGGATTTCACCGCTGACCTGGAGTCTGATGTACTAGTGTGTTATATGTGGTTTCTGCTTAGAAACATGTAAACAATTCCACATAATAAAATAGCGCTTGGGGCCTTTTAAACTTCTGACTCTGACCAAAATACCAGATACTCTTGAGATGAAGAAAGAAATCAGACAAACAGACAGAATAACTGATATAATTATAGATGGTTTCAATGATTTTCATCCAGACTGGATAAATTTAGATGTATTTGAGCCCTTCAACAGGATGAGAAGCCTTCAACCTTTCATTTCTGGTGCAAAGTCACAAAATGAACCTACTGAACAAGATGAGGAATGTACAGCCGCATAGCTACAACTGCCAACAACTTTCACAACAAAGTGGGTAGAACTGATGTTACACATTTTACGTTATTATAAAGTAATAAAGGCAGGATAAAAATCTAATCAGCAAAAAATAAACAAGATCCAGAAGGCCCCTGCTTGTAAAACTATGATTAGAGCAAATTCACCTCTCACCTAATTTTAAAATTCATCTTTAAAAACAGATTTCCTGAGTTAGTTTCAATCTGAAATTTTCTAAAAGATTGTAGTTCACACACATTCACTCAACTGTAAAAACAACTGGGGCTTTCCAGGTATTTGCATATTTTCAGAACAGATTAATTAAGAGTGGAGACATAGTAAGACAACTCTAAAAGCAATTTGTTCCTTCTGATCTTTCTGTCATTGATAGCAACTTGAACACCTTTAATTAAGAATTGGCAAAGTCATAAATAAAATACTGTTCATTTGGTATGAATATATATATATATATTTTAAGAAAACATGCAAGTTTTAATTTGGTACCAGAGTTTATATTCCTGACTCCAACATTTGACAGTAGGAAAGGAACAGAGACTAGGTAAGGAAAATAAAGGATGATCCTGAAAAAAAAGCAGCAACATAATACAGGTAATCCTTGCTCAACAACTGGTCACTTAGCAGCTAAAAGTTACAACAACCATCCCAGAGCAACTTACAACCTGTTTTTGAAGTTCTGATGGCTGCCAACCCTTCCCTGGGTTGGGTGCTTGGCAACCGGTTCATGTTTATGGCCATTTGCAGCATCCTGTGCTCACATGACTGTGATTTTTGGTCTTTTTTGTCAGTTTCTGGTGTTTACTTTTGTTTTCCAGCAAAAAATGCCCATTTGTGAAAACTGATTTATTTAACAACCACTGCAAAAACAGTGCTTAGAGTTTGTGGAGATCTGGATGGAGGAGGACAGACTTCAACTTAATTCTGGCGGTAGGTTTTAAAGCCCCTAGTCCTGGAGATTTTCCATCTTTAGTTTTGAAGGAGGACAAGCTTCTCCATTCAGAATTAGTGTGCAACTTGGATGGTCTTCCTAGTCTCACAGATTTTATTCAAAGGCAGGGGGCAGTTGCACTATTTGGGCTTTTACACAGATTCATCTAATACACCTGTTGCATCTTTTCCTGGACTGGGAAGCCTGGCTCATAGTGATTCATATCTTAGTCATCTCCCATTTAAATTAGAATAATGCCCTCTACATTGAGCTGAGCCTGAAGAGCTTCCAGAAGCTTCAGATGGTCTAGAATGCTAGTGTGTGCCTACATACAGCATTCTGGACCATCTGAAGTTTCTGACCACTCTTAATATTCTCACAGAACATGTAGCTTCATGGTTGCCCTGGCTCCCAGTAGGTTTCCAGATGGTTACCAACGGGGTGCTATTCAGCAGGTTCTGACAGCTTCTGGAGAACCGGTAGCGGAAATTTTGAGTAGTTCGGAGAACCAGCAAATACCACCTCTGGCTGGCCCCAGAGTGGGGTGGGAATGGAGGTTTTGCAATATCCTTTCCCCAAGAGTGGGGAGGGAATGGGGATTTTGCAGTATCCTTCCCCTGCCATGCCGACCAAGCCACGCCCACAGAACCGGTAGTAAAAAAAAAATTTGAATTCCACCACTGGTTACTATTTTATTCTATTCTACATGGCAGAGGACCATCTTTCCTCCATTCTTTCTGCTGACCCATCAGGCCTGACAGGGAGACCATGTTCCAGAACCCCTCCATCCAATAATGCCATCATGGTTCTGGGAGTTGTGCCTTCTCTGTAGCTGCATCTACTGAGATCCAGAGGGCCACAACCATGCTAGCCTTTCATAAAACTCACTTTTAGGTTAGGCAGTTAGGTCAGCTTTGTGGATATTATGGTTTTGTTCCGAGGGTTGTTTAACTGGGGCATCATTTTATACTGTTATGATGGCTTAATCTTTGTACGCCGGCCAGATTCAGTGTTGTAAGACGGATGGCTATATACAACTTTTAAATAAACAATAAAACAAACAACCAATTTATCAGATGGGTCTATGCAATCTTAAATACCATGTGCAATGTTAATGATTATTAACCCTGCTTATTTCCTTTTATTTGCAGTAGCTTCCTTAGCAGGTTTAGTTAGAAGTAATCCTACTGCAAAACAATTGCAGCTTTAATAGATTTACTAGGATAAAGGTCTACAGTAGCACATGATCAAATTATAACAAATGAATAGCATTCAAAGAGAAATTCCATAAAATCATGGAAGCAATTGTTATCACCAGAAGCCTAAAAAAAAGTAAAAATAATGGTGCTGCAGATAAAATGACTCAAGTAGAAAAGGTTTTAAGATGGTATCTAAAAGGGGTGTGGGGGGGGAGGAAGCTACAAATATGACACCCATAGCCAAGAAAAGCCATTTATCAAAATAAGAGTGTGTGTGTGTGTGTATGTGTATGTGTGTGTGTGCGTGTGTTTGGTTATTTTTATCTTTTAAACTAAAATAAAGTTCTGGAGAGGTTAGCAATAACTGTGGTTGCAAAAAAGAAGATGATTACAGCTGCTCTTGTTAAAATTTAATCAAATCTGAAAGATGCTCTCACCCCATTACATAATAAATTATATTTAAAAATTGGGAGAGAGCCCAACAATATTAAGAATCATTGCCAGCATTCAGACTGCTGTAGTAAGTGGAACTGCTGGCAGTCTTCTTTCACTCTACTTTCCCTTAAATGCACTTGTTATAGTTATTTCACTCTGGCTACAGTGAAGAAGAAAAATACCCATTAAAGTGCAACAATATGCCCAACAGAAAATCAGAATGACACTGAAAAGGAGTAGGTAATACAGAATCCTGTTCTTAATCTGAATTAAAACAGCTTTAGTGCAAAATACTGAGGGCTAATCAACATTTTGGGGGCTGTTTAGTATTTCATAGTGTTCAAAACAGAATTAATGTTCATCATTTGCTTACTAATCTTGGATCATCAGGACTTGAAGGAAAATAATTTTTTTAAAAAACAGTAAAACTACACTGAAGACTTCAGCATCCCATGGTTTCCAGGTACAATACTCCAAAATGGAACATTTATAGCATTTATATTAATTGAGAAGTGAATGTTTACCTGGCCCCTCCCCAACATTCTAATGAGAAAACAAAGATAGAATCCTGAGACATAGTACATTTTTTTCAAAAAAAAAAATTCTCGCAATTCAGGAAAGAAGCATTTGTTATAGTAACAATGACAAGCTGCTGTAGAAGCATGACTGATCAAGTTTGTGTCCTTATATTAGACACAGGAAGTTTCAATTTAAGGAGCTTCTCTTTATACATCTCTTGCAATAGCAAAAACTTTGCTAAAGATATGATTCCCAGAGATCCCAGATCTTCTAATGATATGATTTTAGGAGATCCCAGATCTTCCTTGATCTGGAAAGTATTCTGCATTTTAGCTGGGGTTCAAAGTTTCAGAGGAGATACAACACGCTTCTAATCTTTGAACACATTAGAATAAAAAGTGGCAATTACATTATCTTTTCAAGATGCAATTGTTCCAAACATGTTTACAAGAGATTGTGATCTGGACTGATCTTGGCTCAATATTTTTCTGTTGTTTAATGTGACATTGTAAACAAGGTATATCAACACAACTTCCATAAAAATATGTGAACATATAAAACTACTTCTTCTTCTCCAGAAAGATTACACTACTAACCAGAGCATACAAAACATTTGCTAGACCTATTCTCGAATACAGCTCGCCAGCCTGGAACCCACACCTCATTTCGGACATTAATACAATTGAGCGTGTCCAGAAATATTTTACAAGAAAAGTTTTCCACTCCTCTGATCACAACAAAATACCTTATGCCACCATACTTGAAATCCTGAGTTTAGAAAATTTAGAACTCCGCTGCCTTCGGCATGACCTGAGTATAACTCATAAAATCATCTGCTACAATGTCCTTCCTGTCGAAGACTACTTCAGCTTCAATCGCAACAATACACAAGCACACAATATATTTAAACTTAATGTGAACCGCTCCAGTCTTGATTGTAGAAAATATGACTTCAATAACAGAGTTGTTAATGCCTGGAATGCACTACCTGACTCTGTGGTCTCTTCCCAAAATCCCCAAAGCTTTAACCAAAGACTATCTACTATTGACCTCACCCCATTCCTAAGAGGTCTGTAGAGGCATGCCTAATGCAGCGTGCCTACCATTCCTGTCCTAATGTTCCCTTGATTGTATCTAATTCGTATGGTTATTTCATGCTTATACTTATATATACTGTTGTGTTTGACAAATAAATAAATAAAAATTCCAACATAAACCAAACAATAATCAAACCAAACTAAAGACCAGAAAGATTTTCTAAAGATCTTTCAGAGGCATTTCAGATCACCACCACCAAAATCTTATTAGAAAAAAGCTGCTGAGAAAATGGTTTTTAAAAATCCTTGTTTGAAAGTCTACACATAAAGCAGTTAAAAGGAAACTTGATAATTGAAAAGGTTCAGTTTATAATGACTATCAGTCTATTTGATTTTGATGGTAGATCTCTGAGACTGTTTTGAATATAGATGAAGGAAGTCCTTAAAGCAAAATTTGGCTACACTTTTTAAAGCTTAAATTTGATTACCAGTCATTAAATTGGGCTAAAAAATACACAAACCAATTTCGTTGTATACATGATGTACAATGACAATAAAGGCTATTGTTATTATTATTTTTATGAGATTAATCCAGATTTATAGTACAGTATTGTGTTATGTATCCATACTACCAAAATATTATGAGTAGCTCCACTGTATATCAGCAGAAATTTTTGAACAGTCCTCAAGTAGCACCACACAAGGCATATTAATCTTACCGTCAGTAGATTAATTAAATCCATATTTGGCTCAAGATGGTGGGATGCTGTCTGCAGGGCTACCAGCTCACTCAAAGTGACTGAAAGCTGCTGCATTTTCACAAGGTTGACTTTGTCCTCATTTATCCAGTCTGGAAAAACTACATGAACTGCTATTAGATCCTTCAAGTGGACTCCTAAAATGGGGATTTTGAAGTTGACACAGTCTGCAAATGTTTTGCGGTAGTTGCAGTAGTTTCCATTGGAAGAGACCAGTTCAGTCATTTCATCCCAATCCTACAAAGAAGGCCAAGAAGAAGCAAGACTCAAAAAGAACATTCTTGGTTTTGTTTTGATTAAGAGGGAACTTAGAAAAATTACACTGGAGGACTAGAAATCTAACTTTTTTGTAAAGGGAATCATTATCCAATTCAAAAATAAACCAGATGATTGAGTCCTGTATATATTTGACAAAGAGTCATAGTTCTGTGCGTGAATACATAAACTGCTTTAAAAAAATCCAAGTTTAGAAAACTTTAGAATTTTTTTTAAAAAAACACCTCCCTTTGATCATGGTAATATTCTGCCAGTAATTAAATCAGATGGACTAATGGTTGATTCATATGATTCAGGATAAGAAACATCCATACTTTTAATCTCCCTTACTTCAGTGGGAAAAAAAATATGCGATATTTAAAAATTCAGTGGTATATTTTTCTCTATGTAGATATGAAATGTGAGTTTACTCTCATACCTTGGTAACTTCTGAAGAAAGATAAGAATGAGTTTCTTTCAGACGTGAAATAGAACTGTGACTTAGGCCTCCTACAACAGCCATCAGGGTATTGAAATTTTGAAGCTGAAGAAGTTTCTGTGGAGAAATTTGAACATTTTTGTTAAAAGGTTATATTATTCATTATCCATCTAAACCAAACTTGGGAACGTCAATTGAAGATGTGTGGACTTCAATTCTCAGAATTCCCTGGCAAGTATTAAAATTCCCAACTTTGCGAAACCCTGACCAAGACCAAATGTATGGTTTCAGAAGAGAAGAATCCAAATAAACTATCTCCAGATGGTGAAATCACACAATTTTATCATAATTTAGATGGGATTGTGACTGAGGAGTGTTATGTCATAACCAAACATCAAAAGTTATGTGTTAAAATGTGATTCAGGAGTTTATATTTGAAATTTGAAGATTGATAGAGCTGTCAATAAATCCATAAATTAAAATTATTTTTGAAAAAAAATAATGATTAAAAAAGAAGGAAAAATTCCATTACAAGCTTAAATATTGTTTGGAATTTATTTATTTCAAGAGTTAACTCCATGATTGTAACATTTTATAGAGAGAAATAAAGTTAGATATAGATCTACTGATCAACTGTTTCACAATGAATCAATGTCATTTACATATATTCCCATTACACATATCGTTCCCTTAGCACCTCCAGACGAAGCCGCACCTTCCAGCTGGAGTCTCCCGACACAGCATGGAAGCGAGTTCCCTGGGAGATTGGCAGCCCTGGTGACCGGAGGGCTGACATTCATAGGAATTTGCTTATAAACCACAGTGATGAAAAAAAGAAGTAATGAAGAAATGTATGTGGCAACATTATGATGCATTCTTCAACTTTTGGTACTCGTGTCCTGATATTGAACACAAGTATAAAAGTCACCATTTTGTTCCTTTCTTGCAAAGCCTGGTGTGCACAATTTATTAGAAAGTTAGGTTTTTTTATGTCTTTACACTTTTCATTTGGAACCTGATTAATAGGCACAATGATTTACACCCCATGCTCTTGTGACATTCTGCTTGCAACATTTGTGGAACTGCTACATGAAAAGTCTATTAGCAGGGCCATTCATAAATCAATCAAAAGGGAATTGCAAGATGATGATCTAGAGCACGGGGGTCAAACTCACTGCGTCATGTTGCCATCACATGACATATCACAACTTTTTTTCCTTCACGGAGCTGGGGTGGGTGTGGTCTGCACGTGATGCATCAGGACCACAGGCCGCCAGTTTGACACCCCTGATCTAGAGGAAACTCCCATCATCAAAAAGATTTCAGATAGATCCTCAGATTCTATCCTTTCTCATTTTGGAACATAATATGGTCAGCCTGCAGTGAGGGAAGTAGCTTGTAAGACTGTACATTTACAATCTTACAGTAGCTTGTAAGCTTGTACATTTCTGAAAAATGATTCACCCTCTCTTTTTATATAGTTTTTTTTTTAACCAGTGGGTAACATAGTGAAGATCATCAAAACCAGAACTTAAAAGTATGCTCTACTTTTTATCAATTTTTCCCAATGATATCCAACAATATCCTTCTGCTCTTACTTTTAGTATTATTTTTAGAGAAGCTGGCATGCCGCAAAGCAAAGCAACAGTATATGACTTCATCCTCTAGAAAATGATGTGGTTGCCCAGTGTTTTGCTTGGAAATTTGCCAATCTCCCTCAAAAGAATAAAAATAAGCAGAGATAAAGAGAATATCCTATTGGATAGGAGCCTAGAAGGGTGTCAAATAGCTTTCTGAAAACCTTATAAATCTGACATTTTGCAATGGGGTAAATCCTGCCATTTTTTGACTGTGCCTACAACGTGTTTTTGAAATTCTGTATATATGCTCAGCAGCCTCCAAGTGTTAGGGATTTCTCCCCTAAGAGACTAAATTAAATATGAAACAGTTTAAAACATTAAATCCACAGGCTCTTTTTTAACCTGCATTTCATTCAATTTTATTCCATGGGATTAAATCAGGCTCCAACAGCATAAAATTACCTGTGCAACGTTGATGAATTTTGTGATAACTTCTGCTCTTTGCTGAGGAGTTGGTTTGCTCAGAACCATCAATTGGACCCACTTTGAGATGCCATTAAATAAAGCAATTGATCTTTCTAGAGTTGGATTGTTCTCCAGGCAACCATGGATCACGTAGCTCTGATAATCTGTAAACTAGTCAAAGGGAAGAGCTTCACTCTCATGTGGTTATCTCAAATCATATTAATCCATCCCCAAGATGGTGCCCTCCAGATTTGCTGGGAAAGCAAATCTAAGAATTCCTACATTTGCTACAAAAGCCCTACTCCTTAGATGCCTTCATCCAAAGGAAAATATTTTGAGTATGTGCAGTTTAATTATTATTGTTAATGTAATCATCATGATGATTAAATGCTGACTTTCCTTCATTCATATCTTTTCCAACAGTCTTCAGAAGTTATATTGCTGTGCTGACTTTGGATTTCAGAAGCAGTTCTGTATAGTGGGATAATTAGCAAGCTAAACTTATTTGCATATATTTTGCATGTAATCTGGTGACTGCAAAGATGATTCCAAACATAGTGACTCATACCTAGATGTATGAAATAAATATCCAGTGTTAAACGTTCTCTGTTTCAGCTGCTGATAAGAAAGTGATGAAGGATGTATTGTTAATGAGTATACTTTCTTTGGATGAGAATGGCTTGATTTTTGGAGTATCTTTATAATATTGGCTTTACTTACAAACTTAGAGACAAAGTGTCAGTGGAATCAGATTGACAGTTTTGCAAAATGTAAGCTTTTACAGATTACACTGGTGGTTTAATTCAATTTCTGCTAGAATCTGTCATCTGTCCATCCCATCTGTTATTTAGGTAAATAACCATTCACAGAACAAATGAGAAGACCTATTAAGAAATATTCTATCCTAGGAAGGCAAATCCATAATAATTGCCTCTGTCTTAAACGGACAGGAATTTACAATAGTGTTTAATGGCATCCTAATTAATAATTGATGGTACAAAAATTAATTTGCTCTGATTAAAAAGATTCTGTTTGATTTGATTAATAATTTATCACTGATACTTCATACATGCAATAAACAAATAATCTCTTGATGCTACAGTCAATAGGTAATGAGAATGCATGCACGCATGAGCTGCGGTGGCGCAGTGGTTAGAGTGCAGTACTGCTGCAGGCTACTTCCTCTGACTGCTGGCTGACTGCAATTTAGCAGTTCGCATTTCACCGGGCTCAAGGTTGACTCAGCCTTCCATCATTCCGAGGTGGGTAAAATGAGGACCCAGATTGTTGGGGGGAAAATGCTGGTTCTGTAAATCGCTTAGAGAGGGCTCTAAAGTACTGTGAAGCAGTATATAAGTCTAAGTGCTATTTTTATTGGGACTTGATATAACATTTAATGAAACTTTTGTCATAAGGTCAGATTCACAGTTATAGGCACTTTTGGCCATGAATTCAAAGTAGTATAAGAAATTGTAAAATTCTTACAGAGATCCTTCTGAAAGATTTATACTCCAAAAAAGTGAGATGCTCCGCTAATTCAATGGGCTCCAGGTGATCAAACAATAGACAAGCTTTTCCTTTCTTGGATGTTTTTTTCCTTTGTGTGATTCTTCTCATCCAATCATAAGAGGGTCTGTTAAAAAAGAAAGAATGTAGAGCCTGGTTTGATTTGATGCCCCAGAAGAAAACAATGGCCATTGTCAAGACATATAAAGAAGACGACTTCCATTTTCTTTTTTGATGTAAAGTCAGATAGAAGACTTTAAAATCTTCATATACTATAAGGAGAGTGAGAGAGTTGCTCTTAGTCAGTGTGCTGAGACAGGTCCTCAACTTACAACAGTTCATTTAGTGACCGTTCGAAGTTACAATGGCCCTGAAAAAGTGACTTATGACTATTTTTCACACTTACGACCATTTATTATTTATTTATTTATTTATTCGTATTTCTATACCACCCTATCTCCCTAAGGACTCAGGGCGGTGTACAGCCATATAAAAACACACAAATATACAAAATAAAACATTCATCTAAAAAACTTATTATAAAGGTCAAATATTTAAAATAAGATATAAATAATAAAACCCAATTTAAAACCAAAGCTAAAATTTAGTCATTTAAAAATTTAAAACCCTAGTCCAGTCCTGCGCAAATGAATAGATGTGTCTTAAGCTCACGGCGGAAGGTCCGAAGGTCAGGAAGTTGACGAAGTCCTGGGGGAAGCTCGTTCCAGAGGGTGGGAGCCCCCACAGAAAAGGCCCTTCCCCTGGGCGTTGCCAGTCGGCACTGCCTGGCCGACGGCACCCTGAGGAGTCCCTCCCTGTGAGAGCGCACGGGTCGGTGGGAGGCATTCGGTGGCAGCAGACGGTCCCGTAAGTAACCCGGCCCTATGCCATGGAGCGCTTTGAAGATCATTACCAAAACCTTGAAGCGCACCCGGAAAACCACAGGCAGCCAGTGCAGTCTGCGCAGGAGAGGTGTTACATGGGAGCCACGAGGGGCTCCCTCTATCACCCGCGCAGCTGCATTCTGAACTACCTGGAGTCTCCGGGTGCTCCTCAAGGGGAGCCCCATGTAGAGAGCATTGCAGTAGTCCAGCCGAGATGTCACGAGAGCATGAGTGACCATGCACAAGGCATCCCGGTCTAGAAAGGGGCGCAATTGGCGAACCAGGCGAACCTGGTAAAAGGCTCTCCTGGAGATGGCCGTCAAATGGTCTTCAAAAGACAGCCGTCCATCCAGGAGAACGCCCAAATTGCGCACCCTCTCCATTGGGGCCAATGACTCGCCCCCAACAGTCAGCCGCGGCTGCAGCTGACTGTACCGGGATGCCGGCATCCACAGCCACTCCGTCTTGGAGGGATTGAGCTTGAGCCTGTTTCTCCCCATCCAGACCCGTACGGCCTCCAGACACCGGGACAACACCTCGATAGCTTCGTTGGGGTGGTCCGGTGTGGAAAAGTACAGCTGAGTGTCGTCAGCATACAGCTGGTACCTCACACCGAAACCACTGATGATCTCACCCAGCGGCTTCATATAGATGTTGAACAAGAGGGGCGAGAGAATCGACCCCTGAGGCACCCCACAAGTGAGGCGCCCCGGGGCCGACCTCTGCCCCCCCGTCAACACCGTCTGCGACCGATCGGAGAGATAGGAGGAGAACCACCGATAAACGGTGCCTCCCACTCCCAATCCCTCCAACCGGTGCAGCAGGATACCATGGTCGATGGTATCAAAAGCCGCTGAGAGGTCTAATAGGACCAAGGCAGAGGAATAACCCTTATCCCTGGCCCTCCAGAGATCATCCACCAACGCGACCAAAGCCGTCTCAGTGCTGTAACCGGGCTGGAAACCGGACTGGAACGGGTCTAGATAGACGGTTTCCTCCAGGTACTGGGGTAGCTGACATGCCACCACACTCTCTACAACCTTCGCCGCGGGTGGAGACCGGACGATAATTACCTAACACAGCTGGACCCAGGGAAGGCTCCTTGAGGAGAGGCCTCACCACCGCCTCTTTCAAGGCGGCCGGAAAGACCCCCTCCAACAAAGAAGCATTTGTAAGCCCCTGGAGTCAGCCTCGTGTCACATCCTGTGCGGCCAGCACCAACCAGGAGGGACATGGGTCCAGTAAACATGTGGTGGCATTCAGCCTACCCAGCAACCTGTCCATGTCCTCGGGAGCCACAGGGTCAAACTCATCCCAAACAATCTCAACAAGACGGCTCTCAGACATCCCACCCGGTTCTACCCAATTTTGGTCCAGACCGTCCCAAAGCTGAACGATTTTGTCGTATAGATAACCACTAAACTCCTCAGCACGTCCCTGCACGGGTCATCCCGCTCCCCTGTTGAAGGAGGAGCGAGTTACCCAAACTGGGCGGCCGGGCGGTTATCTGCCGACGCAATGAGGGAGGAGACGTAGCAACGTCTCGCTTCCCCCATTGCCACTAGGTAAGTCCTAGTATAGGACCTAACTAGTGTCCGATCAGCCTCCGAACGACTGGACCTCCAAGAACTCTCTAGGCGTCTTCTCCGGCGTTTCATCTCCCTCAGCTCCTCTGAATACCAGGGAGCTGGTTGAGACCTCCGCCGGGTCAGAGGCCGCAAAGGCACGACACGATCCAAGGCCCCCGCCGCGGCTCGTTCCCAAGCCACGACAAGTTCCTCGGCCGTGCCGTGAGCCAGACCCTCAGGAAACGGCCCAAGCTCCGTCTGGAACCTCTCCGGGTCCATCAGGCGCCTGGGACAGAACCAACGAATTGGTTCCGTCTCCCTGCGGTGTTGAGTGGCGGTCAGAAAGTCTAGGCGAAGGAGGAAGTGATCTGACCATGACAAAGGCTCAATGACTAAATCCCTCAAGTCCAGATCCTTCAACCACTGTCCAGAGATGAAAATCAAATCCAGAGTGCCACCCCCACTGTGAGTAGGGCCATCAACTACTTGAGTCAGGTCCAAGGCCATCATGGAAGCCGTGAACTCCCGAGCAACTGAAGATGACAGGCCGGTCGATGGCAAGTTAAAGTCCCCCATGACAATAAGTCTGGGGGTCTCCACCGCCACTCCAGCCAACACCTCCAGGAGCTCGGGCAGGGCTGCTGCCACGCCGCAAGGAGCCAGGTACGTGACAAACAAGCCCATCTGACATCTATGACCCCACCTCACAAAGAGGGATTCACACCCGGCAATCTGAGGTACAGTGGTCTCCCTCGGCTCCAGACTCTCTCTAATCACAACCGCCACCCCTCCACCCCTACCCTGGGCCCTCGGCTGATGGAATGCTCGGAAACCCGGCGGGCACATTTGAACAAGGGGCACGCCCCCTTCTGCGCCCAACCAGGTCTCCGTAACGCCCATAAAGTCCGCGGCACCCCCCTGAATAAGATCATGAATTAGGGGGGCCTTATTGGCCATGGACCGTGCGTTGCACAGCATCAGCCGAAGGCCCAGGCTCTGAGGGTCTTGACCATCCGGGGAACGGGAGGAGTCTGAGGGCTCGGGGCGCGCGATCGCCTGCAAGCATCGAGCACGCGCCCCCATAAAACGATGTGAGCCCCCACTCCCGCCATATCTGCCCCTCCCCCTTACCGTGGAAATAGGACCACCCTCTACCAGTGGAACACAAACTCCCCCCATGACCCTCGGACCTATTAACTTACCGCCACGAGCATACGCAGGAACTGGACCCCCACCCGACGGGTTTCCCCCAACACCCGCCCTTTCCCTCCCACCCCTTAAAAATGCCCTATCTAAAAAACCCCAAAGGCTCTTCCTCTTCGCATGCCACCTCTGTGGGTCCCAAGACCCGTCATTGAGGCCGGCCTCGTAACGGGCCATTCCTGCGAGGCGGGGGCACCTCGCAGGCGCAAGAGTTCATGTGCAGCATAACACATAGAAAAGTACGAATCGGTGAAGGATGCTAAGATGGTAAAATCCCAGGTGGTAGGACGTTAGCAGAAGATGGAACCTCCAACGGATGTCCAGTTGTCAAGGAGGACAAATAAAAGCTGGAACCAGATAGAGATGATAAAACCAGGACAAACAAACCGACAGCCTCCATGGTAAACCCATGGAGAAAGTTTCTACAAAAGATCTTAATAAAGTAGAAATTACTATCAGTCTGTCCATAGTCCAGTCCAGAAACCCGTGGATACAGATGGATGACATCACAGTCCCCACCATCGATATCGGATTGTCAAGTTCTCCACTGAAGCCTGTCATACCAGCCCCCCCGCTAAAAATTCCGAGAGCGGGCTGCCGGCTGCTAGGCCAAGACCTATCCACAGCCAGCTACTGACACCAAAGGCCACAGGTCTCAACGTGGCAGGGAGCCAGCTCGGAAAGATGAAAATAGGCAGAGGAGGCGAATGCAGGCCGGGAAAACCTTCACCCCTTCAGTAATCAAAAGTCAGGGGCGGACAACTATGGGCTAGGACACAATCCTTCGCCCCTTCGATGATCAAAAGTCCGATGGGGGGGGGGAAGGCAGGCCATTCAATAGAGGACCAGATGGAAGATGGAAGACATGATGGAAAATGCCAGTAGGGGGAAACAAACCGCAGCCTCGCCTCAGGCCTCATCTCCCACCGCGGCCTCACCACGCCCACCGCCGATGGAACCACGGAACACAGGACGCCGCTGGAAAAGACGCCTCGCGGCCCACCAAAGCCTCGCCAGGCGCAACAAAGCGCCGATGGAACCGACGGGCAAACAGACAGGCGAACGGGCCGGAATTCATGCCGCAGCTGGAGTCGGGCCGAATTCACATCGCCACTGGAGTCAGGCCGAAATCGAGCCCGGAGCCTGCAGCAAGCAGCAGGCCTCCCTCGCGCCCCAAAGATGGCCGCCATCCGATCCGCCGCTCTTCCCTCGGCCCGTTCTCGGCCGCCACAAATCCGAGAGAATCAAAAGACCTCTCCTGCGACCGCCAGATAGATGACACAACGCACCGAGGGACAAGAGCAGCCTGGTGAGTCACCTGGAGTCCACCATTCCGGGAAAAGCCTCCAATGCCGATTCCAGCTCCTCTAGCAAACCGCCATACTTGCGCATGCGCAGAGCCTCTCCATTGCAGCTTCCCCATGGCCACGTGATCAAAATTCAGATGCTTGGCAACTGATTCATATTTATGACATTTGCAGTGCCTTGGGATCACATGATCAGTTTCTGCAACCTTCCGACAAACAAAGTCAATGGGGAAACCAGATTCATTTAACAACCGTGTTACTAACTTAACAACGACAGTGATTCACTTAACAACTCTGGCAAAAAGGTTGTAAAATGGGGCAAAATTCCCTTAACAAATGTTTCACGTAGCAACAGAAATTTTGGGCTGAATTGTGATAGTAAGTTGAGGACTTCCTGCATAAGGATATAAGCAGAAGTCTGTGGATCAAAGCAAAAGTACATCTGATCCAGCAATGGCCACCCAGCCAAATATTTCTAGGAAATACAAGAACAAACCATTAATGTAACAGTCCTTTTTTCTGTTTCCAAAAGCAATTATTTAAATTGCTATTACTTCTGGAATGGGCAAGTCCCTTTGTTTACTGTTATTAGCCTTGATTGGTTTTATATATATATATATATATATATATATATATATATATATATATATATATATATATATATATATATATATATATATATATATATATATATATATATATATATATATATATATATATATATATATATATATATATATATATATATATATATATATATATATATATATATATATATATATATATATATATATATATATATATATATATATATATATATATATATATATATATATATATATATATATATATATATATATATATATATATATATATATATATATATATATATATATATATATATATATATATATATATATATATATATATATATATATATATATATATATATATATATATATATATATATATATATATATATATATATATATATATATATATATATATATATATATATATATATATATATATATATATATATATATATATATATATATATATATATATATATATATATATATATATATATATATATATATATATATATATATATATATATATATATATATATATATATATATATATATATATATATATATATATATATATATATATATATATATATATATATATATATATATATATATATATATATATATATATATATATATATATATATATATATATATATATATATATATATATATATATATATATATATATATATATATATATATATATATATATATATATATATATATATATATATATATATATATATATATATATATATATATATATATATATATATATATATATATATATATATATATATATATATATATATATATATATATATATATATATATATATATATATATATATATATATATATATATATATATATATATATATATATATATATATATATATATATATATATATATATATATATATATATATATATATATATATATATATATATATATATATATATATATATATATATATATATATATATATATATATATATATATATATATATATATATATATATATATATATATATATATATATATATATATATATATATATATATATATATATATATATATATATATATATATATATATATATATATATATATATATATATATATATATATATATATATATATATATATATATATATATATATATATATATATATATATATATATATATATATATATATATATATATATATATATATATATATATATATATATATATATATATATATATATATATATATATATATATATATATATATATATATATATATATATATATATATATATATATATATATATATATATATATATATATATATATATATATATATATATATATATATATATATATATATATATATATATATATATATATATATATATATATATATATATATATATATATATATATATATATATATATATATATATATATATATATATATATATATATATATATATATATATATATATATATATATATATATATATATATATATATATATATATATATATATATATATATATATATATATATATATATATATATATATATATATATATATATATATATATATATATATATATATATATATATATATATATATATATATATATATATATATATATATATATATATATATATATATATATATATATATATATATATATATATATATATATATATATATATATATATATATATATATATATATATATATATATATATATATATATATATATATATATATATATATATATATATATATATAAAATGTTCCAAACAAAATATTTTATGTTATATAGATTGACAACAATAAGAAATACACTCTCTTTCCAGTTATCTATAGAGGCAGCTATTACATAATTCTTCATCATTTACTAATAGTTTGACATGACTGACATTTTTAGTTTAGTAGTTAGCATTTGATGTAAAGATTATTGAAACCTTTTATATAGCATAAAATAAAACAGGCCATTTCAAATATGTCACATGAATTCATTTTTGCTTCTTTATAATGCTGTTGAGAATCCTAGTTTAATAATGGTACCTTACAGGTGATATTCCTTACATGCTAGAAATGTCAATAAGGTGTATATGTTCTTCATAGCCTAGATGGCAAGCTAATTCTTGAAACTCCTCAGTCAGATGAACCAAACCAAGATCCAGATTAAATTCTGCAGGAAATTCCAAAATCCAGTACCTGAAATTGTTAACACAAGAATTAGTCGTATTATCTGCCCATGGATTTCTTACAATATGTATTAACAGAATTCACAACCAGAGAAGATCATGCTTTCCATCAATTATCTCAACTGGGTATATTGTCTGTGCAGGGATCCCACTGCATTACTAAGTGGTCTCTCAACCACTGAATGTTTTCTCCTCTATGAACAGCACTTCATGAATATTAAATATTCAGCTTTAGACGTTTGTTCTAACAGAGAAACACCATACACAATAATTCTTCTATAAATCCCAGAGTATTCCCTTGCAAATAAGTTCTACTCTCTTACCATCAACTCTGGGACGCTATTTAATTAACCTATGGCAGTCGTGTCACAGGTGACATGCCATGACATTTTTACTGATCCACCAGGCCTCTGGACCCTCTGGAACTCCCGTAAGAGGGCCCAGCTCTCATGGAGCCTCTAAGGTGTCTACATACAAGAATGTGATGTGATTTTCTGCTCTTTTTGGAGGGTTGCAAGGCCATGCAAGAGCACTCTCCAAAGTATCCAGGCTTTATGCAATCTAGAATTGCCTTAGATAAGCATTCTGAAAAATATTTACAATTATGTTAAGTATTTATCTATTAATAATACATATAGATAATTTATTCCTCTTCTTTTCTCTTTTGTCCATGGAGTAGGGGAAGGGAATGACATGTCACCAGAGTCAAGGTGAGTATTTTCTGAATGTCTGACACATTGAGCCCGAAAGGTTTTCTATCACTGTCCTAGAGGTTTATGCAAACAAGGACGCTGGTTGTCAAATGATATCCTCTGACTGGCAACAGGTCTTCAAGAGATATGGAAGGATGTCTTTCCAGACCTAGTGGAAATTGTTTATTAAAAAGAAATATGAGAGTTTTTGATTCTGGAGTCTTCCATCATGGCTCTTTGGAATCACTTTGCACTTAATTTAGCTCCATCAACAGTTTCAATTTAAATAGGGGGGTTCTTTCCCTTAAGCCTTGAAAACTCTAAAAGTACATTTCTAGTTAAATTTAAAATTCCATTTACCTCATAAAGTAACAGATTTTTAAGCGGATTTCACTGCAGTTTCCTCCATTGGCATTTCTATATGTAAATTAGTTAAAGAGGTTTTTTTAAAAAATTCTATGGTTTAATTTGCTTAAACAGAGCATTTTGATTAAGGTACTACAGCTGCATAGTTTAATTGTAATTGAATCTGATACTTAACATTTCTTTTATGCTTCTCCTCTTAAATATAATACCCACACAATATTAGAAAGGCAGGATGTAAAAATTTATTACATTATTACAAATACAAATTGTATTACAAATACAATTAAAATAGAAATTTAAAGCTATATTCAATGGAATACAATATGAATAGGAATAGCATACCACAATACAATACTAAGAATTATATATTTCTATGTATTTTGCAATTCACAAGATATACCGGTACATAACTTATACAAGTTATGGCACTTCGGAAGTTGACAGCTTAATTTTCCACCATGATCACTTTGAAGAAAGTGGACACAATCTCAGGTAATTCATTGCTTAAAGCAAAAAAAATTACAATACATTGTTACTAGTCTGCTACAGTTTAGCACCAGTATATGATGGCTTAGTAGTGTTTTTATTTCAACAAACAAGAACACCTATAGAAGTTCACCGAAGTTCCAGAAGAAATGAAGTTTTATACCATGTTTTATACAATTGTTTCATCACTGTTCCAAAAGAATTAACCATTGCTATTTTCTTTTTTCAATAATATAGAAGGGCCTTTAATGAAATTTATAGTTGACATGAAATGCCAGCTGCCTGCAAAATGGAAGACTGCAACCAGAAGTATATTTAGAGTTCATTTATCTTCCTCCAAATAAAAATAATTGTTTTAAGATTTTAATTATGCTTGTGAAATGGCTTCACTATCATCATCAAATTCTACCTTGAAAGTATTTTAGATAAACTGATTCTTAGAATCATCAACATAACTCTCTGAAAGGATATAGGGAGAGAAGTTTATTTGCCAATTCTGTCGATGACAGATACCATCGATGCATTAAAAGAAAAGTTCTTGGCAAATTATTGCCATTCAGTTCTCCTTTGACATCTGTAAAAAAAAAACACCAGATAAACTGAAAACAGAATGATGAGTATGACTGAATGAGAAAAAGCATCCAAATGTTAAATTCCTGTACAAACATTGCTAAATATTTCTAAATGGAAACAAAATAAAAAAATAAAAAATAAAGTTTTATGTTGTGAAATAAAATGAATTTATCAGAACAATCCATTCATTTGGCATACAGTATTAAGAGTAAAAATGTGGGTACACCAGGCAGTTCTCTAGGATACATTTCCCCAGTCTGGTGCCAGATAGATGTATTGGACTTCAACATCCTTAAACATTCTTTCCAATATATGGTCAGATGGTATCAAGTTGGCAAAATTATTTTACAGATATTGTCCTAGTGAGGCAATAGCAATAACCCTTAGACTTATATATGACCTCATAGTGCTTTACAGTACTTTCTGACTGGTTTACAACACCAGCATATTTCCCCCAAGAGTCTGGGTCCCCATTTTACTGACCTTGGGAAGATGGAAGGGTACATTAATCTTGAGCCCCATCAGGGTTGAACTCAAGGCTTTGGGTAGAGTTTGCCTGCCGTACTGCATTTTAACCCCAAGTCACCAGAGCCATTTTGTCCTATATCCCAGCCTATTTATGTACTATTTCTTATATCTGGCTGATTAACTAGATATATCAATACAAACGTCTGCATAAGAATCTGACTTGAAGTTATGATGTACATACTGTAGTTTTTACCTAGTGTGTTTGGCTGATGAAGTACATCATGTATACTTCAAGAATGGCCAACTTAACCATTCTTTTTTATTACCATAACCTTTCCCCATGACAACAAAAATACGGACCAATTTTTCACATATGACTGTATTTAGCCAGGCACAAGCAGCATTTTATTAAACCCTTCTACTAGTTTTAATTTTGATCAGTATTGCAATGGAATGCTTTAACTTGGCCAGCCTCAAATAATTCATAATTTCAGTTTATGGGGAAACTAACAACCCTGAATTAAAATAATATTAAGATAAAATATAACTATACTAAATGAATTAGTCCAAATACTATGAATCCAAACCACTATGAATGCAATGATGGGTAACAAGTAGTGTTAATACACAGCATACAGTAGATTACTGGTAAGAGGAAAGTGTTTAGATGAGTTAAAATATATATTTAAGATTTGTACCAAACATTTTAATGCAGGTATTTAATAGTTCATCCAGTGTTGCAGCTTTTCCAAGTGTGTTGGACTCCATTGTCCTTTGATCCTTGTCAAAAAGATGACCACACTTTCACCACAACAACGAAAAGCAGGAAGGACCCCATTCAATAACTATAAGTTGCATTCTCCATGACACTTCAAAAAACTGTGGAAAGATGATGAGAAAGGAGATGTTTACATCACGGTTAATAATTCAATTCATCTTCGCAGAAAGTTAACAGAACTGTCCAGAGCTTTGGAATTGATTCCAAAAAAATGTTGCAGGGATCATGGCAGTTTGAATGTAGGTCATTTCTCCTAGCCCAAGCAGCTGTGTCTTTTCTTGTTGCTATCCCATGAGCCCAGGATAAGATGCAGCTGCTTTCAAGAGTAACGGACAGCTGCTATGTTTATTTTCCTAGCACCTTTTGGGAATTAAACCTGAACACTGCATAGTTGCACCTCAGAAACAGCTTATGCAGAGCTTTCATAACTGACAAGTGAGAACAGGTCGGGCAATAACTGCAAAAGAAGACAGCTCTGCCTTCCTGATGGATGGTTTGCACAACTTTAGAATGATCATTTCTCACAACTGTTACTAAAAGTACAATAAATGTTATTTATCTTAATTGTAAACTGCTTTGTGAATATAGTTTGACTCAACAAGATATAACTGTTGTAAACAAATAATAATTATTCCTCCAGTTTGTTCAGACAAAGAAATAGCTGAAATAGACAGACACAGCCTTCAGAGGATAATTAGAACTGCAGAAAAAACAATTGCTACCAACCTGCCTTCCATTGAGAACCTGTATACTGCATGAGTCAAAAAGAGGGCTGTGAAAATATTTACAGATCCCTCACATCCTGGACATAAACTGTTTCAACTCCTACCCTCAAAACAACACTATAGAGCATTGCACACCAGAACAACTAGACACAAGAACAGTTTTTCCCCAAACGTCATCACTCTGCTAAACAAATAATTCCCTCAACACTGTCAAACTATTTACTAAATCTGCACTTCTATTAATCTTCTCATTGTTTCCATCACCCATCTCCTTCCACTTATGACTGTATGACTTTAACTTTGTTGCTTGTATCCTTATGATTTACATTGATACTGTTTCCTGATTGCTTGTTTGTACCCTATGACTATCATTAAGTGTTGTACCTTATGATTCTTGATGAATGTATCTTTTCTTTTTATGTATACTGAGAGCATATGCACCAAGACAAATTCCTTGTGTGTCCAATCACACTTGGCCAATTAAATAATTCTATTCTATTCTATGAAATATAAGTACTAACAAGAAAAAAAAATCTGCTGACTCTAAATTTAAAACACAAATAGTCCATTTAAGTTTGAGAGTGCAATCACTGTATTTGTTCATCTGAAATATTTATATTCTATTGAAAAAAGTTGGCAAACAGTTATAAAGAGAAATCAAGTGAAGTATTGTAAATAATAGCAAATCCAGCAGTAGATGAAATAAAACATCAGTTATGAATAAGGAGCAATAGCTCTTAGACTTATATACTGCTTTAGAGCTCTCTCTAAGCAGTTTACAGAGCCAGCATATTGCTCCCAATAGTCTGGGTCCTCATTTTACAGACCTCAGAAGGATGGAAGACGAGTCAACCTTGAGCCACTATGAATCAAACTCCAGGCAGTAAGCAGAGTTAGCTGCAATATTGCGTTCTAACCACTGCACCACCACGTTTCTTATAACGTATAACTGTTGTATTTGCCAAGCCCACTTTTGCTATTAAAATCTCAGAATCTCTTTAGAAAAGAAATTGGTAGAGACAAAAAGCATCTATCAATAAAAACAACAAAAAACAAAACAAAACTAAGATAACCATATTTATGAATAGAGCCATTACATTGATATAGGTTTATTCTTTCCATTCAATCAGGATTTTTCATCAAATCAGGAGAAACCAAGCCCCTCCCCCCAAAAAATGTAGGAAACAGGTATCAAGCTACATTGACCAACTCTGTGCTACATTTAGTGCCTGATCAGCAATTTCAATAAATTACATAAATCTTAATTTATTTACCCAAGCCATTTCTGGAGGGGATATTCACCATGGACTTAGTTCTTTCATTATAGAGTGGTCTCATATAGGCATCAGTATATGATGATGACATTAGTATTTCCTTAGCACAATTATGCTTTTCCATAAATGAGACTTAAATTATAAAGACACTGTTCTACACATTTGTATTTTGTTGTTATTTGTATCTGCTTCATACGCCAGTTCTGGAAAACTCATGCAGTATATTATAGGATCTCTTCTCATTTTATCCACATAGCCATAATCTTCCCTTCCAGTGAATTCTATGAGTGATAAAGGACACAATTCTGGGTCTTCTCATACCAAGTTCAACTCTTAACTATTGCAACCCATGTAATAACCATAGATTACCATCCTCAAACAGGGATCTTCCCAGTCAATTTAGCCATGTAGAGTGTATGTTTTTCAACTTGTTTTTAATGTAATTAGAAGGAAGGAAGGAAGGAAGGAAGGAAGGAAGGAAGGAAGGAAGGAAGGAAGGAAGGAAGGAAGGAAGGAAGGAAGGAAGGAAGGAAGGAACGAAGGAAGGAACGAAGGAAGGAACGAAGGAAGGAAGGAAGGAAGGAAGGAAGGAAGGAAGGAAGGAAGGAAGGAAGGAAGGAAGGAAGGAAGGAAGGAAGGAAGGAAGGAAGGAAGGAAGGAAGGAAGGAAGGAAGGAAGGAAGGAAGGAAGGAAGGAAGGAAGGAAGGAAGGAAGGAAGGAAGGAAGGAAGGAAGGAAGGAAGGAAGGAAGGAAGGAAGGAAGGAAGGAAGGAAGGAAGGAAGGAAGGAAGGAAGGAAGGAAGGAAGGAAGGAAGGAAGGAAGGAAGGAAGGAAGGAAGGAAGGAAGGAAGGAAGGAAGGAAGGAAGGAAGGAAGGAAGGAAGGAAGGAAGGAAGGAAGGAAGGAAGGAAGGAAGGAAGGAAGGAAGGAAGGAAGGAAGGAAGGAAGGAAGGAAGGAAGGAAGGAAGGAAGGAAGGAAGGAAGGAAGGAAGGAAGGAAGGAAGGAAGGAAGGAAGGAAGGAAGGAAGGAAGGAAGGAAGGAAGGAAGGAAGGAAGGAAGGAAGGAAGGAAGGAAGGAAGGAAGGAAGGAAGGAAGGAAGGAAGGAAGGAAGGAAGGAAGGAAGGAAGGAAGGAAGGAAGGAAGGAAGGAAGGAAGGAAGGAAGGAAGGAAGGAAGGAAGGAAGGAAGGAAGGAAGGAAGGAAGGAAGGAAGGAAGGAAGGAAGGAAGGAAGGAAGGAAGGAAGGAAGGAAGGAAGGAAGGAAGGAAGGAAGGAAGGAAGGAAGGAAGGAAGGAAGGAAGGAAGGAAGGAAGGAAGGAAGGAAGGAAGGAAGGAAGGAAGGAAGGAAGGAAGGAAGGAAGGAAGGAAGGAAGGAAGGAAGGAAGGAAGGAAGGAAGGAAGGAAGGAAGGAAGGAAGGAAGGAAGGAAGGAAGGAAGGAAGGAAGGAAGGAAGGAAGGAAGGAAGGAAGGAAGGAAGGAAGGAAGGAAGGAAGGAAGGAAGGAAGGAAGGAAGGAAGGAAGGAAGGAAGGAAGGAAGGAAGGAAGGAAGGAAGGAAGGAAGGAAGGAAGGAAGGAAGGAAGGAAGGAAGGAAGGAAGGAAGGAAGGAAGGAAGGAAGGAAGGAAGGAAGGAAGGAAGGAAGGAAGGAAGGAAGGAAGGAAGGAAGGAAGGAAGGAAGGAAGGAAGGAAGGAAGGAAGGAAGGAAGGAAGGAAGGAAGGAAGGAAGGAAGGAAGGAAGGAAGGAAGGAAGGAAGGAAGGAAGGAAGGAAGGAAGGAAGGAAGGAAGATTAACCTTTTTCATTCTCCCCAATTTATTTATTTATTTATTTATTTATTTATTTATTTATTTATTTATTTATTTATTTATTTATTTATTTATTTATTTATTTATTTATTTATTTATTTATTTATTTATTTATTTATTTATTTATTTATTTATTTATTTATTTATTTATTTATTTATTTATTTATTTATTTATTTATTTATTTATTTATTTATTTATTTATTTATTTATTTATTTATTTATTTATTTATTTATTTATTTATTTATTTATTTATTTATTTATTTATTTATTTATTTATTTATTTATTTATTTATTTATTTATTTATTTATTTATTTATTTATTTATTTATTTATTTATTTATTTATTTATTTATTTATTTATTTATTTATTTATTTATTTATTTATTTATTTATTTATTTATTTATTTATTTATTTATTTATTTATTTATTTATTTATTTATTTATTTATTTATTTATTTATTTATTTATTTATTTATTTATTTATTTATTTATTTATTTATTTATTTATTTATTTATTTATTTATTTATTTATTTATTTATTTATTTATTTATTTATTTATTTATTTATTTATTTATTTATTTATTTATTTATTTATTTATTTATTTATTTATTTATTTATTTATTTATTTATTTATTTATTTATTTATTTATTTATTTATTTATTTATTTATTTATTTATTTATTTATTTATTTATTTATTTATTTATTTATTTATTTATTTATTTATTTATTTATTTATTTATTTATTTATTTATTTATTTATTTATTTATTTATTTATTTATTTATTTATTTATTTATTTATTTATTTATTTATTTATTTATTTATTTATTTATTTATTTATTTATTTATTTATTTATTTATTTATTTATTTATTTATTTATTTATTTATTTATTTATTTATTTATTTATTTATTTATTTATTTATTTATTTATTTATTTATTTATTTATTTATTTATTTATTTATTTATTTATTTATTTATTTATTTATTTATTTATTTATTTATTTATTTATTTATTTATTTATTTATTTATTTATTTATTTATTTATTTATTTATTTATTTATTTATTTATTTATTTATTTATTTATTTATTTATTTATTTATTTATTTATTTATTTATTTATTTATTTATTTATTTATTTATTTATTTATTTATTTATTTATTTATTTATTTATTTATTTATTTATTTATTTATTTATTTATTTATTTATTTATTTATTTATTTATTTATTTATTTATTTATTTATTTATTTATTTATTTATTTATTTATTTATTTATTTATTTATTTATTTATTTATTTATTTATTTATTTATTTATTTATTTATTTATTTATTTATTTATTTATTTATTTATTTATTTATTTATTTATTTATTTATTTATTTATTTATTTATTTATTTATTTATTTATTTATTTATTTATTTATTTATTTATTTATTTATTTATTTATTTATTTATTTATTTATTTATTTATTTATTTATTTATTTATTTATTTATTTATTTATTTATTTATTTATTTATTTATTTATTTATTTATTTATTTATTTATTTATTTATTTATTTATTTATTTATTTATTTATTTATTTATTTATTTATTTATTTATTTATTTATTTATTTATTTATTTATTTATTTATTTATTTATTTATTTATTTATTTATTTATTTATTTATTTATTTATTTATTTATTTATTTATTTATTTATTTATTTATTTATTTATTTATTTATTTATTTATTTATTTATTTATTTATTTATTTATTTATTTATTTATTTATTTATTTATTTATTTATTTATTTATTTATTTATTTATTTATTTATTTATTTATTTATTTATTTATTTATTTATTTATTTATTTATTTATTTATTTATTTATTTATTTATTTATTTATTTATTTATTTATTTATTTATTTATTTATTTATTTATTTATTTATTTATTTATTTATTTATTTATTTATTTATTTATTTATTTATTTATTTATTTATTTATTTATTTATTTATTTATTTATTTATTTATTTATTTATTTATTTATTTATTTATTTATTTATTTATTTATTTATTTATTTATTTATTTATTTATTTATTTATTTATTTATTTATTTATTTATTTATTTATTTATTTATTTATTTATTTATTTTATTTATTTATTTTTTATTTATTTTTTATTTATTTTTTATTTATTTATTTATTTATTTTATTTGTATCCAGCCTTTATTATTTTTACAAATAACCCAAAACAGTAAACATATCCAACACACTTTCTTGCTCCTATTTTCCCCACAGCAAGAACCCTCCGGGTGAGTTCAATTGAGAGATAACAACTGGCCTAAGGCCACCCAACTGGCTTTCATGGATAAAGCAGGATCAGAACCACTAGTCCAACTACACCTATCAATTTTAGTCACTTATACTTAACAATCGTAACTGTGGATTCCTTTAGATTGCCATGACTTCCGGTGGTAAAATCAACATAAATATCATTCCTGTCCTTCCCTTTTCCAGCATGACATTTCACATTTTACTTTCACTTTTGCATTCCTGAAATAGTAGTCCAATCAAAACTGTCAACCTGGACAAGACAGGAAATGATCTGAGCCTCTACAGCTTGCAGCATCATTATGACTACAGAAATTTAAAGGATTTTGCATCTGCTCTTCTGCTATGTGCAGAAAAAGATTGTATTTATTTTAAAGCAAAAATGTAGGCATGGGGACAAGTTCAAACGCCATCCATAATCATAAAACGCAGAGAAGGCTTGTTCCAGGTAGGAATTAAAGTTTTTTTTAATTAGCAGTAATCTTGGTAGGGTGGCTTATTTGCCGCATCACCTTCAACTTGCAAAAAGAGGGCTGTGAAAATATCTACAGACCCCTCACATCCTGGACATGAATTGTTTCAACTTCTACCCTCAAAATGACACTATAGAACAGGGCTCCCCAACCTTGGCAACTTTAAGCCTGGTGGACTTCCATTCCCAGAATTCCCCAGCCAGCAAGCTGGCTGGGGTATTCTGGGAGTGGAAGTCCTCCAGGCTTAAAGTTGCCAAGGTTGGGGACCCCTGCTATAGAGCACTGCACACCAGAACAACTAGACACAAGGACAGTTTTTCCTTGAAAGCCATCACTCTGCTTAACAACTAATTCCCACAGCACTGTCAAATTATTTACTAAGACTATTACTATTCTTCTCTTCCTTACTAGTATCTATCTCTTCCCACTTATTACTATAACAACGTTGTTTGTATCTTTCAATTTATATTGGTTTTTTTTCCTAGTACGATTTGATAGCTTATTAGTAACCCTGACTATCACTAAGTGTTGTATCTTTTTATTCTTGATGAATGTGTTTTATTCTCCATTATGTACACTGAGAGCATATACACCAAAGACAAATTCCTTGTGTGTCCAATCACACTTGGCCAATGAAGAATTCTACTCTATTCTAAAGATTTCTAAAGAATTCTAGTCTAACTGATCATTTCAGCCCCTATAATTCTGGCTCCAAGGGCAACCTTGAATTGTTTCATTGAGTTAAAAAAGAACATCAAAAACCCAAGTCCACCCAAGGAGCATCCTATTTCTCACAGTGGCCAATCAGAGGCTCCTAGAAGCTGACAACAGTCCCAAAGACAATCAGCTTTCCTCCTCCCATCAGACTTTTAAGTAATTTATGCAAGTAGTAAGACAACAGAGTCCTTATCAAGAGCTTAAGCAACTTCCAACAGCTAGTAGCAATTAAGGGATTTATTTATTTATTTATTTATTTATTTATTTATTTATTTATTTATTTATTTATTTATTTATTTATTTATTTATTTATTTATTTATTTATTTATTTATTTATTTATTTATTTATTTATTTATTTATTTATTTATTTATTTATTTATTTATTTATTTATTTATTTATTTATTTATTTATTTATTTATTTATTTATTTATTTATTTATTTATTTATTTATTTATTTATTTATTTATTTATTTATTTATTTATTTATTTATTTATTTATTTATTTATTTATTTATTTATTTATTTATTTATTTATTTATTTATTTATTTATTTATTTATTTATTTATTTATTTATTTATTTATTTATTTATTTATTTATTTATTTATTTATTTATTTATTTATTTATTTATTTATTTATTTATTTATTTATTTATTTATTTATTTATTTATTTATTTATTTATTTATTTATTTATTTATTTATTTATTTATTTATTTATTTATTTATTTATTTATTTATTTATTTATTTATTTATTTATTTATTTATTTATTTATTTATTTATTTATTTATTTATTTATTTATTTATTTATTTATTTATTTATTTATTTATTTATTTATTTATTTATTTATTTATTTATTTATTTATTTATTTATTTATTTATTTATTTATTTATTTATTTATTTATTTATTTATTTATTTATTTATTTATTTATTTATTTATTTATTTATTTATTTATTTATTTATTTATTTATTTATTTATTTATTTATTTATTTATTTATTTATTTATTTATTTATTTATTTATTTATTTATTTATTTATTTATTTATTTATTTATTTATTTATTTATTTATTTATTTATTTATTTATTTATTTATTTATTTATTTATTTATTTATTTATTTATTTATTTATTTATTTATTTATTTATTTATTTATTTATTTATTTATTTATTTATTTATTTATTTATTTATTTATTTATTTATTTATTTATTTATTTATTTATTTATTTATTTATTTATTTATTTATTTATTTATTTATTTATTTATTTATTTATTTATTTATTTATTTATTTATTTATTTATTTATTTATTTATTTATTTATTTATTTATTTATTTATTTATTTATTTATTTATTTATTTATTTATTTATTTATTTATTTATTTATTTATTTATTTATTTATTTATTTATTTATTTATTTATTTATTTATTTATTTATTTATTTATTTATTTATTTATTTATTTATTTATTTATTTATTTATTTATTTATTTATTTATTTATTTATTTATTTATTTATTTATTTATTTATTTATTTATTTATTTATTTATTTATTTATTTATTTATTTATTTATTTATTTATTTATTTATTTATTTATTTATTTATTTATTTATTTATTTATTTATTTATTTATTTATTTATTTATTTATTTATTTATTTATTTATTTATTTATTTATTTATTTATTTATTTATTTATTTATTTATTTATTTATTTATTTATTTATTTATTTATTTATTTATTTATTTATTTATTTATTTATTTATTTATTTATTTATTTATTTATTTATTTATTTATTTATTTATTTATTTATTTATTTATTTATTTATTTATTTATTTATTTATTTATTTATTTATTTATTTATTTATTTATTTATTTATTTATTTATTTATTTATTTATTTATTTATTTATTTATTTATTTATTTATTTATTTATTTATTTATTTATTTATTTATTTATTTATTTATTTATTTATTTATTTATTTATTTATTTATTTATTTATTTATTTATTTATTTATTTATTTATTTATTTATTTATTTATTTATTTATTTATTTATTTATTTATTTATTTATTTATTTATTTATTTATTTATTTATTTATTTATTTATTTATTTATTTATTTATTTATTTATTTATTTATTTTAAAGCAAAAATGTAGGCATGGGGACAAGTTCAAACGCCATCCATAATCATAAAACGCAGAGAAGGCTTGTTCCAGGTAGGAATTAAAGTTTTTTTTAATTAGCAGTAATCTTGGTAGGGTGGCTTATTTGCCGCATCACCTTCAACTTGCAAAAAGAGGGCTGTGAAAATATCTACAGACCCCTCACATCCTGGACATGAATTGTTTCAACTTCTACCCCCATTTAAACAACAAACCACTTTCTTTTCTTAACATCAATCTTCGCAAAACCCATGTGAGCAGAACCTGTGCTGCAACTCAAAATTATAATTCCACCTCAGCCTTTACAAAAAAAAAAAAAAAAAAAAAAAAAAAAAAAAAAAAAAAAAAAAAAAAAAAAAAAAAAAAAAAAAAAAAAAAAAAAAAAAAAAAAAAAAAAAAAAAAAAAAAAAAAAAAAAAAAAAAAAAAAAAAAAAAAAAAAAAAAAAAAAAAAAAAAAAAAAAAAAAAAAAAAAAAAAAAAAAAAAAAAAAAAAAAAAAAAAAAAAAAAAAAAAAAAAAAAAAAAAAAAAAAAAAAAAAAAAAAAAAAAAAAAAAAAAAAAAAAAAAAAAAAAAAAAAAAAAAAAAAAAAAAAAAAAAAAAAAAAAAAAAAAAAAAAAAAAAAAAAAAAAAAAAAAAAAAAAAAAAAAAAAAAAAAAAAAAAAAAAAAAAAAAAAAAAAAAAAAAAAAAAAAAAAAAAAAAAAAAAAAAAAAAAAAAAAAAAAAAAAAAAAAAAAAAAAAAAAAAAAAAAAAAAAAAAAAAAAAAAAAAAAAAAAAAAAAAAAAAAAAAAAAAAAAAAAAAAAAAAAAAAAAAAAAAAAAAAAAAAAAAAAAAAAAAAAAAAAAAAAAAAAAAAAAAAAAAAAAAAAAAAAAAAAAAAAAAAAAAAAAAAAAAAAAAAAAAAAAAAAAAAAAAAAAAAAAAAAAAAAAAAAAAAAAAAAAAAAAAAAAAAAAAAAAAAAAAAAAAAAAAAAAAAAAAAAAAAAAAAAAAAAAAAAAAAAAAAAAAAAAAAAAAAAAAAAAAAAAAAAAAAAAAAAAAAAAAAAAAAAAAAAAAAAAAAAAAAAAAAAAAAAAAAAAAAAAAAAAAAAAAAAAAAAAAAAAAAAAAAAAAAAAAAAAAAAAAAAAAAAAAAAAAAAAAAAAAAAAAAAAAAAAAAAAAAAAAAAAAAAAAAAAAAAAAAAAAAAAAAAAAAAAAAAAAAAAAAAAAAAAAAAAAAAAAAAAAAAAAAAAAAAAAAAAAAAAAAAAAAAAAAAAAAAAAAAAAAAAAAAAAAAAAAAAAAAAAAAAAAAAAAAAAAAAAAAAAAAAAAAAAAAAAAAAAAAAAAAAAAAAAAAAAAAAAAAAAAAAAAAAAAAAAAAAAAAAAAAAAAAAAAAAAAAAAAAAAAAAAAAAAAAAAAAAAAAAAAAAAAAAAAAAAAAAAAAAAAAAAAAAAAAAAAAAAAAAAAAAAAAAAAAAAAAAAAAAAAAAAAAAAAAAAAAAAAAAAAAAAAAAAAAAAAAAAAAAAAAAAAAAAAAAAAAAAAAAAAAAAAAAAAAAAAAAAAAAAAAAAAAAAAAAAAAAAAAAAAAAAAAAAAAAAAAAAAAAAAAAAAAAAAAAAAAAAAAAAAAAAAAAAAAAAAAAAAAAAAAAAAAAAAAAAAAAAAAAAAAAAAAAAAAAAAAAAAAAAAAAAAAAAAAAAAAAAAAAAAAAAAAAAAAAAAAAAAAAAAAAAAAAAAAAAAAAAAAAAAAAAAAAAAAAAAAAAAAAAAAAAAAAAAAAAAAAAAAAAAAAAAAAAAAAAAAAAAAAAAAAAAAAAAAAAAAAAAAAAAAAAAAACATTGCATTGTAGCTTAAGCTGCACATTTTGTTTTTCCATCTGATATTACAGTAACAGAGCTGGAAGGGACCTTTGGAGGTCATCTAGTCCAACCCCCTGCTCACGCAGGAGACCTTTACTAGGGATTCGAACAGCCCAGCTGCTGACCTTTCTGATCAACAAGCTCAGCATCTTAGCCACTGAGCCACCTAGTTGTGCACATGGACTGGAATTTTAAAAGGAGCACTTTTAATTCTGGGTGGTGTGCTTTAGGTATTCATTGAAATGTTCTTTCATGGAACATGCAAATTTTGTACAGGTTGGCTTTCCTCTAATTAAAGTTAGTTTTCCATTATTACTGGAACACTTGTTTTTGCATGTAGTAAGATGTCTTATCCTTTCAACTGTGTCTTAAAAAGAAAGAAAGAAAGAAAGAAAGAAAGAAAGAAAGAAAGAAAGAAAGAAAGAAAGAAAGAAAGAAAGAAAGAAAGAAAGAAAGAAAGAAAGAAAGAAAGAAAGAAAGAAAGAAAGAAAGAAAGAAAGAAAGAAAGAAAGAAAGAAAGAAAGAAAGAAAGAAAGAAAGAAAGAAAGAAAGAAAGAAAGAAAGAAAGAAAGAAAGAAAGAAAGAAAGAAAGAAAGAAAGAAAGAAAGAAAGAAAGAAAGAAAGAAAGAAAGAAAGAAAGAAAGAAAGAAAGAAAGAAAGAAAGAAAGAAAGAAAGAAAGAAAGAAAGAAAGAAAGAAAGAAAGAAAGAATGATGGCCATGAGCTGATTGCACTTCCAACTGAAGAACAACTATAATCTCTGATTCAGGCTTTACGTGACAATTTTGCACATTTTCTACCTCTTATAGAAGGTGACGGGGAATCAGCTACAAATGATGCTAGAGGAAATGGATTATCTGATCCACTTCATTTAGGCTTCAGACCAGTAGTGGGTTTCATAAATTTTTACTACTGGTTCTGTGGGTGTGGCTTGATGGGCGTGGCATGGCTTGGTGGGCGTGGCATGGCTTGGTGGGCGTGGCTTGGGCGTGGCAGGGGAAGGTTACTGCAAAATCCCCATTTCCTTCTGCTGGGACTCGGGAGGCAGAGAATAGATGGGGGCGGGGCCAGTCAGAATTTTTACTACCGGTCCTCTGAACTACTCAAAATTTCTGCTACCGGTTCTCCAGAACTGGTCAGAACCTGCTGAATGTTCTGCGCATGCACAGAGTGTCCATGATGACATCCGAGTGGGTGAGCGGAGCCTCCCACAGCCGCCATTACCAGTTCGCCCAAACCAGTGCGAACTGGTAGAAATCCACCATTGTACTATATGGTATAAGAGACGGAATTATTATTGGCCAGTAAATAACATGGCTTTCTTGTTATTTCTTCCCCTTCTGCCCTTCGCTTAGGCACATATGGATGAAACGTTAAGGTTTTTTAAAAAAACCAATAGATCGTGGTACAGAAAAAGGTAAAATATTGGAAGCTCTATTCTGTCCCAGCTATTTATTTGGCCACAATTCACCCCACACATATCTTTCTGCCTCACCACTATGCTTTCCTTGGAAGCCAGCCAAGTCACCCTCTCTTACTGCCTCCAAGCCTAGTCCCATTAGAAGCCAGAAGAGTGTAGGGTTATCATGTCTGAGCTACAACAATCCAAGGGACATCATGTGACAGCTAAGGGTTTCAGAACACCTTCTTCTTCTTCTTCTTCTTCTTCTTCTTCTTCTTCTTCTTCTTCTTCTTCTTCTTCTTCTTCTTCTTCTTCTTCTTCTTCTTCTTCTTCTTCTTCTTCTTCTTCTTCTTCTTCTTCTTCTTCTTCTTCTTCTTCTTCTTCTTCTTCTTCTTCTTCTTCTTCTTCTTCTTCTTCTTCTTCTTCTTCTTCTTCTTCTTCTTCTTCTTCTTCTTCTTCTTCTTCTTCTTCTTCTTCTTCTTCTTCTTCTTCTTCTTCTTCTTCTTCTTCTTCTTCTTCTTCTTCTTCTTCTTCTTCTTCTTCTTCTTCTTCTTCTTCTTCTTCTTCTTCTTCTTCTTCTTCTTCTTCTTCTTCTTCTTCTTCTTCTTCTTCTTCTTCTTCTTCTTCTTCTTCTTCTTCTTCTTCTTCTTCTTCTTCTTCTTCTTCTTCTTCTTCTTCTTCTTCTTCTTCTTCTTCTTCTTCTTCTTCTTCTTCTTCTTCTTCTTCTTCTTCTTCTTCTTCTTCTTCTTCTTCTTCTTCTTCTTCTTCTTCTTCTTCTTCTTCTTCTTCTTCTTCTTCTTCTTCTTCTTCTTCTTCTTCTTCTTCTTCTTCTTCTTCTTCTTCTTCTTCTTCTTCTTCTTCTTCTTCTTCTTCTTCTTCTTCTTCTTCTTCTTCTTCTTCTTCTTCTTCTTCTTCTTCTTCTTCTTCTTCTTCTTCTTCTTCTTCTTCTTCTTCTTCTTCTTCTTCTTCTTCTTCTTCTTCTTCTTCTTCTTCTTCTTCTTCTTCTTCTTCTTCTTCTTCTTCTTCTTCTTCTTCTTCTTCTTCTTCTTCTTCTTCTTCTTCTTCTTCTTCTTCTTCTTCTTCTTCTTCTTCTTCTTCTTCTTCTTCTTCTTCTTCTTCTTCTTCTTCTTCTTCTTCTTCTTCTTCTTCTTCTTCTTCTTCTTCTTCTTCTTCTTCTTCTTCTTCTTCTTCTTCTTCTTCTTCTTCTTCTTCTTCTTCTTCTTCTTCTTCTTCTTCTTCTTCTTCTTCTTCTTCTTCTTCTTCTTCTTCTTCTTCTTCTTCTTCTTCTTCTTCTTCTTCTTCTTCTTCTTCTTCTTCTTCTTCTTCTTCTTCTTCTTCT